>NC_139534.1:96466749-97116749 GCF_965153285.1 Podarcis tiliguerta
TAATAACAAATACCCAAATCTAAATTACTTTCCTCCAAACCCAAATCTAGTATATTTTGGACAATTTGTTTAAAAGAAACAGATAGGCTGTTGTTTAACTATCTCTTATTGATAATCACCAAATGTAATAAATCACTAACACTAATTCAGGATCAACCAGTGTGCTTTCTAGAAGAATATTAAAGTTATGAGAAAAAATGAATCTTATGTACCTCAGAAAGGTTTTCTAAAATATATTTGAGACACAGGGATATTTTCAGATATAGATCCTGTTCCATTTAAAGGCATGTATTTATTTAAAAAATGAGCTGCAGTATCCTCTGAATACCAGCATTTTTTTTTTAAAAAAAATGCAAATTACAATACTCTAGTGAATAAAGCACTTTTTACTTCACAATAGATGACTAAACCTCACTCGCATTATGACAATCATTATTTTCTTCATGTTTTCATGTGTATTAATATACATTTTCATTTCATACAAAATTAGAAACTAGAAAACTCTAAAAGGTGCCCTTATTTGTACATATTTTTCCCAAATAAATATATGTACTTGGATGCCCTTAAATTCCCCAAGTAGAAAGGAATGCTTTCTACAGAACTGCTTATTTCCAGTAACCCACATCAGAGCTGACATATGAAAAATGGTGAAATTACTGAAGGTAGTCCAGCCTGAATAAGGACTACCTTATTAGTTCAGGTACTTGCATCTGCCTAATTTTCATATTAATCATGCACCCATCTTTCTCTGAAATAGGGCCATCATGCTTCATGTCAGAATTTAGCATGTAAGTAAAATTCATAGTGCTTCAAATCCCACTAGAAAATATTTGCCTGGTGTGAACTAATTTTATTATTCTTAACACACATCAGAGTTTTGAGGGTTGTTGTTTTTTAAATTAACCTTCTGGATGCAGAAAACTAACACATCTAATACCTGAATTTTTACAATAACTTGGACACTGAAAAAAAACAAAACAACAGAGGCCTATTCTTATTTAAGAGGGATGCTACGCATTGTAATGCATCTATGTTATATATTTCTCATCAATTTTTACAGTTTCTACTGATTAAATATATATTGACTCATAAAGTATTACCATTATACCAATTGTCAGCAGATGCAGGAGTATGCCATTTAAATATTAACTATCATATAAAAATGGCAGCTTGATTGTGTAGAAGCAGTGATCTCGTGCTTGTTACTGCCACATTTCCCTAATGCACCAGAAGCAGTCACAAAAAAACATTACCTTTCAAACATACCTGCTACTTTGCTAGCAGTAAATTAAGTTACTGAAAATAACTTTTTCTTTAACCATAATTTTATTTATCTCCAAGTTTCTTTTTAAACCAAATGAAACCTAACAATATGAATTGTTAGGTTGCACATATATAGTATATGGTTAAACAAGTGCTTCAGGTATTAGAAATTAAGTGTATTATCTGCATGTGAATAGAAACTGCATGTAAAAAATGGAAAATGCAACGGCAAATATATGCAAACAAGACTACTAACATTATATTTCTTTGCACCCACGAGGTACTCTGCTATGACAATCTCCATGCAATGCATGTTATTTACTAAGGATCTGTTCCATTACAATATTTCTTTGTTTAAAAGGAAAAAAGAGAACGGTGTAAACTTGAAACATTATGTCAGAAAGCTCAAGAAGCATCCTTTGGCACTAATACAAAGCAATCCCTTTCGTATGTTCACTCTATTATTACAATGTATAGACACTTCATAGACCATTAGAAACATCTAGTAACTGATAGGTAATTGCTCATTTGCAGACCACAGTAATGTAAATCAGACAGAAGCTTACAGAAAAGACATACTTCCTTCCTAATGTAACATGTAGGACTAGCTGCTACTGTTCCGCTTATATTCCAAGTACATAATTTTTAATGTAATTTCCCACCTTTTACTATTTAAAAAGCAACACAATATCGTGCATTTCAGGATATTCTTCTAAGGCTTGTATAAGAATTTCAAAGCATATCAATTAAGATAGTTATTGCTGCAAATCAATATATTAAGAGATTAAAGTTACATCTCTCCCTAGATAGACATCTGTCATAATTATAAACATTTTGTGCTGTAGCAGAAAAGCTGCTTCTGGAAATCTTCGCCATAAATAAACTAGGGGTAGATGGAGCTGTCTTCACTCTGGTCCACCCCTAAAAGCACTGATCATGGTCCAATCTTCCTCAAGCTCATTGGATGGGTGATGTAGCCAGTCTTTAAGCAAGCCCATCAGGGACCTCAGTGCCTACAATCTGAGCTCCTGTCCATCACTGTCCACCTACATTGGACATAAATCTGTCACCACCAAACTGCAAAAACTTATTGCACCTCTAAATTTGGGTAACTATAACACAAATGTCAGATTATCAGTTCTTTGAACTACGGTGTACATGAAGAACAGAAATTAATATTAAACTGTTTCCTTTTGCTATAATTTACATGCTAAAAGGAAGATTAAAAAAATGTAATTGTTTTGACACTTATTGTAAAATCTTACATTTTGTTTATCTTTATGAAAAGGAAACTTAACATGAAATTAAATTCATTAATTATTAAAATGCCAAAGTAGATGAAAGTAAATCAGCATTTTAAAATCAGCATTTTTCTTCTCTTTCTAGATTTCTTTTAAAAAGGGAAGAGGAAGGAACCTTTCAATAAAAGAATAAATGTGCTGTTTGCACATTCACATTGAAGGTAAAATATTAATTACATTAACCGATTAACTAATAAATGTATTTTGTTTAATTACTGTAAGTACTGACAGACAACAGAAAAATTTTAAATGTGTGATGCATCTTGAAACCAATTATAGTTTTAAGTAAAAGTCACTAAAGATAAGCCTCTTATGTTTACCAGCGAAAGATGATTTAAAAAAATGTTTTACCTCATTGGCCAGGTCCAATAATACAGGAGAAGCTGCATTTTTTATCACTCCATTAAGATACCTAGACAATACAAAAATAAAAATAATATTGCAGATTTAAAGAAAAGGTCATCACTGAAGTCTTAAGTCTCTCTTTCTCTTTCTACCTCTCTGGAAAATTCTAGGAAGAAACTGATTGAAGAAAGTAAAGTTAGCTTAAAATATAAATTTTTGCAAAACAGTTCCTGGTGACCAAACTCTACTATTGCATCTCCTTCATGAGCAAATCAGAAATATCTATGCCACTTCATTATTAAAGTCCTACATTTGAGGTGCTGATTGTGGCTTGTGGATGGAGTAGTCTGAAAGCTGGTCTCAGTGGGCAAAGTCAGGCCTAAACCTATAATATGAGCTCACTTGAACTGCTCCTCAGGTTGGCTTTGAGACTTCAAACTCTCTGAATTTCTACTCAGAGATCAGTTCCATTGAGTTCAATGGTGTTTTCCTGGTTAAGTGTGTACAGGAAAATCCTGATTGTTATTATTTACCTCCTCCCGTGAGCCACACCAGGCAGTATGACTTTTACAGGCAGTGACTATTTTATGTGCGTCCAACTGACATGCGATCACGCATACGCCCATTGCTGCTGACCCAGAAGTGGCCCAAAAATGGGACAGTATTGGGCAGGAGCGGAACAGGGTGGGCTTATGCACGCTCCAGTGCTGTGCGGTGGTGTGTGTGTGTGTGCTGAAATGGAACCCCCGTGCAAAATGGTTGCTGCCTGTATTTTCTTGATCATACTTTGTACGCATTCAGCTCCAACAAATATTGCCACAGGAGGGACAACATTAAAGAAGGCGGTTGTGATGTCCAGTGAAAAAGAGCAGTGTATTTTGATATCCTGCAAGTCAGTAAAAGCCATTAACTTGAAGTGTGGGTGTACAGGCAACGCCCTGTTTGCACGAGGGTTTCGTTCCGGGTCATCGTGTGCATCAGTGGAAGAAGAAGAGAAGAGTTTGGATCTGACATCCCGCTTTATCACTACCCTAAGGAGTCTCAAAGCGGCTAACACTCTCCTTTCCCTTCTCCCCCCACAACAAACACTCTGTGAGGTGAGTGGGGCTGAGAGACTTCAAAGTAGCGTGACTAGCCCAAGGTCACCCTGCAGCTGCATGTGGAGGAGCGAGGAATTGAACCCGGTTCACCAGATTACGAGTCTACCGCTCTTAACCACTACACCACACTGGCTCTGGAGTGCATGTTAAGCCCATCCTGCCCCAACAAGGGCCAAAAACGGCACACACGATCGTGTGCCATTTAAATGTGTGCAAAATGGTCACCACCTTTAGTTCATAAGCATGTTCTTGCAGGTTTGTCTTCTCAGATGGGACCCCATGACCCTACTTCACAAATATTTGAAAGCAATCTTTTGCTTTCTATAAAATAGGTATCTGTACCCAAGTATGTTTTTTTAAAATAGCTAGGTCAAAGTTCATAATTATAGTTTAAGATATATTGGCTTTGGTTCATGACATGATAGGCCAAACTATGGTCTGTTCTTGGCTACAGTTCATGGTTAGTGAGGAAAGCACTTAACCATGAGTTCCAGTTCAGACAACACGTCAAGCCAGGTTTAGCTCAGGGCAGTGCAGAAGCTAAAAGGGCAGGGAAGAGTGAAACAGCTGTGAGCTCCTTTCCAAGAGCCCACATGTCCATGTGATCCTGGTAAGCAATAGTTTGGCTTACCATGTCAGGTGAACCAGGACATGTGAATGGTAAATCTCCAAATTTTGGTGAACGCCAACAATCTCAGGTCAATTCTCTGAATGGTTCCAAGTGTATATATATATTTCCCCACATTTCAGGCATGAAGAAGTAAATGCTGACAGTCACAATGAGGGGGACTCACAACATTCACTGGGATATGAATTTCCATACATATATAAAATTAGTCAGAATTGCCAATATTCATTTTGCAAATGACACACCTAGAGAACTGTACTTTAATGGCTAAGATGATGATTAGCCCTTGGATAGTTGATGCAATGGAACCAGAGGTTGCACTTGTTGGTGGAAGACTCCCTTGAATGCAGTTCTACTCAGGATGCTCCCACTGGCAGAAAGGAGAAGATGTTTAAGTTTCCCCTTGTTTCCTCAGAGCCATCTCCCATGCTGTTCCAGAGGATCTCCACAACCTTCCAGAGAAGGGTTTCTGGGTACATAAGTACCTTCACGGGGAGGGAAGAGTCAACAAATATTGCCTCTTTCCTCTCGTTCAATCAGGGGGGTTTATCAATTGGACAGAAGTCCCTCTGTTTGCAGGAGGCAAATTCTGACAAGAGCTTTCTTTTCCATTCAAGTAGTAGGCGCATTGGTGTTTAGGTCTGCAGCATCACCATTTCACCATCAAGAAGAGCATTCACAGTTTGTATGGACATTTCTTTTAAAAAAGTGCTGTACATCACTGGCAGCTGCCATGGAAGCCAGCATGTGGGTGCAGTGGAACACAGAAATGAAAGGTCAACCTCCAACAGAACCCACAAAAATGGTGACTGAAGTTGACTGCACTCACACAGGTGATACCCATCCTCTGCTTTCTTGAGAAACACAGGTAGGAAGGGTGCTGTTGTGTTCAGGTTCTGTTTGCAAGCTTGCCAGGGGCACCTGTTTAGGCACTGTGAGAACCGAGTGCTGGATTAGATGGGCCTTTGGCTGATCCAGCAGGGCTCTTTTAGCAAGTAGTATGTGGACTAAGCTGCAGAATGCTATACCATGCTAGTCATACATTCTCTGGGATGCGGGTGGCTCTGTGGTCTAAACCACCAAGCCTCTTGTGCTCGCCGATCGTAAAGTTGGCAGTTTGACAGCAAAGCATCATGAGTAGATCAATAGGTACCGCTGCAGCAGGAAGGTAAATGGTGTTGCTGTGTGTTCTGGCTTCCATTACAGTGTTCCGTTGAGCCAGAAGGGATTTAGTCATGCTGGCTACATGACCCGGAAAAGCTTTCTGTGGACAAACGCTGGCTCCCTTGGCTTGAAAGTGGAGATGAGCGCCGCACCCCATAGTCGAATTTGACTGGATTTAAATGTTCAGGGGTCCTTTGCCATACATTCTCTCATGCAGTATTTTGCAACATCAGTTTCAAGTAGCTAAACAAGCAAGGCTTATTATTGTTGTCATTATTATCAGAATGAAAAAAGTGGTATATTTATTGGATTATTATTATTATTATTAGTTGTTGTTGTTGTTAACATACCACCTTTGGCCAAATATCACAATGTGGTTTACAGTATAATAATAAATACACAATTAAGTTGTCAAGCTACCCTAGAGGCTCTTTATCAATTGAAATGCTGGGGAGAAACTGAAAACAAAATAAGAACTACAGGAAGAAGGATGCATATGCTGCAACATTAAGAGAAATTGGCACATATCCCCTTACTGTGAAATCTAGATCTCTCTCTCTCGGTCTCTCTCTCTCTTATGAAATACAAACCACAGCACTTAAGGGTATGCTCGGATGAGAATATTCAGAATCCGCATGTAGTCAAATGGGTGGCTATCGAGTTAATTATTCCATTGTTGGAAATAGTTACCATTAAACTCACTGGGGACCAAACATATCTCCACCATGTTATGCATTTTACCCTGAACCTACTGACCTGTTATTCTCAGTCCATGCTCCACATTCATGCTGACCCTGATATTTGCAGCACAGGTCAGAAAATGACCTAAGCAGCTTGCTTTTGGAATTTACATAATGAATGAAAAGAGAAAAGACAACTTAGATTTTTTCTCTCCTAGAGCTCTAAAATTACAGTTAGTCTCGGGGGACAAAGAGACAAGAGTATTTTAATGATAAATAAAGAAGACAGACTCCCAAATTAATATTTTATTGAATGAGAATTCTGCTTATTTTTATTTATCACATACACAGTCACCTAAATAAATGAATTGAAGGATCATTGTTTATTAGTATAGTGCAAACATTAACATATTTTACCTAATAAGTAACTTGCACCTTCCTTATTTAAAACTTTATTTAAATAAACATTAACAGTGCAATGTATATTTACTCAGAAGTAAATTCTGAAGCTTACTCATAAAGTCCAGTGAAGCTTACTCTCAGGTAAGAGTACACAGGATTGCAGCCTAAATATAATAAGGTTTCTTGGTGAAGTGATGCTTTGTAATGACCCCTGAGATACAAATTATCGTGTTAAAGAAACAGTCAACAGACCATTGGATAATCTAGACAGAGGTCATTAAACAATGATGTAGCCAGCGTAATAATCCTCAGCTATGGTTTGTTTTCTGTAACCATGTTTTAATGTTAAGGACAAAGACTAGCCAGAAACCAGGATGCAAAACCATGATTTGAAATAGGTTTCCTTAAAACACTGTGGATTCACTTAATAAGCGCCATCAGTGGAAGCCCTGGGTAAGCAACAAGATCCCCACCACAGGTATGTTTCTGTGGGATGAGGGTTATTAGTTTGCTTTGTTTCTGTTTTTATTGTGTATTTTGTGTTTTCACTTTGTAAATTTATGCCCTGTGATCTCTGGATGAAGGGCGGTATCTAAATATAATAAATAAATACAGCACCCAGAATTCTTTGGGAGCAGCCATTACTGTTTAAAGTGGTATCATCATGCTTTAAATGTATGGTGTGGACGTCGTCTGAGAGTAGCTGTTTTATCCCATACTCATTATGGCTCTGTTGGGGGGAACAGCAGAAGTCAGCCCTAGCACATCACTCCTCACCTCAGCTGCACTGCCACTGCAAGCTGAACTGACAATATTTGCTGCAAGAGTTTTGTAGGTTGATATGAGTCACAGGTCTAATGGGGGTGAGGGGATGGGTGGCTGTAATTATGCCTGCTATTAAAACAAACATAAAAATATAACTGCTAGCTTAAGTTAATGGATTTCATGATGTTAGGCTGGCAGTACCAATTTTTATGTTTGTTTCAAGGATGCTCTGTTCGTTTTAGAGTGGCTTTCCCCTCAATTTGTTTGTGATACTTAGTGACAGGATTTTGATAAAATTTATTGCATTCTTTGTACATAACTTTCCAATTATGATTGGGAAGACATTTGGTTTTGAAAAACGAGTATACATATAATACATTATATATTATGAAAATAATAATAACACAGAAAAACTGAGAATTTGGATAATAAGGAGTATTAAATTCACAGATCTCAGTGAGACTTATCCCTGCGATTGATACACAAGATGAGACTGGCTACAACAGTTACCAGAGTGACTTGGGTGTTTTTAATAACATCTCTCGTGACATGTTTAAAAACAAACATTCTCACAGTTCTGGGATTAAGTAAAATCAACATTACAAACCACGTTTTATGCATAACATTTTAAAAACAAAAAAGTTACACTACATGATATTGTTCCCATTTGATTCATACATTATACATCATTTTACATAGTTTATGTAACAAGGACATCATAACACACAAGTCTATATAGTAACAAGACCCAGCTGATTAACTCTGGCTGATCTACTCACTGTGTAATATTTCCCCCTAATCTGGGAGCAACGAAATATAGCAGCTATAAGGAAGACATTAGAACCACTGTAGTTACTTTAATATGAGGCAACAGATTGTAAATGGAAGAGAGTATAGTACACTTTTGCTGGTTTTTGCATTGGTGAATATCTATTACATAACAGATTCATACGTGTACTATGTAGTCAGCTTGGGCCAAGTTCTAAAATGCTTTTGTTTATTAGGATACTGTTAAATCATAAATATCAGACATCTATAATCATAGGTACAATCTCACTGTGCAGACTTTACACATGTCGGCCTATATAGTAAAATTTTAATTGCACATCTCTACGAGATATCAATACGCCCCAATTATGTGGCTGAGAGGTCTATGTCAATAGAGCTACAGATAACATATAACAAGTGTCAATTACAATTTATTAACTCCAGGTGCACATAATCACGTAACGGTTTTATGAAATGACATATTAAAGGTTTATGCCTCCTTTAAAAGTAGTATTGGACATCATTGTTTCTAAAACAGGCACAGTCCCAAGCTGTAAATCCTTTATATCTGGATGCCATTTTTATTTAATAACAGAATAGCTAAAATTATAAATGTTTCTTAGAATGTAGGCACACTTAACGTGGTAAATATATGTGTCACCAGTACTATTCATTAGACTAAGGAAAGCATGAAACTTGGGGGGGAATTCAGCGTAGTGGTAAGGAGATCGTTGCATCAACAACAAGCATTTCTGTTTACTCAAAACAACAACCTTCCCTTTCCTCCTCCACCCACAGTTTTGGGGGTTTTTAACAGCAGATCTGGGAAAGGCATGGGGGGGGGGCACACAGGAGGAGGGAAGCCTCATGGTGGTGGCAGGGGTCTTTGTGCTACCTTTCACTAACAGAACCTGATAGCTAAATCTGCCCCTTAGCATGTAAAATAAAGAATACTGCCACAGATCAAGGTTAAAATCAGGCAGCAAATTATGTGCACTTAAGCGTCATGGAAGTCAGTGGGACTTCCATATGCATAGCGGTGCACTGGATTGTGGTCTAGAGGTATTCTCATGAAGTTGGCTAAGTGCCACTTATCCTGGAAAGCTTACTGGTAGACCTAAAACGGTAAGTCTTCTAACACAAGGATGCATGTTCTTTAAGAAATCACAGACAATGAAATTATGATCTGTAACATATTTTGGATCACAAATTAGCAAGTACTCCTGTTAATGGTCTTAATTCATACCTTTGATAGTAAGTCTCGGTTGCCTCCGGAGTGTGATGTTTGGCATGTGTTCTTTTGATTAATTTCTTTAAAAGAAAAACAACAGGGCTTTATGATATGTCAAAAAGAAAGCCAGCACCAAACATGAATGCCCAAGAAAGCCCTGAAATCCTAGATTAATGCCTGGAAATTATTTTTCATTTATTCATTGAATGAAACATCTTTTGACTGTACTGCAATACAGCATATATGTAAAAGGCAGTAAGGTCACAGTAATTGAATCTAAATAAGTTTGCTGAGGGTTGCAGAGGGCAGAGAAAAACTTGTTCTCTCTTTCAACCTTTATATTAATTTCCCTTCAAATCAATTCCACCCAAGTCCTCTGCACTCTGGTTTTACAATTCAATTGGCATTTTTAACCAGGAAGAACATTGCTTAAAAACAACTTATTTGAAAACTACAAAAAGTAATTCCATTGAGACTTGCCACTTGACTGACACCTGTCATCTCATGATAAATGACTCCATTTTCTGCCTCTCTTGCCTTCTGCCACTCCGGCAATGGTCATTTATCATCATCTCTGTCAGCCATGGAAAGCGGCACTGACAGTGCAAGTCAGCAAACATTTAGCACATGGAACCACGCAACACAGGGAAATTATTATTGTCAGAATAATAATGGTTTAGCATAATTTATTACAGGTCCACCAAATAAGCAAAGGCTAGATGTTATTAGACAGATGGATGGGTAGGCTTGGCAGCCATCCACTGAGACTCAGGCGGTGCTTGAAGTGGAAAGGGGAACATCCTCCAAACCAATCAGAAAGCTGGCAGTTCAATTACAAAGAAATAAAGGGACATTCATCATTCAATTAGGCACCTGTCAACCCTCACAAAGGAGAAAACTTCTAACCTGGTACTCCTGGGAGAAGATGCTCAGCAGAGTGGACTGCGATTGACTGGAACAAATAAAAGAAGGACAAAGTTAATTACTGGAGTGCACTGCAAAGAAACAAAAGAGAAAGGAGCTTCAAAGGTAGGCCTGCTGCCCTGTAATCTAACAGAACATGAAAACAAGTGTGGAAAAGTTGTTCCAGATGAACACCTTAGACAAAGGCTTCCTACTGCTAGGTCAAGGAGAGAGTGAGAAAAAGAGTTTATGAGGAAGGGGCAAGGGGGGCAAAATGTAGCATGAGTTTCAAAGCAAATGGGCATCTTGCTTTGGTGATTCCTATCCACCTTTAGAACCCACAAAGTGGGGTATCCGTAGCATGTACTGAAGACAGGAAGGAAAACAAGGCAAATTCCCATTAGTAAGAGAGGGAGCTAAAATTCCATTAATGGTTGGAAACGTACTGATTGTTCATTGGCAACATATTGAAATTCATTTTGTTAGCAGAAAGGAAACCTCTTCAGTAGCTGTCTCATATTCAGGGAAGAAACTTAGCTCTCTGTCAGAAGAAGCATATGGGACCACTGTAACATTCCTACTAAAACTGATGTGCTTTGAAAATAGAAACTTTCACAGCAGGAAGCTGAGATTCCCTGGAGTCGGTCATTTCCAAAGGCTGCCATAAGCTTCATTCATTTAAAGCTCCACTCAATGTCAAACACCTGGCAATGAAGCAACCTGGAAAACATTCTCCCCAAGAGAGAATTTTTCTCTCTGAATAGCTAACATTTAAAAACGGGACAAGATTTTCCCCCTTCTCTCAAAAAAGGCAATCAATACCACACGGCTACTGTTTTCAATTGTCCTTTATGGATATATCTACCTCATCACATCTTGAACACAATTAATTACTTCTGATATATTTTACATCCAGATGCAACTTAAACAAATTACAGTTTCAATAAATTGACCCTGTAGGACAGAATGCACAATGAATAATTAACATTTTTTTCCTTTTACAAATGCGGTTTCTGAGTCTTATTACAATCAGCTCTAATATTCAGAAACTGCACACAGACGGCAGTCTTCCATTATAGTACAAAAAATGTTGAATTTAATTTGGCTTTCATGTTCCAATGTGCTGAATGGAGAGATAATATTATCCCAAATGCATTTTGAACAGTGATATAACATTCTTGAATATTATCCTTATTCTATTAGTGATTAAAAACAGAAAGTATTTGGAGATTTTAACAAAAGTCGAGCTGGAAATAAACTTTGATACATACACAAATGGATTTAGCCCTGCTCAGCCTGCCCATTTAGAGTAGCAGGCGGATTCACTCTGTAGCAATTGGGAGAATCTTTCCTTCTTTGCCAGGTGGCTCCATTCTGCAACACCAGATTGATCTACTGAACTTGTAGCATCAAAACCATGCCACACAGTCCTAAACAAGCTCTTTGGTGACTCCTCGGCAATCACCCATCATACTGCTCTTCATAAGGCCTCAACTCACAGTTCTATTCCTGCTTTTCTTCGGAGTAGATTGTACATGGTTTTGCATCTCAAATTTGTAGACTGCATCTTTATTCAGTCCAACAGAGACTCCATTTTCTCAGAGCCTTGCGAAAGAACAATGTTAAACAATTGATGACCTCCTCTCATATTGTATCACAGTGTGGTACGTTGGCTTGACAGCCACGGACAGAAAGTCTTTACAGAGGGTGGTAAACACAGCACGTGATATCATGGGCTGTCCCCTGAACCCGCTAGATGACATCGCAAGGGATCGTTGCCTTAGGAGAGCAAGAAAAATTCTCAGGGACGATTCACACCCTGGTCAGCACCTCTTTAATTTTCTACCCTTGGGCAGGAGATATAGAAGTATAATCAGTCGTACCAACAGGCTAAAAAACAGTTTCTATCAGTGGGCTGTTAGGCTGCTGAACAGAAAATAATATAGTGCAACTGACTTTCGGGGTTGGTGTGTTGTGCGACAAGCACACAGAGTGCAATGAGTTTGAGTGTTTGTGGGGGGGGAGGGGAGGCTCAGTTAATTTTATTGTACACAGGTTGTACATTGACAATAAAGGTATTATTATTATTATTATTATTAACTATGTTCAAGTATTATTGCTCAAAGGAACAAAAATGATTGCCCTTTCTTCTTATGGAATAAGAGAAATATTCCATATTTTAAGTATTTCTGTAAATGTACAGGATAGCATTCACTGATTGATTTGGCTGCCTTTCATCACTGTGTACAGTTCTGGTTGCCCCACCTCAAAAAGGATATTGTGGAGTTGGAGAAGATTCAGAAAATGGTAACCAACATGACCAAGGGGTTGGAGAAACTACCATATGAGGAAAAGGTTAGAGCACCTAGGGCTTTTCAGTTTAGAGAAAAGGTAAAGAGGTGGCATGATAAAAGTGTCTAAATTATGTATGGTGTGGGGACAGTGGGTTGTGGTCCTTCCCAATAGGGTCCATTCCACCATCAAGAAAACCTGCAACTGACCAGCTATGCTCCATAGGCTGCGAAGTCTGCCTGTGAGTTCCCCAGCACTCCAGTTACTTTTAACCTGCTGTGTCCATTCTTATAATTTGTTTGCTGGGGTTTTGGCATGTGTGTTTGCCAAACTCAAGGATTATTGTAATCTACCCCATTCCTAGGCCTCTTGGGTTCATGTTATCGGAGAATAAGATTCAGGGTTATAAAGAACTACAAGTGCTCTGATCTCTGGAGAGGCAGGGAGATGTGGGCTGGTTTACCCTTCGTTAATCTTAGAGGGATCTGGCGGGAAACACTGGGAGTGTTGTCTCAGAAACCCCCCTTTTTAGTATTTACTTGAACTGAGTGGGGAAGTGGTAGAAGCAATTATCAGGTAGTTAAAACACAACTGGCCTATGCTACAATGCAGTTGTGCAATGTAGGGTGTACACAGACTCTCTTAGCCTCCCCCTTCTATCAAAGTTTTGATGTTTGGTCATGATTTTTCACATCTTCCTGCCATTAAATCATTTAATATTAATAAAAATAGTTAACACTGTTAACATTTAAAACATCAATAACTAATGATGATGTATACAGGAAAATAGAAAATTCTTTCTTTGGGCATAAGCATAAATATATTTACAGTTATTCACAGAGTCTGCTTAATTTTTTAACTGTCATTTAGGTTGCAATTGTATGCCCGCTGAAGTACTGGCTTCTGAGTAGACCTGTATAGGATTGCTCTGTTAACTAGCTTGTCAGCCAGACTGAACTAATGCTAGCTGGCGACATTTGTTTCTTCCTTTGCAGGAAGAAATGAATTGGTAAAAAAAAAAAAAAAAATGCAGTACAGAATTAAGAGAAGCATTTATTCATATAAACATTATGAAACCATTACATTTTTTCAAAATTGCTCAATGATATGAAAAAACCCATAAAATGCCTGCTAGTAGTTTGCTCTGGCTTCACCCTGAATGAGCTTGTCCCTTTAAAGGAACTGTTTTTCCAGAGGTTCCTGCGGAGTGAAACCTTCAGATCCTTTGTACAGCCCAAGTGAAGCAACTGCAAACTGGTTCCTTCTAGAGGCTGGGGGGAAACAGCTGGTGCAGGCAAGCTGTATAAACTCATAGGCAATTTAGTCAGCAGCGGCAGTGAAATAAGAATCCCCCACAGAAGGAAAGAACTTGACGGCCCTACCAAAAGAAAAGCATGCAGTAACAAACTGTAAAGTGTTTGGTGCTAATTATAGAGTAGAATCAATTAGACACGTTGAAGCTGATTTTATAGTGCCGTTTCAGCTGATGAAAGCAGACCCAAACTGCTCTCCCTGCATTTACTGTTTAAACTTCTATAATCTCTATGCACCTCTTTATTAGAAGATATGCTTGTTCAGCCTAGTACTAGACTATCAGGGCTTCTCTGGCAGCCCTTTAGATGCTGTGCTGACACTCTTTGCCCCTTGCAATTTCCTTCTCACCCTGCTCCATCGTGCAAGAGTCCCTAACCCAATCCTCTTGAGCTCTGCATGGGTTCAGAAGGAGAATTTATATAGCAACGCCACTGGCTAATGATGAACCCAAACTGAAAGAAAGGCTTAATGCCCAACACCGTCTTATAATCAGCTGTTTTAGAAGAGAAGAACACAGCATTAGTTGGACAGTGTAGGTTTAAGAAAGTTTAGCTTTAAAGGCCCAAAGCTGTCATTTAGAAAGAAAGTTACACGAGCATGAGGAAAAATAAGCATATTTATTCAGAAGCATTCAGTAGGTTTAAGATCACAACAGACCAGAGCAGATACAGTGGTACCTCGGGTTAAGAACTTTGCTTCAGGATGAGAACAGAAATCGCGTGGCAGTGGTGCGGCGGCAGCAGCAGGAGACCCCATTAGCTAAAGTGGTACCCCAAGTTAAGAACAGTTTCAGGTTAAGAACGGACCTCCAGAGCCAATTAAGTTCTTAACCCGAGGTACCACTGTAAATATAACTTAAAATATAAATAGGTAATAAGGCCAACTGTCCAGTACTCAGTCTACCTGAGAAGCTGAGCATGTGAAGAGGCTAAGTTGGATGCTTCAGCTTAGCCATATGGCTTTCACAAGCCACTTCTGAGTTGCTATACCAAACGTTAAGAACTTCCACTTCTGTACCTGAGCTAAATTTTACTGCCTGTGCAACCTTTTCTGAAGCACAAGAATCTGACAATTATAAAGTTTGTAAGTAAAGCATTTTAAATTTGCCAAATGCGTGGTTTTTTTCTATGTAAGAGAGAAACTTTGAAAGGAGCTTGGAAGGGCTTATTTTAAAGGTCCCTACCTGGGATGCCTTTTCCATCTGGCCTGGGAGAGCAGGCCTTGGACTCATTCCAGCTACAAAATGCTGGAACAAACTCTTGGGTTGGGGCACTATCTAGGGGCTCCCGTTGAAGGTTCTTTTATTGGTTTTATTGCCCCAACTGTTTAACATGTCTTACATTTGTTTTTAAAATGGCTCTTAATCTGTGGGCTTTTAAATTTTGGTTTTCTTTTCTTTTTGTTTAAAGTAAAAAGGCGTAGGATGTGCCTGGGGAGGAGTGGGGGAAAGTATGGGGGGAATCACAGTGGTTCAGGGTAGGGGAAGGTAAGGGGTACATGGAACAGGCAGTTGGTTACTGTGCTACATGCCAGATCCTCTTCTAACATGGGGAATTGGGGTTGTGCCAACCCTTGGTCTACAGCTGCTGGTCCTGAATGCCATGATGGCATGGAATAAGACCTCGCTCATCTACAATTTGATTATGGATGTGGAGGCCGATCTGGTCTGTATCACGGAGACATGGCCATTGGCATAATCGCCCCTCTCCCACTTCATGAAAGTGAAAGTCCTATGCAGGGCTTCTCATGATTGGGTACATTAGGTAAATCCTGCCCAATTACCTAGTTGAGAAATGGTACTTCTGTATTACAGCAACCCCAAACAGACCAAATCAAAGGGATCTCATAACATCAAAACTACTGAGAGAATGTGAACAACTATCAGGGTCACACTCCCTCTGTAGAAGATAATCTATTATGACAATTAAAGAATGACCAACTATAGTATGAATGAAGGTTGAGATACTTCAAAAAAAACCAAGGAGTGCCTGGATATAAACAGTCATGATATTTTCCTTTGCATAGTCAACATGGAAGCCAAGCTGTATATGCAATGCTCTTGATTGTACAACACTACAACAAACACTGTAAGATAAAATACCTGTAATGATGTATTTAGAATACTTTCTTGTGTAAGTTAAAAGAATGAAATCCAAGGCAAGAAAACAAAAGTTGTAACACATCCTTTCTCTCTAGTTTGTGTTCAGTAAAAACTAGAAAAATGTATGTGACAACCTGATGCTTATCTCATGTAGTACAAGGACAGCTTTATGATAAAACTCAGGCGGGGGGACTACTTGAGAAGAGTCATCATTCCTATGACCTTGACACTCAAGTTGGTCTAACAACTTATATACAATTTAGTGACGTGTGAGAACAGATGATGGTGCAATGCATAGAAATGGCAACATTTAAAATTCATAGTAGCACAAGGCCATTACTTTTCCCACTGGGCCACTTGAACTTTAATACTGTCTGACCTGGTTGGCCAATACTTTCTAACAGTAGACAGAGGGAAATTGCCAGCAGAAGATAAGGCTCAAATGATTTTTCATTTAAAAACATTAACAAGATACTGTAAAATTGAGGGATCTGTTCTTCCTGAAGAAACTTCATTCTCCCATTGCCCATGTCTTTTCTAATGATTGAGTGCATTTTAAATCTGAAGCTTTTAAAAATTACATTTAAATATGAAGAATAAATACAATGCTATGGATCCACAAGAAGGCTGTGCTAATGACTTGAAGCAGTTATTTGTCTGAAAATATATGAAAGCATTTGCACTTTTTTTTTTTTTAATGTTCTCAACCACTTTGGAAGATTTTATGGCATTCCATATGAGAATTCTATTCATTCATGTGATAGTGAATATTTGGACACTATACTAAATATGTAGTTTTTAGAGAGAGGAAAGAACCAGACTTATTTGTCCCTTCATTGTACACTTCCCAGGAAGGTCTTTAGAGGGGTATATGGCCTTTCTGGTCATGTATACGTAACCCTGTACAACTGAATCTGCACCTGATTTATTTGTATTCCAAGGTACAAAATTCATAAGCAACTTTCACTCATTTTGTTTTAATTTTGGCATAATCTTGTGTAAATTTGTCACAATGGTGAATGTATCATTATTGGGCTCTCTTGTTTGTTTGTTTAGTTTCTTTCCTCCTCATCACATGGAATCAAATATTTGGGGGATTTGAAAGTCTGTGTACTATTAATATATGTGAGCTTGAGAACAAAAACAATGTTGACTTCACAAAGCTTTAAGTAGGAGCGAACATGTAAGAAAGGTGTTTTCATGTGCAATTAATATGCAACAACTGAAACCCGAATGAAACATCCAGCCACTATAGCAATGTAACTGTTAACTAAAATATAAGGGTTCTAACTGCAGTGATTAAAAAAAAAAAGTCCCCTCTTTCTGCTGAGAGGCATGAACTTTGAGTTAAGGGGGATTGCTTAGAAAGAGGAAGAGTAATGTGGCACATCAACATTATTAATCATTATTTGATTTCTTACCTGCCCTTTACCAGTGTGGCTGTTCCAGATACAACTTTACTGATACTGTATCACTGGGAGGAGAGTGCTTCTAAAAATGGGCAGGGCTTATTCAATAGCTGGAGGTTTATCTGCTTCTCAATGGATGATACATGGCACCACCACATAATGTAACCAGTAAATAACATCTGCCATGCGTAGCCATATCAACAATACATTCAGTCATATCATAATTTCAAACAGCTAGTCAACTAAATCATGCGATAAAAAGCTGCTCTTAGCTATCAATAATAATAGGATTGGCATCATTGTTACAAAAGGCTTCAGAGGCTGTTTGTTGTGTATCAGTTATGGCAGTGGTTTCCAACCAGTGTGCCATGGCACCCTAGGGTGCCTTGAATGATGGTCAGGGGTGCCGTGGGCAACACTGGCCTCTGTCCTTTTCGTTCTCTTCCACCTCTGATGCCCTCTTGCGTCTCTGCCTCTCAAAGCCTTGCATGACTTGTTTCTTGCAGCAGCCATGTCTACAAGCTCCCAAGGGGAATGGTGGCTGTGGGGCTGGCTGGGGGCTGCTGGTTGCCAGAAGCTGAGGCAGCCTTTGAATAAGCAATCAAGCATGTGAAGGAGCCCAGCCTGCCAGCCCTTGCTGTTGGGAATGGACAGACAAATGGGAGACCGGGCAGGCAGGCACTACACTGGCCTTTCTTGTGCTTGCTGTGTGCAAGGCCTGCCTGGGAAATGAGCACCCAGTGCTGAAGGGGAGCCTTTCCACCATGCAGGCCTGGCAGCACCCAATGATTCCTCCCCAAGTAAGGTGCTGGCCTCACATTCACCTTTGGCTAGTCTGTTGGGCCACTAAGGCTGGGAGCATCCTCTTCTCCCAGGACCCTGTGGGCAGTGTGAGGAGGTACCTCTCTTTGGGGTGAGGAAGGGCAGCTCAGAGGCCTGGGGCAGCAGAAGTGGCTGCCCAGAGAACTCCCAAGGAGAGGGGAGAGGAGGCTGAGGGAAAACTCCACAAGGGAGGGGTGTTTGAAAAAGGTTGAGAGGCTGCCAGCTCTGCAAGCAAGGGGTGACATAACTGGGATCCTGAGACCCACAGGGGTGCCGCAGAAAGAATGCAGTTGGTCAAGGGACCTGTGGACTAAAAAAGGTTGAAAACCACTGAGTTATGGCATTTTTCTGGCTCTCTGCTTTCCTAAATATAACAAGGCCATGTGGTATCCCCCCCCCATATATTTTTGTTTAACATAAAAGGAAAGTACATCCTTATAAAAGTATATGTGAAATTCTTACACCAGTATCAGGTGCTTTAATTTGAGTTTGGTTCATTTTAAAAAGCTGGGGGGAGGGAATCTCCCACACATGGTGATACCACTTGGTTATAGGTAATATAATCAAATTTAGAAAGTGGTAAATTAAGTGTGTTATTTACAAGCAATTAATTACAAAAAACCAGGCAGGTAGCTTTCATTATGTTGATTACTGTTAATGACATTGGCCTCATGCAGCTACTGTCTTTAGCATTTACATAAACCACGTGTTAAGTGCATGTGGTACTTGACAGCTGTATTCAGGTCATAAATCACACAAAGACCCAAAGTTTTTAATGGTATAATTATACACAGTTTATTCTATAACACTTAGCATTTTACTAGTTACCTGTGGAAAATGACAGGTTTTGCTGCATAGCCTCAACAAAACTCAAAACAAGTATTTCATTTGCTATATACAGTCTTGTATTTAACAACTTGGCTGGCAGTCATACATAAATGGCCAGGAATTACATGCAGGTGAGTGTGTGAACTGGTGACTAAGGTGTAGATTGCCTCATCTCGCCTCTGCCAGCCTATTTGGTTTCCATACTAGCAGCTCAGGAAGGAAAGACTCTTATTCCACAGTCAGTATGGAAATATATTGGGCTAAGTGGGGTGGGGGCATAGATCACCCTCTCTTCCTTATTCCAGACTATTGGGTATAATTGATTAAGGTATTTCTATGTCACCCTTCACCAAAAATCGTCACAGGCTTGTTTACAACAAAATAAGACACACAATACACAAGAACAATAACCACAGCTTAACTTAGAAATGGCTTCACCTACCAATTTCTAAAAACTTGACAAAGTGAATTTTTGCCTGGTGTATGAGTGAATATAAAGTGGTGTCAAAACACACTTTGGTGAGGTCACAATTTACTAGCCTTGTGTCATTACCCCTGCATTCAGCAGTGATCTGGATGAAGTCAGAGATAGGTCTGGGTCATGGCACAGAGCCATAGCTGTCAATGTTTTCCCCTTTTTAAGGGACATTCCCTTATTCCGAATAGGATTCCTTGCAAGAAAAGGGAAAAGTTGACAGCTGATTGTGGAAGACAGGGAGACCACTGCACCTGAGGCAGTTGAAGAACTCACAGAGCAACCTCCCAGACCACCAGGGCCTACAGAGCCAGAGCCTGGATAGTCACAAGCACCCTCCCCTGACCAGATGCCTTCCACCACATATTACCAGTCCAGCAGCACTAGGAGTGCAACAGCAGGGAGGCTATGGCCTGCCTTCAGGTTGGAAAGAGGCATAAAAGGCCTTGGTCTGCTCCCAACCTTTGTTGGAGCAAGCTGCTCACTTGGAGCTGTCCGTGGTCTAACAACCTTCGACCAGCCCTGTCACCATCCTTGCTGCTTTCTCCAGGAGTTTCTTATTAGCAGTAGTAGCTCTTGCCAGCCAATTTAGAAAGCTTCGTGAGCCTGTCAGGTGATAATCCAGCAAGAATGGGAAAAGCTAGCTTTGCAAAAATTGCCTAGCCTAGACAAATGTTAAAGGTATAAAAGCCATACCCGCTCTAAAAATTCAGGAAGCCTTGTATTTCTTGTACAGCACACCCAGTCCTTGCTATAACTATAGTTGGGGAAAAACATTTGCTCAAGTTTAATTGGATATGAGATGTTGACAGAATGCAGGGAACTAGTCTGACATATCTATGATCAATAAATGAATGGACATGAGCCTAAATCTTTTCAACATAGCAGTTTTTGTTGAGACGTGGCTATCTATGAAAATCCCAGTATGACTGGGTATCATGGCTAAGATCACCACAGATAAGATCACTGCTACAGTACATAGTTGAGATGGGAATGCACATGCTATTGATTATTTTATTAAATTTATTCCTTATTAAAACAATGAATTCAAACAGGGGAAAAAGATAGAGCACCAACGTTAAAATGCAATTTGAAATGGACCCATTGGCAGTTTTAATTTTATTTTTAAGTTTCCCCCACCTCACATTTATATGAATATACCTGTTGGTTTTCTCTTCCATAAGTTGATTTAAATTTGTAATTTCCTAAAGTGCGTCACTTGTCGGTTGGTCTATGAATGAAAATTGTAACTTCAGAAAAAGAATTTATGTTTTAAATGAAACTGATGGCTATGTCATGTTAATGTTAGATCATAACTAGCTAAAGAAAGTGGGAGTAGGGACAACAGTACACCATCAATGGAAAATAAGGATAGTACTGTCCACGAACTTTTTTAAAATTTAAAGTCATGGTCTGCAAGATTTTTCTCAGACTTTTAACATGAGCAGTCAAACATTTTGCACAAGCAGAATATCCTAGTAGAGGGACAGGGGCCACATATACTTTGTTGATAATAAATTTACCACCAAGAAACACTCCATTTCTCTCACTCTCAAGTTGAGAGTTTGTCAACATTGTGACATGGTGACTTTTTATTAGGAGTAAATGCCACTGTTGGGTATGTGAGTCTGCATAACTATCAACATTTTGGGGTGCAATAAGCCATTTTAAATTTTGTTAACACACCTTATTCCACTAAATAACTATGAATAAATGTATAATCTGTTACCTGGAGAGAGGGAGAGAAAAAAAGCAGGAGGTCTCTCTAGCCACCTAATCACCATATCAATGACACATGCCACAACAGAGAGGCACTAGTTTATTTGATTGATCATGGTAGATAAACTCCAAATAACAGAGAAATTAACAAATGCTTGACATTTGCTCAACATCCATTATTCTGACACTGCTTTCAGAATTTCAAAGCCTGGGAGTATGCTTAATCAACATTCATATTCCCAAGTGAGCTACAGGCACCATATTGCGCCCCGCCTTAGTACTGATGAAAACTGCATATTGGCCATTTCCAAAGTGTTCTGGGACTCCACACGGGGCCCCTTCTCTCTTGTTCCTGTTCTGCAGTTTTTCTTTTAAACACTTCCAAGACAAAAGCATCTGCCAGTTCTTCTCTCTGGGGATGTATGCAAAATGAATTTAACAGTTTTAAGGCCAGAGAAACCCTCACATCTAAATTCATTCATAGGACAGAAAAGGGCCTAAGAGGCCTCTCCAGGGACAAAACCCTGCTGAAATTTTCCCCGACAACAGTGGGAGCTTTATAAAATCTAAGTCCAGACAATTTCCAATTCAAATGCCCAGCATAGCATGACCTTTGTCAGATCTAAGAGCCCTGGATGCACCCACTTTTTCTTCTTCTAACTAGCACAGACATTAGACAGGGCACTACAGCTAAGCAAGAGGCTCAATATTTGCATGCTCTTCCATTGTGAAAATTTAACAGTGACAGCACTGTGTCGAATTCTTTTCCCTTTAGAACTTTAACTCCATAGGAGGGGCATAGCTGACAGATGACTCTCCAACATATGTGTTATGTACACTGCACAGCTGAGGAACCTTGAATCAATGTCATAGCATCTCAGAGATGACCTACACCTTTCTGCCCATTGTGTGTGTGTGTGTGTGTGTGTGTGTGTATGTTTTTTGGGGGGGCACAATAGAAATCACCCCACCTAAAAAAAGACAACAAAATATTAACAATTTATAGTCATTAGCCTGCATACACAGCAGTTCCACATAAATTGTATAAATGTTCTACACAAAGTAATTTATCAGATATGACACATTGCACATCATATTGTATTATTTAATATGCTTACTAAAATTTCATGGATCAAACGCTACTCTTGAAAGAACACAAAAGGCACTGAAAAATATTTCTTCATCATCCATGATTTATTTTGATTACCTTTTACAGCTACATGATAAAGTGGAACTTGAAAAATTACAAGGTTACGGTTTACACAGCTTTGCTTCATATACTAAACATAACAAACGACTCCATGTCTGGTAGTATTTTACCTGCACTTAGTATTCAGCAATACACAAGAAAACCTCTTAGTTTGGCACTAAATATTTAAATAGTGTGTAACAACAAATATCCTGACTCTTTAAAGACGAGTGAGAGTTTCAGTCTGATTCTATGCATTTATAAACAAGTCCCAGTCAATTCAATGGGATTTACTTCCTAGTAAATTACGTATCATAGAATTGTATGGTTGGAAGGGACCTCAAGAGTCATCTAGTCTATGCTATGATGGCTACAGATTAAAGCTACAGACTAGATCTCCAGTTCACCAATTTTCTTGCAATGTTACATCCAATTAGGCTTAAAAGATTACTTAATAGTCTTTCTATCTAGCTTAAAAATGGTGCAGACAATGTACAAACAGCATATCACTTCAGTACTTGCCTGCTCCCTGCTGTTGTTTCTCATTTACCCATTATTAAACAAAATGGCTTAGATCCAGAGAAGTGCCAGTGGAAGGAGGCTGCCAAAAGTTAAATTGCCTGTCCTCTCCTCTTTCCACCATCCCCTGACCCCTGCAAAGTCTCCTGAGGGTTGAGGACCACTTTTGAATGGTGTGGATTGGACTGTGGAGCCTGGCACTGAGGGGGGAAATATATGGTCCTCATTCAGTATTTTTATATGCTACTGTGCAGTACATCTTTTATGTACCAGGAAAGGTCCTAGAACAGATAATTAAACTTGATTTCAGTAAAGTGTTTGACAAAGTCCTCCATAATGTTCTTTCAGAGAAGCTGGGAAAATGTGAACTGGATGAAATTTGTAGCTTGGTTTACTGACCAAACCCAAAAAGTGCTCACTTGTGGTTCCTCATCAGCCTGGAAAAAAAGTGGCAAGTAGGATCCTGTCCAGTGTACTGTGCTGTCTGGATGTCCTTCCTCTGTCTAGGTCACAAAGTTGGGCACTCCAGCCACAGTTCACCACTGAGAAAGCTGAAAGCCGGTATATACTATACAAAGACCCTATCTTTTTCAACAGTTCCCTCATATTAGGAGTGTTCTCACGCACCGGACATACTGAAACATCATACAGGTGTGGCACGGGGGGGGGGGGGGAATTGCCCATGTGACCAAGGAAAGAATACCTTTCGATAATGCTATTCGAGTTTTTGAAAGTAAGAGCACCAAGGAAGTTTTGTATAGTGGTGTTTTTTTAAAAAAATTATTAAATTTATATACTGTTCTTCATCCGAAGATCTCAGGGTGGTCTGCATAAGAAGAGTTAACAGCTTAACTATAAAGTACCATTTAGTCCAGATATATATTGAATCTCAATACTGCATTAAGACAGCTAGTGAGCCAAATATATTCTAGATACCTAGCTCATGTAGCACCCTCTAGATGCTGTTGGTTTCCAACTACCATATTTTTTGCCCCATAGGGCGCACCGGCCCATAGGACACACCTAGTTTTTTTTGGGGGGAGGGGGAATAAAGAAAAAAAAATCCCCCCCCCCAGCCTCCAGAACAGGCAGCTCTCCGCAAGCCTTGGGAGACTGGCGCGACTTCCCGCCGGGCTCCCACGCCTTGCGGATATCTGCCTGAAGCCCAAACCAGGCCGGGGAACAGCAGGATGGTGGCGCTCCGCCTCCCCGCTGTCCCCCGAGCTTGTGGGACTGGCGGTGGGGAGAAGCGCGCTTCTCCCCACCGCCAGCCTCCAAACCAGGTCGGGGAACTGAAGCCCGGGGCGCCCTGTGCAGCGCGCCCCAGGCTTCGAGATGCAGGCTGCTATCTGCAAGCCTAGGGAGCCCGACGGGAACTCCCGCGGGCTCCCAAGGCTTGCGGAGAGCTTCCTGAAACCTGCATTCACCCCATAGGACGCACACACATTTCCCCTTCATTTTTGGAGGGGAAAAATTGCGTCCTATAGAGTGAAAAATACGGTACCATCAGCTCCATGCCAGCAAGGCAAATGGTCAGGGATAATGGGAATTGAGATTTTTAATATATTAAGCAGCACAGAAATTAAATTAAATTATTATTTATTAATAATAACAACAATGAAGTCCAAGAACATCTGAAGGGCCGCACATTGGTTACCCCTGCTATACAGAAACAAGATGGACCATGGCTCAGTGGTGGAGCATCTGCTCCGCATGCAGAATATTCAAAGTACAGTCTCTAGGTGGGGGTGGGAGAGAGCACTGTCTGAAACCCTGGAGAATCACTGTCAGCAAGTGTAGACAAGTGTTTAGCCAGATGGACCAATTGTCTGACTCTGTATAAGGCAGCTTCCCATGTTCCTAAGAAGAGCCTTGTTAGATCACACCAAAGAGCTTGTGTTCTCTAGGACTACTATTTTATATTTTATTATTCATGTTGATCATGGCATTCTCACAGGTGACATATAATAGTGGTGGTCTCCCTTATTATTTGTTTTCTAGAGGTAAACTGCTACTGAATACAGATATTTCATTTTAAGCTATTATAATAGATATGATAGATGTAGAAAAGGGATGAGAAGCATGTGGCCCTCCAGATACTGATGAACTAGAACACCTATTATCCCTGACCGCTGCCCTACCCAGCCCATGGGTAGGTAAACTAAGGTCCGGGGGCCAGATCTGGCCCAATCGCCTTCTAAATCTGGCCCACGGACGGTCCGGGAATCAGTGTGTTTTTACATGAGCCCTTTTAATTAAAATGCATTTCTGGGTTATTTGTGGGGCATAGGAATTCATTCATTTTTTCTCTCCAAAATATAGTCCGGCCTCCCACAAGGTCTGAGGGACGGTAGACTGGCCCCCTGCTGGAAAAGTTTAATGACGCCTTGTGGCGATCCCACATAGGGCCCCCGGACGTTTGACGGTCTATTGACCCTGTGCCGCCACTGAGATTGCTTTTTCCACTGCCACCACCCCGTATCTCACGGGGACACACGGAGTCCAGTCAGTTGTTAAGATAAACAAATAATCAAGTTTATTTTTAAATGCAGGAACAAGCTTATGGTTTCAGCTAATTTTCTCTTGTCAGTTTCTTATTCTTAGTTCCTAACAACTCCAAACTGATTATTCCACCTATCTATCTGACTCCACCTAACAATTCCTCTCACTCTCTCACACTACAACTCTACCAACCCACACCCAAACCACCCTTTTCCTTCTTCAACTCCCAAACCTCAATTGACTTTCAAAACCTCCCACTCTAACTTTTATTCCCCCCTTGCATTCTCACTGGCCAATCACCTCACACCTATTTTAACCCTTTCCTTATGACCCATCCTAGAAGGCAAACGCCACACCCCTGTCCCAGCCTGTCCCTTTTAGAACTCCATCTTGAGTCCAGCTGAAGCCACATCACAGTAGGGGTCCTGATCCCCCACTCCATAGCAATGATGAAGCAACACATTTGGCTCTTACTCTCCCTCCCAAAGTGAAAGAGCTACTGACTCTTTAAAGCTAGAAAGCTTTCAGAGAGAGCAAAATGCTAAATTTCAATTGTTTTCAACCTAGTTTTATTGTACATCACCTCGAGACGATTATGTAGAAGGCAATCAATAATAATGATGGTGATGATTATAATTACAAATTAATTCATTTAAACCAGCTTAGCTGTTTCCAAAATATAATAAGCAATGAAACAGACATATTTATTTGGTAGACATATTTATATGGCAGATAGATACAAATTTAAAAATTATATTATCATTTCAAATAAAAGGTCATAATAAGAACAGGTTTTCCATAAAAAGGTAATTTTGTGTCTAGACAATAACGAAGTTCCTGGGCTATGCAAGCCCCCATTAAAGATTCAGCTTCAGTTTATTGGGCCACATACAGCATATCACTGCCTTTAAGCACTAATCTACTAACTCATCCACCTCTCCTGATTTAGATGGAACAGAGAGATGGAAATGGGTGTCACCCACATATTGGTGGCACATCACTCAAACTATCCATATGGCTCCCGAAGCTCACAGTGGCTTCAGATAGATGTTACATAGAATGGGGGATAAGATGGAAACTTGTGAGACACCACAGGATAGCTCCTATAGCACCAGACAGTGGTCCCCATAACTACTTTATGGAAACAGTCCTGAAAATAGGAGCAGAATCCCAACCTCACTAACCTGAGCCACTCCAGAAAGATACCATGGTCAATGGTATCAAACATCAAAAGGTCAAGAAGAATGAGTAGGGTTGCATTCCCCTCATCTTTCTCCCGGCAAATGTCACAAACCAGGGAAATTAAGCATGCTTAAGATTGGACACTTCTGGGTCCAGGAAGGTTCTCCACCTGCTCTGCTCAAATGAAGCATTAAACACTCCTCAGTCCCACCCAGTTAATCCCCTACAGCTAGCTTTAAGAAGGCCAAGGTAGGTAGGTGGTTTAACTTAAGTATGTTAATTTCAGTAATTATAAAACTCAGAATAAAACTTAGGTGACCCTAATCCTTACATTCCTGGAAGCCTGTGCAAGTTAAACAGATATACAAGGTCAGATACAATCTAATCTTTTTACTGGTTGAGAGGGGAAAATAATAATACAGTGGTACCTCGGGTTATGAACTTACCGTAATTTGTTCCGGATGTCCGTTCTTAACCCAAAACTGTTCTTAACCTGAGGTGCGCTTTCGCTAATGGGGCCTCCCGCTGCCACCAGCGTGAGATTTCTGTTCTCATCCTGGGGCAAAGTTCGTAACCTTAGGTATTACTTCTGGGTTAGCGGAGTTTGTAACCCAAAGCGATTGTAACATGAGGTACCATTGTAGATCAATGGTAACCACCACCCATAGTCAAAAGCCATCTAGGAGATGAGTACACTATTCCTAGTTAACATTTGTTGACCATGACATCTGAACAAAATTGCCATTAACTATGGTTCACCCCTAGTTAGCAGGAACCATAGAATCAAAGATTCATACATCAATGTAAAGAATAGATAGTTGTAAGCAGGAGGGAATGCAAAACAAAATGTAAATCTAGGAAAGGAGGATAGAAGAAGCAGGTGAGTCCATGGGATGCTCCCAGCTACCAAACTATAGTCACAGTAGTAAGTAGGCAAATATTTTTTTCTCTTGTATCTGCAGAAACTATTGCCCACTGCAGAGACAATATTTTAACATATATTTATAATAGCTTTTCCATTCCGTAACTTTAATATTTTAAATAAAGATTATCAATTAACAATAAACATAGAGCTTCAAGTCTCAATATGGCTACAAAGAGAAAAAAATAACAGATTAAACCCAGATTAGACATGATTAGACTATCTGAAATTTAATGAGACTTTAGTAATGACAAACCAAAGCCCCACTGATTTCAATATTTCTACTCCAAGTACATAATATTTTTTTGAATCTAGTCTAACCATGATAACATCTGGATTCAACCCATTGAATTTCCCAGTTTTTGATTCAGTTTTGATTTGATTATCTAGTGGAATGCCATTCAAGTGGTAACAAGAAAAATAAACTTAAAACCAAACTTCTAATGGTTTTCTAATTTAACATTGCTATTGTTTTCTTGCTTTAAAAGTAGCCACTTCATTCACTAAATACATCCTTAAAAAACAAACAATTACGAAAAAGAAAATCAATGCCAAAATAGAAGAGCATATATAACTTTCATTTTATTTAGTGATGTAATAAGCTTGGGGACGTATATCAGGACCAAGAGAGTCATGGTCATTAATTTAGGCAATAAATCATAGGCCTTGCCAACAATGACAGCAAACAGATGCTAACAAGGAAATGTATTATTTAATATTGCCATGTATTATAAAAATGTAAGCATGTTTAAGACATGTCTTAATTTTTTATAATAATATGCATTTAATACATTACTGTTTTGACACGTGCAAGAATCAAATTTATAAGGCTCATTCTGCAAATGCATCCTGTTTTATAAGTATGGAGGGTATTCCAAGTTTCTTTTTTTAAAAAGAAGCAAGAGGAAAAGCCTTTAAAATTATAACTTGTATGTCTGATTTATCACTTGCATTTTGTAATAAATATTGTTAGGGGCAACATAAACTTTGAAAAGTAATGCTTTCCGAGAACAAGGAGAACTCAATATTCTCAATATCCAATTCAGGCTGCAATATTTAAACAGTTCAAATATCAACGTTCCTGCCAGACTAAAAATCTTCCTATGTTGAAAAAGGTTATTACAGAGATGGTTTGTAGTTGATTAACCTGCTTATATTTAATCCAAGCAACCAGTTTGTTTCCATATTTATTTTTGCTTTTCCATGCATGCAATGGTAATCTCACTGATTTCAACAGCACTTACTTTTAAAAAAAAAAAATTTTTTTTTATTAACCGACCAATCAAATCACATCACATAAATTCCGAATTACAAAGCCGAATTTTAAATTTTGTTGAGGGGACCCATATTTCAAGATCCGAAGGGGGATTCTGATCATCTTCTTGCTACTGCGTTAATGTCCGAATCAGTCCAAACAAAGTTCATAATTCTATCTGGTCTTATCTTGCTGTTTCCGCATATCATCTTGTTCATATATTTTCTCTTTTTCTTTATGATCTCTTCTGATAATCTCCTTAAGCTGATAAACACCAATAATAATCCTGTGTGAATTTTCTGTTCATCCAATCCTCAAATCGAGATGGTTTCCATATATCATCGCATTCTTAAATAACATCGCTCTTTCCATCATTAATCACAGAACTGTCGTTCTTAAGTCCCTCTGAGAAGTTTCACCCACAATATAAAAACAGCTCTATTTCTCCTCCCAGACTTAAGTCCTCCGACAGAACTTTCCAATATGGCGACGGTATTTTTAACTGCGTCATTCCAAAGCCCTTATACATTCCACGCTCTTCTTAAAGCATGCTTTGGTTAGAAAGTTTATCTCCACACAGACATAAATCCACAGCTTAAGTCCTTCAAACGACATTTCTGACTTATGGGGGGGGGGGGATTTTTGCTTAATCACATAGAGGAAAGAAAGGAAAGTTTTTTCCCCCTCCAGTCCTTTTGCCATACCGAGTCTTGGTGTGTCTTCATCTAGTTAATTCTTGTTCTTCCGACTCGTCTCGTTTATCCGAGATCTCTTCTGTTAGCAGTCTTTACTCCCCCTCCTTCCTTGAAATATGTGCATTCGCTTCATCCTAATCGTTTCTTTTGAAGTTCTTGCAGCTAGAGGCGCGGATCAGAGGCAGCGTCCAGGAGCGCCGATATCCACAGAAGGGCATTCTGCCTAGTGCCCCCATCCCCTCAAATTTGGGGGTAGTATAGGGCACAGCAGGCAAGGGCAGCCCCCCCCAATCCTGGGGGGGGGGTGTAGGGAGGCTATTACTCCCATCACAGCCTCCAAATTACCTCGTGTGGGTTGAAGAGATGTTATTGTCAGCCATCTTCTGATGCGCCCCTAGTGGCTCCTGATTTCAACAGAACTTACTTACGCATATAAGTTAATATGCTTAAGCTTACCACCTAAATTCTCTTGCTGATATTCTTTGGGGGGAAAATGGATAAATATAAAACCTGTCCAAACTTACTCACCTTCCCAAATATGAAAACAGGCAAGATTGGGTTTCTTAGTTTGACAAACTGTACTAGTTTTGTACATAAGATGACTAACTGCAGAATGGCATCAAGATTTGCCTTTTCTGTATTCATCTTTGAAATCTCCTTGCAGGTTATCTCTATACAAAATGATCTAGCAAGCAGAGCATATTGTATTATGGAGCACACATTATTATTTTTAGTTACTGCTGTTTAACAAGGTAACACGCTAATCCAATGAAGAGTGTTTTTGTTTATACATGGTTTTATTTAACTTTACCTTTCAATCAACTCTTGTAGGTCCCAGCTGTCTTTCTTGGAAGTGCTACAGTCAACGCTTTAGAACACTTGAGGAAGCACTGATCAGAGTATGGAAACGAAATTTTCTTCATTAAATCTACTGAAGCAGATATTAAAAATGCATTTAATATACTGGGGATGGTTGGTGGGCATCAGAGAGTGTGACAGGCCAGTTACTGATGAGCTGCCGTCAGACGGCCTTCTCAGCAGGAATCTGTGTCTAAGGCTGCTGAAGGACAGCAATATCTTCCCTTGTGTGTAAGCTCTATTCATCTCCCAAGTATTTACTAAATCACAGGCCTCTGCACACAAACCCAGCGTTTCAGCGCATGCTAACAAATGATGGATGGTCCAGTCAATTCGTTATGTCCTGAAAGCGTGATTTCCTGCCATTCCAAATCATCAAACCTCTAGAGCTTTCAGAGCTGATCAGTCCTAGAGAATATATTTTGCAGGCTCTATTAAAGGAGTAGAGGTTGTTACCATTAAAGTCTCTAACTTTTTCCTGCTGGCTGGAAAGAATGAATGAAAGAAAAAAAAATAGCCTTGGCATTCTAGGTAAAGAAGCCAGTGTTCCATTTAACACCAACAGTTGTTAAAATAGGAATGCGGGAGAACTATATACATTAAAAGTAGATTCAGTTATGAAGAAATTGTATATATTCTTTTGTTATGCTAAACATTTAGATAATATTTGATCAACAAAACATGAAATCCTTACTGTGAAACCAAGGAGTCACCTACAGGCTTAATTTTTTTAATATATATATATGATATAATGAGTATTGCTTTCTTAACAAATATTTATGAAGACATCCATTTTGTAATTATAAATATGAGCGAAACAGATGTCTTAAACTATACAGTGGTACCTCGGGTTACATACGCTTCAGGTTACAGACTAACCTGAAATAGCTAACCCAGAAATAGTACCTCGGGTTAAGAACTTTGCTTCAGGATGAGAACAGAAATCACGCGGCGGCGGTGCGGCAGCAGCGGGAGGCCTCGTTAGCTAAAGTGGTGCTTCAGGTTAAGAACAGTTTCAGGTTAAGAACAGACCTCCGGAATGAATTAAGTACGTAACCAGAGGTACCACTGTATTGCATTGCTTGCAAACATCTGCAATAAATAATGCTCTTCCAGTAGATCAGTATGTACTACATAAGTGCAAGAGTCTACACGCTTTGAACTGGTAGGTTTACATACAAACACACACCTGTGTGTCTACTCCACTAATTTTAAATTTTAAGCAAACGACTTATACAATACTTTGCCACCATTTTCTATCATAAATAGATTTGTCTGCTACTTTGCTATCAGTTTATGTAGATGTACATTTGGTACAGCAGCAGACGAGCCTATTCCGGATAAACAAAGCAACAGCATCCAGGAACCTAACATTTCTATTTCTTTGCTAACTTACTAGGTAGGTCCCAGCCAGATCTACTAAAACCCTCCCTATTTTGCCCTGCCATTCACCTCAACCTTGACCCAAAGATTAAACTCACTTTTATTGCACACAAAGGTCATCTGTATTAGGTCAACATTCAAAGTCCCTTGTCAACTAAGGTTGATATATTCCAACCTTTCCTACTCTAATGCATCAAATTTTTCATGGTGAGGTCATATGCAGCAGACAGTATATTCAGCAATTTATTGTGCCATTGTAATTTAGCACAGAGTATGATTGTCCAAAAAGCTGTCACATGAATAAAATTTTTGCCACAATATGCTGAATCCCATAACCCTGCAAAGCTAACAAATCTGGTCCTGCATGCAGACTCCATAAAGAGCTGTCCCTGAACTGTAATGCAAAAATTACAACTGTTATATTGAAGTCTGCAGGTATGGTAGAGTACGTATAATAGTATTTAAAAAAATATGGCAGCCAAATACCCATAATCACATACGGACAGTGTTAAATCCCAACCTCCTAGTGTTCTTGGCCTTTTAAATCAGAAGACATCTATCTCGGTTATGACACCAAGGTTGCTTAAGGCTGAATTATTTGTAATAATAATTAGTAGAATGGGTTATGTCTATCCAAAACAATATATGTGCAGGGGAAATGCTATGCACAAAGGAAGGTAAATAAACCATATTTGTTTATAGATTTATATACCACCAACTCATACAATTTAAAATGATGGTGTATAAGAGGATATACAATACGGCATAAAAACAGTACAAAATTATTAAAATTAATGGCAAATCAAAAAACAGGCCTGTCCACATAAAAAGGGATGCCTAAAAAAGAAATGTACCATGGCAACAGGCCCGTGACCCTTCCCCAGGGTGAGAGTCTGAAAGAAGGAAAGTTGTTTAGGTGGTGTTCACCCTGAGTGAGACAGGGGAAGGAGTGTTACAATGGTATTGAAATCTTCCACCTGACAGTGTAGGATGCACCTACTACTGGGCCTTAGTCTATTTTCTCTGGCCATAATTTACCAGCTGCATCAGATGATGGTGCTAGGATGTGTCTGGTGGGCAGGGAGGAGGGAGTTACAAAGATGCCGCCCCAATTTTAGTGGTGGTGGTTGCAGAAGGCATAGTCAAAGTGGAGTGGAGACCTAGATACTTGGCCTAGGCTGAGGCTCCCATTCCTCCAGAAGTTACTGGTAGCTTATCTGTTGAGCCCTCTGGTTTGGTGGTGCTGTTATCTGGAAAACAGACTGAAGAGTTTCAAGTCACCCAACTTCATTCAAAAAAGCCTAGAAATGAATAGCCATCAGGAAACTGTAATGGCTAGTTGATTTTAAATTTGTATATTGTTTTTATTGTAAGGTTTTATGTATGACTGTTGTAAACTGCTCCAATAATTTTTTATGAATGGGGGTATAGAAATATTTTAATTAATTCATTAACCAAACACAACAAATACAAATTGAGGATGACTGAAAACTACCCAAATTAAAGGACAAAGGGTGGGCTTCTTCAAAAATTGTCTAATCAATTCCTCTTTTAATTAAAATACACTCCAACATAAAAATTGCCTTGATGAATGCCCATTTGGTCCAGTGTTCTGTTTTCACGGTCTCCTACCAAAAACTGATGTGAAGCCTACAAGCAAAAGATAAGTACAGTGGTACCTTGGTTCTCAAATGCCTTGGTACTCAAACAACTTGGAACCCAAACACTGCAAAACCGGAAGTAAGTGTTCTGGTTTGCAAACTTTTTTTGGAAGTCGAATGTGCTCCGTTTTGAGTGTTACGCTTCCGATTTGAGTGTCACACTTCCGTTTGGAGGTCTGTCTGTTTTTGCTATTTATTTTGCGTTTTTGCAGCTCTTTTTTGTTTTGTTTTTGTGACTGTGTGGAACCCAGTTCAGCTACTAATAGATGATTGTGTGACTGCAGTAACTTGTTTATTGCTTTCATTTTATGGTCTCGTTAGTAAAATCCATGTAAAATTGCTGTTTTAGGGGTTGTTTTTAAAAGTGTGGAACGGATTAATCCATTTTGCATTACTTTCTATGGGAAAGTGCACTTTGGTTTTGGAACGCTTTGGTTTTGGAACAGACTTCCCAGAACAGATTATGTTTGAGGACCAAGGTACCACTGTACAAGAGCACTCTCCTGCTTGCAATCTACAGCAACTAGTATTCAGCGGCATACTTGCCTCTAAGACAGGAGGTAGTATTTAGTCATCATGAATTGCAGTCATTGATAGGCTTATCATCCATTAATTTGTCTAATTGCATTTTAAATCTATCTAAATTGGTGGCCATCATTACAATTTATGGAAGTAAATTCCAGTTTCGCTATGCACTGTGTGTAAAGAGGAATTAACCACTATGACTTCATCAGGAGCATGATGGAGTCCAGACAGCTCCCTCTGGAAGCCCATGTACGGAGCCCTATTTCCTTCTCATTTACCCGGCAAAACACACCTGGAACCTGGCTAATTTCTAATGCTGCCCAGCAAACTTAGGTTTACCAGTATCCTTGGTACCTTGTATGCTGCTGTTACAGCATACAAGGTCCCACTGGAGATGAAAACCTCCAATGAGATCTTCTACTGCCTATTGCTGCCACTGTCAGGCCGACTGGAATTGGAAAAACTGTGTATGTGTGTGTGTGTGTGTGTGTGTGTGTGTGTGTGAACACGGCAACTAGCAGTATATTCCTAGAATATAGTTTACACTGTCTATGGTCCTACGTTGCCAAGACTTTTAGAATTATTTAAAAATGTATTCTCATTGAAATAATTTAAAATGAGTTGCTATTGCAATTCACATTATAACCATCCTGTAACTTTTTCAGGCTTTTAGTGATTAGGATCATGTTCCACAGTCACAGTTCATTTGCCAGCTTAGTTCAATGTACCTTGAAGAGCAAGTAACATTTTACTTATAAGCTTTTCCTATAAATGTTATTGGCAAAACAAACTATATAATATAGCTTTCATAAATGATGGCATTCAGCAGAAGGACTGTAAGTAGGACAGTGCCTTTTTAAAATAGTTTGCTCAAGCAGCCACATATAATCACAATGATTTCATCTGACGCACTGCCACTAAGTGGTGTTCAGAATCTTGGTAAGATTTACAAGCAACTTCAGACAAATAAATGCCAAGTTTAAGGAGAGCTATTAAACTGCATCAAAAATACTGTGATAAGTGGTGACATTGTATAAGGCAGCTTTTGTGGCTGTGTGAATGGGGAGCCATGGGTTGCTTCCTTGCTGGAGTCTAGCCTAATGGAAATGTTGTAAGCCACTGTAATATAGTAGATAGAATGTTGGCCTTGGAGACTTGGTTTCAAATCCACTCAGCCATAGCACTCACTGGTTGGCCTTGAACAAATCTTCATCTCTGAGCCCAACATATATCACATGCTTGTTTTACAATAAAATAGCATACCATTGTAAGCTGCTCTGATATGCTGTTGCAAAACATGCTGTTGTTTACAGAAGACACTCTGATCCAGCTCAGATGGGGTGGCAGAGTAGGCTGCCACTTCATTCCTTTCCCCTTCAGTGCCACCAGCCATGCTATTTCAGAGAGTTATCCAACACTTGAAGCATTTTTTCAGAAAACATAGGTAGTTGAAGGTGGAAAAAAGATCACCTCCTATTCACCACTGCTTGCAGGAGTGTCCAGTTGGCAGAGATAACCACACATTGTGATTATGTCTGGGTCCAACCCCATGTATATATACTTGCACAATTAATGTACTCAAAGAGATGCTTTTTGGGTTGTTATTCTGTGAAGATAGGTTCTAAGCAGTTTACAAGTATAAAACCAATTACAAAACACACATAATTAAAATAAATGATAAAGCAATTTCCTCAAAACATTAAAATAAGAATTCACAATTAAAATGTGCAACACAAAAGAGTATGTTAAAACAACACAACAATTAGAAGAGTAAAGACAGCAATTAAAACAAGCAAAGGATAAAGTTCAAATCAGAAAATCAGGCATTCCATTTGATGTACTGTACTTAATGTCCTTACCAGGCAATTGAGGGAGGAAAGTCTTTGAGGTAACCTGGTCCAGGGTTATTTAGGGCTTCATATTTAAGTAACAGAACCTCAAAACTGTCTCAGTGGTTAATAGGCAGCCAGTGCAGATCCCTTAGCACTAGTGTGTTACATGCCCAATAAGGAGCTACTACTGTACTCACTGCCTGGACCATGGCAGCCTGCACCAGCCACAGCCTTCAGATCAGCCAGAAGAGAAACCCCACATACATCACATTACAATAGCTTTAATGTGACTACAGGGTTTATTGTCTATTAAACTATTGTCTATTAGATTAACTATGACTATTGAGGTTTTTAGTATGTCTAACAAAAAGAAGTATTAAATATTATCTGGTAAAGGCAATAGTTCAACAAATGAAGATGAAGGCTTAATTATATACATTATAACAGTTCTAGCTTGGATTTATTTTCCTGTGACATGCTAACCCCGAGTGACTCTCCAGAGTTTTAGGTAGTCATACCTGAAGATGCCAGGTCCAGGGATTGCACCTAGAACCTTTTGCATAAAAAGCATGCGCTCTACTACCAAGTTTAAATTCTTCCCCTGATATATGGCACAATCAATTATGAACAGCTCCTTTGCAAGTCCTATTCATGTCAATGAGCTTACACAGGAACACTTATTATTGAATTCTACGCATAATGATTATATATGGCACAATCATACAAAGGGCAGAATAAAAGGCTATCGGTTTTTTAGTAGAAATATTCTGCTTATTCTTGCATCTCTTTCTTTTAATTCAAAATATATGATCATTTCAGTATGGGCCAATGGAACAGTTCCATACAGCAAAGATTTACTGCAAACCTTGTTTCTAGGACAAACCAAGACTGACTGCAACTCACAACACATTCTTCTACACTACTCCAGAATAATGTTTAGAAATGGAAGCCTGTTTACTGTATTTAAAGACACATATAAGTATTGAAATGCATCTTTTTAATGCAGCATATACTATCATGGGTTAATGCTTGACACTGGAGCTATCTGTTACATTCTGCTAGTATCATTTTTGTTTTCTTTTTTCTTTGAGAAAGGCTCTTTACCTGGCACGTTCCACGAAGTTGTACTTTGTCTGACAGTTTAAATATCAGCATCAGTTTCATCTCATCAGAAGCTCTAGATGGAAAAGTTCTGCCTATGCTGAATTGTCCCAAGAAGCTTCAAGATTAATTTGATTTAAAAGGCTTCAGGAGCTTTCAAAGGAGAGTTGGTGGTTTCAGGCCATTTCCTAATGGACAGCTGCATCTATCATAAAACCATCAGGATTTCTACCATTATTGGCAATTTCTCATCCACATACAGATACAATATTTTCATTTTAGAGTCTAGGCATATTGGAGGAGAGATATATTCAAGATAGAACTGTATATTTCCACACAGTTCCAGCTTGGTGAATGGATGCATGTTCCCAAGAAAATGCACAGAACGTTTCTTAAACCATTCATTATTTCCTCCCCTTTAAGTTATATCATAATTTGAAAACACAGTTTGTCTATCAACTGAAGATTTCATTAATTATATGAATTTAGTAACATATTTTAATAAATTTGCTAATTATCAAAATCTCAATAGCTGAGAATTTTTCAGGCCAAACACTGGCAATTTCTGTGACATATGGGATAGTTCACAACTCTGAACAAGAAAAACAATATTTAATTTTTGGCACAGGTCGTATTTTAATCTTTTTTCCAGTTTTAATCTAGAATATAGATGACTTCAAAGATAATACATTCAGATTAGTATACAGTACTGCAAGATCCAGGGTTTGAAGACAGATTGCCATGACTTAAGCTGAGCACTTTCCTGTTCCATTGCTAAAAGGAAAACCATATTGCTTCTGTTTGGAAATACAGAATAGATGCTAGTATTGGTTACTACTACAAACTGGGAGGGAAATACAGTAAGCCCACAACTTACATTTAACTTGTGCACACTCAGCTTTATGCATGTGGGGGAAAATATTGAATATTAAGGAAGCTGCAAGGCTTGACTTTGGTAATTCCACCCACCATTGAACCCAATGTGTTTGGGTTTAGGTAGGCCCACATAAATTGTAGGTTTACTGTACCTATTTAATTTTTATTTATGTCTGACACAGGGATGAGGCATCCAGTATATTCAATATTGTAATTTAATGCAATCAGAATTATGATGAGATATCCGCTTTTAGAATGAGACTATTTGGAACCACAACAAAATACCTCTGCATTTTGAAGACTAGCAAAATTTATTGTGATAGAAGCTTTTGTTTGACAGAGCTCACTTCATCAAGTACATGGTCACCTGAATGGAGCTATACTTCACAGAGAGAAGATTTTTTTAAAAAAAAAACTTTGCAAAGCAAGGTCTAAAGTTCAAGCAAGGCAAGAAGTAGCAGTTACATCTTTTATACTACTAAGCTGAACTTTCCCAGTTTGTTCTGACTGTCTCAGAACTGGGACTATTTGTTCTCTTCATATCAACAGTACACTGGTACCTCTGGTTAAGTACTTAATTCGTTCCAGAGGTCCGTTCTTAACCTGAAACTGTTCTTAACCTGAAGCACCACTTTAGCTAATGGGGCCTCCTGCTGCCGCCGCGCTGCCGGAGCACGATTTCTGTTCTCATCCTGAAGCAAAGTTCTTAACCTGAAGCACTATTTCTGGGTGAGGGAAGTCTGTAACCTGAAGCGTCTGTAACCTGAAGCGTATGTAACCCGAGGTACCACTGTACACCTATGTGTGACCCACATGTGTACTTCAACATAATTATGATTGACTCATGTTTCTTCAGCTTCAGTTACCTAACACTACTCCTATATGGGAGAAAAAGCGATGATATCATTATCTAAGTCCATCTTGAGTCCATCAGAACATCAGTAATTTCCACTGCACCATTAACCTGAGTCCTAAACAAGTCCACTTTCTGGACACCACAGTACAACAATGTGAAAGACATATAAACCTTACATTAGAAACAAACTAACGCCGTATCCATTTGTGCACTTCCCAACTACGCTCCGGAGCTCACATCACTATCAACTGCCTACAGCAAGTCCTTTAATATGCATCTAATTCAGGGATCAACACCTACATCTTAAAACTACTGGACTCATCAGGTGAAGTAAATATTCAAATCAACAGTGCCAAACAAGTACCTCGTGGTCACTAAATACAGGACAGGTGCAACAGAGAAAGCAGTAGGCCATGATTTGTTGTCAACTACAGCTGTCAGCCTAAAGCTCTCCAGCAAATCATCAAGGTTCTAAAGTGCGTTCTAGATTAACCAGCTCTCTCACAGGACTTGTGGGAGGGTCACAGCTCAGTGGTAAAGCCCAAAATTCAATCCCTGGCATCTTCAGCTATGACTGGGAATGTCCCTTCTGAAACCCATGAGAGCTGCTGTCAGTCAGCATCCACAATAATGCATGGATCAATGGCCTGACTTGGTGTTAGACAACTTTCCTATGCTCCTATGTACCTATCCTTGGTTATAAGCGCAAGGACCAGTGCCGAGGGCCTTCTGGCGGTTCCCTCATTGTGAGAAGTGAGGTTACAGGGAACCAGGCAGAGGGCCTTCTCGGTGGTGGCGCCCGCCCTGTGGAACGCCCTCCCATCAGATGTCAAGGAAATAAACAACTATCTGACTTTTAGAAGACATTTGAAGGCAGCCCTGTTTAGGCAAGTTTTTAATGTTTGATTCTATTTTTAATATTCTGTTGGGAGCTGCTCACAGTGGCTGGGGAAACCCAGCCAAATGGGCGGTGTGTAATAAATTATTATCATTTATTAAGAGCCCCACAGAAGCAAATAATTATCAACAATGGGCCAGCCAACCAAGGTATAGGCCCTAGTGCCAATTCTGTTGTTTTATTTTATTGTTTAAAGACTTAACATAAACTCAGCTTACCAAAATTCATCAAATTATATAAAACAGCTCAAGTAACAGTGAAAACAGTTCCAATTATTAAAACTGATTCTTGTAAACTGTTTAGGTGTTTATCGCTGTGTCCAATACTCTAACCTCTGCAGGTGATCTACTCCTTTTTTCCACTTTGTGGTGTATTATTTGAATTGGAGAGAAGCAACAAGTAGGAAACAAGCAAAAAGCAAAGAACCTGCGGGAAGCAGCTACTTTAGGTTGCCCACTTTAGGTTACCTAATGCGACAGGGACCACACTTGTACCCTGTAATCAATTAAATACCATTAATTACGATTCACTCCAGGTCTCTGAGAACGCAGGCATTACATGCAAGCAAGAAAGAAAGAAAGAAAGAAGGAAAGGAGTTTTGCAGCCAAGGAACGCTCAGCTCAAACAGAACCTCCACGACATCCAGCGAGATGGTTAAGAGCGCGATCCTGATCACATCTACTCAGAAGTGAGTTCTACGGGAATCAATGGGGGGGGGGGGGGCTTACTTACTCCCAAGTAAATGGGATTACGCTCGCAGCATATCAAGCGATACAGTACTTGTATGGCGCCCCTTCAGACCTTGCTGCTACTCGCAGTGCTTCCTCACGAACCAAAACAGCTTCCCAGGCCGAAGCAAAGGTAGAGAGCGCCTTTATTTACATTACAAACATGCAAATCTGAATTGCCTCCCGCCTCGCCCCCAATTTTTTTAAAAAGCGAATCAAACCCCGGGCCTGCTGCCGCTTCCTTCCCTCGAGGGGGCGGGGCTCGCCCTTGACGAGGGAGGCGGAGCTCTGCGGGCGCCCCGCGCAGACTTACCTGGGGAAGCGCTCCCTCAGTTTCCTCAGGCTCTGCCTGGTCGGAGGCACCTGGGCCAGGAACCGGGCGACCTCTTCGTACTGGGCTTTGGTCAGCTTCGTCGCCATCCTCCCGCCTCACACGCCCTCAGGATAGACGGGTGGCTGGGAGGGGGCGAAGCGCGGCGGCGGCAGTTTCAAACGCAGAGCGCGGGAACGGCAGTTTTGCAGGAAAGCCTTCCGCTCGCCGCCGCCGCCAAGAGCGGGGGTGGCGCGTCTGGGTGAAGCGCCCTCACCAAAATAAAGCCTCTGCCCCGACCCCTGCGGTTCGCGCCTTACAGCCGGGGAATGAGGGACGCTCATGCGCGGTTCCGCAGCTCCGCCCTTCGCTTGCTGCCGCTGCGGGCGCAGCCGAGGTGGAAGTCGGCCTCTGGTGTGGGGCTGAGCGGGGAGAAGGCGGCCTCGGCGGTGCTCGTCCCCTCTCGCCTGCTCTTCTCATTCAGAGCCAGCCGCCCTTGCGCGGCCCGGGAGCCCAGCCCCTTTTTCTGCAGAGTTTCATTTTCGTGACTTCGGTTTGTGTGCGAGAAGGAGCGCCGAGGTGTAGGAAGGGGGCATCAGCTGTTAAAGCCGTCGAGCCCCGCGGCGCTGGGATTTTCGGAGTTGGGGTCGGGGGGGTGCAAGGCTTGCCTTGAACTGCGATCTGTGTACGCATCAGAAAAGTTTCAGGTGTTGGGAGCGTTTTGTGGAGGCGGGTGGAATACCCCCCCCCTCCGCCCAGCCCAGGAAAAAGATAAACGAGGTTAATATATCTGTTTCATTTCAGGATTTATGAAACTATGTTCAGAAAATGCCCAGAAGTGGAATAGGAAACAGAATAGGGAATTGCAAGGGAATTGCAGCAGAAAAACCCAACAGGGAATTTGAAATGCAGAAATAGACTCACGTGGGGAGATATGGGAGAAAAAGGGTTTCAACAAGGGTCAGAAACTCATGAGAGTGTTTGGGCTTGTTGCACTTTTAAGGGAAATGAGTTCGAAAGATCTGGTGCCGCAATGTTAAAACCATGTTCTTGATTCCCAGCATACTTTACTGCAGTGGTGTGCGGCACAACTAACTGATTAGGGCCAATTTGAGTGTCCCAAAGATGGTAACAAGTTTTAGGATATTTTGGGTACACTTAACTGAGAATTGGGCTAACATTTGAATAATGTTTGATTTATTTATAAAACATCACATCGTAAGAAGAGCCCAGAGAGCCAGTGTGGTGTAGTGGTTAAGAGCGGTAGTCACGTAATCTGGGTAACCGGGTTCGCGTCTCCACTCCTCCACATGCAGCTGCTGGGTGACCTTGGGCCAGTCACAGTCTCTCAGCCCCACTCACCTCACAGAGTGTTTGTTGTGGGGGAGGAAGGGAAAGGAGAATGTTAGCCGCTTTGAGACTCCTTAAAAAGGGAGTGAAAGGCGGGATATCAAATCCAAACTCTTCTTCTTCTTCAGAAGGATAAGGCCAAATGCACATTTAATCCAGATTCTTGTTCTCAAAGTGGCCAGATGCTTATGGGAAGCCTGCAACCAGGACCTGAGTACAACAGGAGTCTTGCGTGATTCCCAGCAACTGGGTTCAGAGGTAATAGTGCCTCCAACAGAGAAGGCAAAACAGAACCATTATGGCTAGTACAGTCGACTCTGAATTTGTCTCCTAAAGCCATCCATGCTGGCAGTCATCAATGTAAATAATTTGTTGGGTGGATAAGCACATAAGAGTTCTGGGTCATACCCATCTAGTCTAGGTAAAGGACCCCTGGATGAGTTAGTTCAGTTAAAGGCGACTATAAATCAGTTATGGCTCAACAGAACATCGTGATGGAAGCCAGGGTGCACAAGAAACACCATTTACCTCTATCTGCTTGCACTGGTGTGCTTTCGAACTGCTAGTTTGGCAGATGCTGGGACACAGCAATGGGAGCTCACCACCATTCAGCAGATTCGAACCGCCAACCTTCCTATCAGCAAACCCAAGAGGCTCCGTGGTTTAGACCACAGTGCCACCCGCATCCCTAGGAAGGTCATGAGGGCAATAGCATTATTTTGCGTGTGTTCCCCAGCAACTGGTATGCAGGTGCATGGTGCCTCTGATCCTGAAGATGGTGCAAATAATCTAATCCCCCTTTAAAGCCATCCTAGCTGGAAACTATTACGACATCTTATGGTAAAGGTAAAGGACCCCTAAACAGTTAAGTCCAGTCAAAGGTGACTGGGGTGTGGTGCTCATCTTGCTTTGCAGGCCAAGGGAGCTGGCATTTGTCCAGACAGCTTTCTGGGTCATGTGGCCAGCATGACTAAACAGCCTCTGGCACAATGGAACACTGTGACACGTGCTAGAGCACACACTGTTTACCTTCTTGCTGCAACAGTACCTATTTATCTACTTGCACTGGTATGTAGGTTGGCAGACACTGGGACAGAGCGACGGGAGCAAACCCCATCGCATGGATTTATGGTAGCACATACTAGGGAATCTGCCTCTACTTATTCACCCCCCCCCCCAGCTCTGCTGTCATTCCCCCTAGACCTTTCCTTCCCAGTCCTTGCAATGACTAAGATCACTTCCCAAGCTTGTTTCTGGCACACTTCTCTTTTCTATTTTGCAACCCTGCTTTGCACCCATTTTTAACTTCACCCCCATGTCCATGCTTGTCCTCTCCTTTTTGCAAAGCCTCTTTTTCATCTGCCCAATTATGAAAACACCACTTATTTGGTAGATGCTTTAATATCCCTGCTTTCATCTTCACCCTGCTTCCTCTCTGTTGCATTTCCCCTTTTACCACCTTACCGCCTCATCACTTTTCTCAACTCTCTTGCATACAAACCATCTGCCTTTCCATTACTCATCCTCTCTCCTATTTTGTACATGTATGTACATGTACAATGTACATGTACAAAATACATGTACAGAAGTCCTTGACTTTTTAAGTCGAGGAGGAGGTAACAGTAGCAATGGTGAGGTGGTCCCAGGATTTTGGCCATTCAATAACCATGGCCCAATGGGAAAACTTATGGAAGACCAATTGAAAATTCACAAATTGCTACACGATTAGAGAGAACTTTCAAAAAATGCAACATCGATGATATCTAACACCATGGAAACGTTCAAAAATGTATAAAAATGTGTCAAGTAATTGTTGGAGATGCGGAGACTCAGGAACTTTCTACCATATGTGGTGGATATGTAGGAAAATACAGGTATTCTGGGAGAGTATCCATGCAGAACTGCAAAAAATGCTAAAGATCTCTTTCAATAAAAAACCAGAGGCCTACCTCCTGGGAATAACATTTGGATATGCCACAAAAGAGGAAGGGTATCTTTTTATATGCGATGACGGCAGCAAGAGTTTTGATCGCAGCAAAATGGAAGAGTAATGAAATCCCCTCTATACAAGATTGGATCCAAAAGCTGACAGAATATGCCGAATTAGATGGTTTATCAGAAAAAATAAAGAATAAATCAAAACAGGAATTTGTTTCAAAATGGGAGGTTTTCAAAGAATATCTGAAAAATAAATATAGTAGTTTAAATTCTGTTGAAGCATTCGAGGAATTTCAGTAATAGTTGCAAGGTAGATATAAGAAATTAGATTTATTAAGAATAAGTTTAATTATGATAATAGTGTGTATTGGCAATAAGTAATATGAATTTGAAATATGGAATAGACAGGGGGTTGGGTCTTTAGTGTTAAGACCAATATATGTTTTATTGTTTGCTAAGAAAATTATGTGTCTATGGTTATTCTTGTGTGTAATTTGGTATTTGTGTTTTTTTCTTTTTTCTTGTATCAATAAAAATTTTATATAAAAAAATACTTTTTAAAAAGGTCATCCATTGAGATCCCACGATGAAATTTTATAGGTAGTTCTTAGAAATATTAAATAATCAATACATCTTTTGGAATTTTTAATCATATTAATTTTTAACCACTTTTTCAAATATTCAATTTTTGTAACTTAAATTTATAATTTGGAGTAAGTTCATGTGACATATCATTTTAAAGCCCATGAAGTTCAGAAAAGATTGGTGTTTTTAGTTTTTATGTATCTCAATTCTGGGCTGAGCTTTTAAGGTTTTTGTGTAGTCTGGCAAGGCTATTTTATATATATATATATATATTCAAACCCTCATAACTCACAAATGGGATGAGAAAAAAATTAAAAATCTAGGTTTAAACTTGGTTTTGATCATTCAACAAGTGTACAAAATATTAAGAAAATTGGATGACATGAGGTAAAATAGTTGGATTACTTGATATGGAATGACCCAACATATATATGAAATCTACAAATAAAACACAGAAACTATAATAGATTAAGTGTCTCTTAATATTTTGAAAACAAGTAAACACAGAAAAAATGCATTGCACATGCAAATCTAGTACATACCAGTATGCCTGAATGACCCTATTAAGGAAAATCCTGAAGTAGTATACTCCCCTATTGGGAACGGTAAGGCTTTTAGCATGAGAAAGAGGACTTCTTCATGCCATGTGGCTTGCTATATGCCTCCTGCCTCTCAGTGCCATGTTTGTCCTCTGTCTCTTTTCCCACCAGCAGTGGCACTGGCATACAAATTACAAATTCTACAATAACAAACCATGGAAGAGATGACTTACTGCAGTTGTCATATCCTGATCACCTGAACCATAGCTTGGTGGATTGGGAGCATGACACAAACACTCATCTTCTTCCCTTGCCTCCTGGCACTAACTAGTTTGCCATTTCAAATCATGGTTTGGTGAAAATTGCTGGTTAGTAGTAACCACAGTTTGCCCAACAGGTTAGAACACGCCAGAAAAAGCAGATGATACTATGGTTTGTAGGAGTATGATTTCTGAAATGAGCTGCAGTGTGTCGTGCATGCCATTTCTTTCTCAAAATGCTTATTTTAATATCTGATATTTATGTGTACACTGGTGTATGTATATCACAAAGAACCAAGTAGATATTTTGTTTTAAATATAACACGAGCTCCCCATCCTTTCAATTTTTAGATCTAAATTTGTGCATTTATAGAAAACACACATGAGCACAGGTGTCTTTCAACAATCATTATTTTCTTAAAACACAAAAAAATGAGCAACTATAAACACAAAGTTTGCATAGATACGGACTTTGCTAGGCATGTGTAAATTTAATCAGCATAATAAGTGAATAGATTTTGAATACAAAACTGTGGAGAGGTTCATCACTAAAGCTTTTTCTCACTGAACTAAATGCAAGTTCTCAGTCACTTTTTATTTCACTTTTACTAGTAATAGAGTTGTAATACTGGAAAGAATGTGCAGTGCATATACATTTTCTCTCCTTTTCGTCTCATGTGCCTTAACTATATCTATATATCCCTGTCCTTAGAGACCAAAACACACATACATTGACAAAATAGCTTTTTTTAAGCCGAAAAAAGATTGTATATAAAAAGATATTCTTTTCTTTTGATCTGAAAAGTAATATCTTCATTCTTTAATATCAGTAGATGGGAGGAGGAAAGTCCTTTTTGGTATGCTATCCATTTTAAAACCCCACAAGGGTATAATTTTCTTGGGCTACAGAAAGGATCATTTCCCCCTTTCTTGCCAAAGATTAGAATTACCACTTTTTCCTGAAATGGATGTTTCTTAATAATTACCTGCTTCTTCCTTGCTACTACTCCTTTAGAAACAAATAAATCACGCTCTTTTAAAAAGAAAAAAATAGGACTTATTTTCGTAGTCTTTGTTGCAGGGTAATTTCCACTGAAAGTGATTTTTTCTTTTTAAAGAGCTAATGCTGCTCACTTTAACTAGTAGGATTGACTTTCAACATCTACGTGGCTTGGGTTTCAGAAAGTCCTCTTACATATTCCTTATAAACGAGTACAGGAAACCACGTATGTCAAATTGCCAAACAAAAGCTGAATGTTGCCACATGATGTATTTATTAGGACCTCATAAATTAATGAATTTTTGCATTTTTTGTTTTCATTCTTTTAGAAGGGGCAATTCATTCTTTTTAGGGGGTGATTATCATGACTATATTTATATGGTATCTTTATATTTACCCCCCTTTCCCCAGTGGTATTTTGTCTTGGTGAATTAGTTGTGGTTTTTCTGATAAATAACACCACTCATGAGGACATTTTTTCACTAAGCTTTAGTGGTGATTCCTGTTCTCTTGTTAGCCATTTTTTGTCCTTTTTCTTTCAAACTACAACTTTATTTGAAGATAACGATCTTGAGACTATGAACTAACAAGCACTGGTGGGGTAAGGGGTTGGGGAAATAGAAAAATTATCTAAAATATACTTCACAGACCTTTGCCTCTCAAGTGGACCACATATAACCTAAGTAATATTTGAATAGGAGCTCATCTAGAACTCCACACATTCACTGCCCAGAGTTAACATGGTGGAAGAGTAACATTTTTGAAAAACACACTTTCTCCCTTCCTGTGCTGTGGAGCACAGCATGCTGGTCAGCAGAATTAAATTCCTGGTGACTACTGCTAACCATTTTAGTGCACTTACGTTTTTCAGTATTTTGCTACATAGGTGCGGGTTAAACCATTTCTAAATGCCATTATTTTAGGTGTTCAGAATACAGGTAGCCATTTGTCTTTATGTCAGACGCAAAGTAATATTTTGATCACAGAGCAGCTTTCAGACTTACTGAGGGGGAAAACTCACAGAGGGTGAAGACATTTTAAAGTGGTGTCAAAGTGGTTTTGAGTGTTCAAACCGCTTCCACTACCCTTCGAAAGTTTGTCCGCCCTCTCTCTAAATTAGATGTTTCTCCCTAAACTTTATACAGTGGAATCTAGTCAACAAAAGGCTGCACAACAATAAATCTATGGATCTTTAAGGTGCCACAAGATTTACAGTAGTAAGTTATTTGTAATCTTGGCCATAGAATGGCCATAGACATTTGTGCACATGGTGATGTGGTTTGGTTTGGTGGCTTGTGCCTGTTCTCTTCCTTCTTCAATGCATTTTGTCTTTATTGCAATTGACCACAGTCATATCTCGGGTTACAGACGATTCAGGTTGTGTGTTTTCGGGTTGCGCACCGCGCCAAACCCAGAAGTACCAGAATGGGTTACTTCTGGGTTTTGCCAGTTGTGCATGTGCAGAAACGCCAACTCGTGACCCGCGCAGACCTGGCGCTGCGGGTTGCAAACGTGCCTCCTGCACGGATCATGTTTGCAACCTGAGCATCCACTGTATTTTAAACTCACAATTTCACTGTGTTAACAAAAAATGTAGGTATGCTTCCAGTTAGCATAGTAATAACTATCTGTAACAGGACTAATAAACACCTCGGCAGGATAAAGTTATTACCTCGTAAACAACAAGCCCTTGCAATTTTTCATTTAATTGGCATCCATCTGTAGTAAAAAAGGTAATTGTATTATTTGACATGCAAGTTGTATAGCATCAGTTTGGGACAAAATCAGAAATTAAGAGTTAACAAGTCCTCTCAAATGGAGCATATGTTACTATTAAATGTTAACTGGATTTCCATTGACAGTTAATGTACATTTCTATTTTTCCATTGAGATTATCGAATTATTCAATATCTGAATAAAAAGTCATATACCAAAGGTGGAACAATAGTATGGAGTACAGTGTCAACACTAAAAGGCAGTTATTCTTTCTCCAAAGGCAGTATTTTTCATGCTAACAGAAATCATTAGGAGAGATGAATCTAGTCATGCAGTGTATTAACATATCTGTTATATCAACCTTCGTCAAGAGGAGAAATTTTACTGCAGAATAAATCAATTATTGAAGTAATCATATTAATTAAGTATATATCAAACAAAAGCCATTGTTTTCCATTTAGCTAAATGGATATGGAATCAGTCCCTGTTAAATATGTAGCTGTATATTCCGTAGCGTTGTTATTTATACAAGTTATAAAGGTTAAAAAAAAAGTAAAGGACCACTGGACAATTAAGTCCAGTCAAAGGCAACTATGGGGTGCGGTGCACTTCAGGCCAAGGGAGCTGACGATTGTCCAGAAAGCTTTCTGGGTCATGTGGCCAGCATAACTAAACTGCTTCTGGTTCAACAGAACACCGTGATGGAAGCCAGAGTGCATGGGAACGCCATTTACTTCCCGCCACAGCTGCACCTATTTAAATACTTGCACTGGTGTGCTTCCGAACTGCTAGGTTGGCAGGAGCTGGGACAGAGCAATGGGAACTCACCCTGTTGTGAAAATTCGAACTGCTGACGTTCCGACCAGCAAGCCCAAGAGGCTCAGTGGTTTAGACTACAGCTCCACCCTCTCCCTACAACATACAACAAGTTCTATGGCATGTTAAATGTAAAATACTATAGAAAACCTCTATAGTCTTAACATGACATTGGTCTTTGTAAGAGGCATGTCTAGAATGCAAAGGACATCAGCACCCAAGTTATATATGGTTGTGCATTCAAATAAGAATAGAGGCTTTCTCCAAGGTTTACATATATAACAGGGAAGCTGGTGAGGTGTGACAGATCACCCATTAGTTTTCCTGCACTAAGTAAAGTTAATAGCTCTTCAGTGCATCCCAGGCACTCATTGCTGCCTTCACCTGTGCAATAGACTGTATATGGGAATTGTCCAGAGAGCAGAGTGAAGATTTGTGGATGGCACTAAGTGAAGTTTGGGCACGATCAGGAGTCTGGCCGATGGCACTAGATGAAAAATTATCTCACCAGTGTAAATGGGCTATAGAAGAAATACACCACAATAGGTATTTGGACGCTTGGTCTGTATTTCTCATACATGTCACCTATTCCACACTAATCTCTTTTGTGGGGGGTGCATTTGGGTGAATTAAACTATTTTCATATGTTTGCATTGTTATCCCTAAATAGTAACCAGAAACTTAATCTCACAAGGCAATAATAACTCCTAGTGTGTAACACTTGATACAACAGTACAGCTGATTTTATTGTGTTTAATTTTTTAGGGAGAGGTGTGACAGAGAGGATCTCAACATTTGCTTGATGCGAATAAGCAGCATTTTGTTGTAGAAAAGGATGGTATTTTCAAAAGTGGGGAGGGAAATGAGAAAAATAAGCATCTATAAACAGGTGCATGTCCAGTCTGCCAGACCATGTCACTAAAATGGTTTAAAAGGAGGAAGGAAGGAAAGAAGGAAGGAAAGCAAGCAAGCGAGGGTGCTGTGGAGACAAGCATCAGCCCAAATGTTTGCCTATGTTGGCCTATATGCTGCTATGGGGCTTGTCTGTCTCCATAACATGCCATTCTGGCAGTTTTGTTCCACCACAAATTGCTCAATCCACTTTAATTGCTCAAATGCCCCAAAACACAGAGACAGAAGCTATTGTAAAAGCCAAATTTATGGGTGTAGCCAAGGCAGGGGGCTCAGGGAGGGGCAGCTGCCCCCCAAACAATAAAATTCAATAAAAATACATAGCAAACTGAAGTTCTGCCCTCCCCGAAACAAAAGGCCTGCCTCCCCTAACAAAAATTCTGTCTACGCCCATGGCCAAATGCGTCCCACCCACCCAGCTTTTATAGACAAGTTATGGAACACTCACTTGTAAGACTCATGCGAAAACTGGGAAAAATGGGATTGTAAAACACACAGGGTGTGTGAGTCTGCTCCCAACTGCAAAGATGGTGCCTGGATCTAGAAGACTCGACTGCACCTTCCTCTCCAGACTCCTGTTCAGTCTCTGGTCCTCTCAACTGATCAAAGCCCTCCCCAGCCTCCACTGAAGCTCTTCACTCTACAGGAAAGTCGGGGGGGGGGGGCAGCACCCCTGCTCCTTCTGAAGTTGAAGTGGAAAGAGGAGATCAACTGCTCCAAACCAGGTTCCCGCCATTCAGCTCCGCTTTGTTTCATATTTTATTTTATTACATTTATATACCACCTTTCTCTTCCAAGGTTTTCAAGGTGGTGTACATGGTTCTCCTCCTCCCCATTTCACCCTCACAACAACCCTGTGAGGTAGGTTAGTCTAAGAGATGGTGACTGGCCCATGCTAACCCCTTTGCCAAAATAATGATATGGGGCATCCCAGCTCTAACTGCACGAGTGTCTCTCCTTCTGAAAGGACCAGGCATCTTCCTCCTTTCCGTTTGATCCTTTCCCCCATTTAGGCTCCTCACACAGCCGTTCTACTTTAAGAATGTGACGCTTGATCAAACAATATGAAGTTTCCTAGTTCTCCCCTGCCTCCCCCACCCCTAAACATGGGAAAGATTGTGATCCTCATCTGTTGTAGTTCATTATCTTCAGCATGCCCATTTAGGAACAATCATCTCTCCCCAAAACAAATCGGGATTATCCTAAAATTGAGGCAAGTAACTGGGAGTGTGTGAAGTCCTGCAGTTAAAGATAAGATAAAAGTGCTTTTTATCTACAGATATGTTAACTGTGATCCCCATTTATGGGCTATGAGGGTAACCTAGCATTTAAAAGCTTCCTTCAGCTTATTTGCAGTTTACAAGGCAGTTTCGCTTTTTGGCATGATGCTTTCCCTCCAGTCAAGGGCATGATATCTGCACTGGAGAGCCATGTGCAATGCGGGGCCTGGATCATCTGACTTCCTTGATTCAGAATATATTATAAAAGCATATGTGGAAGAAGGGGATAATGATCATCAGCATAGCTTTGAATTGCCGGCTCTACAGAAAGCTGCAGAAACTGCTATTGAAGCCTTATTTACCACGGGGATCCAGGGCCTGAGCCCATTTAGCACGCACTCCCTACCTCGGAGGAGACAAAGGCACCAGGGACCAGTTTCTTCAGAGAGAAAGGTTTTTATTTTCGTCTGCGCAGAATGGCACCAGTGGAATAGCTTCACAAAGACTGGCGCATTGAAACAAAGGAGCATTCAGCTTTTATCACCCTCAGTTCTCCTCCTGCCCCCCCCTTTACACCCAATCATATGCATCCACCTATACTGTTCCTCCCCTTACACCAATCATATGCATCCACCTATGCACCCCACCTTCTTGGAGCATGGGGGGAGAAAGGCAACCTACATTCCTACGCATGCTCAGTTAGTGAATTACTACGTGTCCTATTCTCTCCATATACGTGTTCATTCTATTCATATACGCTACGTGGTCATTCTTACTAGGGGCCATCCTTGCCTAACAAGTTTAACTTGCCTAAGATACTTATCTCACTCCCTTCAATTCCCACCTGTTCTCTTGGGACAACCTAACTCCTAGGTTCGTCCAAGGGGAGGGGACGGTATTCTTGCATTAAAGCAAGCACACGAGGTCCCATCATACGGGAGACCATCCTGTGCATCATATTTTGCAAGCATTGCATTAAGCAGGGGATACAGAAGCAAAAAAGAAGCAAAATTAGCAGTGGTCCCATCATCACAGCAAAGAGTCCTCGAAGCCAACCATTTGGGAGGAATTTGTCTAACCAGGACATATTCCAGCCTTCCCAAGTTTGTACCGGAATGTGTGCCACCTTTTCTATGCTGGCAGCCAAATCACGGATGGCTTCACCATGATCTGAAATATTAAAACAACATGCTCCGCCAGTTAGGTTGAGGGCTGCACAAAAACCACCTTGTTTAGCCAAAATGAAAAGTCCAACTCTAATGGGACTGAGAGGAACGCATTGCGTGTCACATCCAATTGCGTGGCAATTAGCCTAAGGGCCGTGGCTGTCGTGTTAGCAACAATCTCTACCACTGCCTGGAGTCTGATTATGCAGTTCAAGTTATAGATTGGTTGGCCCCCTTGCCTCAGAGATTTTCTCTCTCCCTGATTCCAGGAGGCTGGAGCATAATGGGCCAGTATCCTTTCCAGAGGCCACTGATTTTGGCCTCAATTCTGGGAGCTGCCACCTGCAAGTGTAGCCAGGTCAGCTGAACGCCTCCTTCTAGGGGTTGCAGAGAATATCTGGTCAGGAATCCACATGGGGGGTATTGAGTAGGCTGGAAAACAGACCCCATACCATCCTCTTGGGAGGGCATGATAGGCCTTTCTTCCACACACCCAGTAAACGTCCTGACCATGGGCAGATATGGTGCCTGTCAGCAAGCGGGCTAGGCATGCAGTCAATTTGGAACCAGAAAAAGTTCCTGTCTCGGACTCAGGCATGTTAGTTGGGGCTGGGAAGGTACGATCACAGTGGGAAGTGCCCACATAGGTCTGAGCGTCACTGGCGTCATTTGATTTGTTGACACAAAGGCAGCCAGTGATCCTGTGAACCTGGAAAGGGACGGAATGATTCCATAAAGAAGAATGGTTGCCCAGAGGCTGGAAGGCAACAAGTGGAGTTGTAACCAAGGATTAATTCCAAGGCACAGGGAGGGGTGGCATTCCTCCCAGAGCATCTACAGGGGCCAGAGTGCAAACGGCACAATTGGTCCGATTTGCAGAGAACGCAACCATCTCAGCAACCATTTATTATATGTGTGGTGGGCCCCCCACGATTGCAGCAGTTGTCTGGTCACTGTGAGTGGTATTGGCATATCAAAGATCAAAGGCAGCAGAAATACCAGCACGGGGACCCACAGTCGTATTTGAGCCATTGTATGCATGTGGAGGGGCTTAGGTAAGTGCTAGAGAGTGGGCTGGGGTGTAATCACGCTGAAAGAAAAGACCCACTAGACACTCTCCTCTGCAGGGGTGGCGTAAAGCAAACCAGGTGCAGGTACCTTCAATAAAGTTCAGTTATGCTAAAGGAAAGGAAAGAAAATGTAAAAATGTCCTCTTTCAATCCATGCTGGATTCTTGAGCCGTGCAAAACGTCAGCTTCTGGAGTGACGTGAGCAGGGCTAGTGGGCGTCGGGGCGTCTTGGGTCTCTTCCAACAAGGCTGGAGCGATGTCTGGGTGTCTGGGGTGAGTCGAAGGGGCCAATGCAGATCAGGTGTCACAGATGCTGGTGACTTTAACAGCTGTAGAGAAACAGGACAGCCTCTGGCTGGTATACCTGTCCAGAGAAAAGAAAAAGAAAACACACGGCAGAACGACTGCACATTGACAGATAGCATTTGCACCTAAGGTATAGGCCTAGATGCTTGGCAGGAAACTTCACAAGCGGTTAACAGTTCTGTTCCTTGGGTTTAGTTTTGCCAGCTGAGATTTTTTTTTTTCTTTTAAAGTCTCATTCGTGTGCTCTAAGTTTCAGAGCTCTCGTGGCCTCTAAGCCATGTTGCAAATTTCAGTTGATTTGCCAAAGACTGCCAGTCTCTGAAAAAAAAAAAAAAACCACAATGCGCTCCTTGCTTCTGGCAAAGTTTCAAATTCCTCAAAGTATCAATTCCTATGGTGCAGAAGCGTTTTAATCTAAGCATGCTGCACTTCTTCAGTAGCTCCTAAAAATAAATTCTTTCACAGAAAGCATTTACTTGCTTTTTTTTTTTAAGAAAGTCATTTCTTCAGGTTAGTGCTTGAGGAAAGGGGGGTGGGTAACCCTTGGCCTTCTGGGTTTTTTGTGGCTGAACCGTACGTAAATCCAGACAGTGTGGGATTCAAGGTAGCTGGTTGGTAAGAATGCAGCATTTTCCTCTTGGGATAGCAGCCAAGAGATAACGCTCTGAAGCTACCTCCAAGCGCCTGGTACAAGGAGAAAAAAAAAGCTGATGTCCTGTTACTTGCATGAATGAGAAACAGTTAGTTCACTTGCTTCTAGCTGCAACAGTCTTTGAACAAAGGGGGAGGGAAATCATTTTCAGAAACCTCATTCTGTGTGCAGAGCAACCATTGTTGGACCAGGGCCAGGCAGCTTCTGGGAACCTGCGTTTGTTGGGCCTGGTTTTTCCTAGTAAGTTTTTTTCTTCCCTTCTCTTAGGGCTGCTGAGGTGGGGTTCAGGGTTCAGGCCATGGGGTATCCCTGCACAGATCCCTGTTCTTGCCCTCTGCCTTCATCTTTCTGGAGTTCAGGGCTGGGCTTGTGGCTGTTCTCAGCCTGTGGGGGTGTCGGGCGTGTCGCGCGTGGGGCCTGTGGGCATTCCATTTTCCCAGTGACTTTCTTGCCTGCAGATGGCGCACTGGTTTCTTCCCTAGGCGTCTTCTACCCCTCCCGTGGACACCCTCCGGGATTGCATTTTTGGCTTTCTGGCTGCTTGAAGACAAACCCCTAATTATTTTGGCTGGGTCCTCTTCGAAAGAAGGATTCTGATTTAAAGTGCTTGGAGGTCTGTGGTCCTGGACATCAAATGACTCCAGGGGGTCGTACAGTCAGTGGGGTGGGCCATCAAAGTGGAGTTTTAGCTGCTTCAATTGCAACATCAGTATTGTCCGCTGCCCTGAAGGCATTTACCTTGCGGATTTCCTCAATGGTCAGTATTGTAATCCTAGGGCTTTTAATCCCTTGGTGTTTTAATTGTCTCTCTTTTTAACAGTTCTGTCCTATGCGGCTCTCAAAGCCTACCCTTCTGTTTCTTTCTTGTCACTTCACATCCTTGCAAGAAGCCACATCCAGCTCACTCTTTTGGATTGCTTACTGGCTCTATCTCACGCGGCTCTTTAAATCTTCTGCTCTTTTCTTTCTGCCAATTCACATACAGAAATACTCTTTTGGACTGCTTGTCCACTTCACCTGATTCCTTCTGAATTTCACCTTCTTAACTTCCTCTTGTCTTTTCTCCTGTCTTTTCTTCCTCAGTCTTTTTGCTTTTGGGGGTTGGGTAGGGGGTACCTCATTTAGCCCTGGTGCAGTTGCTGCATAGGGTGGAGGGGGCTAATTATTCCTTCCTCCTCTTCTTCTGAGACTGTTCTTCTGGGACTGGCAAGACTGCTGTTTTTTCAAATTTGTAATTGTACTGAACACAGTTTGACTTGGGCAGTCACAATTCTATTTTTCCAAAGCCATGAGGGATTTTGATCCACATTGGCTTTCCAGATAGAAATGTAGGGGATTTGGTCTGGGTGGACATTGATAATATTTCTCCAGAGGGGATTGATTAATTGCAAATCAAAAGTTCCCTCAAAAAGGCACTCAGTCCCTTGTGTCGGCCAGTCCACTTCACAAAGTGTTCTGAGTCTCTCTTTCTTTAACTTGAATCCCCAATCATCATTTTTGGTGGTCGCCTTCCAGTTGTTTAGGAAGCATTTCAGAGGGGTGCATTTATTTTCCCCCGGGGAGGTGCATTTACTTTCTCCCGACCCCATCTTGATTTTCCTCAACAAAGTAAAAGTAATCCGCTCCTAGAGACAATTTTATTCAGGCAAGCAACTCTCACTCCAGACTGTGACTTGAACGTGCTCGCGCAGTCAAGAACTGCACAGTTCACATACGCTTAGCCAAGGGGAGCGCTAAGCCCCGACCACTCAGACATTCATCCTTTCACTGGATTACTTTTGGCACACTTCACACACTTTCTTCCCCCAAAACCTCCCTTTCCCCGTTCAGCCATTACCTCCTTTTCCCGGCGGCACTTTATTGCCACTGCCAGGTGAGACTGATCAGGTCTCGTGCCCCTTTCCCTTGGGCTTACCTTTTTCCGTCTAGACCCCCTTCCTTCTCCTTCTCCTTCTCCTCCTCCTTCTCCGGCCGGTCCTTTCTCTCTCTCGACCGAGTGTCTCCACTGCAAAGCGGTCTGGCGGACTCCCTCCACGAATCTGGTGGAGTGCGCGCGTGGAATTCGCCAACGGCCTTGGAGCTGTTCACCGCGGTCAAGCCTGGCCTCCAGGTATTAGGGAGGGGCTGAATCCCGGAAAAGAGCCCCCAGATCTGAAGCCTTATTTACCACGGGGATCCAGGGCCTGAGCCCATTTAGCACGCACTCCCTACCTCGGAGGAGACAAAGGCACCAGGGACCAGTTTCTTCAGAGAGAAAGGTTTTTATTTTCGTCTGCGCAGAATGGCACCAGTGGAATAGCTTCACAAAGACTGGCGCATTGAAACAAAGGAGCATTCAGCTTTTATCACCCTCAGTTCTCCTCCTGCCCCCCCCTTTGCACCCAATCATATGCATCCACCTATACTGTTCCTCCCCTTACACCAATCATATGCATCCACCTATGCACCCCACCTTCTTGGAGCATGGGGGGAGAAAGGCAACCTACATTCCTACGCATGCTCAGTTAGTGAATTACTACGTGTCCTATTCTCTCCATATACGTGTTCATTCTATTCATATACGCTACGTGGTCATTCTTACTAGGGGCCATCCTTGCCTAACAAGTTTAACTTGCCTAAGATACTTATCTCACTCCCTTCACTATAGTTCTGAGAAGCGGTGTGAGCCCCCTCTTTGAATATTAATGTTACACAGCAGTGCAGGAACATTGCACATGGATACAGGAAGCATTCCTTCATGTTATATACAGTGGTACCTTGGGTTAAGTACTTAATTCGTTCCGGAGGTCTGTTCTTAACCTGAAACTGTTCTTAACCTGAAGCACCACTTTAGCTAATGGGGCCTCCTGCTGCTGCTGTGCCGCTGGAGCACGATTTCTGTTCTCATCCTGAAGCAAAGTACTTAACCTGAGGTACTATTTCTGGGTTAGCGGAGTCTGTAACCTGAAGCGTATGTAACCTGAAGCGTGTGTAACCCGAGGTACCACTGTATATGATTCATGTCTAAAAGCCACTCTGAAAGGACTGCAAGACCAGACAGCAACACTGACTCTTGCAGGGTTTCCATCAAACGTGGGAAATTGGGTTGGGAGGGAATATTGAACATTTTAAAATGATCTTGTTGTAAAGCTTATGGAACCCAGATTTTCTAGATGGCCTCAAATGCAGACAATCCTTACTACCGTAATTGCCACCTCCCCCATGTGTTTTAACTCTTCAACGTCGACCCCTCTGTGTAATTGCAGCTATTGAGGTCAATTATGGTGTACCTTCCTTAAGGCAAGCAATGTCCGAAACCCTTTTTTGGATGGTTGTAGGGATGGCGGAAGCATTCAATCCAGTGAATTTATTTAATTCACACTTTCTGAAACAATATGTGAACAACAGCACAGCTACTTATCCAAATTGGAGTGTAGTTCTCTAGCAAAGTAATGCTTGCAAAAACGCACATCATCTTTGGCAATCACTCATAGCCAAGTAAGATCGTCTCCAAGAAAACGGTCTTAACAGTGAGTCCGTAAGTGACTTTGCAGGCCAATTCTGGATCCACACGTCCTTCCACAGCAGGACATAGGTTTCCAGACAGGAGTTGATCACAGTGAGGGTTTGCCAAACGTGCCTTCCCCTTAGCTTGTTTCTCCTTCTCGCCCCGAGTTTGTGCTTCTTCAAAGTCCACGACAACTTTGGTAAAGGCTGTTCTCCAATTGGAGCGCTTGCAGGCCAGTGTTTCCCAGTTATCAGTGCTTATACTACATTTTTTAAAGATTTGCCTTGAGAGTGTTTTTAAACCTTTTTTGTTGTCCACCGGTATTTCGCTTTCCATTCATAAGTTGAGAATAGAGTAGTTGCTTTGGAAGATGATAATCAGGCATCCAAACAACATGACCAGTCCAACAAAGTTAATGTTGAAGAATCATTGCCTCAACACTGGTGATCTTTGCTTCTTCCAGTACACTGGCATTAGTTCACCTGTCTTTCCAAGTGAGTAAAGTGGGTATATAATTGCATATACTTGTGAAAAGACCATACAAAAATGCATTACATTTGGGGAAATTGTTTTGCCAAAAATGTTTACATTTGGGAAAATGCCATATAAAAATGTGTCTACTAAGAAAATCACACAAAAATGCTGATGAATTCTCATGAAAACTTTTTTAAAAAAATGCAAACTGATTTGAAATTAAAGATTGGAAAAATGAGAAACCAGAATGGACAGATTGTTCCATCACTACCACATTGTGATTTTACAGAACATCACACAAACTGACTTACAACAGCATCCTATGTGGCTTACCCAAAGGTGAGCCTCAGAGTGTTTAGTGGGTAGTTTATAGGAGTGTAGCCTTATAGTGTGAAACTGAGAAGTGTGTGTGTTAAGTAGTGCTGTTTTTCTAGAAAAAGAAGTGCCAGAACTCACCATGAATTGCCTCCCTTGTTCTCTTATAATGGCAATGGCTCCCACCTGAGAGGTGTTGGAACTGAGTTCCAGAGAGTTTAGGGTTCCCATACGTCCAGAGTTTCCCAGACATTCCTGGGATTCAGCCGTCGGAACCAGTATCTTGGAGGAAACTTCTGGAATGTCCAGGGAAATCAGCCCGTATGGCTGCTCAAGCCATGTCAGAGGCGACATGGCGGCTGCATCTGCATCAGCGGTGGCTGTGTCAGTGGCAATATGGCCTCTCTGGTCCTGCCTGGGTCTTCCCATCTGATGCGGCTTGAGCAGCCATTGGGGGCCACCATTGCTGTTGGGGAGGGACCAGGCAGGACTGTAGAGGCCACAGAGTGGCAAGCCTCCCTGCCTGGGCCCAATCCCGGGCATGACCTTGCCAGTGGCCACTTGGAGGCCGAGGGCCTGAGCAGGAGAGGCGGCTCCATAGCTAAGCCCGCTCAGCGGCCTGGAGGCAACTCCCAGAAAGGGTCCCCAGAAAGCAAACTGTGGGGCCAGAGCGGGCGCTGGAAAGGAGCAGGGCAACAACAGGAGAAAAAAACCTCCACTTGGCTGTGGCCTCCATGTCAAGGGCAGGTCTGTTCTTTTCAAAATATGGCAACCCTGGAAGAGTTCCACCTTTTTAAAAAAGCCCTGGTGTTAAGTTTTATGCCAATTGTCTTTAATGGTGTCTGACATGCTCTGAGAACAACGCTGATTTGATAGCTCTAGAATAGCCAAGGTTGTGCTCTTCAGATGCGGTTGGACCACAATTCCCATCATGCCTGACCTTTGGCCGTGTTTGCTGAGGCTGATGGGAGCTGTAGTCCAATGACACCTTAGCTATCCCTGCTACAGCTAATACTGCCTGGAATGGCAGCAGCGGCTGCTCACCTCTGAATTATTCTCAACTATTACATTGTTGTGGTTTTCTTTTTAATCCCAATTTTTCACAGAGATTGTGTAAGAATCCAGAGTTTCCCTCTTTTGAGGAATACCCTGCAAATGCTTCCTTGAACTTCCCATCACTCAGGAAAGTTGCAGGGTTGGGAGCAAAACTGTGTTTTCATTTGTGATATATAGTAAAGAGGCAGCAGCTCATGAGTCTTTCTTCTTTTAGCTGGGCTCTCACTTCTTACAGTCCCTTTAACACATGTAAAGCATATTTGACATTTATAATAATGGAATGATTAGGAATGTTACTGACATCAAGGTTTAAGGGACTGGGTGACATAAGGAATTTATGTTCTACTTTAATCCATTTGTCAACCTCTGGGACCTGTTTTTAAATCTAACTCAAGCCATATACTGATTATGGGGGATGGGGCCCCCCTGGCCTAATCCAGCAGCTTGAAAAAATACTAGATATATGAATGCAGCATTTAAAACCTATATTTTAATACAGAAGATAAATAGTATTTGTTGCTGTGATGTTCTCAGTAGAATTGTTTAGTTACTCTTTCCTCAGACGAATAGCCAAAATAAACACGGGTGGATTATTGAAGGGAATAAGTACACAGAGGCAGACAAGGGTGTGCAATTCCCTACGGTGCTAGACACTAAAGACTTATGTTACACATCAAGTCAATTTTCATTTTAGTGACACAGGGAGAAAACATCACTTGTGGGCTGGCATTGATTTTACTTTTGTCAGCAAGGAAAGTTTCACGATGCCTTCTTTGCATCATTGCTCAAGTATGTACTGCAGCACTCATAGCAGAGGCTTTTAAGATATCAAAGATGGCAGTATCAAGTGCAACAGAATTAACAAAATTACCTGAAATAACTCTTTTATGCAGCCAGATGACAGCCTGTTGTTGTTATCCCAGGATATAGAAGGGAAGATGAGGATGCTCTGACGGGGATAGGCCTCAAATGTTTCTTGGAGCAGAAAAGCAGATCCCAGGGCTCATGTCTGTCTGGGAATACTGGTCTTTGAATTTCACTTGACCAGAACACAACTTGAAACGTCATTATCCTTTGGATTTTGCACTTCTGTGAAATTTGCAATAGCGTTATCTGCTCAGAATACATGTCCAAATGCATGAAAAATATGTATATTTTAGACTAAAAACATTTAGAAGTACACACGTCAAGGCAACTTATCAATTTAAATACAAATTTTGTGACAAAACCTTTATTTAAATAATAGGTAAAGGTAAAGGGACCCCTGACCGTTAGGTCCAGTCATGGACGACTCTGGGGTTGTGGTGCTCATCTTGTTCTATAGGCTGAGGGAGCCGGCGTACAGCTTCCGGGTCATGTGGCCAGCATGACTAAGCCGCTTCTGGCGAACCAGAGCAGCACATGGAAATGCCGTTTACCTTCCCGCTGGAGCGGTATCTATTTATCTACTTGCACTTTGATGTGATTTCGAACTGTTAGTTGGCAGGAGCAGGGACCGAGCAACGGGAGCTCACCCCATCATGGGGATTCGAACCGCTGACCTTCTGATTGGCAAGCCCTAGGCTCTGTGGTTTACACCACAGCGCCACCCGCGTCCCTATTTAAATAATATGTGAATACAAATTTCCATACAGTTTCTAAAAAAGATAATCACATGGAAATAGGACAAATGAAGTAACACATGCACTCATGACGTGGAGCTGAAATGGATAGATCCACCCATCACTAGAGTGACACTATAGGAGCTCAGTAGAGAGAAAAATGTATATCTCATCTGTTTAGGATTTTCACTTGTCCTGATTATATGTTCCAGGGTTGACTCCAACACTGAAAGTGGAGCTGAGCCCTGGTAGAAAAAGAAGAAGAGTTTGGACTTGATATCTCACCTTCCACTCCCCTTAAGGAGTCTCAAAGCGGCTAACATTCTCCTTTCCCTTCCTCCCCCACAACAAGTACTCTATGAGGTGAGTGAGGCTGAGAGACTTCAGAGAAGTGTGACTAGCCCAAGGTCACCCAGCAGCTGCATGTGGAGGAGCAGAGATGCGAACCCGGTTCACCAGATTACGAGTCCACCGCTCTTAACCACTACACCACGCTGGCTCTTTATTTGGTACAAATTAAGACCTGATCTCATGTCTTCCATGCAATTGAGTGACATTTGCTACACTGAATTGCTATTGGGCACATTTAACCCATTACACCCATTACATTACATAACCCTATGGGTTATTAGAACTTTAAAAATCTGATTTACCTCATCCGCTGAGTGTAGGTCTAAAGTCACGTTCAAGCTCACTCTCACCCTCCAGAATTTTCAGAGTTGCTCCCAGTGTACCTGGCCGCACAAAATGCCACCTGCTTCAGCCACACAGCTTGAAAGACATTAAAACATTTGGCAGACCCCCCAAGTGTCCCTAATTTCCAGGATTTACGGAAGCCGTCCTAGTTTCTGATTTAATCCTGGAATGCTTTCCCTTAGGACGTCCTGTTTTCATCAGAGAAATGTTGTAAGGTATGGTGTTATGCAATCCCCGAACCAAGAAGATAAGTAACTATGCATTCTTTAGAAGACATCTGAAGACAGCCCTGTATAGGGAAGTTTATTTTTAATGTTTAATGTTTTATTATCTTTTTATATATGTTGGAAGCCGCCCAGAGTGGCTGGAGCAACCCAGTCAGATGGATGGGGTATAATAATAATAATATAATAGGACGTCCCTATTTTCATCAGAGAAATGTTAGAGGGTATGACTTAGGGTATGTATGGAACAATTTTGTGCCAGATACATACCTGAAAGTACATTAGATAGCTAGTGCACCACCAACAAATCTCCTGTCCTGATCAATACTTCACATTTTTTCTTAAATATTGTTACCCTATTATACAGACATTAGTAATTGTGAGTTCTTCCTTATGCTTTTTAAAAAATGTCTCCTTTTCTCCTTATACTCCTATCTCTGTATCTCTTTGACAGAGTTGCTTTCTCCCCTTTTGCATTGGAGCAAAGCTATTGATCGGTGTGTGTACAGAAAGGGAGAGAAGCCTTTATTGTTTTAATTAACAATTCCAAGAACAGTCTAAAGTCTGAGAAAATGAAAATGCATAGGCAAAAGCAAGAAAAAGAAAGCAACGTAGGGGCAACCAGTAACAAATCAATTAAAGTGGAGGAAAAAAGAAAGGCTCTACTAATAAGTTTTTAAATTATCAAGTTTGAGTAAGCAAGAATATAATTTGCATTAATACCTAGGGAACATGAGAAGGAACTTTGATTGTTGAAAGGGCCATAGAAGTTATGAAAGTGTCAGGCACATTTCATCTCCCAAAATTATTCCATTTAGATGGACTTTTCCCTACCTCTGAGGAATGTGGAAAGGGGTAAGGAGTTATTTCAGAAGGACTGACCAGGGATAATGCTTCCAGATCATGCTGTGGAACTGCAGACAAGATGAAAGGCAAATGTCTATTGTTGCTTCATAAAGTCCTTCCCATCACAATCTGTACTCATAGCTTAGCTGGTTTCAATCTGCCATCATTATTATCATCACCATCCTCCAAACTAATGAAAGAAATAGCAAACTCCAGCAACACCAAACTGCATGCACCAATTTAGAAATCTATTAGAGAAATTCTCTTTGAACAATGGGAAGACACTGGAAAATTGGAGAAAGGGAAAGGCTGGTTTGGTATCTTCAGAACATCAGCCTCTTACATCTACATAACTTTAAAATAATAATAATAATAGGTTCCAGCTTTTCTGAAGTATATTTATTCAGTATCATATTGTTATAACTGGTTTAATATTTGTACACTGGAAACCATTGTGGGAAGTAAGTGGTGTGTGTGTGTGTGTGTGTATAATCTCAATACAATACAGCTATAGAGGTATAGTGCGGATGGATCCTCTGTTGAAGGAAAGGTGATAGGTACCTTCAGCAATCTTCCATCCAATCATTGCCAAGGATCAGGAACAACAGCAGTCCTCTTTATATTGCTGTTTGGTCCTATTTGCAGCATATGAATAATAAAAATAATTCTTTTACATATATTTGTTCACTGTGGGCAATTACTAAATGCACTAAAGAATCGTGTGAGATTAAGAAATACAAAATATTGTGACATGTAAATTGCTTTTAATTCTGGCAGTTGCAGTCTTGAAATTTAAATTTAAGCTGTGAGTCATTTTATTTTGCTCTGTAGGTGAAGTAGAAAGCATATGAATGCAGGATGCGCAAAGCCCAAATGATCGTTTTCACAACTGTATGATATATATTTAGCAAACTCTAAGCCTCAGCAATTTCCATCAGCCTTTCTTTCAGATTGCTTGCTTTGGGAACTGGAGAGGCGCGCCATAGTTCTATCAACAATTCTGCCTGTCAATTAATTAGAATATATATTCCTATTAATTCAGAAATGTGAATGATACGTCTTTTATTAGGCATATAAAGCTTTGCTATGCAACTCTGTCACTGGAAGGTAGCCCTGCCATGAATCCCAACGCGATGCAAAGTTTAATTTTCCATATGTGAGAATTGTACTTCTCATTATTTGTTTTCCTAAGCAAAATCTCTGTGAGTCAAGGAACAAGTTTGCTTTCTGATTTATGCATTCATTACTCTTATTCCATTCCCCCCCTTTTGTATTTGAAGGAAGATCTTCTATCAGGGGAGGCAAGAGGATACAAATATGGAATTGGGAAGAGCAATCCTATGCTTACATCAGATCCAGCCACCAGATCCATGGTGTGCTCAGTACAAGAGGGGAGAGGGAAAACACACAGGAAAAGAGCAGCAAATGACAGACACATCTACAGTGTCCCTGGAAACATTGCCACAGCCCATCAGTCAGGGAATGTGCCAGCAAAAAACACCCATGTGCCTCTTAAATTCTGAGAGAGCTATCTCATATTGATGGGAATAAACCACAGGCACATGCCCCAGCGTCTCTACAGGTGGCAAATATTATTTGGCAAGTGTCACATGTTCTCACATGACAGCAATGTGTGATGAACATAAATCACATGATTTTACACGTGAAAATATGTGTGTATAACTTTTGTTGTTTAGTCATGTCCGACTCTTCGTGACCCCATGGACCAGAGCATGCCAGGCACTCCTGTCTTCCACTGCCTCCCGCAGTTTGGTCAAACTCATGCTGGTAGCTTCGAGAAGACTGTCCAACCATCTCGTCCTCTGTCATGCCCTTCTCACTGTGCCCTCCATCTTCCTCAACATCAGGGTATTTTCCAGGAAGTCTTCTCTCTCATGAGGTGGCCAAAATATTGGAGCCTCAGCTTCACGATCTGTCATTCCAGTGAGCACTCAGGGCTGATTTCCTTAAGAATGGATAGGTTTGATCTTCTTGCAGTCCATGGGACTCTCAAGAGTCTCCTCAAGCACCATAATTCGAAAGCATCAATTCTTCGGCAATCAGCCTTCTTTATGGTCCAGCTCTCACTTCCATACATCAATACTGGGAAAACTATAGCTTTAACTATACAGACCTTTGTTGGCAAGGTGGTGTCTCTGCCTTTTACGATGCTGTCTAGGGCCTAGGTTTGTCATCGCTTTTCTCCCAAGAAGCAGGCGTCTTTTAATTTCGTGACTGCTGCCACCATCTGCAGTGATCATGGAGCCCAAGAAAGTAAAATCTCTCACTGCTTCCATTTCTTCCCCTTCTATTTGCCAGGAGGTGATGGGACCAGCGGCCATGATCTTACTTTTTTTGATCTTAAGCTTCAGACCATATTTTGCGCTCTCCTCTTTCACCCTCATTAAGAGGTTCTTTAATTCCTCCTCACTTTCTGCCATCAAGGTTGTGTCATCTGCATATCTGAGATTGTTGATATTTCTTCCGGCAATCTTAATTCTTAAAATGTAACACATTCCCCATGTGAAAAGTACTTCTGGCTAGGGAATAAGCCTGGAAAGTTACATGTAAATTGGAACATGAAACAATTTCCCCGAGCTTTTATTTCATACTCTACACATGCTAAGTGAGCGAACATTTGCAAGTATAGTGAAATAGATGGCTGCCATCAGACACAGCAATCCATTTATGTTTGCCATGCTTTTTTCTGCTTTGTACTTCCCTTTGCAATAAAAAGTACAGCACTATGTTTGCACACATTTTCTGAGTTCTGCTCACATGCAAAAGGAGCTCATCTCTTTTTTGGGAGGAAAATTACACATGTTTAATGTATAGTGGGAACCAATCCTTAGAAGTGCAGGGTTTTATCAGAATCAACATGTTTGTTCTTTAGGAATAATCACATTTGTTGGGTCAAGAAAAAACAGCCAGCCAATGCCCCAGCAAAACTGAGCCTTAGCAGACTATTATTAAGGGCACCAATCAAACAAAGGGGACGTATTGTTTTTGGAGAGTGCTAAAAGAACAACAGCAGCAACAACAACAAGCAGGTTGATTGGCATCTTCTGTCCTGTAGATAAAAGAAACAATTAAAGGAAAGGTCTACTTCTTGCACAGGTGGAAATTAGAAAAATCAGTCTTCAGTTATACAACGGGTGTTTCTCTCTGTCTCTCATTTCCCAGATATAAAAAGTAATTCAGGGCTCCTGGAATTTTATAGCTTGTAATATAAATAAATGCATCAGCAGAGTACTGGGGCATTTGGGATCTTGTATGCACAGCTTTATATATACGTTTCGTACGTGAGCTCTGCATATTACATGCTGGAAATACGGTATACACGCTTAAAGGCAGACACATGTATGTGTTTCACATCAAACATCTACTGTATGTTTCATGAGGGAGACAAGACCCATGTGTTTTGCAGAAGCTTTTAAAGCTGTTTCATTTATTTTATTAGCCTTTAATGAATGTAATTAGAACCCAAGTAATTAAATGCAATTGTGCTCAGTATGTTCCTGTTGTAAATTGCCCTAAACAATGTGCATGGTGTGAACAAATTTGTGGGATTAATAGAGGATAGATAATGTTTTTGGATAGTATTTCACACTAAACGGCCGCAGAGAGAAACAAAGAAGCTGGCGCAGTGTCATTAATCTTAGTCAACTGGCAGCTTTGGTGTAATTTGCATGACTTAGGCAGTGACACAAGATGGGGATAGCTTAGGATGGGTGTTAGATCATCAGGATATGTATGTATTTCTTTTCCTTTGGAGATTTATTTATAAGCAGACAGAGGTTTGCATGCAAAAAAAGAAAAAAAAGGTGATATAGACTAAGACATAAATGTGTGTAAGATAGAATGTATGTTAGGTGAATAGAAAAAAAAAATCCACAGAATTCTGTATGTATTCCTTTGTTTTCATACTTAGCATATTGGTTTATGGGTATTAAAAAAACCCATCCTTGTCAACTATGGAGGGTGGAGGGAATACTCTGACGTGCTGCGATTGGATAAGATGTTATCACCAGAATAAATTCTTTGTATTTCTGTATCGGAAAGTATTTTCTGTTTTGAGTGGCTTCAAGTGTCAGTACAGAAAAAGCAACTGTATTTATTTACTTAGGATGCTTAATTCTCTCTCTCTCTCTCTCTCCCGCTTTGTGTGTAGAATTGTTGTACTTAATGGGAGTGAGCTTAACAATATATTTATTGGATGGGGCAACCCAGTCAGGTAGGCAGCATATTATTATTATTATATTTTTATTTGCTTGGTTTAACACATTTCCCCCTCGCCTGCCCCACCATATAAAGAAGCTGAAAATGGCTCAGAAAAGGAAACAAAATTATTAAGAATGGTCATCATATGCTACTTTGATATGGCTGTAGCAGGCTCGCATTAGGAAAATCCTTTGAACTGATATAAAAAACATAACCAATAATAAAATGATAAATACAATCAGTTAATTTCCCTCCCCCCATTCCTTTGACCTAGCTAGAAAAATCTATGATTGATGCAAATATTTACAGGACGAGGGCCTGTACAATGAACAGAGTGGTACGTTAATAGTCTGCAGAGGTGAACAGGGCTACTATAGCTTTAATCTCTGAAAAAGATAAAGAGATGAATTTCAACAGGTGCATTTTTTCTCGAGCCAACGTGATCAGAAGCACATACCAACACCCCCTGTCCTACTTTACACAGTCTTCCTATAGCAAAATTGCTCTGCTTTTTATCCTTTTTACATCCACTTTGCTGAACATTTAAGTCTAACAGGCAGTGAACGCTGTGAGCATACAATTAGTTACCACCAGCATTCCGTTGTTTTTGCTTCAGAATCGTATCTTTAAAAAGCTTACCTTATGAATTCAAAGGAGGACTATGTAATGCAAGGCTCTGCACCTTAGAGAGATGAGAATTTATATGTTGCTTCTCAATAAAGCTATAACTGTGCTGTTACACTCATAGGATTACTGGAAAGTGCGCCAAAACAGAAAAATGATCATGTATTCTTTTAAAAGTATATAACTGATGTCTTATATACTTATTTAATGGATAGCCCATATGGTGCCCTCTGGATTTTGTGGCCTGTAACTCCCATGATTGTTCAGCCTGGACACTGAGGTCCAGCTCTGAGGGCCTTCTGGCAGTTTCTTCACCGCAAGACGTGAGGTTACAGGGAACTAGACAGAGGGCCTTCTCGGTGGTGGCGCCTGCCCTGTGGAACGCCCTCCCATCAGATGTCAAGGAAATAAACAACTATCTGACTTTTAGAAGACATCTGAAGGCAGCCCTGCTTAGGGAAGTTTTTAATGTTTGATCTTCTATTGCTTTTATTATTATTATTGGCATTCTGTTGAGAGCTGCCCAGAGTGGCTGGGGAAACCCAACCAGATGGGCGGGGTATAAATAATAATAAATTGATCATGATCATCATCCCTGACTATTGGACTTGCTGCCTGGGGCTGATGGGCCTTATAGTCAAAAACATTTGGAGGACTCCCATTGGCTACTCCAGATTTATTCAAAATAAATGAGCAAATCACCTTCACCACACTGGCTCATGGAAGGATTCCTGATGTGCACCAGCACAGAGTCTGTGCACATCAAAGCTCAACACGACTCCACCCCCCATCTCTCCTTTTCCTCCCTCAGAACACACAGCTACCGTATCCAGGCAGCACAAAAGGCTGTTTCAGGGAGTAGGGGTTCTGTGCATACATATATCCCACATCCATGTTTAATGTTCCTTTACCACTGACAGGCTAAGTTGGTGGAGTTGGGGCATCCATGTGCTCCTCCCATTCCTGAGTTATCATGCAGCAATGGGACAGGGAGCAGGCAGTGCGCTGAAGAGCAGCCCTGACAAAACGCATCGATCTGTGAGGACAATTGTTTTCTGAGGTAAAACAACTCTGGACATCAAATGTGGTGGTTTTGTATAAATTCTTAAAACATACGAAATCTTACAGATTTTGGAACTTGAGAGATATAGTTATGAGCAGAAGAAATCAGTAGTTCTGTTTAAATATATTCAAATGTATTCTGCTTAAATGTATCCAAGAGGAATATTAAGCAAGTTTCCTGATTTTATTATTAGCTTTAACTGATTTTATATTTATTGTATTGCTTTAACCTTGCTATACACTACTGAGAGTCTATGGTGTTAAGTGGTTTAGAAAGTGTGGAGATAAACCCTAAAATTCCAACACAGAAAATACAAGTTTCTCAGAATTGTACTATGGTAACAAGGACTTTCCCACCACTTGTGCTTGCTCATGTATATTCAGAGCAATTCTAAATGGAACACTTTTTCGTTATTTGCTACACTGTAGGCATGATTTGGAAGCCTCTCAAATTAAAACAAGACATGCCCTCTAAAATATTATGAATAGTTGCAGGATTGCACCTTAATGGGTTCAAGAATATGGAAGCGCATCTGGATCGGCATGGAGATAAAGATCACCTTTTGCTGGGCCACTTGTGAATATCCTTTTGCACGTTTCTACTAAAGATTGAAGTTTTGTACATTTTCGTGAACATAACGTGATTCTGGGAGCTGTGTTTCCTTACCATTATTTTGAATTGTGCTTAGCTGAAAGTGCCTCCCGACCTTTGCAGACTCATCTTCTGGTTGCAAAAGTTGCAGTTTTAGGCAGTGGGGTAGATAAAATTGTAAAAAATTGGAGGATGGGGGGTGGGGATAACATTTTCTGCTTGGTAGAAGCCTTCCTTCCTTCCTTCCTTCCTTCCTTCCTTCCTTCCTTCCTTCCTTCCTTCCTTCCAAAACCTTTTACTTGCAAGCATTCTTCCAGAGATATAGTGGGGGCAAATGGCCCCAAAGCCAGCTAGGAGCACTGATGCCACTTGCTGCAGTGGCAAGAAGTGTTGAAAGAAAGAATACTCTTCTGCCCAACATTAAACATAAGTATATCACCCCCCTCCTTTTTAATATAAATTACTCCACCCCGCCAGACAGTTCCAATCTCAAGCCCTCACAACTCTTCCATCACTATAGGGAGTTACTGAATATTTCTGAAACATGTTTCACTGACCGTGTTATTCGGTACTGCATAGAAATTGCATCCTGACAGCCATCCTGGCAGACGGAGCTGCCTTTGGTATCAGCGCAACTATTTTTTCTGGCTAAGGGGTCTACAAATATGGGAAAGAGCATGAGGAAGTGAAACAGACGCTGTGCTAGACCATTCAACCATTTACCTTGAAGATCAGTTTGGCTGCAAGGAGATGAGAAAAAGAAGTATGCATTGAAGTAAGTCCTTGCCTCCTGACTGTTAAGGTTCTTAAGAAGAAGAAGAAGAAGAAGAAGAAGAAGAAGAAGAAGAAGAAGAAGAAGAAGAAGAAGAGTTTGGATTTGATATTCCGCCTTTCACTCCCTTTAAGGAGTCTCAAAGCGGCTAACATTCTCCTTTCCCTTCCTCCCCCACAACAAACACTCTGTGAGGTGAGTGGGGCTGAGAGACTACAAAGAAGTGTGACTGGCCCAAGGTCACCCAGCAGCTGCATGTGGAGGAGCGGAGACGCGAACCCGGTTCCCCAGATTACAAGACTACCGCTCTCAACCACTACACCACACTGGCTCTTTACAACGCCATGTATGTGAGAAGCAGCCAGATCGAGCACAAGTCGCCTCCACTGATCTGGCGTGCAAGGCTGGTGCAAGGAAGATTTGCTCAAACCCACTTTGGAGAAGCAAGCTAGTCATGTTGCAAAATGCTCCTATATTTTTTTAATCAAACCTTGATGGCTGTCATCTCATCACAAACTGTTTTCCGGACAAGTTTACTATGAACAAAAGGTATAGTTTGCAAATTATCACCAACTCAGCTTCTGTTCTTGCAAATGAACTAGGTGATTCATTCCCCGCAAACTGGCAGTGGCTAAAGGCAACCTCACCCGAAACCACCCCGCCCACCACCTCAGTGCCACAAGCAAGGTAGCTGCCTGCACCAGCTCAGATTTGCCATTTCTTCTTAATATGTGTAGTTAGCCGGACATAATCTATGCTAGCTTCCACTCTGAGGAGAAAGCACTATGTCTGCCAGGAAAATGTGTGAAACAACAAAAAAGTAATTAAGAATTTATGAATACAGTTGGCTCCTATTAATAGGCCATTGACCTGAATACCCATGCTCACCATTTAAAGACCAAGGATAGCAATATTTATTGTGAGGTCAGACATATTGATATAACATTAAATGAGACATATTCAATACACTGCATAGCAATTATGATGTTAATGTAGAAAGTGGCAGGGATGTAGCATAGATATGGATTGACAGCAAAAGGAAGTTTCGATGGGAGCGCTTGAAAAAACTGGCCAGCCAAAATGTATTCACACATTCAAAAGTGGTTGTGGGGATTATACTATGCTGTACCCAGAATAACCTACTGAATATTTTGGAGGAAAGCGAGGCAAAATTTTCTGCTTTTTCTATTGTGTTGTTGTTGTCACACTTACATGGTTCCCTATTCCTCCCATTACTTCCAAAAACTAAGAACACTCCACTCCCAACAGTGTTATGTTTTTAGACTACTCCAGGCCAAAATAAATAAATAAATGCATTTCGTAGATAGGTTTGTGAAAGCAGATGGACACATTTGGCCTTTAGTCATAACGACATTCCGTTAGCAGTGGGTCAGATTTAACTACAACATAGAGCAGACCCACTGAAATTAATGACAAGGTTATTTATTTCAGTGGGTCTACACTGAGTATGATTAGCCTGTTCTATTTTTTTGCTTTAGTTATCTGATGCTTTTATTCTTTTGATATCTTTTATTATATTATCACAGAACCATACAGTTGCAGAGCTGGAAGGAGCTCTGAGGGTAACCCAGCCCCATGCAATGCCGGAATCTCAACTAGATCATATATGGCAGGTGGCCATCCAGCCTCTGCATAAAAACCTCCAAGGAAAGAGAGTCCACCATCTCTCATAGGATTCTGTTCCACTTTCAAATAAACTTCCTGATGTTTAGTTGGAATCTCCTTTCTTGTAACTTGACTCCATTGGTTCAGGTCCTAGACTCCAGAGCAGCAGAAAACAAGCTTGTTCCATCCTCCATAAGAGAGCCCTTTAAATATTTGAATATGGCTATCATCTCTCCTCTCAGAGGAGCTAAACATACCCAATTCTTTCAACCGTTCCTCATAAGGCTTGGTTTCCAGATCCTCGATCATCTTGGTTGCCCTCCTCTGCACTCATTCCACCTTGGTAATATCCTTCTTAAATTATGGTGCCCAGAACTGGACACAGTATTCCAAGTGTGGTCTGACCAAGGCAGAATAGATCAGGACTATTACTTCCCCTGATCTGGGCGCTTTACTTCTGATGATGCAGCCTAGAATAGCATTAGCTTTTTTAGCTGCTGCATCCCACTGTTGACTCATCTTAAGCTTGTGGTCTAGTAAGACCCCTAGATTCTTTTCGCATGTATTACTAGTAAGCCAGGTACCCCACATCTTATATTTGTGCAGCTGGTTCTTTCTGCCTATTAAAATTCATTTTTTAGTTTTGGCCTAGTTCTCCAATCTGTTAAGGTCATCTTGAATCCCGATTGTGTCTTCAGAGGCATTGGTGTCATCTGTAAATTTGATGAGCATCCAATTAATACCTTCTACCAAGTTGTTCATAAAGATGTTGAACAACACTGGGCCCAGGACAGAACCCTGCAGCACCCCACTTGTCATTTTTTTCCAGGATGACGAGGAACCATTAGTGAATTGTGAGCACTATTTGTGTTCAGTCAGTAAACAAGCTAACAATCCATGTAACAGTTATCTCATCAAGTCCACATTTTACCAGCTTTTGTGCAAGAATATCATGGTGGACTTCGTCAAAAGCTTTACTGAAATGGTTTTATATTATTTTGAACCACTCCAGAATTTAGATAATGAAGGCTGGTCTGTAAATGTTTTGGATAAATGAAATAAAACAATAACGAGTGGGGTCTGCTGAACTTTAAATAACTATGCAAATAACTGATGAGTCGGAATAAAAATGCAGCAATAGTAAGTATGACTGATGGAATGGGAATTGTGGTTTAAATTCTTATCAGCTGATGCTTATCCTACAATGTTTAAACACATGATTAAACACTTCCCACATTATAGTAAAAGATATGTGTTACTGCAACACGAAACACATTATGGAAAATGCAACAAACTTGGTTATTAAAAGTATTTCAGTGTATTGGCATTTGTTACATATCTCCTTTGAGTTGTTACAGAGCAACCATCTTTGAAATTTTCTGTGTGGTACAAGGGCCTTCTACTATCTGACTGATGTGAAAAAATTCGGGCAGGTATTGAAGATTCCCAGAGTCAATTGGAAGTAAAAGGGAACTATATGGATGTGGGTGGAGCTGTGGTCTAAACCACTGAGCCTAGGGCTTGCTGATAGGAAGGTCAGTGGTTCGAATCCCCGCGACGGGGTGAGCTCCTGTTGTTCAGTCCCAGCTCCTGCCAACCTAGCAGTTCAAAAGGACACCAAAGTGCAAGTAGATAAATAGGTACTGCTCCGGCGGGAAGGTAAATGGCATTTCCGTGCGCTGCCCTGGTTTTGCCAGAAGCAGCTTAGTGATGCTGGCCACATGACCCAGAAAAACTGTCTGTGGACAAACGTCGGCTCCCTTGGCCAGTACAGTGAGATGAGCGCCGTAACCCCAGAGTCATTCGCGACTGGACTTAACTGTCAGGGGTCCTTTACCTTTACCTTTACAGGCAGAAGGACACAACATATTTTTGGAGTGGCATGGAGAAGACATTGTGCAGAGGTAGTTTAAAGTGGTCTCTGTGTGATTAATGTAATGTGGAGACTTACTCTAATATTTGGACCAGAAGAGAAATTGTTGCTAGAGTACTTTAGGAGTAGGAATATTTGCTGCCCTTTCCCCCTTTCTTCTTCTCAGATCAAGAAGCATTTGTTGACAAAAGGTTTAAGAAAACTATGGTTGGGTTTTTTTTAAGTTCCTAATATTCTGTTTGGGACGCGGGTGACGCTGTGGGTTAAACCACAGAGCCTAGGACTTGCCGATCAGAAGTAAAGCAGTTCGAAAGCATGCCAGTGCAAGTAGATAAATAAGTACCGCTCCAGCGGGAAGATAAACGGCATTTCCATGCGCTGCTCTGGTTCGCCAGAAGCAGCTTAGTCATGCTGGCCACATGACCTGTACGCTGGCTCCCTTGGCCAATAAAGCGAGATGAGTGCCGCAACCCCAGAGTCGGTCACGACTGGATCTAATGGTCAGGGGTCCCTTTACCTTTACCTTTAATATTATTTTTACTGTTTTTCTCTCTGTCATCGTTCAGTGAAAAGCAGGATAGAAATGTAATAAATAGCACTGTAGTCGGGTTGGATTTGAACCCCGGCCACCAAAGAAAACAAATCTCAATGCTGTTTTAATGTATTAATTGGACCTCCATTTGAGCTTATGGTCACCATTCCTTTGAAGAAGCTACCTTTCAAGGTAAATTTTCTTATTGCAATAATCTCTGCTTTAAGGATGACAGAATTAGGAGCCTTGTCAGTCAATAAGGGCCTCTGCGTAATTTATGAGATCATTATTTGTCCAGGTCCTACTTTTATCCTTAAGGTGAAAGGGTGTTTTTGGTGGTGTTTTTTAACAAACATTAACCCTATTGCCATACATCAAACTGCTTGAGGACAGAGAAGATTATGAAGTTCTTCATAACATAGCATGGGGCAGAAAATGGCTACAGTTCAAAGACAAATGTGAACAAGCTCGCAGAGCATGAATAAGCCCCTTGGTCAGCCTTTAGTCTATGGCCTTGTCCTTAGCTTGTGTGTCAGCCCTGTGAAGGTATTATAAAGAACTAAGACTAAGGAAGGTGTTGGCCTGAAATGAATCAGGGAGTCCTTAGCTGAGTTAGCTTTTGAATCTGGTCAGTTGTGAGAAATAAAAATGAGAAAAAGTAGTAGGGGCAGACGTAATAGAAGAGTATAAATTAAGCCTGAGAAAGGGAAAAGAGAGATTTCCCTCCTTGAAGGTGGAGTCATCCACTGAAGCTGAATTCTAGAAGACTCAGGAGAGAGCAGGCTTCCAACAAAACACTAAAATACAATAACCTATTAAACATTAAAAGCTTCCCTAAACAGGGATGCCTTCAGACGTCTTCTAAAAGTTTGGTAGTTATTTTTCTCTTCGACATCTGGTGGGAGGGCGTTCCACAGGGCAGGTGCCACTACCAAGAAGGCCCTCTGCCTGGTTCCCTGTAATTTGGCTTCTCGCAGCGAGGGAACCGCCAGAAGGCCCTCAGCCCTGGACCTCAGTGTCCGGGCAGAACGATGGAGATGGAGACGCTCCTTCAGGTATACTGGGCTGAGGCTGTTTAGGGCTTTAAAGGTCAGCACCAACACTTTGAATTGTTCTCGGAAACATACTGGGAGCCAGTGTAGGTCTTTCAAGACTGGTGTTATATGGTCTCGGCGGCAGCTCCCAGTCACCAGTCTAGCTGCCACATTCTGGATTAGTTGTCGTTTCCGGGTCACCTTCAAAGGTAGCCCCACCTAGAGCGCATTGCAGTAGTCCAAGCGAGAGATAACCAGAGCATGCACCACTCTGGCGAGACAGTCTGGTGAGATGGGTGGATGATGATGGTGGTAGTCATGTCCTGCTTATGGGCTTCACATGGGCCTCTAGTTGACCTCTTTGGGAAGAGTATGCTGGACTTGATAGGAATGTTGGTCTGATTCTATTCCATTTCAGGGATGGGAAACCTGTGGTCCTCCAGATGTTGTTTGCCTCCAACTCCCACCATCATCTCTGACCATTAACCCTCCTGCCTGGGGCTAAATGCAGTTGGATTCCCAACAACATCTGGTGAGCCATAGGCTCCCCATCCTTGTTCTACTCAGTGTTTCTCATACATTTCTGAAAAGCAGAATGCATTCCTCAGGATACAAATAGTGTTCAGAAAAGCCCCACCTCACACATTGTTGAAGATGTGTTTGTTTATTTCTCAAAGGAGTGGCTTTTTGAAATAATCAGTTCTGTTACCATCATGGGTAAAATATATGCAATCAGATTTGCAAATAATGGTGAAAGTATGTAATTACCGTAACAGAAGTATTGTGGCTTTTAAAATCATTTTTAGAATGCATTTATTGCCTGAGCTACCAGTTGATGGGATCCATGACGAGAGCTTCTTCTTTTTCTTGATCAGATTTCTTAGTTGTGCCACATCATCTTGTCTCAATTCTGAGCCAAACTACTTAGCGTGGCACTTTTCAAACAAAAAGGAGAAAAAGAAGAAGAAGAAAAAGAAACCTTACTTTTGTCACTCTTATAAATGTGCCCTTTCTAATTTCTTTTTCTTTTTTTGCTTTTAGAAGAATGAAAAAGACAAAAAAGACTATTACTGTAATTAAAAGTCATTTTTGAATAACCTCAGAAGATTGTTTCTAGAATCAAAACATCTTTATGGTCCCTTTTCTAAGGAAAGAAAGACAAGTGACTGGGATCCTGTACACTTTACTGTAGTCTACATTAATTACCTTCTATTAAAAAAATTGACAAAGATCTTTTTGAAAGGGAATCTGGCACTCTTTCCAGAGAAATGATGGCAGACACCCTACTCTCTGCTGATTTCTTGACACTTCTAATTACCTGTATTCATTTGAAATCACTTTCTTTGTAGTGAGTTATTGGCATGATTTTCAGAGAACAAGAGGAAAATGGAAAACATTTTAGCAAGTTAAGGGGGGAGGAATCAACAGTATCATTGTTTGCAGCTTTTGTTGAAACTACCTTTGCAAGTCATTTGAGGGACATGAAGGTAAATGAAAGGTTATACTTTGCCCTGCACGTTGTCGCTGGTATTTGTAATGTCAATAACTGTAGAAGGTTGTCAGGAAACTGGAGAGATAAAGGTCAATAGCAATGACAAATATATCATTGTATGTGTTTGAATATGCAATATCAGCCTAATCTCGTGGTGGAGGTTTTCACACCCTGGAAATATCAATCAGATGCTGTATCAAATCTATGCATCGCTTTCTGTGCACCTTGTCTAAAATGGGATAGCATGAAGGGGTAACCTCTGCATTTTTATGTTGTCCCTTGCCCATTTTATAATAAAACCACAAGTTCAGGCAATTTTCAAATAAGATGGCTATGTTTAGAATTTATTGGAATAATTATACCAGAATATGGTAATTGGGAACATCTGCTTTATACATGGTTTATGTAATCACAAGGAACTTTGGCTGGAATAGACAGAAAGGAGATAAAATCAATATTTAAATGGGAAATGTAATCTTGGGTTTTATTTGTTCCATGGTTTCTACCTCATTCATTTGCGATACAAATATAATTATGAGAATTGCAAAACAAAACCATGGCTTCGATCCATATTTTCCTCTTGCTGGAAGACAGGGGAGAAGCAGTTTTTGCCGATTTGCATGCCTCCACACAGTCATTTGAACCTGCTCTGGAAGGCTGCTTATACATACTTATCATCCTATATATCCCTACTCAAAAGTAAGTCCTACTGAATTTGTGGGTCTTAGTCATGTGTACCTTTAAAACAAACAAACAAAAAACACCCCAATCTCCCAGTTATTCATCACAAGAACTGGCAGGTGGTTGTTTACAAGCTTGCCTGAAAGAAATGTCTACATACAGGAATATTCTGAAAACATTCATCATCTCTATCAGGTCTCACCCAGGCATTTATTTTAGATCTTAAATGCACTGTGTATTTATTTTATATCTTATCATTTATGTGGATATGTTCAATTTGGTTGTGTACTTCTTGATGTTTTACTTATTGTTCATGACTCCTTTTGCTATGTTTATAATTATGTACTTTTTCGTGTTGTAATCCGCCTTGAGCATGGTTTGAACTATGGAAAGGCAGCATGCAAAGAAAACGTATGTATGCATGCATGTATGTATGTGTCGTGGATGTTGAAATCCCCTAGCACAGTTTAGGGGTGAACAATGCTGTTTCTATTAGCTCTGGCAGGCAAACACGTGGGTATAATACACTATGTAATTTATCATATTCAATTGCTTAAATTTTATACCTTTTGACTAATATTTACACACACACTGGGTGGCTTATTCAGAACTGATCCATATAAAATGGATTAATTTGGAGGATGGATAAGAACATTAAGAAGAGCATTCTCCACCAGCCCAATGACCCATCTAGTCCAGCATCCTGTTCTCACATTGGCCAACCAGATGCCTATGGGAAGCCTGCAAGCAGGACCTGAGCACAGCAGCACTCTCGCCTCCTGTGATTCCCAGCAATTGGTATTGAGAGGCCTACTGCTTCTGACAGTGGAGGTAGAACATGTTAGAATTCCTGCTCCATGATTGTAGTCATGGGATTTTTGTCTTTCACATGGCGGTATATGTTTTGACTCCATAGAGTGGAGTGATGGAGACAGAATGTTTGTGTTACTGTGTTCTGTGTGTGTTTATATGTAAATAAAGTAGATTTGCCAAAATGCTGAGTTGCTGAGGTCTGTTATGCAACTGCACAAACTCTGTGGGTCCCTAAGTGTGCTGGTGTCGGTTGGCATCGGTCGCTGTGATGTTCGGGCTGAAGAAAGCTTATGAAGCTCCCAAATGATCGACCAGGAGGGAGGGAACATGCCAGTCGGGCATGTGTCTCTACCAGGGTCCTACTCGAGTGTAGGCTGAACTCCTGACAGAACATAGCCACTGGGGCTAGTAGCCATTGATATCCTTATCCTCCATGGATTTGTTTAACCTTCTTTTAAAGCAATCAAAGTTGGTAGCCATCACTGCCTTCTTTGGAAGTGCGTTCCATCGTTTACTATGTGCTGTGTGCAGAAGTTCTCAATACGCTCTGCATCCACAACTAAATTATCTTTTGAAATCAGATCCATTCAGAATCTTTGAGCCCTCTAGACTTATCTATGCTTCTGGTCATGCCATCAAGAATGCAACAGGGCCTAGAAACTTTGCCCCTTGAGGACCCTTTCTACCTCCTTCCTTTTCTTCTGCTATTAAGGCAGGGAACTTCAAGGAGGGCTCATGGCAGGCTCCTAACTAGAACTTCCCGAGGTCCAAATGGTGCTGCATATGTTTTCAGGACCATTCAAGGACTGCTGGCATTATCAGACACTGTGATGATCTCATGTAGCAGCACTCAGTGACACTTGTGGATGCTACCGAGAGACAAGGGGGAGTGAACAATTTTCTTTTCTCCCTTTTAATTTCTCCTTATTGTCTTAAAATACAAAGAACCAACATACCACAAACATAAAAAGTAGGAATGGTAAAAAAAACCCACCTATACCTTCTACAGAGTTACAGTTCATTGAGAACTGTCAGAGCAAACCAATTCTTCAGGTGTCTGGTGCCTCTGGGCACTGATGTGGGAAACTTCAAGTGAATCTAAAGAATTTTTTTTTTAAGTGTCTGAAGCATCCCATTTCCCACCCATTTACTACACTATAATAGTCCTTGTGAAAGCAGTACTTAAAACGACTTCCAGTTGAAAAACTTGCAGCCTCACCTTGCGTATTATCAAAGCACAAAATGCATCTCGTCTAGAGCAAACTTCAAGCAGGTCTTTCCCACTGAACCCTGAGAATAGTTGCTCTGTATGTTTTGGGGCTACAGATTTCTAACAGAGTTCTTGGCACCTTCACACAATTACATTTTGAAGGTTTCCTTAGGGCAACCGCTACAGTTTACCCAGTTTAAAAGCAATTTAGGATTGCAGAGTTGATGTGCCCCTAGTGGTTTCATTGTCAAATAGAGTTTCGGTATATATGAAATCAGTAAAGCATGTAACTGAAGAGATTCGTTTTAAGCATGTGCCAAAGTCTATTCATATTTGGCAAATTACTTAAGCATGTTGTTACGGATAGTCCTGGGCAAAAGTGGACTATGTTTTTCCCCTACCAGATGTGGCCTTGGCACTTTAATTTTCATAATGGGTATGACCTCATGATAACTTCCAACTCTAAGCAGCTATCTTAGCAGATTCCTTATGAACGTGATTACTGAAGCAGTAGATCCTGGAATACGACCCCATATAGGTGTATTTGTGCACCAGTCATTTTTCTTACATATGACAACAGATCAAGTCAGTGGAACTTACTTCTGAGTATATATGCATAAAGTTAGGCTACAAACAGATGTCATAGGCCAGGAAGTTTTTCTCTATAAAGTAGTGCTTGGGCAAGGGGTTGCATACGTTTCACAGACTTCATTTCATAACTCCTGGGTCAATTTGTTAAGGAATATGACTTCATATTAAAACTGTATTTTTTAAAAAATCCATTCTTAAAATGTTCTATTTACAATCAAGTGGCATGTAAATTTCATTAAATAAGATAAATAAAGTTTGAATAAGTTTAAAGCAATAGGAATTATTTCTTTCTGGTGAATTAACACATAAGGGGCCCTTCAGGGGCAAGCACAGTAGCTCCACCATTCCCTGTCACTGTTTGTGTCTTGATGTCTTGGAAGGCAGACATATCCAGTAGGAAGTCTCCTATGCTCATGGAAGGTCCCTGCACATTTTAGAAGGCTGATTTTCCAGGCTTCAAAAATGCCCTGGGAGCCTCCAGAGATATACTCCCCCACCTCATACATTTGCTCTTCAACTCGTGGGAGATGACCAAACTGGGAATTGGGGGTGGGTGGGCAGAGCTGGTATGATTGTCCGTGTGCTTTCCCCTATATCTGTTTACTTAATTTTATTCATTTATTATAAAAATGAATACCCTGCTTTTCAGCATCTGGGTCCCAAGGCATCTTACAAAATATTAAACACCATATATTAAAATATCAGGGTGCCGTTCATGGTGCGAACAACCTGTGGAATAAAATAGTTTTTACCAGCAGGCACAATGCCTACCTGATTTCTATGGGAAGGAGTTGGGCCCATGTCCTCAGTGATGTGTGTCATGACCCACCAATAGTGCCTGCCCAGATGATCTTGGTGATTGGCTTGGGATATACAGGGCAAGGTGGTCTTTAAGGCAGGGGTGCTAACTTGCCCCCACCCCCACATTGATGGGGCCCAGCATTACGTGACGCATCCTGCCCCCACCTGGCACATGAACGCTCACCCGGTGGCAATGGGGGTGGGGTGGTAGACTTCCTTTTCATATAACAGCATGATAGTGAATTGAAGTCAATATTAGTCCACAAATATTGAGGGGGATGAACCTCCTTCTGCCCCCTATAGTTGGCGCCCCTGCTTTAAGGTATCCTGGGACTAGTAGAAGAACCTTAAACCTGGACCAGTAGCAGATGGGAAACCAATGCAGGTCTTGGATTTGTTCTGATGTTGCCGTTCTGTTTCTAGTGGGCTCCTGGAATTATATATCCACTGTATCGCCACGTGTTGGACTGCAGATTCTGTGAACTGAACTCTACTCATGAATGTTCCTACTGGACTCAATATTTGTCGAGTTCCTCTTCCCTGTGTAACCCTATGTGCCTCCTGAAAAGCTGCTCTGAAGTGCTGGGTGACCCTCTGAAGCAAAGTGAGAGCTGGTACAGGTTTGCAGGGAGAAGTAAGGATCTGGAGGAATTGCATTTCCCCTTCCTCCAACAGAAACATCTTCTGATACTCAGGCCCATTAGTGGAAGAAAGACTTCACAAGAGGGGACAGTCTGGATCTGCAAAAATTAAAAAATCAATATGGATATTCTAGGAAGGACTCGTGACAGAATGCTTGGTTCTTGCTGGCTTCTCGTAATGAATATTTCCTGGAAAATCCCTGTCAGATATTAAGGCCCAACATAATATTCCCCTCTCTCCCCCATGTAAGCTTTCTGGGGAGTCCAACATGATGCTGTGAGGAAAAGGGTTTTGGAAGAGGCTCAATCCTGCTCATTTTATATATTCCCAACTCCAGTAGCAAAGGCTGATGACTAAGTGCAATGCAAACTCACGCCATCTTCTGGCATTGTGTACACCACCTGTTTTGCCACATGCTGAGGGCCTTTTTGCACACAGCCGTAGAACGGGGAATATCTTCTACATTTGGTGTAGACTTGCTTTTCATATAACAGCATGATAGTGAATTGAAGTCCAGACAGAGCCAACTGGTCTCTGGAATGATTTTTCCACTATAGCAGCTTTCTGCTCTTATTCCCCAACCTTCTCACCTGTAAAGCCCTCATTTCACAAGAGTGGGGAGGAGATAGTTTTGACTCAACATTGGTGGAAAAGATCAAATCTTGCTTTCAGGCAGACCTGTCTCTATCATGCCTGCCATGGGTCTGAGGGGCGGGGGGCAGAAGGGCCTACAAGCTGTGGGAAAGGAACCCGTGCCTGTAGACTGTGTTTTTCCCCATGTCTTGACTTGTTAGAAGGTGCCTGAGTTGTGAATGGCTTTTACAGTTTCACATGAGATCACAGAAGTGTAGAGTTGGGACGATGTGAGTGATCTAGTCCAACCCTCAGCAATGCAGGAATCTTTTGCCCAATGTGGGGCTTGAACCCACGACCCCAAGATTAAGAGTCTTGAACAGTTCTTCTCAAAGATGAGATTTATCCCCATTTAAAAAAAAAAAAATTCAAAGAAAAGAATCTTGTTCCAATACAATTATATATTTATGCACTTATTAGTTAATACAATGATAATTCAAGATATAGTGCACTGCACCTGAGAAAGTTAGCTCCCTGCTCGCCACCCACCTAAAGTCAGAAAGTGAGAGGAAGACCTCTGATGAGATTCAGGCAAGCTCATATGGAATATGAGTCCTTTAGATACTTGGAACCCAAGCTATTTAAAGCAAATAGTAAATGGTAGCACCCTGAGTTGTTCCCCAAAACAGGCCCACAACCAGTGCAGGGCTAAATCCATCAACATCCCAAGACTTTGAGCCTAATGCATTATGAAGGAATGCAACCCCATCCCTGGCTAAATAAACCATCCATCCACAGCACCTCCCTCTTGTCAGTATTGGGTTTCAGGGTATTGGTCCACATCCAGTCCCTTACTGACCCCAGACGCCAGTTTAGCACTTCTACAGCCTCATCTGACTCAGATGAAAAAGAGAACTAGAGGCACTGGGTAAGGGCAAAGGTAAATGGTTAAGTCCAGTCAAAGGTGACTATGGGGTTGCAGCGCTCATCTCACTTTCAGGCTGAGGTGGCCGGCGTTTGTCCACAGACAGCTTTCTGGGTCATGTGGCCAGCATGACTAAACTGCTTCTGGTGCAATGGAACACCGTGATGGAAACCAGAGCACATGGAAAAGCCGTTTAGCTTTCTGCCACAGTGGTACCTATTTATCTACTTGCACTGGTGTGCTTTCAAACTGCTAGGTTGGCAGGACCTGGGACAGCAACAGGAGCTCACTCCATCGTGGGGATTCAAACCACCGTCCTTCTGATCGGCAAGCCCAAGAGGCTCAGTGGTTCAGATCACAGCGCAACCCGTGTCCCTACTAAAGGCATTGACCACATACTGAGTAACATTTTAGTCCAAATCTGTGGATTACCAGGTAGTTCCTTATGAGATAGATAAGACAGAACCTTATGCAACCATGTAACATAACTGCAAGATTGCGAAACAGCACCAACTTCTGGAATGGACCATCCAGATAAGAAAAGAAGCACCCAAAAGTAGTCCATCTGATCCTGAGCAGGGACATCCTTCCTAGAAGGGTACCATGATAGAAGAAGCTACCAAGAATCTCTGGGAAATGAGCAGGGTCACACTCACCCTTTCCTTCTCCCACAGAGGTAATCAATCTGAGTGAAAAATGCTATGTCAGTACCAAGCCCAGGCCTGAAGCCAGATTTTAAATTCAACCTGGACAAAAATTGCTGGCCAGTGCAACTGAAGGAGCACTTAGGTGATGTGATCAGAATGCCTTACACCAGACAACTAGTCTACAGCCGTGTTCCAAACCAAATGATACTCTTAAATGTTTTTCAAAGGCAGCAAAACATAGGGCACATTACAATAACCCAACAAGGCAATGTAGGGATGAAGCTGGTGCCCCACCTGAAGCCATTGCCACCACCTAAATATCCATACACTCTGCTGGATCCAAGAGGACTTCCAAGCTACGTGCTTAATCCTTCAGGAAGAGTGCAACACCATCCGGAACACTCAACCCTAAATCAGCCTGTTTGGATATCTCCATCTTGTCCAGTTTAAATTTGAGCTTATGGCATATTTCATGTTGTACCCAATTATTTCCATTTCCTGCTAGACTAAAATTTCCTGGGAAATATGCCTATGTAAGCTCAAATAACCAAAGACCCATCTAGTCCAGGAATCTTATCCCATGATTGTCAAGTTGGCTCAGGAGTCTTTGGTGAGGGACTCTGTCAAAAGCATTTTGAAAGTCCAGGACATCATGCCTCCCAGATCATTCCTATCCATGTGCTTATTGACACTCTTAAAGAACTTTAAAAGTTTAGTGATACAGAAAGCCATGCTGATTCTTATTCAGCAAGACTTGTTCTTCTGTGTTTTATCCTTAAAAATGCTTTTCACTAGTTTACTCAGAACAGACATTAAAATAACCAGCCACCAATTTCTGAGATCTCTTCTTAAAAAATGGGTTTTTCCTTGCCCCCTTCCCAGTCGTCATGTATGTAATATCTTAAGGACAAATTACATATTTTTATTAAAAAATAAGCAATTCCACATTTTTATTTTTAAGAAGTCTCAGGTGCATAAAACCCGGATCCAGTGATTTGCTTCTTTTCTATTTGCCAATAAGGTCTAAAACTTCTGAAGATGATCTTAGGTTCCAGGCACATGTGGGAGGAGATGATCCTTCAGGAATCCCATGGGCACAGCCAGGATTTATGTTGGAAGGGCAGGCTTTCGTGGGGGGGGGGCAGACCTTGCCTCCCCTTGGCTACGTCCATGAGGAAACCCAAACCTTTCACCATAATGATTAATACCAGCATTTTGGATTGATCCCAGAAACTTAAATATGATTGTCTCTTACTGCTGGTTCTGTTTTGGACCAAGTGAAGTGCCTGTTCAAAGGCAACCCCACGTATAAAACACTGTCCAAATGATAAGGTTAATAGTGTGTGTATAACTAGCAAGCTATCTTTGTCCAGACAGGGTCACAATTGGTTTAGTAACCTAAGCTGATAAAAGGTGCTTTAAGCTACTAAGGCCACCTGTGATACCTGTTTATTTATAGCAGGTGCCTATAGATGTTGCTGTATTACAGCTCCCATTTCCCTGACTATTGGCCATGCTGGCTAGGGCTAATGGGAGTTGGAGTCCAACAACATCTGGAGGACCAGATATTCTGCATCCCTGCTCTAGAGCCAATTCTGGATTCAAGAGCACAATCAAACTATTAACTTGATCCTTTAGGGCAGTGGTGCCACTTAACTGGGCAGACAAACTGCCCACTAACAGTTCCTCTTTCTTGTGAGGTGTCTTAGGGTTATATCCAATGAAATCAATGCGCACGTAGAACAATTTGTTGATTTCAAAGGGATCTATGATCTCCTGCATGTGCTTAGGCACTCAACCTGATGCTACCATCAATATCCAGCTGAGGTCAATGGCAATTCTTCCTTTGGTACATGATTCCACGCACTGGCCACAACCAAACAATAAAATATTGGATGTCCAATTGGGCACTCCCATTGTTAGCAAAGTGAGGAGCAAGTATCTTGAACACATGCAACATTTATAGTAAAGGTACCCCTGCCCGTACGGGCCAGTAGTGTCCGACTCTAGGGTTGCCGGTGCCGTCCGAAGACACTTCCGGGTCACGTGGCCAGCGTGATGAAGCTGCAGCTGGTGAGCCAGCACCAGTGAAGCACACGGAAATGCCGTTTACCTTCCCGCTGGAGTGGTACCTATTTATCTACTTGCACTTAAGAGTACTTTCGAACTGCTAGGTGGGCAGGAGCTGGGACCGAACGACGGGAGCTCACCCCGCCACGGGGATTTGAACCACCGACCATACGATCGGCAAGTCCTAGGCACTGAGGTTTTACCCACAGCGCCACCCGCGTCCCAGGCATGCAACATTTATACTTACACAGTAATTTCCCATGGGCACTAAGGGATTTATTTGGATCACATCAGCTGAATTAGGTGGATTCTGTTGGACCTAGGAAAACAAGGTTTCAGGTGGACTCTGTGGGTGGTCATTAAGCTTTCATTCTCTGCCAACCTCAGAGGGATGTTGCAAGAGTAAACAAAATAACTAAAAGTGACATGGGAATGTTAAGTCAGCAGCTGCAGCATGGAGCATGAAGCCACCGGGTTGTCCTTTGATAAATAGGTTTTCTCTTCCCCTCCTCACAATCAAAATCCTGCATAATTATCAGTTCTTCCCTTGGCAAAGGATATTGGTCCTGTCTGATAAACATGCATCTCTTCTTTCCTGAAATTTAGAATTATTTGGCCTATGCTGGTTGTATAAACAAATTAATTCTGAATGTTCTCTTCACAAGTAGATCACATGCATTACAGGACTTGATTCTATCCACTGTAAAAGGGAAACTAATGTGTTTCTTGTGAAGAATTTTTGGACTGTAAACCTCCAGTTTTCTGAAATGATACAACAGTAAAATACTTTTCCTTGAATTTATCCTTTGTAAAGACAATAGGCTCATGCATATTTTGCAAAATAATATTAAAATCTCCAAAGAAACCCCCTGCAAACATTTCAAAGATTTGCTTGTGCAAAACTGAAAACTCCGCAGTTGTAGGGAAATTTGATTTAACAATGCACATTTGCAATTTTTATTTCATGATTATTATTATTTTTTCTTGACAAAGAAAGGCCTTTTGTTCTGGTTTCTAGAACAGAATCACATTCTGTGACTTTCTACTGTCCCCTAGTGGCACGTTAATCTTTCTGCCTACTGTGTTATTGTCATTCTATATTGTTTCTGTGGTTTCGTGTGTGTGTGTGTGTGTTTTCTTGAGACTATCATTAACAAACATCTAAAATGCTATTATATAGCCCACCAATTGCACATAGAAGTACTACCAGGGCTCTGTAGCCCAAGTGATCCTTTCATTTATTTTCAAACAATATAAACAAAGCATGAAACCATATGCTATCTATATATTGCATTACTTCATTACAGTAAACACTGCATAGTTTTAGATGTTAATACTAAACTGATGAAAGTAGAATATTATTAGTTGTGACAGAGTTTATACATATCCTACAGTAGCTAAGATGTAATTTGTGACAGGATGGAGGGTTTTCATCAGTGCAGCGGCAAGCATCTTTTCTAAGCATCCATTCTTTTCATTTTCTTCCAGAGAATTCAGTGATTTCCCCAGAACGTTGGCAAATTTGTTCTTTAATATTGGGTCTCTTATAGGGAAGCCTGAAGATATTACAAGTTATATTTACCTATGTTTTTACACGCATACACACTTTAATAGATGTTCAGAATGTTCACTTTGCTTTTTTCCTCATAACACAACACATTCTGTCCTAAAATTCCCCATCAGGCAAAAAAATCTCACAAGCTATTGTGGAGTATGCCTGGTCATCTCTCTGTGAGAGAAATTTTATTATTTTAATACAAAGAGCTAGATTCTCTTAACAAGTTGAATTGAATTGAAAGAGTTTGCCCTTCCACACAGTTCATCCTGAATGAACTACATAATGTAACCAAATAAAGTGTGAGAGAAGAAAGAAGCTGTTTGCTATGTTTGTTATATAGAAACTGTGTTAACATTGGCTTAAATTTAGGTACGTGTTAACTTGAACAACTAGTTACCACAATTGCTTGTTAATATCTGATAAAAATAAATAGATACAAATTCCTACATTTAGCCCAGTAACTCAGCATTAAAAAACCCGCACAGCTAAGTACTGCGATAATGACTACCTAACATGGTCAAGTTTTGTTGTTATAAGCTAATATTGCTGTCAAGCACCTAAACTTGGCACTGCGGTGGGTGGAAGTCATTTGGCATTCCTTATTGACATGATGCCTCGGTTTGAAAATAAACAGTAACATCATAAGGGACAATGTCCTTTTTTTGCTAGAAAACTGAGTAGGCAGAGGATTCTTGAGAATTTTCAGCCCTCAGAGGTCATATGGCAACTCAGTGAGGTCTGTTTACATGAACCTGTGTTTGGTTAAGATCTCTCAAAATAAAGCTTTAGATTGCAATCACTTTTGGCACATGTACACAAATTTGCAACCAATCCCAGCAGTCTTACTGAATATCATGCGAAAACGGAAAGGGAAGAACTCACAGCTCTGTTTCCATGAGGGATGAAAACAAGCTGGTTTCCTGCCTCTGAAAACATAACAAAACAAAACAAAACAAAAGCCGTTAAGTGTAAAATTACAGGTCCTTAAAACTGTCATTTTTCAAATGCCCCTCGTTCTGTCTTATCCATCAGACATTTCATTCACTTTTGAAAAATTGTAAGCGGGTAGTCTGTCAAAAGTGGGAAATGCTATGACTGGTGAGTGAAAGTGAAATTAAACTTTTAATTAGGATTTCACTCCCACACCTGCATTATCCAGTTCAAATTTGTGACAGACAAGATAAAATCATCAGCTTCCTTTTTATTAGGGCACTTGAACATTTAGCTGCCCCATAAAAGGTCTTTTGCAAGAGTTCTTTGTTCTTGTGTTCAAATTATGCTTTTTGTATGTTACAAAATAGCAAAACATGACCAGAATTCTGTCCCCTCCTCCCATGCAGTTACACTCTTTACAATATGGCTGACAATTTAAATACAATAGCATACTGGTGGGGTTATCTATTTTGTGTGTGTCATGGGCATCTGAATGTGCATTTACTTTCCAAATTTACTTGGCCTTCACAGACCAAAAATATAACTAGAAATATCAGAAGCCCTTCTAAACAATGTTCTAGAATGCTTAAAAATTGAAACAGATATAATTCATACACACTGGATTTCATTTTTATTTTTTTTATCTAAAGGACACATCAAAATCCTGTTGGTTTAAGTTAGTTGATTGGAAAAGAGAACTTCTTACTGTTGTTACTTTTGTTGTTGCTTTACAGCAACAGGTAAACACCTAATTTTTAAAAGAATGAATATTTCAGCACGGTTAGTCCAGTGTCCTGTCTTGCTTTCAAGAATTCAAATGTTCTATCATTGAAAATAAAGTTTGAACTTGACCTTCCAGGAGGAAAACATTTTGGAAATGTGATACAAAATTGTACTTGATGATGAAATATATTGTGTTCCATAGATCCCATGCATGTGCAATTTGAAAAGTTCGAAAGCAGGCATAGACAAACTTGGCCCTACAGATGTTTTGGGACTACAACTCCCATCATCCTTGACTACTGGTCTTGTTAGCTAGGCATGATGGGAGTTGTAGTCCCAAAACATCTGGAGGGCTGAGTTTGCCTATGCCTGTTCTAAAGTGTTCAGTAGGGATTCCTCTCTAGCAAGTGTGTTTAGGATTGCAGCCTGGAAGAATGCTTCTATTTCCCAGTCCTAACACTTGATTCAGCAACAAATCAAAGCTTAGAGTAGGCTGTGTTGGTTACCGTCTTAAGGCAGGGGGGAAGAAGAGAGGAAAATAAGTAAAACAGAATCCATGTTTAGTCAGTGCACATAACCATTCCTGTATTGAGGCCACTCCTTTATAGTGAAGCTATAAAAGTAAACATGGAGCCACTAGACTGCGGTTCTGGACCAATTATATAAATCAGGCTAATGTAAAACTCCGCAATGGAGTTGCCTCACCACAAAACACTGCCCAGCTCTGCCATTTCATCAGATTTTAATGTTTAACGATACAACAGTGATGACCTTGAGTAAAGTTCTCCTTACAGAACGCACAGATTCCTTGGGAAACAATGAAAACGCCAAAACATTATGAAACAGGTTGTCAGGATTATTTTTGTTTTCCTCGCGTACCATACCCCCCACCCCATTTTACTTTTTAGAGTGGTCTTGCTTTGCGAAATCACTTGGCTTTACTATCGCCACCGCCACTACAGTCAATGTACACCACTTAAAATATTGAAACAAGCCTTGTCTATAAAAATCTCATTTCACAAATTGCTTTCTTGGAACCTGGCACAGGATGAGAGAACCTAAATGACATGGGCAAGCTAAGAGGGTAATATTAATCATCCTTAGAATTGAAAGTGGAAATTAAGACAGTTTGGAAGGGTTAAAAGTGAGATGTCTAATCTGAGAGGTACATTGAAGAGGTTTTGTTGTCGCTGCTGGCTTATTAATTCAGCAAAGTAAAAGCAGCTGATGGCGACAGTAGCTTACCAACCAATGATGTTTGACACTAGATTCCTACTAGCTGATAAAGGGTATGCTAAACAGAGCCGTTTGAAATGTACAGCCCCAGCCAAGCTCTCTTTTACAAGTTCAGAAGAAGTATAAATGACATTTTGAATGACCCTGTGCCACAGCGGATATATAAAGATATTTCTCTCAGTTTAGGGCGACCCCGTTTGTATACCAATATACAAAGTGTCGCTCAGTTTTAGTGTTTGCATATCTTTGCCAGTGTGGAGGTATGAATTAGACTGAAGTGCCTTTCAAATGTGACACTTTATTCCGCTCAAATAATAAAAATCATTTATTGCAGTAATGTAGATTTAAAAATGGATTAGTTTGAGTGAAAATATGGCCTCCCTGGGACTCCCCGCAGCCCTTTAAATTCCACGGTGCTTTAAAATGTGCTTGTGACTTGGGGGAAATACAGCACCCACAACAGTTAAAATAGCCATTCTTAATTACCTGAATTAGAAAATGTATTCTAAATGATTAACCTAAAGAGAAAAATCTATGATTCTTCATTTGAAAAAGAGGAAGAATAGTGATAAACAAAGCAACCATGTGTGATTTATTCTCTGATTTTAAATACAGACATCCACCCATTCAAGTTGGCAGGTTAATTATTTATGTTAGTGTTAAACCTACGCACATTATTTTATCCTCTATGCTGTTCATTTCGTTTCATTTGTGCATTTATTTCCCAATTTTTTGGGAAAACTTTCTATTAAAAAGCATTCTGTAAAGAAGTACTCCATTGCTCAAGGGAACAACAACATGAGAAGATTGTTGAATCTATGCAATTATGGGAAGGGTGAACAGGCAACTTTTAAACACTGTTGATAAGAGTGTAAATAACTGTTGAATGCTTTTATTGAGTTCTGCTGGCAGTATTTTTAAAATATGAAATAGATTGAGGCACACAGATGTCAGCTCAAGGAGATACCAACATGTTTGTAATATAGTATTTTAATTGGACCCCATTTGGCAACACAAGCCCACTACTACAACAATATTCAGTTCTATCAGAATAATATAGTTGTGTTTAAAGGAAAAATCTATTCCATTGCAAACAATTAAAGGAAGATATATGGAAATCATGAGAAGTAGCAAAGTAGTGTTAAAAAAATGCTGCATTGTATTTTTCACTATTTTTTCTTGATTTATTTGTAGAGTAACTAGTGTAGATTTGGACTGAGATGTTGCTTTTGGAAGTTATTTAGAGACAGCCACCTCCCACCAGTTTCCATTACTTAGGTCACTTTGAACCTAAGAACATTACATGGGGGGAAATATATTTCAAAAGCTTCCAGCTATTTCTGCTAATGTAGGATGTTGACAACAGATAGTATATTCGCACACTTTTTAAAAGTGCATCAATTTATAAAACATAGCGAAAATGGGGTGGATGGACATTATTAATAATAGTATTCAATTCATGTGCTTAGGTATCTTTTAAAATGAAATTAAATCCCATCAAAAGCAAATAATAAAAGTTAGTGGAGAAGCCATTGATCTAAGTCACGACAGTAGCTCATTTATCTTTGTCTTAACAAGACAATAGCAAATAACACTAAACTGTGTTTTTTGTGTGTTTTTTTTGCATTAAGATTTCCTTCTTAAACAAATGCAGTCGGGGTGAGTTTTGTTTTCCAGCGACTGCCCAGGATGCGATGCCACTGGCCAGAGTTTTGTCCGGTCTTCATCCAGAGGAGGATTAATCTTTGTGATGGTGCAAACAAAATGTATGTCCGGGGTCAGAGTGCGGGTTGTCTTTTGGGATCTGCATTGCATTAATGTCATTTTTGGGTTCCTGATGTTAATCAAAACCAACACCATAAAGCGTCACTTAGCTAATTTGTGTATTATTGTCAATGTTACCATTAATTATGCATTTGTGAGGAAAAAGAGGATTAATGAGTTGTCACAGGTAATTTACAATGATCAGGCTCCCCAGGACATTAGGAAAACACTCGCTGTGTAAGATTACCATGCTAACATTAGGAATGGGCAGGCAGAAAAGTCTTTGTTAACCCCTCTGAGCCAAGTTCGTCCTTTACTTTCAACATCCTTTTTTTTTTTAACTTTCTTGACAGTAATAATTATAATGTACTTAAAGTGGTGCTGATGGACTTTTTTTTTTTTTTAAAGCGTACTGCCATCTAAACTGTTAATCATGAATAACTGGTGTTATATATTAATTGGGAATTGTGGAATTTGTTCTGCGTGTTGCCAAGTTACTCAGACCATTGTTCCCCCTGCAAAGTTTTCATAGGCAAAGTTAATGAGCACACAAAGCCTCATTAAAGGTGCCACATTATCAGGTGGCAAGGCCATCATTAGCACATGTCATCACTGTAATGTGATGCTACGTATAATATCAAGACAGCAGGGATAGTGGGCAGCATTATATGAGCCTCATGAACTAGAAAACAGTCAGTCTGATTAATAAGCAGAAGATTCAAGTCAAATGTTGGGAGAAATGTGCTGACTCCCATACTCACCTATGGCACTTCTACACGCACACGCACACACACACACACACACACACACACACACATCGCTTTAAGTGAAGGGCACAAGAGCAGGACATTTCACTATGATTTGAACACACTGATTTATTTATTCATTCATTACTGATTTACCTTTTTCGTTAGAAAATTGCTGGTTTAGTACCAGGATTCCCAAATGCACAGAGAGGTGTCCACACATGCATGAGAATAACTCTTTTTTAAAAAATATGGGAATAAACACAGAGAAGATCCTACTGTGGACATGCTCTCTCCTGCCTCCCCACATTAAAATGCAGCGTTATAACACGGTAAATGCCTGGAAAGGGCTAGAGTTTATTAAATTAAAAATTGGCCACTGGATTGTATTATTAGTACATATTCTCTTATATTTTATTTCCCAATTTTGCGTGCATAAAAGAAAGATGAGGATTATTTTTACACAAGTTGGCTCACTGTCCTTGTGGTCTACCAATGTGTCTTATTACATTATTGAGTGCATGATTCATTTAGCAGCCTGCTAGAGTCCTACCTGCCTGCAATGGATCAATGAATAAATAGCCACTTCAACAACAGCAACAACCCACCACACACCTCCGCTTTCAATCTCTAAAGGTAATTATCCTGATATAGGGGTTCCTTACATATATGGGGAGCAACATAACAGCTCTACTGTATATAGGGACTTTTAGTGGACAGGGAGGAGGCTACTTTGTGAACATTTCTCTACATTTGTGGAGATGTCCACACCCAACAGAGAACAGAGTCCTGGGGATAGCAGAATACAGAACAGAGTACTGTTTTTTCATATATTGGCATGGGGAACCCTTTTTAACCGAAGGGCTGCATCCCTCATGGTTGAAGAATAGCTTAGTTGGTAAAGAATGAGACTCTTAATCTCAGGATCATGGCTTCAAGTCCCACATTGGGCAAAAGATTCCTGCATCGAGAGGGGTTGGACTAGATGTAGCCCCTTCCAACTCTACAATTCTATGAATCATTATAGGGCAGATTCTGATGTTCGTGGTTCATTAAACACTTTATTTTACACAGCAAAATATGCCATTTCTCTGTGTGTTTAAGGCAAAAGCCAAGGCCTAGTGCATCCATCACACATATTTTTTATGGATTGAAGCCAGCGTTTTTACTTTATTTATTGAATTTGTATACCACCCTATACCCATAGATCTTAGGACAGTTCACAACATCAAATTACAACGTAAAAAACACAAAAAATGATAGAAATATGAACAGAAACAAACCAATACCCTCCCTTCCACAGCACATTTAAAAGGGCATCAGATGTCAATCAGTCATAGGCCTGGTTAACAGGAACTTTTTCGCCTGGTGCCTAAAGGGCTATAATGAAGGCACCAATCAAACCTCCTTGGGAAGAGTATTCCACAAATGGGGAGCCACTGCAGAGAAGGTCCGTTCTCATGTTGCCACCTTCCAGATCTCTTGTGGAGGAGGCACATGAAGAAGGGATTCAGAATATGATTTCAGGGTCCAGATAGGTTCCTATGAAGAGAGGCAGTCCTTGAGGTATTGCAGTCCTGAGTATTCCATGAATTCTTCTCTGGCTTGGAAACAACGAAAGTCAGAGAAGAACTATTGAGGATAGGCATACAATTGATAATGGAACTGGGCATTATGAGTTTCAGAAATATTATTTAAGAGTTTCAGCAGCATCACAAGTTTTCCAAAAGTCCCTAAAGGATCTCCATTAAATTGGGATAACTTTAAGGCAAAAAATTCAACTTTGCGGCCATTCAGATCCCATCTTCTTTATGACTTCAACAATGGAAAGACAAAATACAATGACAAAAAAATGTTTTTCTTTTTCTTTTAACGTAAAGGAACATAACACATACTGAAAATCAGAAGTGGGGAATCTGTGGCCCTCCAGATGTTGTTCAGTTCCCATCAGCCCTAGCCACTATGACCACAGGTTCCCCATTCCTGTGGTAAATATTTGTGGGAAGATACTTTCCAATAGGGGGACACGGGTGGCACTGTGGGTAAAAGCCTCAGCGCCTAGGGCTTGCCGATCGAAAGGTCGGCGGTTCGAATCCCCGCGGCGGGGTACGCTCCCATTGTTCGGTCCCAGTGCCTGCCAACCTAGCAGTTCGAAAGCACTCCCGGGTGCAAGTAGATAAATAGGGACCGCTTACTAGCGGGAAGGTAAACGGCATTTCCGTGTGCGGCTCTGGCTCGCCAGAGCAGCAATGTCACGGTGGCCACGTGACCTGGAAGTGTCTCCGGACAGCGCTGGCCCCCGGCCTCTTGAGTGAGATGGGCACACAACCCTAGAGTCTGTCAAGACTGGCCCGTACGGGCAGGGGTACCTTTACCTTTACTTTTTACTTTCCAATAGCACAACACCAGATACATCCTTGCCATAGTGTAATGAAAAATGCAGGGACAATCCTGATACATGACAATCAATAGGAATTTTGCCTTTGGTGCCCATGAAATGTGGAATGCCTCTGATAGCAACTTGCCTCTCAATATAGATGTGAGTTATAAAAATGTCCCTCTCCCATCTGTTAAAGTACAGCAACAACTATTTCACAGGAACCATTGAATTCTCCAGGACCCTCATCCATTCATAATGAAAATGAATTCTTCTATCAAAGTAGAGCTATAAAATTGACAGGAGTGCGACTAATTTTGTTTTCATAATGTGGCAGTAATTTTAATTGATGTCATGGCAGACTTTAAGCTAGTCGTTCCCCAGTGTGTGAGGAAAGTCAGTGCAGTCAGGGTGCCATGGGAATCTTTTCACAACTCTGCAGTCTCACATCTTAATCTGATATTCATTTCATACCATTCATCACCAGCAGTGCCAGAAGCTAAGTCAGATTCTTATGGATGAAAAGTCTCTGTGTGTACAGTACGCTTTAATGAATGGCATTTGCTTTTAATACATTTATTCTCAGTGAACGTTATTTTAACAAATTGGTAAGGCTATCACCTACAACCAAGCCATGCAAAATTCATTCGAGTGGGCACTGTATGGAAACAAAATACCAATTAGTTAATTGCACATAAGACACAAACTGTGATTTATGCAGGAACATATATATGAAAAGGCTCAGGAAAATGTAAAAGGGCTTTGTGGAAGACCTTTTCTTTTATTTAAGCATTCGTCATTTTAGTCTGGGGTTAAGTAAATATTTGACCTCATTTGGGTTGGTGATGTCGGACCATATCCTCCAGCAATTACCAGCATACACACAGAGGGAAAAATGATTAAATCTACAGAAATATAGTATGCAGATCAAGGAAAATAAATTGTACCGTTCTATTCTGCATTGGGTAGATCCAACCCAGAGTACTGTGTCCAGTTCTGGGCACCACAATTTAAGGAGGATATGGACAAGCAGGAACATATACAGAGGAGAGCAACCAACCTGCCTCCACTCCTCTCCAGCCTCTGGACTGCCCTCTGCAACAGCCTCTCCCTGCTCACTAAACCCTGTTGCCTCTTCAGTTTCTGACACTTCCTGCCCCCAGTCTGCTCCCTCCTCTCCCTCTGACCACTCATTGTCATTCCACCACAATCCCCTGGCTCTGAGCCTTCTTCCTCTGGGGTTTCCCACCATTCCTCTGCATCCAGCCAGTCCATGACATAAACTCTAGAAGCCTGGTACATATAGCAGAAGCAAAGGTTGGGATGCTGGGTAGGAGCCTCAGATGAAAAAATGAACTGCAGTTTCCTAGCTTCCATGTGACTACACTGTAACTTGAGCCAGAGCTGAACTGGCACAAACTTAGTCATAGCTGAGCCTGAGAAAAATCTGAGCCAAATATTTTACCAGCTTAACTCTCTGATTAGCAAACCATTTTTTTAAAAAAATAAAACGAAATCTGGAAAACCAGATTTGGCCAGTTACACCTGCAAAAAGCTTCATCCAGCTCTCCTTTAAATTGATGTGAGCTATGCCGCTGATTTTAATTGAAAGAAGATCTTGGCCCTTAATGAGGTGGAAATGTAAAACCTCTGGTTAGCTAATGTGAAAGGTCTGTGGTAACAGCTACAGTATTCTTAACAGGCAATTGCACTGCAAAGTCTGCATCCGCCAATAGGAAAGGATTTGCAGTTACTACATACAGAGGCTTATAGCAGCTGATGCGAAAAGCCTGGACCAGATGTGTTGAAAAGTTTTCTGCAGCTGATGGAAAGGGTTCAGGCTGGCCAATGTGAGAGACATATGGTCACGGCCTCAGGGCTGTAAAGGATATTTACAGGACAAAAAATGTACAAGAGCTGGAAAGTGCAGGAAACTTTGTTCTGATCTAAATAAAACCAGTTTTACAGTAATCTGTTGAGGCCACATTCATTCTCAGGTTGCAGTTACAAAAGATGACCTTCACCAGCACTCTCCAGTCTTCAGAAAGTTGTGAATCCACATTGTTCAGCTTTCCCATTTTGCATATGGCCTTTGGCACACCACTCTGTTGGTCCCACCCCAGCTCAGATCCCGGTAACAAGAGCCTGATTGGACATCTGTCATCAATCATTATAAGAATACATTGCTTACTGTGCTCAAGGAGCTTTCATTTTATAATTGTGGGCCAGCTCCGTGTAATTTTTAAGGTAGTATTTCACACAGAGAGGGAAATAGCCACACGGAGAATTAGCACACGCTTTCAGCAACGCTAAAATAGCTTCTTGTCAACCAGTAATACTGGAATCAAACGTAGAAACCGTTTCTTGTTTGTCTCAAATGTTACATTTATGCAGATTACAATTAACTTTAAGGAAAGTTGCCAGGAATCTGTCTCTGTATATTTCCTCCAAATTCCTGGAGGGTAAAGAACATATAAATGGTCCTGCTGGATCAGATCAATAGGCTATATCCGGCCAGCGTCATGTTCCTCCCTGCAGCTAAACGGATGCTTCTGAGAAGCCCACAAGCAGGACAGGAAGGCAACAGCCCTCTAATGTTGTCTCCAGCAGATTCTCCTCCCATACTGGAGGTGGCATAAAGCCATCATGAGTAATAGCCACTGATTGCCTTCTCCACCATCGTTTTTTCTTGTTCCCTTTTATAGGCATGGGGGCCATTGCCACGTTATGACAGTGAATTCTCTAAATCAGTTATGTCAATAGTGGCTGCTAAAGCGAGGTGTTGCTTGCCTGGCTTCCCAAGGAGGAGGTCACTGCTGGTAACGGGAGGAAGGGCAGGGCGGCACGGTGCGAATGCAGCAGCGGGACTGGTGGATTGGCTGTGTTGATGTGTCTGCACTGTGCCAACCTCTCTGCCCCTTTCCCTTTTAGTTTCTACACTGATGTCTGCATTGGGAAGCCAGGTGAGCAACATGGGGCCTCCCACTGCCCCACCCCACCAGCTGTTACTGAATTAAGTGCTGTATGCAAGGGGCTTAGCTGACTTGCAACTAACTAAGCTCACTGGATTCAGTGGTGCACACCCCAGTGGACTGTATAGAAGTGGTGTGTGTATATGTGTTTTACCCAAACAACACTAAAACAAGACTCTTCTCTATCCTACCTTACAAAATCGTAAGTAAAGAGGATAGGTATGTCATGAATAATAATAGTTTTTAAGACAAACAACATTGAACTCAGTAGGAGAAATGTACGACAGTGCAAAAGAACTCCAGCACTGGCAATAATAAAAGTAGGCTTGGTTTCTCCCATTGTAGCTTCTGTCCTTACCCTGCCCCTATGAATTTTTGATTGGAGGTCATCAAAAAACAGTTTCGATATTCTTTTCCAAAGCCATGAACCATTTGGAAATTGTTAGGTGTTAGATGTCGCCTGTGTTACAGAGACTTGACAGGCCTCAACTAGAAGTCAGGCATTTAGTGTTACTAGGCTTATGCTGTGGAACATTCTTCCATTAGATATTTGGCAACCATCCCAAAACTTTTGTTTTTCAGGCTTCTTGTGAAGAACTTCTTATGCTAACTGGCCTTTGCAGCTGTTTAAGTTGATTAGCCAGTCACTTTAATGATTATCTGTATTGTTTCAATGGTGTTTTATGTTTTTGTGTTGGACACCGTTCTGACATCTCATCATGTGGTGGTATAGAAATCCTTTTATAAATAAATAAATAGGACAAGACTTACATTGCGTGATGCCTTTTAATTGCTTATAATGGGATGGAATAGTAGGAAAGCAAATAAGCCTGTGTAAAAGGCAGCATTCAACAGGTATAGCCTTTCTCAGTATTAAAAGTATGGCAGGGATATTTTTCTTGTTGGATCCCAGCATGTTTTGAAGCTGTTATTCTGACTATGGGAGAAAGGCATAGGTAGTAGCTTAGCTACCCCACCTCTTGGTTTCAAATTGCTGCAGGAGAAGGACCGTGAGAAATATCATGGGAGAGGTTTTCTAGGATGAAGGTGAAACCGTGAATCACCCTCGTTGCATTTGCCAGCAAGTCTAATGTTATTAACACAAACTTGTTGCTATTATGGTTATTATGAATTTTGTTTTTGCAATGGTTGATTTTGCGACATACTCCTATTTTCTTTATTATAAGCCAGTTTGAACATTATTTTTTTTGCGAAAAAGTGGAATACAAATAAAATTATGAATACAAAGAACAACAGCCTTATTTGTCAAAGTAATAATTCAACTTCCCCCAACTTTTTTTTAAACCCCGACCCCCACTAAGAACACATTTTGCTACAAACTATAAAGTTTTAAAGTAAGTGGATTGAAAAAATTGAGTCTTTCAGCCTTGACCTATCACATAAAATTCAGTCCAATTAGCTTCAAAGTAATTGTAATATTGGGACGCGGGTTGTGCTGTGGGTTAAACCACAGAGCCTAGGGCTTGCCAATCAGAAGGTCGGTGGTTCGAATCCCCACGGCAGGGTGAGCTCCCGTTGCTCGGCCCCTGCTCCTGCCAACCTAGTAGTTCGAAAGCATGTCAAAGTGCAAGTAGATAAATAGGTACCACTCTGGCAGGAAGGTAAATGCCGTTTCCGTGTGCTGTTCTGGTTCGCCAGAAGCGGTTTAGTCATGCTGGCCACATGACCTGGAAGCTGTACGTCGGCTCTCTTGGCCAATAAAGCGAGATGAGCTCTGCAATCCCCGAGTCGTCCACGACTGGACCTAAAGGTCGGGGTCCCTTTACCTTTCATTTTAATATTACATTGCTTAAGTGTCCATTGTTTGTTTGTAGGATAGGAGGAGATGGAGAAAACCAGAACCAAATTTCTCTCCCTCCCCCTCCAGTCACTGCCTTGTACCTACCTACAGTATCCCCCAAGCTTCCCTTCTAGATTCAGTAGTCACTGATTTCTGAATTCTAGAACTTTTAAACTGATAGTATACAGAAGCTCTTATACTCAAACAATGTAGGATTCCCCTTACTTATTCTCTTATTAATTTAAAGAATTGTGTACTACCATTCCATAGTATGAGTTTCCATTAAGGTTCTGTACTTCTGTATTCATATATCTTTAAAAAGTGTCAAGTTTGTAATCATGCGTCCTATTGCTGTTGGATTTCTCCTGTTCTATTTTTAATTCCCCAATGTACTGTAATCAGTTATAAACTGAATGAATGAGTGATTGTTTGAATAGAGGCTGGCTCTGCTTAAACGACTGAGAGAAAACAATGCGATGAGAACTATGGATGGCCATCTCAGATAAAAACAGGACTTTGTCTTTGTGAAAGCAACAGAGCATACAGTTTTCAAGATGGGATTAGAAGTGAGTAACCTTCCTGGGAAGTTATTCACAGTCATGGCAGCAGAAAGGACAATAGCATCCCAATAAGCTAGAGTTCCTATCATTATCATGCCCACCTGCCTGTCATGTAGCTTTGGAAAGAGCAGACAGAGGAAAGGACCTGGAGGAGCAAACAAGAAGCAGGAAAAGTGTAAGAACTATTGGGACAGAGCCATTTTCTAGGTATGTATGCTCAGGCACACAAGCATCCATATTGTATTATTGTAAAGTAGATTAAAGGGACGCGGATGGCGCTGTGGTCTAAACCACTGAGCCTCTAGGGCTTGCCGATCAGAAAGTCGGTGGTTCGAATCTCAGCGATGGAGTGAGCTCCCGTTGCTCGGTCCCAGCTCCTACCAACCTATCAGTTCGAAAGCATGCCAAAAAGTGCAAGTAGATAAAGAGGTACTGCTCTGGCAGGAAGGTAAATGGCTTTTCCATGAGCTGCTCTGGTTTCGCCAGAAGTGGCTTAGTCATGCTGGCCACATGACCCACAAAAACTGTCTGTGGACAAACGCTGGCTCCCTCGGCCTGTAAAGTGAGATAAGCGCCACAACCCCAGAGTCGCCTGTGACTGGCCTTAACTGTCAGGGGTCCATTACCTTTTTAAGGTAGATTAAAGCAGGCCTGCCTTAAAAAAAAATCTACCTTAAAAAAAAAAAAGGTATGGTGACAGATGGTGACAGCAGTCACGAAATTAAAAGACGCCTGCTCCTTGGGAGAAAGGCGATGGCAAACCTAGACAGCATCTTAAAAAGCAGAGACATCACCTTGCCAACAAAAGTCTGTATAGTTAAAGCCATGGTTTTCCCGGTAGTGATGTATGGAAGTGAAAGCTGGACCATAAAGAAGGCTGATCGCCGAAGAATTGATGCTTTTGAATTATGGTGCTGGAGGAGACTCTTGAGAGTCCCATGGACTGCAAGAAGATCAAACACATCCATTCTTAAGGAAATTAGCTCTGAGTGCTCACTGGAAGGACAGATCATGAAGCTGAGGCTCCAAGACTTTGGCCACCTCATGAGAAGAGAAGACTCCCTGGAAAAGACCCTGATGTTGGGAAAGATGGAGGGCACAAGGAGAAGGGGACGACAGAGGACGAGATGGTTGGATAATGTTCTCGAAGCTACAAACATGAGTCTGACCAAACTGCGGGAGGCAGTTGAAGACAGGAGTGCCTGGCGTGCTCTGGTCCATGGGTCACGAAGAGTCGGACACCACTAAACGACTAAACAACAACAACAACAAAGCAGGCCTGCCTTCCCTTGCCTTGTACCCCCAGTCCTCTGACAGCTGCTACTGACTTATCATTAATGTTTAAAGCTGTTAATGACAAAACCCACCAATGCCTGAAAGACTGCCTTTTTCACTACAGACCCTTTCAGGGGCTAAGTGAAGGGCATGCCCTTTGTTGTTCCTCTGCACTCAGAAGGGTTGGTGGTCAGGAGAGGGCATTTTCTGTGGCATCCTCTAAGTTGTAGAGGAGGTGAATATGGCACCTTCATTTTACAGCTTTCAGCGGATGCTGAAGATGTGCCTCTTTATCCTGCCTTTTGACACTTGAGGTGTATGTTTTAGGACCCACCTTATTTCTGTAATTTTAAGTTGCTTTAAACTGTTTTTAATTATTTATTTTTTTAAAAAAGATTAATGCTGCATTTTAATTGTTGCAACCAACCCTGGCACCGTAGGGTGAAGGGCAGGTAATAAATTGTAACAACAATAATAATCTTGCTTCGGTTTAATTGCTGGAAGAGAAGTCAGTAGCAGCTGGCGGAGGAATGAGGGAGCAAGTAGAGGTAAGACAGGAGGCCACCTCAAGGAGGACTGTGCCTGCTTTGATTTCACTTGCGATGATACAGATGGCGGTGTTTGAAATACTCACTGAAAGGCTGCGGTGGAGACTTGAGGTTCTTGGCAAGCAAATGACACAAGGTGAGTCCTTTTCCACTGTTATGTTGTGGGCTGGACTACAAGCCCCATAATTCCTTGGTAGGAAATGATGCTCCATGCATCATTTGCTGCCTGATGGTTGACCCTCCAGGATTCTTTCACCATCTGCTGACTGCTAATGCACCCCACGTCCCCATGGTCCTTTCTGTCTCTTGAGCAGCAAGACAGGGTAGTATTCAGAGAAGGGCTACTTTGTCCTTCAAGCATCTGTACCTTCTAAGCCCTGTCAAAACTTCATCCTATTCAGCTTTATATCACTTGAATGGTACAAGTGGTTTTTGAAGTGAACACAAGGGTGCTCACCTATCTCTAGCACCCTTGCTATAATTTCTATTGTGTTATGATCCCAAGATCCCTGCTTGCCAAATTCTCTTCTTTGGAAGATGCATAGAAGCAGTTCTGTTAACTGCCTGGATGTCAGGTGTGCGTGCAGGAGCCAGGCCCTGTGATCAACAGGACTCTGCAGGACTGGGGCCTTCCTCAGTTTGTTCTGAAGAGGCAAGGCACGGCCACACAGGTGAGGCCAATTGGTAACTAACAGCACCTGGTGGCAAGAGCCGGGAAGGGATATAAGGTCAGCATTTTCCCTTCAGCTCTTTGCCACAGCAACATGTTCCCTGCCTGTGTTTGACTCCTTGCTTCTTGATCCTTGGACCCCTGACTTTGTGACTCCTTGCTTCTTGATCCTTGGACCCTTGATTTTGTGACTCCTTGCTTCATGACCCTCGGACCCTTGGCTTCTTGACTCCTGGCTCTCTGACCCTCGGACTCTTTGCTTTCCGTCTCCTGGCATCTGGACCCCCGTTCCTGCTCCCATCCCGCCATCTTCCCCCCGGTCCCGACATCCCCAGCCAGGACTTCGATTGCCCGTGAACCGGACTGTGACACTGGATCACCTTTGTATACTAGCAAGCCAACAGGCTCAGTTGAGAAATAGACAAGAACTGATAGCAACTTTGCTGATCTGCAATTATACAACATCCCAATGTAAAGTTACTACTCTGCTTCTTTCTTCGCTCTCTGTTGAATTGCAATACATCATTAACCCTTTTTGCATGTTATTTTTTATGAAATTCAAATGTGATGACTCTTAGGAACAGCCTGAAAGGATATCTATTTTCATATATTTTAGTCTTTTGTTGAAAAAGGAATTGTTGCTTTGTATTTTATACATATTTTGGGAAAATACTGCCTGCTGTAAAAACAGAATCCCTTGGGAATTTCAGACCATTTAACCTTCTCACCTCTCACCATCCCTGTTTTGTTTCATCAGATTTTAGTTGGCTCAAAGTGAGCAAAGGTTCCATGGATTCAAACAGCAGTTTTTTTTAAACTTGATCTTGTACTCTCCCCCCTCAAAAGCATTATGCAGTTGCAAAGAAACTAATACATTATAAGCCGGGGAAGGGGGAATTAAGGTGCAAGTGGTAGATGCCCAAAAGGAAACTCTTGTAGAGGTTACAATCTGTTTTTTAAAAATCCCCAAAACAGAAACAAACCCAGAACAATTTGTATGGTTAAAATGCCACACAGCAAGATGCTGTTAATGGAATATCTGTAATGATTATTTAGGCATTGGTTGCTGATTATGTCTCAGAGGCAGCTATTCACTATGCGTTGCTTCTGAGCCTACAAGGACCTGTAATTCAGGGTTGATTATGCAAAAAAAAAAAGCAAGAGTGTACTGTAAGATATCAAACTAACCTCTCCTTGTTCTCCTGATTTCAATCATCCTCTTCACCCTTCTCCCCTGGAATTATTGTTGGTACTGATTGTGAGAATAAAGACTAGTTACTTCAGTGAAACGATCATAAAGTCAATCATGTGTATAAAATTACTTAGTAATTCAGCCAGCTGGTCTCTATTTGGATTCACTTTAGTTCATTAGTTTACAGGGAGAAGTCCCTTCACATTTAAGGAAAGAAAGGGAAAAATGCATAGAAACTGGTTGATAATTAATTGCAGATTTTAAAGGAAGAAATCAAATTACAAAATGACAGAGCGAATGCTTGATTCTGCTTTCTTATGCACCTTTTGCATCCTTTTCTGAATAAGGTCTTGTTTTCTATTCTTATTTGAGTTATATATTGGCTATATACATCGGTTTGCACTGAAAATGATTATGACCGGTATTTTCTTTCCATGGAATTATTCGCACAGAGCCTCCAACCCATACCACCACCAAAGACTTGCCTTTCAGCAATTTAAGAACCATTTTGGCAAATGGCAAAATGCCCCTGACACTCTGTAACTGCTGTCTTGCAGATAATTGGGGGACCTTAGATGTAAGCATGCATAGAGAAGCTTGCATGTCTTGAAAGAACTGAGCAGCTAGTCTTAATTAAAGTATCATTTAATGGAACCTGTGATAATAAATGCACTATTCTTATTTGGACTTCTTTAATCAAAAAGTACATAAAGGCAGTGAAGCAGCCAGGGAGTTTATAGCTTTCTAATCCCTTAAAATTATATCCACATTGAGTTCAAATAACTCCTAGACTCTTTTCATTCAACTGGAGAAACCTATCTGAATGTTGAAATTAGGTGACAAATGCAATGCAGACCTCCAAGCAATTAGCAGTGCTATCCTATATGAAGTGTTTTTTTCTGGGGAGATGCAGGGGTACGCATACCCCTAAACTTTTTGTGAATCTAAGTTTGAAAAGTCCATAATATATGCACTCTGTTCAGGGGGATGTGTTGATCTTGTACTCTCCCCCTCAAAAGCATTATGCAGTTGCACAGGATTTCAGCAAGAGCAAGAACTAGAGGAGGAGAAAGGAAGACATTTTTCACATGTGGTGGAAATGTGCGTTTGTAATGAAATATTGGAAAATGGTAAACATTCGTTTAGGAAGAATCTTAGGCTCCCCTACTTCCAGCAATATTTTTACTGAATGTATGTGGAGAAGGTCCATAGCTCCAATGCACAAACAATTATACAATAAAAAGTGGGATTATGTAGTCATGGCAAAATTAACCTATTATACTTCATTAAAAGAACTGAATTATAGACAAAATATTTCATGATGAAGTTTTACTATATTTGTAAATCAGTGTAGATTATATGAGCTTCCAAGTGCATACTATGTTTTAAGCAATGCCAACATCTGGAAATTATTGTTTGTGTGGTGGGGTTAGGGAACGTGAGTGAGTATGGACAACAACAGGACATTAAACTGCAGTTCAGTGATGAACTATCTGATATACAAGACATATTTCAGTGCACTATGCAAAGGTTATCCAACTTCTGTTTTGCATGTATTTAAACACCTTAGGGACGCGGGTGGCGCTGTGGGTTAAACCACAGAGCCTAGGACTTGCCGATCAGAAGGTCGGCAGTTCGAATCCCCGTGATGGGGTAAGTTCCCGTTGCTCGGTCCCTGCTCCTGCCAACCTAGCAGTTCGAAAGCACGTCAAAGTGCAAGTAGATAAATAGGTACCGCTCTGGCGGGAAGTTAAACGGTGTTTCCATGTGCTGCTCTGGTTCGCCAGAAGCGGCTTAGTCATGCTGGCCACATGACCCAGCAGCTGTACGCCGGCTCCCTCGGCCAATAAAGCAAGATGAGCGCCGCAACCCCAGTGTCGGTCATGACTGGACCTAATGATCAGGGGTCCCTTTACCTTTTTCCTTAAACACCTTGTGTTTTGCTCAAAACATGTGTATGGACCCTGGGGGGAATCTGTGGATAAAAATTAAGAAATAGGTAGAATAAGAACCTTTTTTGTAAGTTTACTCCTCCTTGTGAACAAACCAGCCTGACTACATAAATCAACTCTAAGAAGGCCATTATCTGAATGGAGTCCAAAGGATAATCTGGAATCCTTCTGTTCTGCATTAAAACACGTGTCTGGCAAATCCACACAATGTATATATAACAACAAAGCAAAATTCCATGTGTGTGGAAGATATTTTTTCATCATCAGCCCCTTCCCATTATTAATTTATTCATCCCACAATGTATGCTTCACGAGCAAACCCAATACAAGTCTTTGAAGAAGCACACATAAACCAACCCAACATCATAAAACATCATGGTAACTTGAACTGGGCCTAAATCAAGTTAAGATGGTATAGCAAAAATAGGGAACTAGCCACATAATCTTCACTGCCCCCATAGTCCCCTATTTTTGCTATACCATTTAGATGCTATACCATATATATAGCCACCTGGTCTTAAAAGCCCACATGGTTGCTGCTTGAACCCATTAAAGACGTTTTGTGGGGCCCAACCATGCCGATACAGATATGGCGGCAAAGGAATGTAAATCAATAGGAATAAGGAAGTAATCCACTGTGCACATCCAGTTTGCATTTAGTAGAGTTCATTGCTCTCATTCACTCAACAAATTCAGCATCAGTGCATATACTGAGGCAAAGCCTCCTTCCCAACACTGAAATCGTTACTCCTTGTTTTGTGAAGACTAAAATTGGAGGGAGCCAGGGATGGAGGTTGAGGATTTCATCAAGCCTTGCTGTTTCCCCCCTTGCAATATGGAAATTTCTGAACCTGTGCCCTTAATTTCCCTCTGAGTGATGTGGGTTGAAACTTTTTCCAAAAAAACAACAACCCCTGAAGCAATTGACTATTTAAGCTTTAGTCATATAAATTTTTCCATAGCATATAGATGATATAATATAGATGCTATATTTGTGGAATATGTAATTAACTATAATTAGCAGAAATAAGAACTAACACCATTAGCAGGAAAATGCATCTATCTAATCTACTTTCAGAGTAGTTGAAAGAAGGGACTCCTAGTCCATGAAATCCTATGTTCAAAAATTGCATTGGAAAGTTGATCTTTAGCCCAGCTCTGGTGTGGTTACAGAATCAATTATAGTTCTTCTCATTTGCAGAGAAGCTGATCTTCTAGGTACAGGTCAGGTCAGGTCTAAGATCAATAATGGGTTAATGTGGTAAAGCAATTGCAGTGGATAAGTAGCTGCTCTGAACATGCAGAGGCATTAGTTAAAAAGGCAACATTTCACTCAAGTGTTTTTAGATGTGAAAAAGATATGAAAGACTGCTTCTCTAAAAGCAAAACAAAATTTTGTCTCGAGGCTTGGAAACATTATTTTGGATGTAGATGAGCGTAATTTAACAAATGATTAGAATATATTTTAACAAAAAATCGATGTGTTGCGATTTGGAAACATCCGATGATGGTTCTTTAGCTAGAACAAGATGGTTGCAGAGATCAATTTTGCTAAGTTTATTTAACAAATAATAATAAAAACAGATAGATGGGTGATTTAGTTTGTGCCCAAGCTACCTTGTAGGACATCTACGGGTTTTCAAAAACCATGAACAAAACTTTACCAGAATTATTATTGGCTCTGAATCTCATTTTATCCGATTCCAATTAAATAATACAAGGATTGGGGTCAGAGGCTTCAATTTCCTCTGTTCCTCTCATTACTAGAATCGTTGAAAATGAAAATGAGTAGAGGGCCATCCATTTGACACATTTATGGCATGCCCATTCTGGATGAATTCTGTGAGTTTCTTTTAATTTGAAAATATTTGGAATTTTGCAGCTTTGACGTCCGGGCAGGCAGAACTGAAGAGTATGAGTACAGGGTATGGCTCCATGGTTATTTACTAATAGAACAAAAGGAGATTTAAGTAATTTGAATATCTGTGGTGGTTTGTATGGATTTCATTCAACATCACAGCTGGATAAAACAAACATCACCACTGGAAAAATGCACACTTCATTTCCTGTTTTGTTTTGTTTTTTAAAAAGATGATCTGAAAAAAAACTTATATTTCTCACCGATTACTTCAATGCATCATCAGAAGCAGAAATAATCAGTTATAAGGCTCCCTGCTGTGTAATTCAACTACACATCATTCGCAGGCCTAGGCTGTATGTCTGTTATTCAAGGCCAATTGGAAACATGCATCTTCCCTCACAGGGACCACTGACCTCGCTACTGACCCATGCAAATATTACATTGAGTAACTTGTCCTTGACTTAAAGGAGTTATGATCCTTATTAGTGACTTAAATATAAACACAGAATTATCACCGAAACGTCCCATAATCAAAAACATCTCCCTCTATAATTAAAAAGAATGTTAAGAGTTCCACTAAAACAGAATATGAGCCTCTTATGAATAGGGTAAATAAAATATATTTGATACAGCACGTTGTACTGGAAACGATACCTGAGGTAATAAAAACCTTATTGAAACTGAGGTAGTGAAAGACTGTATTAGAGCACATGAGAAAATGACCTTCCATAAGTGAAAAAAGAATGGAAAATTTGGGGACATATGGACCCCCTACATGGATCCATTTGCATAAACAACAATGGACACTTGGCAAGTCTGCCAATAATTGAATCTCCCCTTCCCGGCTCTTCATGGACACACATGTACACAATGGTTGCTTGTTGTGAATTTCTTTTATTTCTTTAATTATTAATGTCTGTTCTATTTGGGGGTTTGTTTGTTTTTTAATTGTTTCCTTCTCCTTTCTCTATACAGTGGTACCTCGGGTTAAGTACTTAATTAATTCCGGAGGTCCGTTCTTAACCTGAAACTGTTCTTAACCTGAAGCACCACTTTAGCTAATGGGGCCTCCTGCTGCTGCCGCGCCACCGGAGCACAATTTCTGTTCTCATCCTGAAGCAAAGTTCTTAACCCGAGGTACTATTTCTGGGTTAGCAGAGTCTGTAACCAGAAGCGTATGTAACCTGAGGTACCACTGTATAACATATGCAACATCTATTTAAATATTTAAAATTATAAATACAGTGGTACCTCGGTTTACGAACTTAATCCATTCCAGAAGTCCGCTTTTAAACCGAAACCAAGGCACGCTTTCCCTAATGAGGCCTCCTGCTGCCAGTGCCCTTCCACCATTCAGATTCCGTTCTTAGACCAAGGTAAAGTTCTCAAACCAAGACACAATTTCTGGTTTTGTGGAGTTTGTAAACCAAATCGTTCTTAAACCAGACTGTTCTTAAACCAAGGTACCACTCCAAATGGTATCAGAGCAATCCTATTTTCAAATTGTGAGGGGTAATAAGATTTGACAGAAGGTCCACTGCCCCAACGGAACATGAAATACATCACCATCATGAGATATCGATTGACATATAGTTCATTGGATCACTTCATTAGCACAAAGATGGATCAAGAAAACAGGCAAAACAGAGCAGAGTAGTGGATGGGATGAGCCTGGCCTGGCCGATGAGGATACTTGGGTCATATCCTTTTCCACATGGCAATTGCATTGACAGAGTGTAGTGCTCATCTAGTATATATGAGGTACAGGTGTGTTTTAAATGGTTGTATGGATTTTATCCTCCATATTTGTTAACTAGGTGTATACAATAAATAAATACAGAACAAACTTGGTTCCTTGTCTCCTAGAAGTTCTCTTACTTTAAAACTAATTTATGTTAACACATAATTACACCAAAAGCACCAAGCAGACAAATCAACACCATGACCAAAAAAAAAAAAAAAATGTGGTGAGGAATTTTGGCCCCAAACAGGGAAAATAAAGAAATTCAGAAACTCAGCCCAGTCTTGAAGGAGTAGTTAGGCAACTTTTCTCTGACTCTGTTCCACTTCATTCCCTTATAAGGTTCACACGGCCTTTTGTTCCTTACAGTGAGCTGCTCAAGTGGCTGCCATCGGTGAAAGACGCTCGTTGGTTTCAACAAGCACTCAAGATGGGCTCAATAGCCCGCGTGGCAATGATATAATTACAAGAATGTTTTTGACTTTGCACTTCACTACGCAACGGCATGTGAGTGGCCTCTGAAGGCAAAACACAGTGGCACAAGCATGGAAACAGAGGACAAAGGGATTGTTTTGCTTCTGGTCCACTTTACTTTAGAATCTGTTATTCAGCGCGAATTTACTTCGTGATTGCAAATATTATATGGTAGCCTGATTAAGATTTCTGGTAGATATTTCCTTGAGAGACAGACATTTCAGTACTATAGGTCAGTGAGAAGAAAGTTTTGGGTTTGTCTGACTCTAACCTGCCAATCCATCCAGATGTTTGCAATAGCTTCTTTATCTGGCCCCCTGCAAGTATTAAAACTGGACATTCCATGGCTTCATTGCAATACTGGTAAAACTTTACAGTGCCTGAAGAATAGTGCCAGTATTTCAAGTGGGAGCCACTCACCAAGGCTTCGCTGGGACAAATCCCTAATGCAGCAGCTGAGAACTTGTGGCTTTCCAAAATGAAGGATGATGAGAACTGTAGCAGAATGCCACCTTAATGAATGCTTTCATTAAGCATTAGGGCAATGGTGACGGGTACATGCTCGTCACCATTGCCCTAATGCTTAATGAAAGCATTAGTTTAGCAGACTTCTTATTTCCATTACTATGCACATTATGTTTTATTTTAAAATAGTAAGAACAATTTCCCTGCGATATGACACTTAATCGACGCATACATTTTGCCCGCTGAAAGTCCTGTGCTTCTTTGGCAAGTTGTCACTTGTGCATAGACGTAAGCAAGCATTCAGTGCCTTCCAAACCTGTTTAAAATAGTAGCAACGAAACATTGCAGACTATATGTAATTACTTCTTAAAATATCAGTACTTCAAAACAGCTAGGAAAATGGGTTGGCAAATCAGAAGCCAATTTAGTTTGAAAATGCAATAGAGAGAGATAATTAAGCAAGCAGTACAAATGAGTAATACCTTTTGGTTTGTTTAGGACAAGTTGAACACCCCCCACTTTTAAAAAGCTTATAAGTAAAAAAAGAAGTATTTAACTACATTAGTATGAGTTCATTTTCACTTTTGTGAGAGCTTTGTTTTTAAGATTTTAATTTTTTTTAACATAGTGTATCAAAAATGTTTTGTGATATAATAGAAGAACCGGGGCAATTAAAGATTGCAAGAAAATATACAAGTTGTCATTGGGTGTGGGTCATATACTTCAGATTTTATTGTATTTTTAAAGGATTACCATTTGTAGTTCACTATTGCCTGAAGTCTGCTTAATGAAATCTTTCTCACTCATAGAATTAACAGTGTATCTGGTTGAAAAGCATTTAAAATTCTCTGTGCATACTAAGCTTGCAAAAGTGGAATAAAACCTTGCATACTTACAAGGGCTTTTTGTTGGTTTCAGTAGAGCCCAAATTAAGCAGCTCTTGTTCATTTAGCACATTTGAAAGGAGCTGAACTTTTAAGATTCTCATCTGTCAGCCCCCATCATTTCAGTTGACAGCTGACAGTTGGAAAGTGAGATACACATAAACCATGCTAACTAAGTGAAACACTGCTAATAAACACCATTGTTTTTTTCCCTGGCTACCAAAAACACCTTCAGCAACTCCCCCCCCCCAAAGTAGTTTGTTTCTTAAAATTATCATTTTGCTGGGTCACTCTTTGTTTATTACCTGTTGAGCAGAAAATATGTAGGAAAGAATTAAAAAAGGACTAATTTTGCAAGAGGTAATTAATTTGGAATACTATCAAATATTAAATATTTGCCATTATTATTATTATTATTATTAATATTATTATTATTATTATTTTCCCCGGTTTGCATGGTGCTTTATGCTGTGTAAAAGCAGAGAAGTCCATGCTCTGAATAGAATGCAATGTATAATTTGACGTAGGAGAAACAACAAAGGATGGAGTAAGAAGAGTTTATCTTGTTGATCGTTCAGCATTTCTAAATAAACGATATCTATCTAGGCTTTTGTTTTTGGTAGAGAGAGAGCAGTTTTCTGCACAAGATCTTAATGGCTTTGCAACAGGGTACCTAAAAGATTTCCCCATAAATATACTGACCCAAACCCTGAGATCCCCTGTCCCACCAACGTAAGGGAAGTGGTGTTCTCATTGGTGGCATCTTCGCTGTGACATGCTGTCACCAGAGAATGCCCATCAACTACTTTGTAATATTTTTGGCACCAGGTGAAGTCTTTCCACCCTCCAAGCCTTTTAAAATAAGCAGATTATTTTAGTGTTTCTCACCACAGTTTATGATATGCATACTTTTAAGCAGTCAATTTTTATTTCTCTTTCCACTGGATAAAATCCATTATCATGCAAATTGCGATTTTATATATTTTATAATGGTGTTTCCTTGTTTTACGTGCACTGCCCGGATAATAGTATTATTGGGATAATGCTACTGGGTTATCTGGTAGAAATATAGTAAGTAAGTATTCCAAACTAAAAATTCGGGAAGGTAAACGGCGTTCCGTGTGCTGCGGACAGCGCTGGATCCCGGCCTATAGAGTGAGATGAGCGCACAACCCTAGAGTCTGTCAAGACTGGCCCGTACGGGCAGGGGTACCTTTACCTTTACCTTTTACTGATACAAATGAGTTTTCAGAATTCTCCTGAATGCCTGAAATAGTTAAAGGTAAATGACTCCTAGATGGTTAAGTCCAGTCAAAGGCGACTATGGGGTTGTGGCGCTCATCTTGCTTTCAGGCCAAGGGAGCCAGCGTTTGTCCACAGACAGCTTTCCGGGTCATGTGGCCAGCATGATTAAACCGCTTCTGGTGCAATGGGACACCGTGACGGAAACCAGAGTGCACAGAAAGGCTGTTTACCTCCCCGCCGCAGTGATACCTATTTATCTACTTGCACTGGCATACTTTTGAACTGCTAGGTTGGCAGGAGCTGGGACAGAGCAATGGGAGCTCACCCTGTCGCAGGGATTTGAACCGCCAACCTTCTAATTGGCAAGCCCAAGAGGCTCATTGGTTTAGACCACAGCACCAACCCCCCATGCCTGAAATATTAGGGCTTGACAGATTATTACTACCATTATTATTAATTAAATTAGTATACCACCACTCATCTTAAGATCACAGGGTGGTTCATAACATCAAAATACAAAATGATTATAGGGCCTGATTATAGAGATATGTTTTCACCTGGTGCATAAAGATATGTGAAGGTGCTTGGCGAGCCTCCGTGGGGAGAGCATTCCACAAAGAGGGAGCCACCACAGAAAAGGCCCATTCTTGTGTTGCCACCTCTTGTGAAAGAGACACACGAAGAAGGGTCTCAAATAATGACCGCGGGGTCCAGGTTGGTTCATAGCAGGAGAGGCAGTCCTATTTAGCCTCCGCCAGTACTGGATGAAGCTGATGGGAGCTCTGGTTCAAAACATTTGGAGGGTACTAGGCCAGGGAAGGTTAATCTTAGGTTTTGAGTCTTTTATATATATAAATGTTTTCCTGCAAGCTGAAACTTGCCGAGCAAAACCTGATCTCCTCTGTAGACATTCATCCTGGGAGAATGACAAGGGAACGAGAATGATACAGAACCTACATGTATGTTCTAAAAATGTCTTAAGTAATAGAGATATTGAAATTGTTTCCTTTCCCTAGTTTTTTTTTCCTTTGAGAATTTCTGGGGATTTCTTGCTTTTACTGTAGAGTATAAGATGAATCTGGAATGTCTCCTTGTGTGAAGATGGATGTATAACCTTGATGGAATCTGGAAATGATGTGGACCTGGTTCTTAATATTGCCCTTCTTAAAATACCCTTAGAGTTGTGAAACGAAAAACATTTCTCATAAATATTAACTTGAAGAACAGCAACAAAGATCTGAGGGATCCTCAAGAGATTTTGCCCTACCCTCTTTAGCCTGAGTAAAAGCTCCAGGTGAGTGTCGTGCCCACTGAACCAGGTAATATGTCGGGTGGATGTGGTCATGGGTTGCCTACACTAGAAACATGTTATTTAGAACATGTACGCACTTGTAAACATGCTGCTGATGGCCTAATTTGTGGAGCCCCAGAGTGACTGATATAAATCCTGCCTATTAAAAACATTCTTGTCAATTACCTTGTCAGTTTCAATCTAAGCACTCATTGAAAGGAGTTACTTTTATGTGTTCCCCCTTAGGGCTACCATGGCTTGTTTATAATGTAACAACCACACCCCTAAAGGAACCGCAAGGTAATAAAAATTATCCTTATAATATACACATTATAAGAATTCCCTGTAGTGCTGATTGCTTTAATGATGTAACTAAGCACTACTCAAGGCTGCCAGAACTAAATGCCTTTTAAAGTAACAATGGCAAGAAAAGTATAGGCCAGTATGGAAAGGTGTTAATTACCTAAACGGGCACAGAAACAGTATTGGATCATCTTAGCTAAATATATTTTTAATGATAGAAGGGCCAATAAAATGTACAGTAAAGGATAGGTTAGGTGCTTAACAGGAAAACCGCACTCATGTCTGTTCAGAAGAAAGTCACACTGTGTTCTTTGAGGCTTAATCCCAGGTAGATGTAAGTAGGGTTGCTGTCTGAGAGTGCAATCATATGCATGCCTTTCAGAAGTAAGCCCTATTAGTTTAATGGGATTTACACCTAGGTAAGTGTGTTTAAGATTGCACTTTTAGACAGGCGAAGCAGAATTGTGTGTGTGTTTTGAAGTGAATAAACAATATAGTGGTTAAAAGTGTGAGCTGGAAAATTACCATTTCCAATCTTTTGTCAGCCATGAACTCATTAGGTGGCCTTAGGCAAGCCACTTTTCTCACAACCTCAGCACATCTGCAATCCCGTTTACAAACAATGCTGGCCTACTTTACAGGACTGTTGTAACAACTGCAGAGATGGGGGTGCTTTGAACCCTTGAGATGTGCAACATATTAAATCTGAACTATTGCAATAATAATGAATGGCATTGTGCTTTACTTCTATACCCTAGATATTCAATACAAATTGAATGTTTCAACAGGATATAGAAATATAGGCCCAGATTATGTGTGGCTGATGCGAAGGGACCACCATCTTGGTCAATGTTTTGTCAGCTCTTCTACTGATCCAGCTCTTATGGTCCCAATATATGAACAAGAAGGACCGTTGAGATTATATATAAAACAGCAAAAATTACTCCAGATTATCTAGATCAAGCAATTTGTCCAGGAAACCTCCCAGCTCTTTGAAACTATGAAATCTGACATTTCTTTTGTTGGCTCTAGTTTCTTTTATTGCTTTCTGAGATGTCATTCAGATGCTGCTCACAATTTCACCAGGCATTTATCCATTCATTCTTTTTGTTAACTAAGCACCAGCTATCTTTTAAACTCCAGAAATCATAAGCATTGCCTCTGGTTAAAGAATGGATGAAAGACATTAAAAAGGCAACTCCGTGGAAGAGATTTGCTATTATTCATAATGCTATTAAACAAACTTTGATGTGCTTTATGCCTCATGCTCTCTATACTAAGAACTCATCTTAGCTCCCAGTGCCCTGCATGGAACAAGTTATTCATGTGAGCATCGTAGTAAAATTAGTTGGTTCATCTGTAAAATGATATTGCAGGAAAAACAAAGGTCAGCTTCAGCTTTGAAGTTTGTTATTCCAATGTGTTGAAAGTTTTCTGTTCATATATTCTTTTCAGTCTTTTGGAAAACATCAATGAACAGATTTTCTAACATGGTCTTTCTAACATGGCCTTTATCACAAAGCCAAATGTTTAATGAGTATTTATCTGACGATTTAAAAAAAGTTTTAAACCTTTTTTTGGGGGTGGGGGAACTTGGCTGATTTTTCCTTCTTATATTTATAACATTTCACATGGTTATAAATACATTTACAAATATTGGAGAATGAACAGAATGAGATATGTGTAGATTTTTTGCTTTTGAGAAACATACTTGCTTCTCTGGAAACATTTGGATCAACAACATTAGGATCAAAACCATATGCTGTTCCAGGTGTGGCTGAGCGCAAGAGCCACTGATGGAGTTTTATGTAAAGTGATAAAAATCTGAGCATGGGCTGTCACAAATGGTTTGGCTGAACAAAGTCACTGTTCCTAAAACTCTGCTGATATTCTCATGTGGGAATTGAATGAGAAACACCTGGGCAAGAACCAGAATAGGATTGCAGTGCTACTATAAGCAAGGCACATTAAAAGTCTTGTGTTGCGTGATGAGCCCAGATAGGTCATGCAGTGTCAGAATATTGAGAAATTAACGAACCGAATTATATCTAAGGGACTGAAAGGTTGGGAAAGTTCAAATCCTAGCATGTACAGGTAGATCTGGGAGAGAATCCTGTCTGAAACCCTGGAGATGCCACAGTACTGGGACAGATGGACTGATTCTGCATGCTGTGTTCTGATAAAACACATAGACACAAGCAGGATGAACATAGAAAATATACTGATAACAGAGTATGACATTCTATGTTAAGCATGGATAATGTAGTAGCTCCTTGTTGAGGGTGTCCTTGTTAAAAATGTAAGATGATGTGGGTAGCAGGATTCGTTTTATTGGGACAAGGGCTGAAGTGATCCTTACATATTTTTTCTTTGTGGTAAGTTGCAGAATCTCACTAAATATTTATTTTATTGTGTAGAGCACTTTGAAAAGTTTTCCTCCGTCACTCACAACACTAGAATTTGTGGACATCCCATGTTGGAAGATTTAGGACAGATAGAAGGAAGTGCTTCTTCATGCATAGTCAAACGATGGAGCTGACTCCCTCAAGAGGCAGTAACAGCCACAGATTTTGCTGGATTTGAAAGAGGATTAGACACATTCATGGGGGAGAGGGCTATCAATAGCTACTGGCTTTAGCTCCACATTTGGAGGCAACATTGCTTCTGAATATCATTTTCTGTAAACCATGGGAGGGGAGAGTGCTCTTGTGCTCCTTGCAGGTTTCCCATAGGCATTGGGTTGGCCACCGTGAGAACTGAATACCGGACTAGATGAGCCATTGGCCTAATCCAGCAGGCTATTCTTATTTAAGTGTGTTTCCAAACACACAATGCAAACTGCTGGGGTTGCTTATAGAGTCTAGCAGGGATGCAAAAGTTCTCACAGAGATTTCCCCACATACATAGGTCTATATATTTGGTTAATTTGTGATTCTGTTTTTTTCCTTCATACATTACACGACTGCAAATCCCCAAACTAGGTAAGCTTTTTATTGCTCAGAAGAGTAGCAATGCACATCTTCAGTGTTGAGAGCTCCATGTGCATACCTGAAGGACTTCTACATCAGAGTTTTGGACATTTTCACTATTGATTGCAGCCTCTATTCTGCACCCAGTTGCATCTCCAAAGGCCATACGAGAAGTTATACTAGGCAAAGTGAAATCCAGTTGCTGCCCTTTGGATCCGAAACATCATGATTCAACAGAAAGATGAAAATGGGGGAAGGGGTTGTGGTGCATTGACGAATTGGTTTTGAGTTTGAAGGAAAAGCAAAATGACAAGATATTTATTTTTTCTTTCCAAATTCAAGTTTATTTATCCACCTCACCCCATAACCGGTGTATGTAGAGCAACTAAAAATATTATGTAAAGTCAAGAGGCCAGGAAATCAGAATAATCTGTTGACTGGACAGGTAGTACTAAAATGAGAATAAAATCATTTCAAGAGTAAAGCCAAGACACCTGAGAGCGTTAAGTTCAGCAGTAGCAAGACTGACAATTGGCTTCTGTCCTGTTAGCTGTGAGAGTAGCAGTGGGGAAGTGGAAATGAAATAACAGCTAGTAGAATTTCAGGAAAGCCACTTATCATGGTATGCCAGATTACTGTACCTCCATGTTAACCTTTGCTGTCCTCTTATGACGACGAAGGGCATCTCATGTATTTATTGCAACATAAGCATGTGGGTGCTTCTAGACAGGGGCTTGATATTGTCAATGAGTCAATCAGATATCACAAATGGGATGCTGGGAATGTTAGCATAGAGACTTTATGTGCAGCAGCAGAAGTCAACTTTAGTTAAATGAATCCTTGCTTGGATATGGGTGACGTTTTGATGCCAATAATGTCGCATGGGCAGAGAACAAGAAAAAATCTGGGGAGGGAGAAAAATCCTGTGGAGAGCCCCTTTCCTACATCACCTTTTGGAATAGGTCCTTACAAGTTCAGAACTAAAAGTACTAGCACGAAGCACGTAAAATCATCAGATTTTATTTCCTCTTTTAAAGAGCTACAGTGAACTAGATCCCTTCTTGCTGTAAACCAGCAGAATTGCAGTGAGCCAATAACTTCAAGATACGTACAGTGGTACCTCAGGTTAAGTATTTAATTCGTTCCAGAGGTCCGTTCTTAACCTGAAACTGTTCTTAACCTGAAGCACCACTTTAGCTAATGGGGCCTCCTGTTGCTGCTGCGCCGCCGGAGCATGATTTCTGTTCTCATCCTGAAGCAAAGTTCTTAACCCAAAGTACTATTTCTGGGTTAGCGGAGTCTGTAACCTGAAGCGTATGTAACCCGAGGTACCACTGTATTCTAAAATAATCAACATCCAGATGATACATTTTAAAATTCTGTGAAAATTGTCCTAGAGCATTGTGTTCTATGCACTTGCATTTGGAGATGGTGGCCATTTGGGAAGCAGGTTTTTTAAACCAAATAAACTTTACTAAACTAATATACATCTTTAAAGTGATTAATGATGAGACTGGAAGCATGTGTTTTCCCAAAGCTAGTCAAGGCAAGAACCAGGAATATCTCTCGCTGGCAAAACACTCTTAAACAACTTTCTAGCAAACTGGTTGGTTCCAGATTTCCCTTTCCACAGATGAGAAGTCTGCTGCCATGCTTAGAAGGATTTTGATCCAGCAGAGGGATCTCGCTGGCAGAGCTGGAGAGGCAACTGTTGTCAAATACATCTTCCTTCTGTACCACACCCCACCCTGATCCAAGGGATTGGGGTCACTTCAAGAGCAGTGGGGGTGGGGGTGATGGTGATGGTGATGGTGATGGTCATGGTGAGGTCTGCAGATGGAGAGAGGAACTGAGAAGAGCCACTTCACCCACCCATTCCCAGCAGTGAGTGTATTCCTTGGCTGGAGCTGTGCTCAGGTAATGTTCTTGCTTGTGGAAGTGAGCTCTGGATGAAGCTCCTCATATTTACTTTCCCCCTTAAACCGCTGGAGAGTCCAGATGCTTTTTGGAGGACTTCTAAACTGTAACAACCCACCTCATGTTTACCTCCACCCCAAGAAATGTTAGACCAGAGATGAAGAACCTGTGGCCCTCTAGTTGTTCTCAGACTTCAACTCCCAGCAGCCTCAGCCAGCACACCCAAAGGTCAGGGATGGTGGGAGTTGCAATCTAGTAACATCTGAAGGACCAAAGGTTTGCTGTCCCTGCATTAGACAATGGAGACAAAAGCATTTATTAAAATAAATAAATAAAAATTCAGAGTTTAAAAACAGAAAGGTGTCTACTATGATGTTACTGTTATGAGTTAAATGAGTTAAATTCCTGGGTCCAGTAACTACTAGACACTTTTGATCCCTTAGCTGTCAACCTTCCCTTTTTTTTACGGGAAATTCCCTTATTCCAGCGCCGTTTCCTGCTGCTTCCCGCTGCTATCCTGGATTGTTAGATATCCCGTAGACTGTCCCTGGGACAGGTGAGGATGCTGATCCCTTATTTTCAAATCTGAAAGTTGACAGCTATGTTTTGATCCTCTGGAATCAGCATGTGTTAAGGGCAAATTAAGCCTGGCGTTCTAGTCCACCAGGGTTACTGCATCAAAACAAGGAAGCATCCCGTTCCACTGTCATGTTTATCAAGCATCTATGTGCTGAGGCAAGTAGCCCAGTGTTACAGGATGGATGCTGGATGCCAATAACAGACAGTTTCATGATTCAAATGTTCAAAGAGTAATCTTGTAGGACATCCCATTTCCCCCCAAAGTGCAACTCTGCTCCAGAAATATTCAGAGTCACCGCACTTAATGAGAATCCATTAATGTCTATTCCCACAGACATAAGCAAATAGAATAAATCCTTTTTGGCTGCATCTATTTCTAGATACAGTGTTTGTGTTTTGAAAGCCCTTTGCTTATTACGCTATAATTGAAAATGATTTCGACAGTTTAATTTCCCGGGTTACCTTTGTCTTGCTATAAATTAATTTTATATTAGATTGCAGAATGGTAATTTGGAAAAAAAAGTATCATTAACCGGATAAAGTATTTGGGTGCAATCCACCAGGCTCTGCTGCTATACAATGGCTAGCTATTTTCAGGGTGCATTTTTGGGGATAGCCTATACCGTGGTACCTCATGTTACAGACGCTTCAGGTTACAGACACTTCAGGTTACAGACTCCACTAACCCAGAAATAGTACCTCAGGTTAAGAACTTTGCTTCAGGATGAGAACAGAATTCGCGTGGTGGCAGCGTGGCGGCAGCGGGAGGCCCCATTGGCTAAAGTACCTCAGGTTAAGAACAGTTTTAGGTTAAGAACAGGCCTCCAGAATGAATTAAGTTCTTAACCCGAGGTACCACTGTACAAGTCTTGTTGAAATGAATGATGTCAGAAGTTGCCTTCTTAACTTGCCACCAGGCATACCTAGAATCATAGAATCATAGAGTTGGAAGAGACCACAAGGGCCATCGAGTCCAACCCCCTGCCAAGCAGGAAACACCATCAGAGCACTCCTGACATATGGTTGTCAAGCCTCTGCTTAAAGACCTCCAAAGAAGGAGACTCCACCACACTCCTTGGCAGCAAATTCCACTGTCAAACAGCTCTTACTGTTAGGAAGTTCTTCCTAATGTTTAGGTGCAATCTTCTTTCTTGTAGTTTGGATCTATTGCTCCGTGTCCGCTTCTCTGGAGCAGCAGAAAACAACCTTTCTCCCTCCTCTATGTGACATCCTTTTATATATTTGAACATGACTATCATATCACCCCTTAACCTTCTCTTCTCCAGGCTAAACATGCCCAGCTCCCTTAGCCGTTCCTCATAAGGCATCATTTTCAGGCCTTTGACCATTTTGGTTGCCCTCCTCTGGACACGTTCCAGTTTGTCAGTGTCCTTCTTGAACTGCGGTGCCCAGAATTGGACACAGTACTCCAGGTGAGGTCTGACCAGAGCAGAATACAGTGGCACTATTACTTACCTAGACAGGAGGACAGATCAGCTCGTGGAAGATGAACTTCTGGATGTACATTGGTGAGAACGAGGAATTGTCTGAGATCAGGAGGAAGATCCCTTGCACATTTGCAAGCACCTTCCCCAAACATAATAAATTTTGTATGTTGTTTTCACTAATGTATGCATTTTAACGCACACTTCCCCCAAATCTGTGTTCTTTTAACACACATTTTTGGGTTGGAAATCTGCAGTGCAAAATTCAGAGAAGCGTGAATTTTGAGAAATAGCTCACACATGGGCTTTTTTGGGAGGGGGAATGCAAATTAGATTGGTTTGCATTAAAATGCACACCAGACAGAGTTTCTCCTCCTATTTCCATATTTGTGTGATGTTCCTGAAATAGGAACAGGAAATACATCTGAGTTATAAACACCCTCTGGTTAAAAGCCTCACCCATTGCCCTAGAAACACAGTTTTGGGTAAATAGCCAGCAATCAGAACATGGTTTGTAACAAAAAAAGTAGATGAAAGAACACATACACACAACCCAAACCCTATAAAGCTCTTGTCAGGCATTTACAGCTGTACACAGGTAGAAAAGGATCACAGCATCCTTCTGATCCCCTAGCTTATGTTGGCTTCCCTGTCTTCTAACATAAGTTTTGCAATGGGGAAGCCCTTGCTACTCAAGGAAGCTTCTCAAGTGATTAAGAATCCTAGTCTTCCAATATTTTTAATCATGCAGGGAGCCTCCAGAAGTAGAAAAGTCTCCCCATTGCTGAAGCTACACTAGAAAATGAGTTGTCAACATCGTGACTGTGGATGCCTGCAGAATGTTTATTTCATCCATCAATCATAGTAAGGCAGGCTATTGTATTAGTCTTTCTTTCTTCCTATCTTCCTTTTCTCTCCAGATCACAGAGAGTTGGTTTAACCAAAGGAAGGGAAGTTAAATAATTGGGCCTGAAATAGTACAGAGAGCAAGAAATCATATCGCTTGCATATAGTGGTTAAAAAAGGAAGTCCCAAAGCTCCAAAGATTTCTGGTTTGAACTTCTAATCCTAGTGATCCAGTTGCAAATTATGTGATTTCAGGCAAATCACTAAACCTCCTTAAAGCTTCAGCAACTCTGCAGGACTTTGCTACAAGCCAGATGTGGTTACATTAGCACTGATCTTTTCCATGTAAATAAACAGCCACCTCCACTTTTGACTGTTCACACTTTCCTTAACAGTGTGCTGGCACTCATAATACATGGATAAGACCTAATAGATTTGAAGAGACAAATGAAATCGGAAAGTTGTTTGACAAAATGAATCTAGCTATCAAGACTGAACATCACAGAAAAGGGCAAATGGAATGAATGAAATGAAACGAAAATCAGGAAGATGTTGAAGTATGTGTATTAAGAAAAAAATCATTATGCATTTCTAGCCAGATCACAATTCAGAATAAGTATTCTGCTAATAAAAATAAAATAAAAAGTGATGCCATTTACCTTCCCACTGTGAACCGGACCACTATTTATCTGCTTGCGTTGGGGTGCTTTTGAACTGCTGGGTTGGCAGGAGCTGGGACAGAGCAAGAGGAGCTCATCCCGTCACAGGGATTCGAATCGTCAACCTTATGATTGGCAGGCCCAAGAGACTCAGTGGTTTAGACCACAGCGCCACCCGTGTCCCTGGGGATAATATATAGAGATCATGATTAGCTTTATCCTCCATGAACATGTCTATTCACTTTTTAAACCCATCCAAATTGGTAGCCATTGCCACATCTTGTGGTAGTGAACTCCACAGTTTAATTCCACCTGTCCTCAATCTCTCATCATTTGACATCATTGGATGACTCAGTTCCAGTATAATGAAAGATGCTATGAACCTCTATGATGTCCCTTCTTACCTGGTTTCTAAACTAGTCAGCCCCAAAGGTTGCAACCATTCGTTGTAGTGAAGTTGCTCCAGGAAAACGGCACTTTTTCATAGTGTCCTGTAATGTACGCCTTTAAGTAAAGGTAAAGGGACCCCTGATCATTAGGTCCAGTCGTGACCAACTCTGGGGTTGCAGCGCTTATTTTGCTTTATTGGCCGAGGGAGCCAGCGTACAGCTTCCAGGTCATGTGGCCAGCATGACTAAGCCGCTTCTGGCGAACCCAGAGCAGCGCACGGAAACGCCGTTTACCTTCCAGCCCGAGCGGTACCTATTTATCTACTTGCACTTTGACATGCTTTTGAACTGCTAGGTTGGCAGGAGCAGGGACTGAGCAACGGGAGCTTACACCATCGTGGGGATTCGAAACGCCGACCTTCTGATCGGCAAGTCTTAGGCTCTGTGGTTTAACCCACAGTGCCACCCGCGTCCCTATGTATGCCTTTACTTTCTCCTACATGTTAAGGTTGCCACCGATTCTTGTGAAGACAAAAAGCACTGCCATTCAGGGAATACTATTCTAGGGCGAGGCAATACCTGCCACCAAACACTGGCTAGCCTGACCCTCATTGGCAGAGATCCTGTCACAATGGCTGGGTGCAATGTTCCCTTACAACGGGCAAGACTCCTCTTCACACACGCCAAATCCATCTTGATTCCAGATATTTTCCTAGCAAGAGATGTAGCTCCTCTTATCTTATATACAGATACTGCAGCACTATGAGTCAGGCAGAAAGGATAAGTGCCAACGGTCCAGGATGACATTAATTATATTACTAGACATCAGTGATGCATTTTGGCTGAGCGTTGGTTACCGAAAGCAAAAACAAAGGCAGCAATCTCCATCACTAACAATAATGATGTTAATAATCCTAGAAAAAGAAGCCAAAGTGATTATTCTAGTTTCCTGGCTTTACGGCTTGAGTGTAGCACTGAGTGGAGCCGGGAATTGAAATGGCTTTGGATCAGGTTCAAGCAGAGCAGCTGACTAATCGCCCCTTCTGTTAGGAGATAATAGGTTGCCTATAAAACATTATCCTTTTGCAAGATTACCTTATTGTTGATTTCATGTTTTATGAGGGGGTTTCACCACAGAGAGACAAGAGAAATGCCCACTCATGGGTGTTGTAAAGCTGGAGGGGAAATGAATTGTGATACACCCACACCCACACACCCATAGCTTTATCAAGGCAATGCAGCTCTGACCCTTATAATTAGAACTATTTTTAAGGAACCAAACAGCACACAGTCCTGGATGAGTGTCAGAGAAGATGTGAAAGGGTCTGAAGAACTGCAGGGTTAGATAGATACAATCTTAGCAACAAAGATTTTGAAAATGATACCCAACAAAGAATGAAAGAACACATTCCCTACATTCAGAAAGCAATGCCCTTTGGTTGCATTCTAGGGTTTGCAAATTAAGAGTTCTTTTAAAAAAAGTTAACCTTAGGCAGAAACGGATATGCAGCCACTGGCTCACCACTTCCCAGAACAAAAACCCTTAGCCTTTGATTTTAAATTTGATTTCTCTCGCTCTCTCTGCTGGTTGCCATACGAAAAAGATATAGCTCAATAAAATGAAAGATCCACAGTACTGTATTATCGGCCTGAAGGAATTCTTAGTCAGGTTAATGGATCTGATGGTTTCCCCTTCACTGGTTTTCAGGATGATTATATTTTATTTATAGGAGAGAAAATAATAGTTAATCTTAGATATATTGAAAATGTGTTGTAAGGATGCATGAATTGGTAATAACAACAATGCAATTATGGGAACAAATCTTGCTTTGTCTTTGATCACCTAAGTGCTGAGTTTCTGCAAATCTATTGACTTGAAATTAAATGTGATCTTACCCCTGTATCAACAGCAGAAGTTATCTCTCTGCCATTCTATTTTGTTTGCTCTTATGAAAAATTTCATTATGCAGAATGCTGTTACACAAGGAGTCCTTCTTTTGCTTTTAAAAACACAAAAACTAGCCTGTGAAATATCCATCCAAGAGCTAAAATCTCATGGATAGCCAAGAAGTTTGCTATCTGGAGGGTATAAGACCTGATTTCGAAGTCAGCCAAGTCATTTGCCAGATGAAAAGCCTACTGATCAACCATAATTGTGTCCAGAGGTTTGAATCGTAAACCATAATATGTGGCTTGCAAATTTACTGTATAATGTGGGGGACAGTATGAGTAGTTGCTTGATGTAAAGCAAAACCCAAATGCCCTGAGACTTGTAGTGTGTGTGTGTGTGTGTGTGTGTGTGTGTGTGTGGTGTTTGGCCTGGTGCAAGCTGATAGATGTTAACAAAACTAGTAGTGTAAATTTACACTGTAAAGCCCTAAGTGGAGGAGAGAAAGAGACAAGCATTAGATTCGCAATAGCATTGAATTATAGCATTCCACTCATCTTACTGTAGTTTACTGAGTTGGGTGGCGGAAGGTGGGGAGGTGCTGAATCAAAGTTAGTCCTCAGGCAACCAGAAAGGCTTGTTACATGGGTCCCTAATGTGTGGTGAAAGATCGACTGTGGTATTGCATTTTGCCAAAAAATAAAAGAGAAGCTTCTCGGCAGTTCCATTAGTCATAATGATCGAGATCCATTGCATTACTGTGGGGTAAAACAGCAGACATGCCATTTTGGGAAAGCATAGCTGATTCTATACAAGAGAGAGAGAGAGAGAGGAAGAAAAGGAGAGAGACCAGAAGATAGCAATTACTGTTGAATTTTTCATGCTTCCAATGCGTTGTTATCTCAACCCAGCACTCCCACTAATGGCTATGTATGGCCTTTGACTGGACACCAACATTAATTTTAGAGGCTTTCTATTGTTTTGCTTGCAGCAAAATCTGACATAAATGCAATGTTTCACCTCAGGTTGAACTTGGTGGGGAAACAACACGAAAGTCAATTAAAATCCCAACTCACTTTCCACTATTTTTTTCAATAACATTTTATTATTATTATTATTTCACACCAAAAGGTGCTTGAAAGACCTTTGGATCGGAGCTGCCAAAGGAAAATGTGCTCAGCTGCACTTCCTTTTGCTGAGATATACCAGAAGCGAGACTTTAAATGTTTAAAGGGCGGTGGGGAGATAAATATTAAGTCCACACAGCTCCAGACATTTGTTTTACAAGGGAAAGGGAGTGAGATGCTAGAAGCTAATGCGGTATAGCAGTTAAAAGCATAAGATATGAACCAAAGGTCTCCAGTTCACATCACATCCTTTGGCAAACCACTGTGCTCAACCCACATTCGGGCCTATCTTAGAAGAATGTTGTCAGGATCATTCCAATATTGCTTTTTCTCAGATAGCTGAAATGTTCCGGGGGTGGGGGAGAGCTGCATAAAGACGAATGGCCTGATCCTAGGGATATTGTAGAATTCCAACAAAAACAGAAACGCCAGCAGAAATTGCTGAGGTTTGCTTATTCATCTGATTTCCAAAATGGAAATCAGTTCAAAAAATATTCACTATTCTTGCTTAACTGTTGGCAAACAACAGGTAATTGATTATGTCTCCTACCAATATACATTGTGTTTCCTTTGCATTGAAACAAATGGAGTGGAGTAACATAATGACAATGTACTTTACGCAAGAAATTACACTGCAGCGAATAGCATAGTTTATGGCGAAAGATGAACTGCAGAGCAACAGAAACGAGGTTGCATGTGACGGATACAGGGACAGGTTGGAACACAAAACAGGGCCTTCTTACATTTCTGCCTCATCCTATTTATATTTACTTGGAATGAATCCCACTGAATTCATTGGTGCTTACTCCCAAGAAAGTGTCATAGGACTGCAGCCTAACTGCACGATCCTATGCATGTCTATTTAGCAGTAAATCCAACTAAGTTTAAGAGGACACATATCCTTTCTTCCTGATGCGAATAGCAGCTTTACAACAGGATAGTTTCATTGCAATTATGGCAGGGGATAAGGGGTTAAAGAATTCCTTCCCTATTGTTTCAATAGATTTTTTTTAAAATGTGCATGGGCGTAGCCAGGATTTTTGTTGGGGGGGCAGGCCTTTTGTGGGGGGCAAAGAACCCCAGTTAGCTATGTATTTTTATTGATTTTTTATTGATTTAAATAATAAAATCACTGCGCCCATGAAAATGTGTGAACTTACTGCATTCATGTGATTAATGTCATGTGGCTTGCCATTTAGAACTTCTGAGCTACAGATTAAGTGACTTCCAAACTTCAGTAAAAGAGAACTACTGCTGTCTATGTCAACACTAGTATCCCTTTGGCCTCAATACTTTGTCATGGACCTTGTCTTAATCTGTCCCAAAGACCTCCCTAGTAAGTAAAGTGACACAGATCGTCTCTGTTTTGAAGGGAACTTCTGCTTTGGACAGTAAATAAGTGTGTGCGTGCGTGTGTGTTGAATATATATAGAAAAATAGTTTGACCTGAATGGTAGAGAAGCTCTTATTAAATCAACTCATGCATAGGAAGATGTCCTTTGTGAACTTCAGGATTCTTTTTAATCGCCCATGAGGCAGATATATGCCCAGCTCAGTGACTCTGAATTGTTGAAGCTCAGCGTTCAAAAAACCAACAGAGACTGGGCAAATAAAAGAAGAATAACCTGTTAAGAACTAGCACATTGAAAATACTTGATTACATTATTATGATTTTGCACTGACTGAGCCAATAAAATCCAAAAAGCATTTTATTTTCTGTTATGTAAATGTGTAGCAGGACTAAGGCTATCATTTTCATAAACTTATGATTATAAATCCTGTACCCTTGGCAGTATAGCTTCCAGATTAATTAAACGGCTTGAAGTACTTAAAACCATTGCGTATTCCTATACTTGCCTGATTTTATGTGTTATTCCATGGGACATTTTTTTTTTTGATATCCATTTTAGTCTCAAAGGTTATTTGTGTAGACTATTTGGACACATGGTTCTCTATATCACCTCACTGTGATAATAGCTACTGTAGGTTTCAAAGAAATAGAATTTTTGTGGGCTAAGCTAATGCCTGTGTACTGGAAGAAGCAAAGATCAACTTCGTTGGACTGGTCATGTTCTTCGGAGGCCTGATTATTGTCTTCCAAAGAAACTGCTCTATTTCGAATTTAAAAAATGGAAAGTGTAATGCTGGTGGTCAACAAAAGAGGTTTAAAGACTCTCTCAAAGCAAATCTAAAAAAAAAAAGTTGTATAAACTGGGAAATAATGGCCTGCGAGCTCCAATTGGAGAACAGCCTTTACCAAAAGTGTCATGGACTTTGAAGACGCTCAAACTCAGGCCGAAAGGGAGAAACGTGCTAAGAGGAAGGGACGCTTGGCAAACCCTCACCATAATCAGCTCCCATCTGGAAACCTATGTCCCCACTGTGGAAGGATGTGTGGATCCAGAATTGGCCTCCACAATCACTTACGGACTCACTGTTAAGACTGTGTTCATGGAAGACAATCTTACTCGGTTATGAGTGATTGTCAAAGAAGAAGACCTGTGGGAGGATGAACTAACACATGTCTTAAGTTCTTATGCCTGGCGTATCCATTCACCCAAACTAGATTGCAGGATATGTTATATACATGCTATCTTCATGCCTGAGCATGGGAATCTTCCTGTCAAAGAAGTACCTCACATGTGTGTAGACAAAGAATGCCTTGGGGGTGGGGGAAGCTGCTGTCAATGGTTCCCTCAGTGTCTGGGCGACAGCTAGAACAGCAAAAATGCTTCTAGAAATTTCTCACAGTTGGGCAGAGGATTGAAGTGGGGTGAAATAGTTTAGGATTAAAAACTGCACGCGAAAAAGGAGCTACTCTGATTAAAGCCATATATTATGCAGTATCTATTTCCTCATTACCACTCACGGTTTGACACTTGTGAAGTAAACGGATGTTAATATAATGCATTAGGAAGAATCCCCCTCCTGAGAGTAAAGCTAGCTTAGCGAAGTGATATTTAATGCTTTCCCTGATATTTATTTAACTAAAATGGCTGATTAGATGTTAAGCAGAACAGAGGTTAATGATCTTTGTTATTGGTATTATAAAAAATTAAGAAAGAATAAAATAGGGTTAATGATGTATGCCATTATTGTTATTATGGGGATTAAAAACATGCCGTTGTTGGCTGTATGGAAAAAAATGGGCCCCAAGCTGTGAGTAATTAGCAAAATTATATTGTGCTTTAACCTTAGCCAGTAATTAATTACTAGGATTGGATGCTGTAGACTTAAGCATTGGTCTGGACCAGTTAGTTACAAGGTATAAAAAACCTGATTACACTTTTAAATGAAAAATAGGCCAGACAAAGATGCTACGTCTGATCCCAAGCTGGGTTTAAAGCTCTGGACCTATCTGTGGTGTAAATACCAAAGAGGATGAAGCGAAGTCAAGAAAAGCCAAATGCCCACTGGGTACTGAGCACCATGTTACAAGATGAATGAGATTCGAGATGATGTAGCTTTGGGCCTTCCTTAGTTTGTGGAATAATCTAAATTTGTTCAACTTATGGCATAGATGTCCCTGTGACTGAGCTGTCACCTTGTATCTTGCCCATTTCCCCTCTATTTCCAACATTTGTATAATGATAGGAGGGGGCAGAATCGCTAATATACAACCAACTCCTTCATTTGAATTAGGCTTCTTTTACGTAATTTATTATAGAATGAGCAACACGTTTCCTGTTCACTAAGCTATGTATACTTTAGCTTAGGTTGAAAGTTCACAGTGGCTTGGGATTTATTTATTTCTTAGAATACAATTAAAACCATGCAAAGTGGCACTAAACTTCTCCCAGAATCACTGCAGTCCATGGAGCGGTCAAAAATAGTTCAGCTTTTGTTCTTAAACAGCTAGTTCATGCATAATAGCCCTGTTGTTTAGCACTGGGGTTTTTAATCTGTGGCTCTCCAGATGTTGTTGGGACCACAATTCCCTGATCATTGAGCATGATGGCAGGGGCTTATGGGAGTTGCAGTCCAAGAACATCTGCATACAGGTTAGGCATGCCTACTTTAGGTTATCCACACAGGAAATGCAGGCTGGTGCGTTCCCTTTCAGCATGTCTTTCGTTATTTTTAAAAGGCATTTACAAACCACTTAACATTTTCTAAAACCTCTAAGTGGTGCGCAACATTTTAAAACAATGGATGGCATTCAACTAAGTTTTACTCGTCTCAAAGTACACCTATTGGAATTAATCGACCTAACGTTTTATTAATTCATTTCAGTGGGTCTACACTGAGTAAAACCTAGATGCACACCACCCAAGCCAAAAAAAGAGCAACATAAAAGCAGTTTAAGCAGGAATGGAGATGGTGATTGTCTGATATGTAACTAAAATGTATGGTGTAGCACTCTGCACATGCCCAGGTGAACCCTCCTCTCTATTTCCAGTTTCCCAATAAAGAGGCAGACTTAGAATATGAGCACTGAAGAGTTTTGAACCCCCTAAGAATGAAACATGTGACCAGCACACAATGCAACTGGCTGCTCGCTGCCATGACATTACAGCAGTTCCCCTCCATCGGCTTCATTCACATCACCAGGCCAAAACAAAAAGGTATTATTTCTCTATAAATGTGTCTTGTGCAGTCAGGAGGATAGGCAGGCACACCTGAGGCTCCCTCCTGCACTGTGTCACAAGGTTAAGCAATTTGCCTGGTCTGTATGTAAACTGTAAACTGCTAATGAACAAAAGAACACAAGAAGAGCCCATGATCCATCAAATCCGGCATTCTGTTCTCACAGTGGCTTACCAAATACCGGGGGGAAACCCCTAAGTAAGACCTGAGGACAAAAGCACTGTCCCCTCCTGTGGCTTCCTGCAACTGACATTCAGAGCACAGCCATTGGGGCTAGTGGTCATCAACAGCCTTCTCCTCCATGAATGTGCCCAATGCTCTTTTAAAGCTACCCAAGGTGGGGGCTAAATTGTAGCCACATCCTTCACTCTTACTTTAGTTCCGCTAGTTGATGCTGGATCAGTAAACTGATAACATCCCACTCATTGGAATAATAGACTACAGAGATCTTATTTAGATATAAGGCGCAAGATAGATGCAAAAGCATGGGATTAGTTGCGTACAATGGCATTTTCTTCTTCTTCTGCCATCCTCTTTCTGATTCACTTTGCTGATACTGAAATCAACCTATTATGTTGAGTGCGCTTTAGAACACACTGTGACAGAAAAAGAGAATGTTCCTTAAATTCACCATCTCCTCTGTAGTGGCAATGCCTTACTAGGTATGTTTTGTTGCCCAGAACAAAAGTGAATGACAGTGTGAGAGCTTTTGGTGGTTTCTTCTGGGGTAGAGAGCGGTGGCAAGACTTTGGGGCAGAGGATCAGGGCCCCGCAGCAAAATGAGCAGGAGGACCTCAAATTCAAAAGAGCTGCCTTACTCCATTCTGAATCTAGCAAAGTAATACAGCACTTTCCCCTTCACCAAGTCCATTGCGCTGTACCCCATGCTAGTCCTGCTCATAACAGACCCATTTAAATCAATGAGCATGGTTCATTCAGGTCCACTCTGATAGAACACATTAAGTCCAGAGTCTAAAATCACCTAACTGTACCAAGGGACAGTTCAACCTGAACAACAGTTATGCCCAGCAGATCTGCCCTGCAGTCCACATGAATTAACATGCCCCCTATAACATTACCCAGAATCCCTTGCAATATGATTAACCTCTATAGCATAGAGGTTCCTTGGCAGAGCACTCTACTTGGAAAAGACTTCCTAAGAGAACAGGGTTTTAATTCAGTTACAGTCAAGCAAGATGTGTCTGGCCACACACCTCTGTTTTTCACATGCAGGCAGAATATTTGATGCACGTCTGAAGATTCCATAAATGATTGGTACTTTGTTTTCAACTCCCCCCCCCCTCCAAGCACGGCATATGCCTTTTGACTTTGCTCATGAGAAACTTAAACAGGGTTTCCAATGAACATCTCAAGAACCCAATGGAAAGAAGGGAATGTAAGAAAACACCTGCTGTTTCTTTAAAAGAAATTTTTAAAACATACATCCACTTAAAAGGACAAGGTAACTGAGTAGTTAACAGCAGGGTTTAGGGTGACCTTTCACAGATGATAAAGGCAGCAAAAATGTAACATATTTAATACCACAAACAATACGTCACCTTTTTCTGCATACAGATCTGTGGCTCCTGGTAAGTGATGCATAAGCAAATATAGAAACTTTCAAAATAAATTATCTGTCTCCAGCTCACCATCATCCTATGGACGGAAGTGTATCAACATAGCTGGAAGCAGTCATCAAGATGCTGAGCTTACACAGTGCAGACAAGCATAAGATGCAGCCAGGTAATTTCTCCCTGTAAAGGTCAATCTACTGCAGTGGTGTTGTCATTCTGCATCCTGAGGCAATTCTGATGTTAGCAACGGACTCCTGTAATATCTGGTGACACTGGACTAAGGCTGCAATCCTTAGCGCATTGAGGTAAGTCCTACTGGACCAGGAGAAATTGCTTCTGACTACAGATCCTTAAGGTTGTCTATAAGATGCTAGTGAAACAGGAGTCGCTCTACAGAGATGAACTCCAAGAGGGGAGAAGTTCAAATTCCTCCCAACCCACACCTCAGATCTTCCCTCTTTTGAAGAAAAAGGGAGAGCTCCAACTCAGTTAAGGAAAGGACCGTAGTTCAGTGGCAGAACATCTGCTTTGCATACAAGATGATCCAGGTTCCACCTTCAGCATCTCCAAGTAGGACTAGCGATGTTGCAAACCTGAGCTAGACAATACTGAGCTAGATGGTACAACAGTGTGACCTCCTATGTTTCTATGGTGCTCTACAACTAAGGGGACAATTCCCACCCCCTGCAAATAGTCCAAAGAGAATTGAGCATGTGCTCAGCTGCCCAGTGCTGAGTGTTAAGTTGAAAAAGAAAACCAGGAAATCTAGAACGGTGGTGGTGGAATGCCCTGTTTGGAGGCAATGGCAGACTGGAACCCAGAAAAGGAACACTCCATTGTATGTACAGTTACATAAGTATGCTTTTTGTTGTTTTACTCATTTGTAGTGGTCCGACACACGTCCATAAAAATAACATTAAAAATGATATAATTATATATCCAATCATATATGTGTCGGAGTGGCTCTAGATAAAAGTGCACGGGAAAGGGCTGGCAGAAGCAGATTTCTGATTTGCAGTGGGACTGCTGGGATAGGAAAGAGAACAGAAAGTCACTTTCTGCCAGCTTCCTTGTAGTGTTTTATCAATGTGCATTGGTAATGTGAGGGGTGGGGTGGGAAGAGGTATGCAAATGAAGTGACGAAACTGAAAACTAGAGCAAGCTGTCCATACTCCAGGGCTGGAGCTACTTTCAGAATTTGTTGAATTGGAATCCAGGAAAAGTTGAGTGCAGCGCCGAGTTCACTGTGGGCCAGTAAAAGTCTGAAGTTTTCAGAAACTGACATTGTCCTCATGTTGTTAGTATTTTTAAATATACTATTTAGGATACAGAAGTGGTGTGTTTGATACAATAGTCACTTAGCAAATGGTTTACCTTTTCCAATTTAAACAGGTTGTATGAATGAACTGTTAAATGTAGACTCTTAAGTCAATTGTCTTTTGGGGAAAGGGAATTGCTCCATTCGTTCCCTGAATCATTTTTGGGTTTTATGTCTAAGTAGAAGGTTGAGCCTTTTATGAAAATACAGATCTATAATATGATATATCTGAAAACGGCCTCCTGACGTACCAGTCTTCTCCAATCTGGTGCCTCCCAGATGTTTTGGACTACATCTCCTCTCATCCCCAGCCAGCATGATGGGAACTGTAGTCCATAACATCTGGAGGGCATCAGATTGGGGAAGGGTGGAACAAAGAATAAATCTTATGAAGGAGTGGATACCTATGACAGTATCCTTCAGAAAGAATTGTTTTTTGGCCCACTGAGCACCTCAGCAGAGAACAGAGAATAATAAACATCTCATTTTTGATAAGATGTAAAAGGGCTTCTGGGATTGAACCTTTCAGACCAGAGATTTACTCCCCCCCACACACATTTAAAAGCTATATTTCAGAGACTAGCCTTTTTGTTTTCCAGTCGTCCATTATCAGCAGTAATCTTAACAATCTCTAACCTCTCCTATGATAGGTTTGGCATTAAATGTCAGCTAACTTGTTTCATAGGCTAATTTTTCTTTTTCATTTTCACACTTATGTCAACTCATGACATTATAGCTCTTTAATTTCTTCAGTGAAATACGGTGTCAGCAGGAAACAGTTGTAATTTAGAATTATGTATTCAAGTCTCTTTCCAGTATGGTTGAACTTCCCAGATCATCTATCAGTCTATCTTCTGTTAACAGTTACAGAATGCAGACTCCAATTGTATACTGTTTTCTTCTGCTGGAAAAAAAGTCACAATTAGAGCGTCCACATTTAGCAGTTTCATTGTAACGCTTTCCTGCCTCCTCACGTCAGGCACTACAGCTGTTCCATGCATCAATTAGTGTTTATCAATAGGAAGTTTAGTGATGCTTCGTTATAACCAAAGCAGCTGTACATTTTAGAGAGATTTGATTGGGTTTGATTTTATGTTGCTTTTGCAACAACCAAGCTGACCTCAAAGCTTCTCACTTAATATGTTTCAATATGTATTTTTATGCTATAACATGAATAGGTTTAAATTTTATTAACCCTTATTCCTAATTTTACTAATAATGAATAGCAAGTAGTAATATTTTTCATGAAAGTTTATGTACATTTTGCTATCTTGGTTTAAATGCTGTTACCTCACTCTGTGCTGCTATGGTCTAAGGACGAATGCAAAAGAGTTGCTCTATTCTATTCTAGCTCACAACAACAACAAAACATCAATAAATTAAGGCACTTCCTAATGCAAAAGAAAAAATACAATAAACGAATCTAAACAACAAAAATCAGCAAAATCGTAAAATAAATGTGATATCTTTTAGGAATGCCAATTAGCTCTGTAGAAAGAAACAGAGAAACCATCAATCAAGCACCCCCTGCCTGCACACACTCCCCTCTCATCTCTTATCCAGGGCAACAGGTTCCACCAACAGGCTCTCAGCCTGGAGCAGAAACCAGTTTTGTCTTCCATTGAAGCCAACCAGCCAGAAATCAGAATAACCAGAACCTAGAGAAACAAAAGCCCCAGTCCTACAAATGTGGTGTCCATCAAAGGAATCTGCCTTATACCAAGTCAGTACTTTGGTCCATCTAGCTTAGTATTGTCTGCACTGATTGGCAGCAACTCTCCAGAGTTCTTTCATGCCCTACCTTGAGATACTATGGATTGAACATAATAATAATAGTAAAATTTTATTTCTATCCCGCCCTCCTCAGCCGAAGCCAGGCTCAGAGCGGCTAACAACAATAAAAGTAACACAGTTTACATAAAATCACAATCAATTGATTGCAATGCATTCTAAAACCATTTCATTCTAAAATCAATTCAAAATCAAATTAATGGCAACCATTGGGCTAGAGTTCTATGAGGATTACCGAAGGAGGGGGTCAGACTGTGCCTTGGCCAAAGGCCTGGTGGAACTGCTCTGTCTTGCAGGTCCTGCGGAAAGATGTCAAGTCCCGCAGGGCCCTAGTCTCTTGTGACAGAGCATTCCACCAGGTTGGAGCCACAGCCGAGAAAGCCCTGGCTCTGGTTGAGGCCAGCCTAACCTCCCTGTGGCCAGGGATCTCCAAGATGTTTTTATTTGAAGACCGTAAGGTCCTTCGTGGGACGTACCAGGAGAGGCGGTCCCGTAGGTATGAGGGTCCTAGGCTGTATAGGGCTTTAAAGGTTAAAACCAGCACCTTAAACCTGATTTTGTACTCCACTGGGAGCCAGTGCAGCTGGTATAGCACCAGGTGAATGTGATTCCGCGGTGAGGACCCTGTAAGGAGTCTCGCCACGGCAGTCTGCACCCGCTGGAGTTTCTGGGTCAGTCTCAAGGGCAGCCCCATGTAGAGTGAGTTACAATAATCAAGTCTGGCGGTGACCGTCGTGTGGTTCACAGTGGCTAGGTCAGGGCGAGAGAGGTAAGGAGCCAGCATGGGCCTTCCTGCTTGCAGTGCACACGATGCACTAATTATGGTGTTGTTTTATGTGATGTTAGTCTTATGACGCACTCTAGGCTCCCTTTGAGGTGGGGAGAGGAATGGCTGGTTGTACATTTTCATAACTAAAAGAAAAAGAAAATAATTTGGAGCTGATAAGAGAATGTGTACAGGGGGCACATTTACAAATAGTCCAAAAGTACAAATGACCTATACCCTATAAATACTCATCAGAACACTGACGCTCCTTTGTTCTGTATATAATTACGTACAGCATGCTATACACAGATATTGAATGTCTGCTGACCATCCATACCAATTCAATACTAATACGCCCTCATGAACTTCCCTTATAGTTCAGGCAATTATTCTGGTTATCTCCAAGAGTATGGTACATGTCTTTTAAGAAGTTTCTGAAGAGTCTGTTGTCTGGTTTTATTAAATGATACAAAGTAAGAATGCTGATTATAGGGAAGATTGGGGTGATCAGGAAAGCCACATTCTAGGTTGCATATTTTCCAAGTGAGTATCTTCCCATCCCACCGACATCATTCATTCACCTTCGCAGTTCCATTTGGGGAAGAAGGCCAACCCCCCGCCATTTGTATAAAGTGTATTTTTAAAGCTGGGGTCGGTACAAGGTGAAGAGAAGCAGTAATATACTGGTTGACCTTTCACAGGAATTCCAGATAAAGACCCAGAAGTTGAGTCAGAGATAAGCACAAGATCTGGAATTTACAATAACAAACTCTCCATATATCTACCTGTCAGGCCTCTTCCTCCAAGGGAGAGACACAAGGTCACTGAAAAGGCCTCCTTCCATCAACCCTTTTTTAAATTATTGGAGTACAGTTATGCGCAAGAAGAATACACGTAAAAGAATGTAGCTCTTTAGTGGAAGAATTTAGATCTTTAGTGCATAGTTTCTCTTCCCACGTTTTTGGATTTCTTCTTCTTTCGTTGTCAGAACACTCTGTTCAAATATTTTGGAGTGAAAGTGTATTTGAAGTCAAAACCTGTGCGGCAATGGGCTTGATCCAGAGGCACCAACACCCAAAAGGATGCTAGTACTTTTATGTGGATACACACTCACACCTGCATTGACACCGGCAGCAGTTTCAGAGAACAGACTGCTTTACCTGTGATGCATTGCCCCTGTGTTCTTTCTTGCAGGGGCAAACCCGACACCTTGTCCATTTGGCAACAAACCTGCTGATCTAACACACCAAATCTACCCAGGCTCCATTCATTCATTCATTGCAGAGTGGGATGCTGCATCATATTCTATAGATTACTAGACGGTCTGTTGAAGTGAGATCCCATAAGGTGTTTCACACATGGAGCAGGTCTATGTAGCTAGTACATCCCTGACATACTTGAATTACTGGATCAGGAGGCTGTCTGTTCAAATCAAAGTGGCATTGCTAGACTGAAACTGACGGATATGAGGTGTTCGCAGGCACACAAGAGGAAACATAAAGGGGATATGGTCAGCTGTGCTGTATGGTTATGGTTAACAGGCTTATGGATGATGGAGTGCCATTAAAATCTCACTTGGCTAAAAACAACTTTTATTCAAACAGAAAAAGCAGAACAGCAATAAAACACTGTACAGAGCCATTTTCAAAACAGATAAATTGGGATAACACCCTCACACGGCTACTGAGCTTTCCTGGCAGCTCCTGTTGGTCCCATTGAAGGAGGGAAGCTAGATGTGAGGACATAAAAACCCAATCCTGTGCTTTGAGAAATGGTCACAACTCAGTGGTAGAGCATATGTTTTGAAGACCCATGAAACTTCAATCAGGGAAAAATGATGGCACCAAAGCAGCATTATAGTGAACAATCGCAGCAAACAGGAGCCCCTCCCAAAACTCACCATGGAAATGTTTCCTGGGTGAACAATCTCTGCTCAACACTCAACATTTCTGCCTTGGGGAAATTATGTGGTGCAGCCCAGCAAAATAGTTCTATTTTTACTTGGATATTTTATATATATATTTTTTTGCAGAATGTAAAATAGGTGTTTAAAACCCAATATGTATTGGCTATTCTTCAGGCTACATTGGCAAATAGGGAGGAAATATTAATTCTATTCCAGTTATGGTTATTTTCTTCTCTTATGCTATGGAGAATGGATTCAAACCCACTCCTAATCTTCATACCATAACTCTAAATCTAACTAAATCTGAATTTAACTCTAAATTGAGAAATAAACACACTCTGTTTTGCCATGCTGCATTTGGCCAGTGGCTAATAATCCTACCCTACATGTTTTGATGGCAGAAGGCCACAATTCAGAGGAAGCTGTGCGTGACTGGGAACATATGCCGCAATGGCTGCACATAGTGCCTCTTTTTACTAGATGGAAAAGCTCATTTAAATTTATTTTATTTTATTTAAAACATTTGTATCCTGCCCATCTAGTTAAAAAACAAACCAACCACCACTCAGGGCAGCTTACAATGTACAACACTGCAATGTAGTAATGCAATATAAAAGGATTACAGAAAAGAGACTGGCTCAGCAGCTCTGAAAAATACTTCTTTTAAATTGCCTGCTTCATAAAATAATAGCCTGCCAGTATAAAAAGGTAAGAATATAAAAATAGCTTGCTGGATCAGGCTAATGACCCATCTAGCCCTGCATCCTGTTTTCACAGTGAACAACTAGTTGCCTGTGGGAGACCTGCAAGCCGCATTCGAGAGGAGGAGCACTCTCCGCTCCTGTGGTTTTCAGCACTGCTTTTCAGAAGCTTTACTGCCTCCTGCGGTGGATGCAGGGCACAGCCTCCAGGAACAGCCCTTGCCCCCATTAATATGTCTAATCTTCTGTACAAGATGCCCCCGTGTATAAGACGCCCCCTATTTTGGGGACTCCAAAGAAAATGGAGATTGCCCAAAGTTGTTGAGCTTTTTTGGGGAGGATTACCCATAGTTGCTGAGCTTTTTTTTGGGGGGGGGGTCCAGAGTTGTTCAGCTTTTTGGGGGAGAATTGACAAAAATTGCTCACCAGCAGGAACTGCGCTGCCACTTGCGCACATTGCAAAAGCCAAAGACAGGGCTATCTTAAGCATATGCGGTGCCAGGGTGCAAAGATCCACCTGGTGCCCCCACCCAGGTTGCCCAGTCCCAGGCATGCAGGAGGGCGGAGCTGGCCGGCCACCTCAGCATCTCACTAGCTCGGTCACCCCCAAACTCGTGGCATAGAGCTGCCCACAGCAGAAGAACCCATTGCGGCACTCCGACCAATGGGCAGGCTCTTCCCTGGACTCAACTCTCGGGCCCCGGACTCTCGGCCTAGTGCCCCTGAGAGTCCGGCGCCTGGGTGCCCCGCACCCCTCGCGCCTATGGGTAAGATGGCCCTGGCCAAAGATCATCTGTCCCCTTGCCGGCAGAAGCCGCCAATTGCCTGCTCAATTGATGCAGCGACACCCAATCAACACCAGCCCTTGACGCAGCCATCGAGGACACGCCAAATAGTCGCTGACGATCTCTGGCTCGCAGCAGCAACCCATCACATGTTCCCGCTATGCACTATCCATGTATAAGACGAGCCCCAATTTTTAACATGCAGTGGTACCTTGGTTTAAGAACAGCCCTGTTTACGAACTATTCGGTATAAGAAGTAGAGTTCCGGTTAGTGAACTTTACTTCGGTCTAAGAACAGAATCCGAATGGTGGAAGGGCATCGGCAGTGGGAGGCCTCATTAGGGAAAGCGCACCTCGGTTTAAGAACGGCTTTGGTTTAAGAACGGACTTCTGGAATGGATTAAGTTCGTAAACCGAGGTACCACTGTAATTTTTAAATGAAAAATCATCGTCTTATACATGGAAAACTATGGTAGGTTAGTGGCTATCACTGCCTCATTTGGGAGCAAGTTCCATAGTTTAACTGGTGAGGAACAGTGAGGGAGGGGACCACCATGCTTCATGGGGCAAGGCGTTTCACTGTAAGAAAGAGAAGACGATGCTTCTCACATCCATTCTACTGAAAGGATGCAATGCTGAAAGCAACACAATGGTTGCAGAATGCAGATGTGCAGATATATAAATTTTTCAGTGTTTTACTCTCTGTCGCTTTGGGATTGAATCTTATATGCATGTTTTGTACCACAAGCAGAATTGTGTACTGACACACTGATGTTATTCTCTTTCTTTATTCTCTTTATGGATTATGCTAGTAGGAGTAATATCAAAACAGGATATTTTACTTCTGCTTCATAAAAATGGCTATTGCAGTGATCGATTATAAAGATTTCTAAAAATGCTCTCCTAGTGTCAAGGAAGACCCATTGTTTAAATGACTCTATTAATAAATCTGTATTTGTTTTCCTGATTTGTTCAGGAAAAAAACCTTTCCTGTTTAGGTTAAATTTACATGTTCGCAAAATAATGCTGTTACTGAAAACCTTAGATATGGTAGTCATATTTTATCCTGTTATCAGTAATTTCCTGTCTTCCCTAACTTTGGATCACTTTTGTCTTCTTAAAAGCTAGGCATGAAAAATGACTTTTCAAAGTGTGCATCACAAAACCCACATTTTGATAATCTATTTTTGTATTGCGCTGTTTCTTTTTACCTTTTGAGGAGATGGGTCACATTGTTATATACTGTCGGGAAAAGTTTCCAAAAATTAAAAATAGCAAGGCACATTAACAAAAAGAAAGAAGGAAAAGAAAGGAAAATGTATTATGATCAGGGGAGTCGCAAGGGGGGTGCGGGGGTTGCAGCCTGCCCTGGGTGACAACCGCTCCCCCTGGGCGAATCTGCTTGGCACCCCTGGGGAGCAGATTTTTGTGATTGGCGCGATTGTCGTAGTGAAAATATGCCCACTGATCGTGCAAATGACACCCCTTGGTGGGCGGCACTCAAATCCCCGGCAGACGGCTTTATGCGATCAGGGGTTGGATTTTTTGCGATTGGCGGGTGGATTTTCACGTCGACGATCACGCTAATCGTGGAAATCCACCCGCTGGGAATGCGAGTGCCGCCCGCCGATCACGAAAATCTGGCCGCCGCCCGCATAAAACCGGTCAGATTTTTACGGTTGGCACTCGCATCCACTGTGGGCACCCGGGTGGGTGTCAACCTGAGGGGGGTGACAAAATGGTGGCTGGCACCCACTGCGGGGCCTGTCGCACGCCTGAGCCATGCATCTTGGGTGCCCGCAGGCTCTATGCTGTCTGCCAGCTGCCCCCCCCAGCTGTAGGGTGGCTGAGGGCCCGCAGCACACACACCGGCTGTATTAGCGCTGCAATTGGTGTCTGTATGGGTGCTGCGCATGCTGTCCGTCATCCATATGGGCACCACGCGCGCCGCCGGGCAGTTCAACCCGCCCCTGTGGGTGGTTCACCCTGCCCCTTGGCACACCCCACCAGTTGCCCGAGAGTCTTCCTCCGCCACTGATTATGATACTAGAGAAACCTCTGGCACCTTAGGGAAAGGGCAATAATTATATCTATCCCAATTAAAGGGAGAGAATTAAAGGAAGGTGTTGGGTGGGAAAGACTAAAAGGGTAATGAGTTTATTTATAATTAAAAATATTTAGATCCTGCTGCTCAACCTCAACTTTCAAAGTAGATTACAAGACAATTTTAAAAAATCAATGCTAAGAATGAATTTGTCATAAGTAAAAAGACAGTGAAACCAGAAACCAGAAACATCTTGAGACTGTTGTTTAAAAATAGCAAAAGTTTAAAGGTGGTAAATGAGTGCCAGTGCAGAAAAGCAAGGTATGAGTTTTAATAACAAATATATTAAAAACGCCAGTGTTTAGACTGGTGTCTAAAGAAAATTGTTGAACACAGTGCCAAGCAAATAGATAGGCAAAGGAAATTTCACAGCTGAAGTGCCACAGCTAACAAGGCCTTAAAAGAGAACCTTTAAGGATGGGGACACCCTGAGTGAGGCTTCTCAGAAAGATCCTAGTAACTGGTCAGGTTCGGAGCAAAGCAGGCAGTACATGTCATTTAAGCATTGTAGAAGAAAGATAGCACCTTTAGGCCTGATTGGAGACCAGCTTGAAATCAGCAATACTGGGTCGTCATCCCCCAGTACTAGGGAGATATATCTTGTGTTTCACAAATCAACTGAAGTTTCTGAAGCTTCAGAGGCAGCCCCATGGAAAGTGCACTGTAGTAATCCAGCCTAGACCTTTACACATTTTTCGGACCATGAAAAGCATCCGGACACCTATCTGCTGGATTGGATCTAATGACATGCCTAAGCTGTGTACTGTTTCTTGATTTAGTACATACACTTCACACAAGAGTACGTGGAGGGATAATGCTAATAAAATATGCCAGGAAGGTGGATCTGCACATGAGTCAGGCTGCATGTGTAAATGGGTCCATGTGCAGGATCTGGACCTGGGCCACTTGACAAAACAAGTGCCAGAATCCAGTAAATTATCTGCTATGCTGAGATGGCAGATAATGCCCTCTTAGAAGTGCCGCATAATTTCTCAGCCGGAATTTTTGGTATTCAGTAACTCGAAAGCCACCACATGTTGCTGTTAGATTTATTTTCCAGTTTAGTGCAACGATCATATTGTCAGAGTAAAATACGGCCAAACATAAAAAAGCATGATTCTTTATTTATAATTCTAATTCTAGTCATTTGTCTTATTATGCATTATTAGAAGTAAATATTCAAATTATTTTTCCGTTTCATTGTTGAAGATATTGTTGAAGAATGGGTCTCTGCCCTAGGTGTCTATTCTGTATTGCATTGCTGTTGTTTGTTATTAAATGTTTGTATTGTTTTTATCTGCTTTTAGCCATTATTCTTGAACATTGCCCTGAGACACTTGCATGGAAGATAATTAATTAATAATAATAAAAAATAATATTGTGATAATACAATTACAATCAGCTAACATTTAATGACATGTGATCTATGTGCTCTGTACTATCAAAATTTGTATGCTTATCAGCAAAGCTTATGTCAAATGAAATGTGTCCCAAACTAAGCCTTGACAGAAGGAGAATGTAGTAGCACAGCGTACATGAATCAATGTCTATGTGAATAAGTGTATGATCTATGCATGGGCTTCTCCTATAACAAATTACAGTTACGGTTTCTGGGGAAGGACTTCTCCCCAAACTTCTATTTTGTGCTAAAGACCAGAGTCTATAGGAAAAGAATACCACACATGTCCAGACAGCAAAGGGCAAACCAGACTAGAGTCAAGCTTAGAGTAGACCCAATGGGTGGGATTCAATTAATGAGCCCCATTAGCGCAGCACAAGAACTTCGGCCTGTGCAGTAGCAATTTCTCCCCTCCTCCTCCTCCCATGCACCCAAAATCGAGTCAAAGGTGGGATTCTGGATTTTCCTTCATGAGATGAAACGGGTGAGTGTAATCAATTTCACCATGGAGTTTTCCCCTCTGAGAACTACTCCCCTTTGGAAAAAAATGTAGATGGTCCTTCCACAAACACGGTTTTAACAGTGAGTCCGTAAGTGACTGTGAAAGCTAATTCTGGGTGGGAGTTGATCATGGTGAGGGTTTGCCACAAGTGCCTTCCTCTTAGCACGTTTCTCCCTTTCGTTCTGAGTTTGAGCATCTTCGAAGTCCACGACACCTTTGGTAGAGGCTGTTATCCAATTGGAGCACTCACAGGCCAGTGTTTCCCAGTTGTCAGTGTTTATACTACATTTTTTAAGATTTTCCTTCAGAGAGCCTTTAAACCTCTTTTGTTGACCACCAGCATTAGGCTTTCCATTTTTGAGTTCAGAATAGAGTAGTTGCTTTGGAAGACGATCATCAGGCTCCTGCACAACATGACCAGTCCAACGAAGTCGATGTTGAAGAATCATTGCTTTGACACAAGTGATCTTTGCTTCTTCCAGTACACTGGCATTAGTTCGCCTGTCTTCCCAAGTGATGTGTAAAATTTTTCGGAGATACTGTTGATGGAATCTTTTGAAGAGTTGGAGGTGGTGTTTATAAGTGGTCCATGTTTCACAAGCATACAGTATGGTTGGTAGTACAATAGCTTTGTAAACAAGCATGTTGATTTCCCTGCAAATGTCCCGGTCCTCAAACACTCTGCACTTCAATCGGGAGAAAGCTGCACTCGCAGAGCTCAGGTGATGCTGGATTTCAGGATCTGTGTCAGCCCTTGTGCAAAGATAACTGCTCTGGAAAGATGGTTCAGATGGTCAAAGACCAATTATGCCATTTGGGAACTCTACAAAGGGGCAGCTCCATGCTATCCTGTATCCTGATCAATCTGTCAGATCAATCTATAATTCATTTGAATAGGATGAAAATCTTACCTTTGGTCTTTACATTTGATTTGTTTTGCTTTTGTAATTGGATGTTATTGTTTTAATTTCTGTAAGCTGAAAATATCTCATTGACGTGTAGAGTAGAAATGTTCCAGAGATGTGAATAAATACATGCATTTGTAATAATTTGTTCCCTGTGGCCTCTGCATGTACAATACTGTGCATTTCAAGAGAGCTGTGCTTGAATATATCTGATTTCAGAAATGCACATACCATCTCTTTGGTTTCAATTGTCCTACCAACAACATCCTTTGCTTTTTCAAGGGTAGAATTTTATCAGGCTAAAATTTAAGGCGGGTAGTTAATTTTATATCAGATTTCATGTGGCCGGCCGTTTCTCTTTGCCTTCCCCATGCCGCCTCCTCTGTCACTTAGCATTAGAAGTATTACTTACAGAGTAGTAATTACCTTTGACATATAATTATTATGGTTTTGATGACAAGAAGGGCCTTTTCTTTTCCTTCTTTCATAACATATATTCCAGAAAGCACAAGCTTATTGAACGTATTTAGAAAGTTTAAAAGCAGTTGGCTTTAGATTGCACTCTGGGATAAGAAGCGAATTGAAAAGACTTTTTTTTTTTGAGGGGTGGGTGGGTGGAGAGGGTTTAAATAGTGAAGGAGACCATTTGAAAGTTCAAGGGATGATCTCACACAGGCATACAGGCTAAAGAAACCCTCCAAGTGTTGTTGACGCTGAGTTGAGAGGGAGAGAGAGAGAGCCAGTGAGAGAAAGAACTGCCTCAGAGCAACCCAGCCAGATCCCCAACAGGAAAGGAGTGCTTTTAAAGTTAATAAACTGAAGGAGGCTGGGCGGGGGTTGGGGGGGAGAGAAAAGAAAAAGAAAAAGGGGAGGCTCCTGGCAAGGCCGTATAAACTACACAAATGAGTTTCTAATCTTGCCACACGGGCATTTTTCCAACTCTGCACTCTGAGTCAACCCCAGCTGCAGGCCTGGATGAGCAGTTTAACAATCCTTAGCTCTCCCCCCCCCCCTTTCTTTTTAAATGATCACAATCAGGAATATCATGTTTCTTGAGCCCAGGGGCTATGTGGGATTTGAACAGGGTGAGTGGCTGGCTTTCCTCCAACCATACCTGCAGCTGCATTTCTTAGAAGGATAGAAAACTTCAGGCTGCCAGTGTCGCATTTTTATTTTTATTTTGCAATCCCCCCACGCCCTGACAGTGATGCATTCTTAAAAAAGAAAGAAAGAAAGAGGTGAGGGAAGAACTGATAACATGAAACATGTATATAGAGAATGAACATGATAAATAATATTTTAGGGACCTACTCTTATTTAAAATTTGATTTGAAACAGATAATGGAAGGAAAGTAACACATCTTCCCAGGCTAGTGAATTGGGTAGGAAGATACCAGAAAAAGCTGGGGAAATATATTCACATATATTAAATAAAAAGTAATATTGTGCTAGAAAATATGCACGGTGCTTTTATAGTTGCATATAAAAATGTGTATCAAAACAAGAAAATCAAGGTGTGAGCAATAGTTTATGCAATTTCATTGGGTTTTTTTTAAAAAATATATATATTTAACATCTGTTTATGAATAAATTATTGCTTTATTAACAAAGTAGCTTATGCAGTACTCATTTGGGCAAAGGCCTTAATTCATGAAACCTCGATACAATGGCGTTCAGTGAATACATGACAGATTTCACCCGTTATGACACAAAATAAAAATACAAGAAGTTGAAGCTAATGAAGGTTTGGTGGAGCCATCTTGCAATTCATATGTATTTATGCCTTTGGAGTAGGGAATACTAAAGGGGCCTTTAATTCCGGGTGCTGCAAGAACCAGCTTAAGGATCAATCGACGACTGTTTTTTTTTTGGGGGGGGGGGTAAACCTATTTCAGAAGACCATACACTCAAATTATTTCAAACTTACATGAAGTGAAGAAAGACTCTTAACTGTGGGAACAGTTCTCAGGTGAAAACAGGCAGACGTGCTATGAGGGATTTTTATGGGAAGCAGAGATCTTTACAGGAAGCCATGAAAGAGGAAGTGTGAAAGGCTTTTGCTTCACAGTCTTCCTCTATAATTTGTGAAGAGGTTGTTTACTGGGAGTTGCATGAGCTCCAGATGTGGCAATGGCTCAGGGCAACTGACATGCGTACACCCCTCTTTCTCACTTAAGTGAGAAAAGGAGTATCACAAGTTACTTGTGCACCCTATTATGACCCTTTGTATAATGCGTGAAAGAGCTCTCAGTGAGAAACTCATCAGAAGAATAAAGGATCAACCAAACGAGATGACTATGGGTATGCATAAGAATCTTCCTCTGGTATTCACTGGTTGATATTGCCCACTGAGGAATTTTTTGCTTTTGTATCAAGTGCCAGTTCAGTATATACCACCAATAAGTATTGAGGCTGCTGGATGGGATATGGAAAGTATGGAATGGTGAGACAAAGAGCAAGATCAGTGAGAAAGCTCTATAACGAACTTGGCTGAACTAAACCCAACAGGGACATTACATTTGTTGCCCATGGGTTTTTCCTTTCAACATCTTTTTTTTTTTTTTTTACTCAGGAAGATAACCATTATTCTCAAATATCTTAAAGAACAGCTCTAATTTTAGTGCTTTTTGATATTTGGAAAGAACAAGGGAGGTAGTGACTGCTGTGAATGACGAATATTGTATTTTAGGCTCCTGACCCAAATTTAGAAATGTGTAATATATAAAATAAGCTCTGGTCCCATTCTTTTTCTGCCTTGACTTCTGCTTCCTTTATTCTATTCCTTCTGCTAAAGATGGATTTAGCTAATTATTCTTTCTGCTGAACATCAATAGAAGTGTATGCATCTCTGGGCCGTTCCCACTCCCCTCACCCCTGAGTCAAACCATATAGACTAGGGCATTTATTAAATTGCAGCTCTCTTGGGCTCCCAGAGTTACAGGCCAGCCTGGAACAGAGAAGTATGATAAAGTTTTTCAGGTCCTGTTTAGTTAAGGCAGAAAAGCTGGGCTCCAGCCAATATCTCCACCACTCAAGGCTCTTTTCGCAGTCCAAAATTATTTGGCTTAAACATTTCCAACTGTGAGGAGGTCCCATTTCACTGATTATGCAGTCATTCACTTTTCCACATCAACATCAAAGTCATTAACAACTGAGTATTATTGCATTGGCTGGAATTCAGTTAAGGACTAGAGGGATGTTGCTCTTTATTAAGATAAAGCATGGCTTGGTTATGTCACCCATGAAATAATCAATTTACTGTGTTGGTTAATTTCCTCCTCCTTTGATCTGTGAATTAAATTCAACCAATCATTGTTTCACAGAACTGCCACTACAGAGATGGTTTTTAAAATGAATGTATGCATATTTTCTGTGGCGGGTAGTCTCATAAGTAGACTGCTCAGACACTGCCAACATCCTATCAAATATTTCACGTCGTATTTCCCCCCTATTCTTTATTTCAGTTATTTTCCTCCAAAGTTTAAAGGAAACGGGACAAACTCACAGATACGATAGTGGCACATTCTCTCATTTTGGCCTTGATGGCAGAGGAATCTGCCAGAAAGGGAGGTTAAATTTCCACCTGGAATCCACAGTCATATGTCTGAAGTCAGCACTTCCACTGGGTGGTAGTGGTAATGCTGTATGGACCCTATTTTTGGATTTGACAGATGCCCACATCCTTATGCAGTTGCAGGTACTTTGTGCTAAGATTGGATTTCTGTAGAGGACCCCTTCTATAGTCTGTCCACTATAAACAACAATGTTTAAACATTATGTTTGTATAAAGTAAATACATAAATGCAACAGGTAAAAGCAGCCTAAAATGCTCACAGTGCATAGTTGAACTGTGGAATTCACTATCACAAGATGTATCATGGCCAAGAATTTGGAAGGCTTAAAAAGTGGTTCAGGAAAAAAATCATGCAGAATAAATCTATCAATGCAATTTTAGGTTATATTTTAGTGATCAAGATTTAATATAAATTTTTAACCGCCGCTATATCTGTATTGTCTCTGTTATACCCAATTGCAATTCAATGTATTCCTGTTGTGTTTTATGATTTTCCTGATATTGTAAGGGAGCCGGAACTGGTCTGTGACCGTAATAATAAAATTCAATTCAGCCTATCAATGGCTACTAGACATAATGGTTATCAACCACCTTTACTTTCCTCACTCTAGCTACCTGTGTCTTTTGGTGGCTGGCTTGCTAGTGAGGGCCATCGTATTTCCCACTAGAAGCCACAAACTTGATAAGTGTGTTCTGCATGTGCTGAGGTTTTGCTGACTGTATTCCCAGAGCTCAGTCCCTGGATCTCTGGTATCACGTAGCAGGTAAAGGCCATTGCTAGTAGGCATAGACCAGAGATGAGGAACCTGTGGTCCTCCAGATGTTCTTGGACTAAAACTTCCATAGTCCCTGTCCACTGACCATGCTGGTAGTGCTGATGGGAGATTGACTCCAGCAGCATCTAAAGGGTTACAGTTTCCCCATCCCTGTTTCAGAGATGACTTGGCTAGATGGACCAGATGTCACTGTCCTACTCATAAAGCAGTTTGAACAATGTCCCTGCCTTCCTTTATCTCTATTTTATATCAGAATTTTCTGCATCTACTTGATATGGTTCTCCCTTAATTACAACTGAAGAAAGCAGTCAAGTCCAATAGTCTAGGAGATTTTTCATAGTAGTGGTTTTTGTGTGTGTATACGGAACAACTTCTGGCAATGTTCTTCAACACTGTCAGTAAAAGCATCTCAATTACAGCATATCCTTTTAACAAGTTTGAAGCAGAATATGCTAAAGATATTGAAAAATGTGCCAAGTATATTACGCCCACTGCCAATTTTAGTCCCAGTAAATTATCCACTGTTTGCAAGTCTGAGCCTGTTGCTGTTCAGAGATTGTATGACTCCGATTTCAGTTTTCATTCACTGCTTTTTGTTTATATGAAAGAATTCAGAGTAAATCAGCACTAAAATATTTGTATATATAAGGATTATCCAGACATGAAAGCAACTACATAAAAAAAGGAAATCTACTTTATTTTTTCATGTGCAAGGCGGTCAACGTTTTATACAAGGCATGGAAATATTTCATATTTCACTTGTGACATGGACACCATGTGTGTGGGTTTTTAATTTTAATAAGCATCGTGCTCAGAGTACAAACCTAAAGGCCTTCTCTCTCTTTTTCTATGTGTTACAAAATTCAAGAATAGCAACAAACTAAGGGAGAGATTATGGTTGTGTGCATTTAAAGCACATTTTAAACACATAATTTACTTAAAGAATTCAGAGCTGTGTAGTTTATTCCTCACAGAGTTACAATTCCCAGAAAACCTTAAAAAAACTAATTTTTTGAGGGAAAGAATGCCAAATCTTGTATGTCCAAACTGAGTCTTCGAGGTGAGAATTAGTGGAAGAGTACATCTAAATAAAACCATGAGCATCTCACTCATAAATATACACTTCCAGACCTGTATGTCAATTACAAAAAATGTCACAAAAAAGTGTGAATGCTTAATAATAATAATAATAATTTATACCCCACCCAGAGTGGCTGGGGAAACCCAGTCACTCTGGGCGGCTTCCAACAAAATATTAAAATACAATAGTTTGTTAAACATTAAAAACTTCCCTAAACAGGGCTGCCTTCAGATGTCTTCTAAAAGAGGATAGATTACAACATTTATTTTTACTGTCTTTCTCATAAGTATTTGGTATGGTTTTGTTTTCTTTAAAGAATCCTAGACAGCTTCTTTTCTTTCTTTCTTTTTACTCTCTTCAGAACTTAGAATTGAAGGGTGTCTAGAGGAGAAAACTTATCCATTTGACTGACATGTGCCATGTTGATGCTGATGCCTGGGCCAGCCAAGATGAGGACTCACCTCAACAATTATCAGGAAGAGTTTTATACTTAATGGAAGTAATATATTTAAAGAAATGAAGCATTGTAACACATAATAAATGCTCCTTTCAACCATAATTTTACCAACATAAGTAAAAAGACTGTGTCTGCAGCTACTCATGTATGTAGAATCTCCTGTTAATTGAGTCAATGATTTATCAGAGGAAAAAGCATAATTTTTGCAATGGAAGAGATCCAATGCATTAACTTAGTGGCCTTTTATAAAGGGGGGGTTCTTCCTTCCTTTGAATGTGAAATATATCACAAAACGTACCTTATTTTAAAGGGATTGAAAAATGAATACCATCACACTTTAGACCATTATAATTAACATTTAGGGTAATTATGAGCATGATGATTCATATTCCGTTCTTAATTAATGTATATTTCTTTCTTTTGTGCTCAATTTACCGGAAATGCCCTGTTGCGTGTGTAGGTCCCCAGGCCACCCCTCAAATAACTTCACACATAACACGTAATTTAGTTTTGGTTTTTGGGCACTATTTTGGCCACAACTTTATTAAAATACAAAATCAGTGAGTGGTTGTTTAGACATTGGTTATGACTATCTGTCCCCCCGCCTGGGACAGAACTGGCATCCCGAGGTCCGATCGGTAGCCAGTAGAAGAGAAAGTCAAACTGGGGGGTCACCTGAGCTAAGCGTCGGACCCACGCCGCTCTCCCCAGCAGCTCCCCGAAAGCTTGCCATAATCCTATGACAAGGATTGCCCGGTCCTATGACAAGGATTCCCATGACAGGGATTGGGCGGCCCTGGTCCCATGACAGGGATTGGACGAAAACATGGCAAGCCCCAGGATTCCTTTAACAGAATTCCCTTCAGCGCAGTAGGAGGGGCAGGCACCGCCTGTTCAGACCCCTCCACCACCAGCATATTATAACCAATGCCTAACCGCCACACGAGCTCTAACGCTCGCCGCCAACCACTCACAAACCCAACCATGAACCCAATTTACTCGCCACCACATCCAGCCAAACATCATTCCCCAAACTGGAGAGGTGCACTCCATCTGCCCGTAAAGGGCCTCAGCCTTAAAATTAATGTCTGGGTGCGAAATCACCAAACCACCCAGCTCCAATACCTTCACTCAAACAGCAGAGTTAATGCGCTTCCTGGCCCTTACAGCGGCCTCCGGGCGGGAACACCGCGCCAGGTTTGCCTCTGCAACCGGTGAGACCAAATTATTCTCACTGAAGGTAATAAGGCTGCCAATGCCTCCAAATCCCTTGGATTGAGGTGCGCAAAGCAAGGCAATCAATAGTTGCCACATCATTTTTTCCCAGCTGCACCACTATGGCCTTCCTATGACAAGGATTGCCCGGTCCTATGACAAGGATTCCCATGACAGGGATTGGGCGGCCCTGGTCCCATGACAGGGATTGGACGAAAGCAGCCGGTGACCAATCAGCGGCATAAACTCTCCCCATGACATTCCGCGTCTGGAAAACCATGACACTTGCACGTGCTGTGGGAGGCTGAGACACGCTCCCCTTGCAGACTGCCTCGCTCTGCTGCCAGCCCAATGAACGATGCTGTGTCCCACTATCCAGACGCGGACCAGCGTGGGATCTACAAGGGTTGAAACAACAAGCATTAGTACCAAACTCAGCATTTTGTTTCGCACATAACCCTTGAAAGCATACGATTTCCATCTCCCCAAATCCTTGATCCTGGCGGCTGAGAAGCCCCAATGGGCTGCCATAGTCGCTGCACCTATGCGAAAGGAATGAGGAGCGAAACCAGAGGCCGAGATCCCCAAGCAGAGATGGCCTTACGTATGACTTATGTGAACTGGTGTCGTGCCAAAGGGTGACCATTTTATTGCATGAGTAGGGGGCTGTCCCCAGGAGGTCTCAAGGCCAAGTACTTCCTTACATCCTTGACCGGGAACGGGCCCACCTCCCCAGTCACTGGGAGGCGGACAACCTCCCCCCGACCCAGCTGGTCAGTTTTTGGAGTTGTGCACTACAAGTCTCAACTCCAAAAGGGAAACACATATATCCCGAAGCAGCAACTCACGAGAACCAGCAACTTCTAGAATCGGGCCAGCCCCCAGGGGAACGAAAAGCCAAATATTTCTAGAATACAATAACGGGGCAAGGGCCCACCTTACCTGTGACTGGAAGCCCGATGATGGCAACCCTGCCCACTAGGTCTGACTTAGAGCTCCAGACACTTATGACAAGCTCCAAAGCAGATAAGGAAACATCCAGAGGCAATAAGCCTCCAAACTCTCAGCCCCGTGCTGGCTCCAACACAATTTCCCCAACCCTCAGTACACCAAAATTACAATGGAATACTGAAAGAAGTCTCGTCTAGAACTAGAACTAGGAGACAAGTATTAACTTGTTGCGGATACTGCATAGGTCAAGATTGACCGGCTTCCTGCCTGCAGTCCTGTGAAGGCTGGAGCCTTTACCAACTTTCCGAGACCCTGCGCACAACACACTTTTAGAAGGGTCTCTGAAAAATTAAAGCTTTACTCCAGCAGACATTGCAGCGGACTGAATTCTGATAGTTTTAACAGTGCATCCGATCTGCAGCAGGTGGGCAAATTACTGCAGGTCCTGCTCAGAGAATGGAGGCAAGTTCCTCTGAATGGCCGAGGACTGCCAGCTAAACGCTAAGAAATCAGTCCAGGCCTTCTCATAAGACCTGAAAGCAGAAGGGGAAATGTAAGCTACTCCTCCTCTTAATTATCAATTGTTGCCAAAGCGCCACAGGAGCTCCAGAAAATCCGGCTATAGCTGGGCGTCCAGAGCCCAGGATCTGAAGCTCTCCAACTGAAAACGGGATATAGTGACAGCGAAAACAATAGATGATCCCGTAATAAAGCGAGCAGAAACGCAATATTAAACCTTAAGCAGTGCAGCTGGAAAGCACATAAAAGGGGGGCGGAGACTGCCGAAGCATGAGGACCATTTTCCCAGGACCCTCACACTGACTGGTTATCAGACCAAGACAGACCCGACGGTCCCTGCACTCCTCAGTCCAGATGTGCGCTGACACTACAATGGGGAAAACTCAAGAAAAGTTAGGTCACATGTGATTGCCTTGCCCTGCCAGGCTCAAGGCCACTGTACAGGATGATGAAGGGACCCAGGGCCATGAGACCACCTGGCCAAGCAGGAATGGAAGGGGCAGCCTGGAACAACCACCCTGCATGCCATTTTTATTTTATTTTATTTTTTAAAACTGACCTAGCAATGATAGAATCTGACAAAGCAACATTTGCTATCAGAGGAAGTATTACAAGAATAACGTCCTTCACGGCAAACAGTTTTTCCACAGGCAAGCAGAGGTATGAGCAACGGTATCCAGCTAGCCCCCAAATACGTTAAAGGGGCAGTGGAGCCACTGTCCTAACCACTGGGAACACCCAGCTCCTCAGGGAATAAAAGGGGCGTACAGTAAGCCTTAGCAGAGGCTGATGTCACATGAACCAGCCAGTAAGATAATCCAAATAATGGTACCCCCAGTTAAACGAGTCTTGACTCGCAATGTTCAATCCAGAAAGATGCCAAAGGACTTGAGTGCTGCACAGCCTATAGTGCAACCCATTGGCATCGCCTTATAAATGCAAGGACCATCCAATTAAAGCCCAACTGCATATAATCTAGAGGGTGAACCGGCAGCAGCCTAACAGCCAATTCAATATCGCATAATGCCAACCAGGCCCTCATCCAATTTGTTGGTAAGCTCAACTGCCTGATCCAAAGATGCATATTTCACGGAACAATTCCAGAGAGTCATTCACTGAGGTGCCTATGGGATGCGATAAATTATAAGGGGGATTATATGGGGCTTTCTTAGGGACGATCCCCAAAGGGGATAAATGAAAATAGGAATAGCAGGAGAATCAAGGGGATACCTCCATATGTCCCAATGAAAGCTGCTTCCTAACCTTCTTACTTGCTACCACAGGTAGCTCTCTGACTGGCTTTGAGTTGCTGTGTTCTGAGCCACTGGCTGAAAAGCCAGAGGAATCCCAAACCTTGGGAAAAACCCTTCTCACAAGCACAAAACCACTGACCCATCTAGATAACCTTTTAGCCAGGCTTTCGAGGAAGATATTTTTATGGAAATATGGGTGAGAGGTATCGAGTTATTGCTTGCTAGTCCCCAGCCCCCACTTGGGCAGAATGCCCTGCCTTGAGTTGCCACCATGATGTGTAAATTTACAGGGCCTACGCCGGCCAGAAACCCTAAAAAGTCCCAACAAAGCTGCTGCCGGGCCAGCTTCCTGCATACAGCTTAAGATTCTATTGCTCAGGGAATTTCCATTTGAAATGTGGAGCTGCGCAAGTGGTCCACATGTCCCCGTCCCTGTGATCCTAGCAAGCAGAGGGGATAATGGCAGCCCTGCATCTAACGTTCCCATAGTGAACTGCAACTTAAAGAATAGTGGGGTGGAAGGGACCCTGAGGATGATCTAGTCCACTCTCCCACAATATAATAATAATAATAACAACAATAATAATAATTATTATTATTAATAATAATAATGATGATGATGATGTATTTGTACCCCGCCCATCTGGCTGGGCTTGCTCAGCCACTCTGGGCAGCTTCCAACAACAGATTAAAATACAGTAATGCAGCAAACATTAAAGGCTTCCCTAAACAGGGCTGCCTTAGATGTCTTCTAAAAGTCTGGTAGTAGACATCTGATGTTGACGTACCTGCAAGGAGGTGTAAGCATCATCCCTGCTCCCCGTTTCCCTGCTCCTGGATCGCCGTCTCTGAAGATGCTTCCTTCTGGAATAAGGCACCTAGGCCATCAGCAAGTCAACCTCTGCAGGAGAAGCAATCTCTGGAGGCATCTGCAAAGGCTCTGTCATAGTCTGCAAAAAACTAAATGAGAGGAACTGGTGAAACCAATGCTTTGTGCACCACATGGGGAAGCTATTCAGGCCGGAAACGCTGCCAGAGGCCATCAAATTCTAGGGCCAAGCGGGCCAAGCCTTAAGATCACCTGCTAGGCCAGACATAAATGTTTCCAATGACTTAACAAACTCGAGGCAGCCCACCACCTGTCCAGGTACACCTGTTTGCCCTTTAGAGGGAAGCACCTCCTCAAGAAACCCAAAGTTCTTTTTAGGAGCAATATCACAAGTGGGCCGAACTACCAAGCAACAGAATAGTCCAAAAGGAGCAGCTTGTTTTGTTATGTGATAACAATGGCTAAGTGGGGGATATGAACCCTGTCTCCCAGGTCCTAGTCCTGCGCTCTAGCCACTAAGCCACAATGGCTCGTCTCTAAAATGGCAGTTGCCACTATCAGGGCAAACAAACTTGAAGAAAATAAACTTGTTCAGAAACAGCATAGTTAAAGAGCATACACAGAGTGCTCACTGGAGGCACAGAGAGCCTCTGGTTCCACTCTGTCTGCCTAAGATATACATTAGCAAAAAGTGAGCCTGCAAACAGATAAATTCTTATAGAGAAAGTGAGTCACATGCCACAGAGACTTAACAATTGCTGTACTGCTAACTGTAGCAGGCTTAGGCTTAAATGATATGTGCAGGCCGAGAAGGCCGTGAAGGCCTCCCAGCTTCTGCTCTCTGCCTTTTTTGTCTCATTGCAATATTAAAGGAACTCAATATAGTGCTCCTGCCCAAGGCTAAATTAAAACTTGGCCAACAGCACTGCATGCAACCAAAATAAAGCCAACCTCTGGGGATACTATAAACGAAGTGATTCAAGCTAGGCTGGGAACAGCCCTGACTAGCCCCACAATTAAACAGGCAAAAATGGGGGAAACCTCTTTGCAAAAGAAAGCCCCTAATGGGGGCTCTCTCCCTATTGGGAAAGGCAAGCCCAGGAGGATTATGCACAGGCAGCGCTCACAGGTACAGGGAGAATCTTCCCAAAGGGCAGGGTGGGGTGAGAAATCAAACAGGAAAAAAGGAGAATTAAATTAATTAAGGGACTAGAGAGGGGAATTAAATTAATTAAGGGACTAGAGAGGATTAAAAAGAAGGGGGAGAATAAAGAAATGTAACCAGACAATGAGAAGATTGCTCCTGATCCGATGCACTCTGCAAAGAGAAAGAGAAACCAGAGTGCACCAATATTTAAAGACTATGGTCCCACCCACCCAATTTGCAACATATAATTTGCCCCAGCAACCCGGGTTTCCAATCACAAATGCCAGGCAATAACTATTAACCAGCCTGGCAACAAGAGGCCTGGCCCGGTGGCCCACACCGCAACACGTGCTCTCATTTATTGGAGAACACGCTTTTCCATCCACACACCCTCTGGGCCAATAAGCTGAGAAAGAATTAGGTAAGGAACAAAATGCGACCTTCTGAGTATGTTCAGGGAAAGAAACAACTTTATATCTTATATTTGTGGGAAAAGATGTTCACAGAAAACTCACAGATCCTAATAAAAGCAGTTTTCATTTCAGGTACTTGTTAAGCAAACAAATTGCAATGTGAAATCATATGCGTACAATGGTAACACAGCTATTTGCTTACAATGTGTAATACTTATTTAGGAAAAAAGAGTCCAGACTATTGAAAGTTACTAGCGTATAATTGATGCTCTACCACAGTAATCAGACTAGTAACCACAGCCCTTTCATCTGTGTGTTGTATTATTTTTCACTTGCATTTATCATTTTGTCGTCAGCTGGGTGTTTGCCTATAACTACAGAAAAGTGGACATATGGTTAGGATCATGGTAGTCAGCAGCGGAAAAGACTCACTACATCAACAATTTTGGGTCAGGTTTCTCGAGAAGGGAATCAATTAGCTACAAAAATAAAATTGCCAATTGTTTTTGCAGGGAGACAGTGCAATGAAAGCCATGCCAGCAGGATTCTTAGAATCTTAAAGTTGGAAGGAAACTCCAAGTTCATCTAGCCCGCCCACCGGCCAAAGCAAGAAATCCACTACAGCATACCTGATAGATGACTGTCCAGCCTCCATTTAGAAATGCCTAAAAAGGAAAAGTCCACCACTTTCCATGTCAGTTTTGTTCCACCCTTGAGCAGCTTGAAGATGAGTGGAGATTGTTTGACTCAGTCAGCTGGAATTGGAGGATATAGTTAAGAACATAAGAGCCTGGTGTATCAGGACAGCATCTAGCAGAGCATCCTGCCCTCAAAGTGACCAACCAGAAGACCAGGGAAAGCTTGTAAGCAGAACCTGAGCACAAAGCACTCTCCTTGCCAGTGACTTCCAGCAACTGGTATGCATTTACTTGGGTCTCAAATTTCAGTGGTGCTCTGTGCAACACTGACATTTGCCCCCCTTTCCCCCCCACCTTCCATTCCACGGCAATGTGTCCCCTGCAGCGCCCCCAAGGCTCCACACCCAGCACCCCCCTAAATCTGCCTCTGACTGCTGCTCACATTTTCATATTCCATTTGAGTTGCCACTACAGGCAAACTCTACAAAGGTTTGCTCTTTTGATTGAGTGGGAGTTCTCTATATTTCTGTGACTAGGCAGTGTAGTCTGCTACTTACGCTCTGTGTGGGGCTACCTTTGAAGGTGACCTGGAAACTACAATTAATCCAGAATGCAGCAGCGAGACTGGTGACTGGGAGTGGCCGCCGAGACCACATAACACTGGTCCTGAAAGACTCCCAGTATGTTTCCGAGCACAAGTGTTGGTGCTGACCTTTAAAGCCCTAAATGGCCTCGGCCTAGCATACCTGAAGGAGCGTCTCCACTCCCATCGCTCAGCCCGGACACTGAGGTCCAGTGCCGAGGGCCTTTTGGCAGCCCCCTCACTGCGAGACGTGAGGTTACAGGGAACCAGGCAGAGGGTCTTCTGGTAGTGGCACCCTCCCTGTGGAATGCCCTTCCTTCAGTTGTCAAGGAAATAAACAACTATCTGACTTTTAAAAGACATCTGAAGGCAACCCTGTTTAGGGAAGTTTTGAATGTTTGATGTTTTATCGTGTTTTTAATATTCTGTTGAGAGCTGCCCAGAGTGGCTGGGGAAACCTAGCCAAATGGGTAGGGGCATAAATAAATTATTATTATTATTATTATTATTATTATTATTATTATTATTATTACCATCTTTTAAATATATCAACTTTTAATAAAGGTTTTTTTTCTTTTTTAAAACATTGACAGTTATTTTCCTGTTTTGTTTTCGGTGGAACTCAGCAACAAGGACATTAGTACTGGCAGCCAGAGACAACTTGTCCGTTATGACTACTGCTCCCCTGTAACACCTCCCAACCCCACTAAACTTGGTGTTGACCACATTCAGGGTACACTCTTAGTTGGCTCTGCATATTGGCATACCCCTCAACTGTCACATCCCGTTTCTCCAAACGAGAGCACAGACCTACATTTTGGGTGCCGTGATTTCGCTCTACCCCCAAATTGCTTGGGGGGGGGCTAATCTTCCATGGATCACGTGACTCACATGGGAGTGTGGCCCCTAGAAGATGGTGTCCTGGTTTTTCGTTGTGACATGTTGGAGGATATGCATTGGGCAGCTCAACGGACTTTAGGATTCAAGATAGTGTTCCCTATAATGCGTTCTAGAAGCTGCAGCAATGTGCAGGGGTCCCACAACCATCCAACTGACTCAGAATGTTTTCCAGGGCCTAGGAATTCAAGCAACCCTGGGTTATGGTGATATTTCCATAGATATATCAAGGCAACCATTCTATGGAATTGCACTTTACGCATCTCTATTTATTTTAAGCAGGCCTTTTCTTTTTCTTTTTTAACTTGGCAAGAGTTACATTTGAGGGTATTTGTGACATGTGGGATCTCACTTGTAATGTTTGCTCATCCAAAAAAGAAACTTGCTGGAGCACATCCTTAGCAAGAGCGTTGGGGAACATACCAGTAATGTGTGAAATCATACCTTCAGGCTGAACATTGTGTCCAATATCTATGGAACAGGAACTTGGCAATCCAGTTAAGCTGCAAGTATTGGTTGTCTGCCAACTGTACAGCTCAGTGTACCTTCTAGGTGAACTTTAGTCTGACTAGATCAAACGATTTTGCATTGAATGATGGAATACTGTTCTTAGGATAAAGACAGTGGCAGGCCCCTGCAATATATTCTTTTCTGCTCAATGACCTGCATGCTGGCAAAACATTGCGGTTGTCAGCTGTTCTATGTAGTACAAGACTGCAGAGCCCCAGTGAACAGATGGAGGCACACAACATTTCACCAGAAACAGGACACCCCTCCTGTTCCTCTTAAACGTTGGTCAGAGGGTTGTGGTGGATGTTGAGGAGCAAGGCTTGCAAAAGGATCCTACTTTAAAAAAATATGAGGTTTCCTAGCAGTGTTTTTTTCATCTGCCTCCTGGATCTTTTGGGGTTTTTTCCTTCTCTCCTTCAAATACTAGTTATGGCTTTGAATGGAGCAATAGTTTGGGGTAGAAGAGTGTTTTGTTCTGTCCACTTTTATTTTTAGGAAAACTGAACTAATTTGCATTTCCCAGATTAAGTCTACACCAGGCCTTTAAGGCACATTTCCCCTCCCAGAAACCTCCTGGGATCTGTAGTTTGCCCCTCATAGAGGTATAGTTTCCATTATCCTTAATAAACCACATGTTTCTTTGAGGGAAGCCACATGCTTTAAATGTGGCTTTCTGGTGTGGATTAGACATCAGTATAAGCCAGTTTATGATGTGGACTAGACAGAAACCTTAAAGGTATGGTGTGTATAGGTCATAGGTCATTCCTAAGTCATAGACAGGAATGTAATTATCCTTCAGATTTTGTGCTTCGGATCAAGGGATGCCATAATTGTGCTTCGGATCAAGGGATCCCATAATTTTTTCAAGTTCTATTAGCTAATTTTAAGAAGCTGGGGGCAGGGGCTAACATTTGGAGAAAGCAGAGGGTGAGGCTTGCAGATTTCATGAAAAACCCCTTCCGACCTGTTCATTTATAATTTGAGCACTGCCTGCTTGCTTAATGTTGAGCTGCAATTGAATCTTAGTTTTAGAATTGGTGCTGTTTATGTTTTTATGCATTGTTCTATAATTTATTGTAATCTACCTTGTGTATTCTGTTAATGAGCACTCACGCTTTACATTGTGGGTGCCCTTTGCGGGATCGCATGTGGTGCTACAGTTCCCAGGGAGCTTACTGGCAAACAGGGGCCGGCTTGCTTCTCAGTGTTAATTTTGGAGGTTCACGCCCAGCCTCAGTAATCAAGTTTATTGCTGGGAGGTGGGGCCAGCCCCATTTATAAATAGGGTGGAGCCAACAATAGCCACACGGTCGGCTCTGGAGATTCCTGGTCATGCAATGGAAAGACTCTCCGAACGAGCAACCACATACTATAAGAGCATTTAGAATTGGTGATTTAAGATTAAAATATGTATATATTTTGGGTGATGTGTCTTTGTAGGCATGCTGTGTTGGCCAGATAATCTTCCTTTGATGAAAGTTTGTGAGGGACCCTTGCAAAGCCGAAGGCTGGATCTACACACAGAAAAAACACACGCTATAAATAAGTCAAAAATTTGATTGTTATAACAATGCAAAATTTGCAACAATATAACTGGCTGAGTATAGCTGAGTCCACAGTCTAATCAGATCTGTTTCAGAACAATAGGCTTTCCCCACACTCCTCCCCACACTGACCTCCCACAATGGGTTGTTGGGAGCGGGCAGGGAACCCCCCCCCCCCCGAACAGCACACAGGGGAGGAGAAGGGGGGTCCGTCAGGAGGTTGTTGGCTCTTCTTTCATTGGAGGTTTTGAAGCAGAGGTTGGCTGGCCATCTGGCATGGATGCTTTGAGATTCCTGCATTGTAGGGGGTCAGATGAGATGACGCCTGAGGTCCCTTCCAACTCAACGATGCCATGATTTCATCTAGCAACCTGAATACAATTATAAGAGTGGTTAAACAATCAATCCCTCTTCCCATAGATTTCAGGGAATTGTAGCTCTTTGAGAAGAACAGAGGTCTCCTAACAAATCTCAGCACCCTTTACAACTGCAGCTTCTAGGATTCTTTAGGCATGCATTTAAAGTGGTATAACAGGGCTTAAAATGTATGGTCCAGATGAGTCCCTAAGCTTGTAGTTTAAAGGACTGTGAGATCTGTATTTTCCTATGTGATATGCACTCTCAATAACTGCCAGTCTCAGAGTTCCTTGTACCTGATAGGACAGACCAAGCTCTATAATAATCGTGGTCATGTTGCCGGTGGGATTTACACTATTCTGGGATTAATGTGCCCTTGAAAAAACGGTTTTCCTTCAGGGTAAACATATACAGTGGTACCTCAGGTTAAGAACTTAATTCGTTCTGGAGCTCCGTTCTTAACCTGAAACTGTTCTTAACCTGAGGTACCACTTTAGCTAATGGGGCCTCCCGCCGCACCACTGCTTCACTATTTCTGTTCTCATCCTGAAGCAAAGTTCTTAACCCAAGGTACTCTTTCTGGGTTAGCGGAGTCTGTAACCTGAAGTGTCTGTAACCTGAGGTACCACTGTATAGGGTTGACACCATACTGCAATGCTTGACTATAAATCAGGGCAGCCTCTTCATCCTTAGCCCTTTCAACTCAGGCATGTGACATAGCAACCCAGAGTAAGTTAAGTCAGCAAAAATGGTGGTGTAACTCAAACAGTATTTCAAAGGCTTGTTTTCCCTCTGCCAGGCTTAGGCCGGCACAGCCAGCAGACCCTGATCCTGAACGGAGTTTGGATCTGGGGTACTTTATGCCAGCAGGCTTAATTTACAGCAGGCTTGCTTTACGCCAGCCTCTTGCGAATCATATTGCTCCCTAAGAGAGGAATGATTTTTTTTTTTTTGAAGCCTCAAGTCACAACCTGCCCAGTGTTGCTTCTGCTCAAGCACCATTCACTTCCATGGGACCGATTTGAAAGCAGCGCTCAGATGGCTTGCATTTGCTTTAAGCCGCACAATCGGAGAGGGAAAATAATGAATAGTTTAATGAAGCCTGCCTGAAGATCTCTCGAGTATATCAAAAAAGCAGCGTGAGACAGTTCCTTCCGCTTACTGTGTGAATCCCTCTTACATGAGAAATCGTGTTAGCCCTCATAGCACTACATTGCGGCAAACATGTTTTTATGTCACAAAAGCCCAGATTTTACAAGTGAACTTGACCTAGCTTTTCTTCCTTGTGCTTGTTCCCCTCCCTCCCCTTTCTTTCCCCTCCCAACCTTTGTGCTAAGTGTGTCGAGGTAGACAGGGCTTGCACTTCTCAGCTTGGATTCAATTTGACATGTTATGGGGAGCTCTGGCAGGAATCTGTGCTGCTAAGTAGGTCACTATAGAGTTCTGATCATTAGCATATTGGAGGGCCGCAAAAAATGGACTTATCAGTCACAAGAGAACAAGCAGAAGACACAGAAGAGAACTGTGGCTTTGGTTTTTGCACTTGTAGCAGAATCCACCCTGTGTTCTTCTACGAGGAAGCCCAGCACATTCTTATTTTTATTTATTTAAGAAAACACACACACCCAGAAATGAGACTCTTTCCCTCCTCTGCTGCAAATGTTTTTAGCCCAGAGCATTGCCTGAGGCCATAGCTAAGGAAAGTTAGCCCAAAGCTCATGATGAATGCTTGCTGACTTCTGTGGTCAATGTTCCTCGGGAGTAAATGGTAAAGAACATATGGGCTGCACTTTGTGCTTTTAGCTTGAAGGGCTGAGGAAGGGAAGGCAACGAGAGAACAAAAATGCATCTCTTTTTGAAAACATTCGACATCATGATCCTTCAGCCGTTTTTAAAAACCTATTCGCAGCTGTAGAGGAGGCAGATGTTAAATGTGTTCTTTTAGAGCAAGGAGCTCAACTCAGGCTTTCTTATCTGGCTAACAAATAGCAAGATAAGCATCCATTTGCAAGTGCAAGTCTAGTCTGGTCTCCTCAAATTTGATTAAGTTCAAGGAGACTTACATGTATATAGGATTGCAACCTTAGAGAATAGAACCACCCATCCTGAAAATTATGGCCAAAAAAACGGTCTTGGGACCCTTCACTTGATCCTAGAGATTGGCGCAAGGTAGGTATGCAGCAATTGGCTTATTTGATGGCCTTTTCTCTACCGTCTTTGTTCATTTTCTAGAGGCCTGCCACTCATGTCAAGTCTCGTATAAGGAACTCTATGTTCAGGTAACTTGCATACCCATTGAACCCATTCACCAATATATCTGAAGGAGGAGTTGAAGGTTGACTCTTAATGGCCTAGGGACCAGGTTATCCGAAGGGTCTCCTTCTCCAATCTGAATCAGCCCTGTTTTAGTCATCTTTGGGAGGGCCCCTTCTCCCTGTCCAAGATGAATTTGGAAAGGATGCAAGTGAGCACCTTCTCAGTATCTTCCCAAGGCTTCTCCAATGGCCTTCCACCAGCAGATGCCGACTTTTATTTATTTATATGCAAGACTTTGTCCTGTAGAGCTTGTTGGTTTCTGTTTGTATTAATTCCTGTTTTATTCTGATTTATCTGCTTTGTTTCTTTAATCTCTTTTCTTGTGTTTTGTTGTTGTTGTCATGTTGGGTCATTTTCATAGGAATAGAGGAAGCTCCCTTCCACCAAATCAGATCCTGATTTGGTCCATCTAGCACAGTATTGTGTACACTGAGGGGCTGCACTTCTCCAGGTTTTCAGATAGTTTTCTCCCCTAGCCTTACCTGGAGAGGCTGGGGAGGGAGCCTTGGACCTTCTGCATGCAAAGCAGATTCTCTGCCACTGAGCTATAGCCTCTCTCCAACTTCCTGAAGCTGTTTTTCTTTTAAAAATAAGTAAGTTGAGGTTCCGTTGCATATCTTGGCATACAATGTGAGTTAAATCCAAAGCTAGACATCAAATGCTTGAACTGAAATAAATGAAACCCAAACATCTCATATTTGTTGATGTCCCTTCCGGAAAGTCAACTCTTGAAGAAGAAGAAAACCCATTGGTTTAGCTTGAAAACAACGGCTAATGAAAGTTACTGGCAAGTTGCCTGAAAAATTGGCCTCTGCACAGTTTATTTGCTGGATGCCCCATCTTCTTGCACACCTTTCACTTTTAGGCCCTTAGGACCCGCATATCTTTCCTGCCATGTTTTGGAAAGGAGCTGATGTGGGGAATTATCCCAGGGTTCAGCCCCCAGCTAGATATACAGCCTCCAGAGCTCCAGTTCAGTTTTTTTAAAAGCCACCAGGATATTTGATAACGCCGAAACTGAGGTGCTAGAAAAGTGATATGAATCCAGCCCTCTGTTGGAAGCATGTGTTTTATCTTCAAAGTGGGACTGTATCATTTCTGTGTTTTCTGCTTCAGGACCTTTACATTTTTTTGGGGGGGGGGGACTAAGAAGCTTTTACTAGGAGGCATCTTGCCATCCATGAGAGAATTTATTTTTATTTATTTATTTTTGAAATCCTTCTCTTCAGCTGGGTGACACAGTAAAATGAGCTTCTGCTTGAGAGTGTCTGAGAAATTCACAGAGTGTGTGATACGCTACTCCAAGGAAGGGCCTGAATCATCCCCCTTCTCTGCTTCTGAGTTATGAGGCCACATCTCACTCAAAAGATTGCACGTTTTATCTCACAGGTCATTCCATTTTATTGCAGCATTGCCTTGCTTAACGCTATACTGAAAGTTCTTGTCAGTGATTCCATTACAGACCTCCTATTTTGCTGAATTTATATCTTGGGGCTAAAAATTCCCTCTGGGTTAAAACTTGGCAAATGTAATGCTAGGCCTTTTTATACATAGAGAGAATTTACCCCCACTTGCCCACCCACCCAAATTAGTCAGGCTGTTTGATGTAGATGTCAGCCTCTAACCATCTACCTGAGATGTGATTTGTTGTAGGCCATATTTCATTTATTGAAATTTCACAGGCAATTAGTTCTTAATACAAAAGACTTCCACATTATAAGTATTTAGAAGCAGGCTGGCACTATATATTACAAACTGAACAGAGAAGTCGCAAGAGAGGGCGACTTTGTAGCATTTCACTACCCGACATTTCATCAAGTGCACTTTGATGCAATGGCAATCAAAGAGCTAGACTTCCCTGAAATTAATATGGTTTGATTACTTATAGTCTTGTATGGCTTTATATGATAGCAGGCAGTCTTGTTCTGTTAAAAGTATAGCCTGTAGATTTCAGATAAGGAATAGGCAAGTTTATGAGCAATTTCCCTAGCAGGTCCTCAGACACAAACCCTCTTGAAGAGGCACTGCTTAGGAGACATTGATTATGAGGTGGAGCAGGACATCCTCTTGTTATGGCCTGGATCCGAACCACATCCTGTCCCTTTTTGGCCAATGAGGAATTCCACCCAAGGCCATAACCGCCAAAGTTGTGATGAATTGCTACGGGGAAGACAAAACCTGCCAAAGCAGGAAAATTTATTCCCGGTCCTTCAACAGCAACCAGTCAAAGACTGCACCAAGCGCCCGCTAAACAAAAAGAAAAAGTTAACCTGCAAACAACAAACATTAAACAAAGGGAGGGTAGGCACTTAGGCTGGGCATGAACCTCCAAAAATTAACACTTAGAGGCAAGCCAGCCCCTGTGTGCCAGTAAGCTTCCTGGGAACTGTAGCGCCATGCGCGATCCCGCAAAGGGCACCCACAATGTAAAGTGTGAGTGCTCATTGTCTGCATTGTAAAGTCCCTCAGATAATGGAAAATGGCCATTCATTTCGCTTTTGTACTCATGATTTTTTTAACTGCTCTTCTTTTAAGTCAAACTTCAGGTCTGATACCAAATGCTGACATCGTCAATGTGTTACTTATATTTTACCACACTCTTAAAGTAGTATATTTACCTCCAACGCTGACGTAACATTGAAGTTTACGATACTGTCTTCCTGCAGTAGTCAATACAGGCCCTTAATGCTAACGTTTAGGTAGGATCAGTCTACTATTTAAAGTCTTAGCAGAATGACTGTCAAGGACTGCCTCTCCCCAGATGAACTGACCTGCACCCTGCGATTATCATCTGAGGCCCTCCTTCATGTGCCTTCTCTGCAAGAGGTATGGAGGATGACAACATGAGAAGGGTCTTTTCTGTGGTGGCTTCCTGTTTGTAGAATACTCTCCACAAGGTGCTCACCTGGTGCCTTTATCACATACCTTTAGGTGCCAGGCAAAAACATCCCTCTTCTCCCAGGCCTTAAACCATCTATGGCTTTTTAAATGGGGGTGGGGTGGGTGGGAAGTTTGTTTATAACTATGCTATGTATTTTTGTGTTTTCATATTGCAAACCGCCCTGCGATTCTTGGATGAAGAGCGGTATAGCCATGTAATAAATAAAAAATAAATAAAATACGAAAAATCCCAGGAACATGTTTAAACCTAATTAGCAATTTAACTTGCCACAGAGCACCTCCTCAGAAGTTTGGCACTAGAATCACAAATAAGATTGTACTTTCAGGAGGGAATGGTGGAGTGTGGAAAGCACTACAAGTTATCTGTGGTTATGTGTTGGATTCAGGTTGTTGTTAAAAGATACTGATTCACTAAACGGAAAGAATATAAGGGCACTCAGTGTAGGGTTAGTTGCTCATAGGTACATAAATCTAATAATGAATAAATGAGGACTGCTTTGTTGGGAGATCAGTAATCCAGCAAGTTTTGCGTCATGCGTGAATATACCCTGGTAGCCAGTTAATGTTTTTTGTCACCCCAAAAGATGGACTCCGCTGGGCTGTCCAGCTTTGCAAACATTTTTGCCACCCAGCTGTTTGTCACTTGCTGCCTCTATCTGTCTCTCATATTTATCTTACAGTATATCTGACAATGGAAAACATTAAGATTGTTGCTCTTATAAGAGTAGAATACAAAAAAAGGTGAGAGATAATTAACTCTGGCCAATTAACAGTGACAAGCCTTGCTTCCCAGCCTAAAATAATAGCCAGTGTTACTCTCCCAATTCTATGGATTTTTGAGCCTTCGAGATCAGTTAATCAATGAACAAGTTGTTCAAAAATGAGCAGCATGCTGCAATATGGTGCACACACACACACACACACACACACACACACACACACTTTTATTATTTTGGCTGGCATAAATGGAAGTGAGACCAGACCTCAATAAATTATTATTGCAGTTCCTTAAAAGATATATTTATGGTTACATAGGCTGTACATGCAAACGTTTTACTTGTCACTACCAGCTGAATATCCCAAATGTGATGATTTTAGCTTATATGCCAGTTTGAAATCTGTAAAGGATATGTTTAATAGCATAAGGGCTGAGAACCAAGGGCATGCAATTCCAGGGCAACATAATTAAGTAAATGAGGGCTCTTTTGTGCACCTATGATTGTTCTTGCTTGGTTAATATCAGTCTTACCTCACTGAACTTGTATGAATTCTGCATTCTTTCTTTTTTTTTATATTCCACATCCCCACTTTTCCCCTTTCCCTCCCACATACAGTGTTCTGCTATACAAGAAGAGACAAGCAGTGGAGAATAATAACGAACTTGAAAATTGTGCATTAAAAATAGCCTTTCATAACAAGGTAAATAGAGATTATTATTTTTTTTACTCTATTTATGCTGTCATGTGTCAGGAAGAATCAACTGCTCTCTGAATTCTGCTCCTACTGTGCTTCCCTGCTTAAAACATGTTGACTATCGAACTTGGAAAGTAGCTTTGCCCTTCAGAACATTCATTAAAGCACAAATAATGCTCCTTTCCCCCCTTTCCTTTTTCTTTTTTTAATTGCTCCCCCAACGCAGCCCGCTCCAGCACCATATAATTAAATGCCCGTTTTAAATGGTTTTCGTTATTTAAAAAAATAATCAGCAAAGGCAGATCTCCAAGTTTAAGACTTCACTTGAGATGTTATTCACTAAACTTATAAATAGAAAAAAGTGTCATGTCAAACATTATAGCTGCCAGATGATTTTGCCTTTTATCCAAAGTCATCCTCTTATTAATGACTCATGATTTTATTTTATGTTATTTAAATATAATGTAATTATAGATTGTTCTGGAATAATTGGGCATATCTTGCATTCATATCTGAACATATTAATTAAATCCAACATATGTATTTATAATATGCAATGTGCCACCATTGTTCAGGATAATCCCTTTAATCCTGTTTGAATAGCAAGATGTAAAAAGTTAATCCCAGTAACATCTTTATAAACAAATATTTAAATAAATCCATTTGAGTCTTTGTTTTCTATAGCACCTGTTCTGAAAAGGCTGTGAAAATACTCTAGCCCTCCATTAGGAATAAATAATAGGGTGCTTAAGGACAGCATACAAAATAGGTTCCTGTATATTTTGAGTCATACTGGCAAATACTAGTACCAAGAATGCCCCCCCCCCCAATTTGCTTAATATAACAATGCTTCAAACTCAGTTCTGTGCAAGAATATTTATGGATCCTAGACAGATCTTTTTAGAAATCTCTTCAAGGTTGCCTGACAATAGTACAAATTAAATAGTGGAAATTCGGATACATATTGAACTCCATATCCCACAGAAATGTAATTATGGGTCTTGGAACCCTCACGTTCTTTTTATTCTGCCTGGCACCTGGCCCAAATGCTTTAGTCTAAGGAATCCACACTGAATCCACAGTTTTGGATTTGCATGACTGCACTATGACTATGGTTTCTACATATGGCAAGACACCAGGAACTGGGAAAGAAGCAATTGTTTTTCCCCTGCTGTGAGCAATGGAATTGAACATGCCTCACATTGTTTTCATGCTGGGATGTCTCCACCTTCCTGAAAAATATAAGTGCAAGCCAAGCTTATTAAATTCCTTTGGGCAGCAAGAAAAACATAAGCAGGCTTGCATGCACATACTCAGAGTGTCCTTGCAATCAAGACAGGTGATTTTGTTCTACGTTCAGCAAAGAACACTGGGTAACACTCTACTGAGTACAAATCTGAAGTGTAACACATCTGGTTCAGAGAAAAGTAGTACGGGAAGAATTCAACTATTACTAAGAAAGATACTAATAAGTCATTAACCCTGGACCAGAGCTGCTTAGCATGGTGTCCTTCAGATGTTGGATTCTACTCCCTTTCTTTAGAAATAATTTTTATTGGTTTTACAAATTTGTTGTTGTTGTTTAGTCGTTCAGTCGTGTCCGACTCTTCGTGACCCCATGGACCAGAGCACGCCAGGCACTCCTGTCTTCCACTGATACCCGCAGTTTGGTCAGATTCATGTTTGTAGCTTCGAGAACACTGTCTACCATCTCGTCCTCTGTCGTCCCCTTCTCCTTGTGCCCTTAATCTTTCCCAACATCAGGGTCTTTGCCAGTGAGTCTTCTCTTCTCATGAGGTGGCCAAAGTATTGGAGCCTCAGCTTCATGATCTGTCCTTCCAGTGAGCACTCAGGGCTGATTTCCTTAAGAATGGATGCGTTTGATCTTCTTGCAGTCCATGGAACTCTCAAGAGTTCAGCCTTCTTTATGGCGATCAGCCTTCTTTATGGTCCAGCTCTCACTTCCATACATCACTACTGGGAAAGGTTTCACAAATACAAAGTTAAAAACAAATAATAATAAAAAGTATATCCATATAAAGAGATTCCTCTGAATCTCGGGGCTTCCCCCCATACCCTTCATGGGGTCCCATTATAAACATTTAATAATCCATATTCTTCCGTACTCCAATTTTTATACCAAACCATATTATCCATAGTAATTGTTAAACTAGCAGTGAAATCAAAATCCTGCTAATGTTTCCATCTACTTACAGTGGTCTCATAAAGAACTTATAATCCCCCCCTTCTTTTATAAAGTTTTAATCCTCTTGGTTTCTGAGTTTTGCCATCTCGGCATAGTCCATCAGCTTAGTTTGCCATTCCTCTCTGGTAGGGACTTTATCTTCTTTCCATCTCTGGGCTAGTAACATCCTGGCAGCTGTTGTTTCTTACATAAAAAGTCTTTTCTGCTCCTTTGGGATATCAGTACAGTGGTACCTCGGTCTATGAACAGTCCTGTTAACAAAATATTCGGGGAACGAACTCTGTAAAACTGGAAGTAGGTGTTCCGGTTAGCGAATGTTGCCTCGGAAGATGAACGGAAGACGAATGGTGGAAGGGCACCGGCAGCGGGAGGCCTCAGTAGGGAAAGCACGCCTCAGCTTAAGAAAGTTTTGGGTTTAAGAACGGACTTCCGGAATGAATTAAGTTCATAGACTGAAGTACCACTGTACCTGTAATTCCTCCTATCCTGTCCCAGGGATGACAGTGATCCATCTGGAGGGAGCCAAGGTGCTTGTGTCTGACCCTAGACCATTTGTCAATATTTTATTTGTTTATTTATTAGAAGGTACACCAACCTCTGGCTTAGAAATTCTCCAAGTGGAGTGCTAGACCAATTATACTTATTTATATATATGTATATAAAAATGTGTGTATTGCTTTGTCATGAAAATATATCAAAGCAATTTGCGGCAATAAAAGCATAAAACCATACAATAATAACCGGGGGGGGGGGGGGAGGTAGTTAAAAATGGACCTCAGTTAACCACTGTGGAAGGATGTATTCTTAATTACCTGCATAGGCCTGATGGAATATAAAAGTTTTTGGGGGGAGTTTAAAAGTTGTCACAGAATGTGCCTGCTGAATCTCTAGTGCCAGAGAGTTCCATAAGACTCGGTTTGTGACGCTAATGGCTCAGTTTCTTGTTGTCGTCAAACGAGCCTCACCGTAAAACACAACTAAAATTCACAGTAAATAAAATAAAAACCCTATATATTAAACCATCATCCAAAACAAAGATAAAACATTTAAAGCAAAGATAACTAAACCATATGCCTGGATAGGCTTTGCTGAAGCAGGAAAGTTTTCAGCAAGCATCCTGCACTGCATAGATATGTGGGGCCAGAAGAAAAAGTGGGCAGAGCAATGAATGTTAAGTTTATCTTCGTACAGTAGGCTTGTGTCACACTTTTCTGCATCCGTGTAATCAAGAAACAAAGTTCAAGACAGATTCCAGCCAGGCAAAAAACCTCAAGGAGAATCCATAACTGGTTGGTGAGGGGTGTGTCCTGGGGAGAGAGGGTGTGGTTGGGCCAGGCTGGTTGGTGTCAAGAGAGACCCAGGGGCCAGGTAGTGACGCCTGAAGGTCCACATTTCATCCCCTGAGGTTTGATATCCCTGGCCTAACTCCATGCCCACCCAAGATCAAGGGATTTCTGAGCTTTTAACACTATGTTGGCTATAGCCCACCTCTCCTGTGGGCAGACTGATGGCCCTCTTGCTGCCACCTAATGCATGTTTTCATAATGGTCTTTTCCTTCTCCCATCAGGAAGAGTCCAACTCCTCCCTCAAACATGACCAAACTGCCGGTTTGCTTTGCAAGCTTTTAAAACTCCAAGACAATGAGGGGAAAAACTGTTCACTGCATTCCGATATTCATAGAAGCCTTTAGGCGGAATGTCTTCACACATTTGTTTTGATTATTTCCCAAATGTGTATAGAAACCATTCCCTCTCAGTTTTGGTCTGTGAGCAGCAGTAAAACTAAATTTGTATTCTCCATTACGAGATTTTATAGTCTGTTCATCTTCTCTCACTTTCTTTCATTCAAAGACAACACAGAATAGCAAATTCCTCCTCATATCCTGGCTTTTTCAGAGTGTGGTTCCGTTTGAAACAAAGGATGGAGTCGACCTTGGGTGACTTCTGTTCAGACCTACCAAGTGGGGACTACGACTACCACATAATTTTATTCAAGCAATGGTCATAATTCAGAATGGAACCAGCTCTGCGCACCAACTATTTCTTTCCCCTGGTTGTGTTCTAACTCAACCCTATTCTCTAGGTTTGATTCAAGTGGCTATGCTTATAATCCTTATAAGTTGAAACTGAATTGGAGCAGGAACTTCAAAGTGCAGACCTCTGGTGGACAGCAAAAACCAGGCGTGGCTGTGCGCGCCCCTCTGTTTATATTTCCTGCACATCTACAAAAGCAGGCAGTTCCATTTATCCCTTAACCATGTTTGTGTACCAGCCCACTAACTGCTGTAACACCATTCCAGAACAAAACTTGTCAAGCTCACGATTAGTATATAGATCACTGCTTTTAGTATCACTCTCTCTTTTTGCTTTGATAATGATGGAGGCAGGGATGGGAGGGGGTTCCTGAGGAGAAAGTACCCGCCTCCCACCCCCCACCCTGGTGCAGATACTGAAGTGGGGGAAAGAAATATCCTCCCCACTTAATAAGAGCAAATTCCTCAGAGTAAATCACCTCAATGTAAAGAAAATGAAATGCTGTAGCAAGGCCAGCATCTGCTGAGGGAAGGTGAGAGCCTTTCCAAAAAAAGGTAAAAATTCAATTAAAAAAAAAGCCCCCCACACAGCTGAGTGCCCATCCTCCATCTTTTGTCAAGCTGCTGTAATTGCTACTTATTCCCACAAATCAGCCCAATTAAGCATGTTATACAAAGAATGCACAGTTGAATGCTAAGACCTAGGGGATATAAAATGAACAAATGGAAGGCTTCCATGGAGTGCTTTTGACCAATCATCTCATCGTCTTCAGAGTCTGTCAAGATGCTGAGACAGAGAAAGGCTGAATTCAAGCATATATTTAAGCTGCAGTGACAATAAGTGCTTCTCTAATGACAGTTCCCTTGTGTTCCTGCTCTCTTTCTCCTGGGCCCAGTTGCAAATCAGAAGGTTCCATTTTCACAGGGGTTTTATGGCGAAACATTACTGCTCAATGAATGCCATGGGACACTTCTTAAACAAGTAGCTTTCAGAGGAGCAGAGCCAGTTAAAAGAATACGTTTCCTCCTGATGATCAGCCCCTATGAAATGAACACCTGTAGTGAATGTTCCTGAGCATTACAAAGAGCATGTTGCTTGCTCAGGGAAATGACCTAATAACACTTTCAATGCGTCAGGCAAAATGGGGAAGCGTTAAGTTGTTGGGCACATTTAGAGGCCCTTGCTAACAACTGCTAATTGTATAATGGAAAAGTTGAGAGAGGAATTAAACTTCTGTCCTCCTGAAACGTCCTTTAAGTTAGGGGTGCTGGTTGATAAATGAGTGTAGTTGATTCATCGGTTGTTCCTATTTCATTTCACTTAATGAAGCAAATTTTGAGCATAGGGGACATGCTTGTTTATTTTCTAAGGGCCAAACTGCAGGTTAATTGTACTGTTATCCTTTTTTTGGTATTAAAGAAAAGCAGTGACAAATGATTTTGAGGTTGACTGGAGGAGGGTTTTTGTGTGCGTGTGTGTGTGTATGTGTGTGAGAGAGAGAGAGAGAGAGAGAGAGGGGCTGCCTAACCCTTTCCCTACCATTGATTTTTCTGCTCAGAATTGAGTTGTTTTGAGCAGCAAATAGATGGCATAAAAAGAATTAAGCCATTTTCCTCCCTGAATTTCTTTGCACTTAAAAAAAAAATCTTTGGAAAATCTAACATCATGGGCAGTTTGGCTCAATGGCAATTTTAGCTGTGGTGTGCTAACTGGGAGAGTATGGATGAGCTTTCCAGATCAGCAGGAAAACTGAATATACATGATATAGAGGTGCACACGTACTTCCTACGGCAGGTAGGTAGCCGTGTTGGTCTGACGCAGTCAAAATATATATATAAATAAAAAATTGTCCAGTAGCACCTTAGAGACCAACTAAGTTTGTTCTTGGTATAAACCTTTGTGTGCATGCACACTTCTTCAGATTCACTGAAACAGAAGTCACCAGACCCTTATATATAGTGGGAGGGTGGGGTGGGGTTTTTCTCAGAGGGTAGTAGGAGATGGGTGATTGACTCGATGGGTATAGTAAACCTGTTGACGACTATTAATGACTGTTTCCTACAGCAGGTAAGTGATGGTGATGATGAGCTTCTATTAGCCACATTCAGGGATGTGTGTCAATCCATTTGTGATCAACACAGCACTCCCATGTACAAGAGAAATGGATCATCATATTCAGGGGAACCACGAGGCTTGAAGATCTCCAAAAAATATTGTAAGGGGGGACCCATAAGGCAGCATACATGCACCAAAACACTTTAATCCAGGGATGCTCAATTGCCACAGAACTCTGACTGTCTGTTGGGGGGAAAGTCAGAAAACCTGGTCAGAGGGTCTGGAACATGGAATGGAGTATCTTGCAAATACATGATTGGCTGGCACTCTCCACGGGAGCACTTAGTTCACAACATTTTGTCTCAATTCCCACTTGTAAATATAACAGTAATAATGATAAAATCCTTGTTTATGTCTAATGATGGTGTCAATGCTCTGCAATATTTATATGCTGCCGTTTGTCCATGGAACATTTTTCCCTAGAGAAAAACACCAAAGACAGTGGAAGTCTAGTTTGAAAAACTACAGAGTCTGCATCAGCTTCAAGAATTTGCCATAAAATGCACAAGATCCTCAGGGCTATGCGGAGCCTGCAGCTGCTTCTGTCTCAGCTTCTATGTGTTATGGAGGTATTGTATTTCAGCCTGTTGTAGCCAATGGAAATCTTTCCATTGACAGCAATGAGTTTTGAATTAGGTCCCTAATTATCTGCAACCAGCAGACTGTGCAAAAAGAAAAAAAGAAAAGAAAAAAGAAAAAAAGACCAATCTAATTATATAGTATATACCCAGGGCTCTGTGTAATCTTTGCTCGGGGAGAGGGAGGATACAAATCTGCATTGCCAAATTTCAGACTTTTCTGCTTGCCATGAATTATGCAATCATTTACTTTAGATGGTATTGTCTACTTCGAAGACGTAGTTTATGGAAAGTGTACAGAGTGCGTTTGGCAAAGGTGGAGGTGGTAAAGGGAAAGGATCAAAGGTAATGGAGCCATAGCAACTGAGTATAGGGAAAACATCACTTCTGACCACTGGAACACCATCCTGCCTCTGCAGCACTCCTACCTACAACTTTCTAGGCTGTTACATGCAACCTATACAGTAGACCCAACAAACAGCAAAGGCAAAAAAAAAATTATCACTTAGGAAGAGCTCCATTCTTATGTGGAAATCTGCATTGCTTGGGCAGAATGTAGGAAGCCTGGTGTGAATGCAAATGTCTATTTTATCAAACTAGGAGGAGAATCTGGTGCAAGAGTTAAGTGTGCTTATATCCCACCACCTTCATTGAGATTTAAGTATGAGTAACTGCAGACTGGATGGTACCCGTCCCTTTGAGGTCTGAGTGTATTAAGAGCAGCTAGGCAATTATCAGCCTCACATAAAATCCCCACTGGTTGTCTCAGCATGTAAGCTATAAAAGAGAAGAGCAGATTTTATTATATATATCACCAGAAGACAATAGAGCAGAAAGCAGGCAAAAAAGAAAAATGGTCACCAAGAAATTTAGTGCTGAGGAACGCGTACTATATTTTTTGCCATTTGCCATATTTATTGAAAAATCAATGACAGATCTCCCACAGTGTGAATGTTGCCTGACAAACTCTTATTATAGGCTAATATTCTATTACACCAGTTCATTTGTGTAAAACTTTTTGCAAGAGTGGCAAATATTGATAGCACTTCAAGTTGAAAAGCAGTGCCTTCAGAAAGGGAAAGAACCATTTGACAATGTAGCTCATTAAGAAGCACAAAATAAATGTGTTTTGGGTGATTGGTGGGAGAAAACAAATGAGTCAGGAACAGTATTCCAAGGGGCAAATTAATTCAGAATTCTAATAACATACCAAAAAAGGCCCAGTGTAATCCACTCAGTATTTCAAATTCACTTTACCAAGTGTAAGAAGTAATTCACATAAGCAGCAGTATTTTTTTTGTTAGCAAGATGTTTTATTTAGATGTTCACTGTTATCAATGCCTGTTTATATCTCTTCTGTGGTAGATTTTTGTGAGGTTTGCTTTTTTGTTTCATGTGGATGGGAAGAAAGGACACGTAAAAATAACGCTTGTGTGTTTTCTTCTTCCCATGCATCTTGGCCTCCATTGTTTCCTTGACTTGCTGCTTTTGTGCAAATATGTGTGCTTGTGGTATTATTTTTGGCTTTGTTCTGTGACCCCCATTAGTGAACATGATGGTTCATTACCGTAACACATAGCCAATGAGATTTAGTTACATGATGTACGCTAATTACCACAGAAAACCGAAATGCTCCAAATGCCCTTGCTCTGAATGAGGAGAAAAAGGGAGCACATCCTTGTTACCTGGGAAGCCTGCCTTGATGGTCCCTGCCCACATTTATGGAGCAACCAGGAAGGTGAGAAAAGTGAATTACATGTAGCAAATGGGAGTTGAATTGTGAGCAGGCTACATGGTAATGCAACCACATGGAGACTTCACTACATAATGCAAGCACTAACTGGGACTGGGAGTGTAGGGCATATTATTACTATATAAGCAGAGGTACTGTACTAGCCTGGCTAAGCCAGGTGAGGTAGCTGATGGGTCTCAAACCCTCGGTGAGTTAGGGACTTCCCCTGCATGTGAAAACAGGCTCCGGTGGGTTGGACAGACAAGACCAATGGTGGGTCAATGGGCAAGAAGGCTGTTTCTGCACATGCGGTACAGGGAAGTGGGTGGCAGATGGGACTCATCAACCTGGGAGGTTTAGGCTGCCTAAACCTCTGCTGCCTTGCAGAATATCTTTGAGAGAAGAAAAGGCTAAAATTCCAGAGCAGAGTTCCTAAGACGGTTGGATGGCACCTTGTACACTTCCTTCTGGCAACTCCTGCAGCCAAGTTGATGCCAAATGTATCACTTTGCTTTCCTCTGAACCACATCAACAAGGTCTTGTTATCTGGGCAGCCCCGAACCTCCATACACCCTGCTGGGATTGTTCCCCGGGGAGGTCACTTAGGTGCTGCTAATGTAAGGTTACCAGATGTCCCCGTTTCCCGGGGACACTCCCCGGATTTACAAATCAGTCCCCTGACAAAATCCTATCTTTCCTACTGAAGTTGAAAAGCGTCTCCAGATTCATTGAAAAAAATCTGGTAACCTTATTCTAATGCATTAGGTTGACTTTATCCCCAGAAGCACACTCTATTGTCTATCAAGATAGATGGATGCCAGAAAAATACTGTTTTACACACCTTCTAAAAAAGTGATCCAGCAAGCCTATCCAGGCACATACTTTGGTTATATATACGTGTTTTTAACAATCACTGATTTTATCTTTCTTGAATTGATATTTGTTTTATGTTTACGACTTGCTGGAGTTTTTGCTTCATATGTCTTTCTAAATACATCATTTAAAAGCAAAAAAGCAAAATATCATGCCAATCTAAATCTGGCCCCTTCCTTTTCCCAGGCCCTGAGGCCTTGGCAGCTGCCCAAGGCTGCTGAGAGCTGGCACTAGTCCTGAAAGACAGCATAAAATACATGCCGACATTGAAACCTGGAGCTGCCACTAAAACAGAACTCCTGTTGTGTGTCAAGTATTCCTCTCTCTGTGTAACCTCTAGTTCAGTTTACCTGTCTGTGCATCTCCTCTCTGCTTCTCTTTGCTGGCTACATCTGGGGGATATGGGGGATATTCAGCAGGACTCATCAGAACAAGGAGTACTTTGAACAAGGAACTCCATAACTACAGAGTAGGAAAGAAGAACTTGATACAGCGCTGATGTTTTTGGCAGCAGCACTGAAATCTATGTAGGCATGGGGGAAGAATTCAGTTCAGTTCACATCTAAAGGGGCACTTACGTAATTTGCACTTTCTGAAACAAGATGCGAATCAAAACACAGCCATCCTTCGAAATTCACACTTCTCTGGATTTTGCAGTGCAATTCTCCAACTCAGTGATAAGTGTTGTGGAAAGATGCCTCTACTGGGGAGAAGTGAGCATATAAATGTATATATCCATGAAAATAACATACAAATATGCATTCTGTTAGGGGAAATTGCTTTGCAAAAATGTGTACAATGGGCAAAAATGCACCCAAAAATGTGAATATTGTGAGAAATTCATACCAAGATGCTGCTGAATTTTCATGAAGACTTAAAGAAATGTCAGTTGATGTGGTGATGCAGAGAACTAACTCAAGATTGGGGGGGGAATGAGAAACTGAAACAAAATTGACATATTTGCCCATCCCTAGTTCTTTGTAGCATGTAGCTATAGGTTGCTTAGATGGTATTCTAATACTTCTCCTATTGCTACCCCCCCAAAAAAATCAAGACATGGCTTTTTCTTGGTGCTTTGGGGCTATTGCATGAGAGGTACAGAGCAGGCCTACACTGCTGATAATGACAACATATATCTGATCTGAACTGTAATTAAATCATCTAATTTTCTCTGCTGGATCAGCATTTAATGGGGTGCAGAATGCAGAGGTGAAAGATGGATTGGCGTGTTTTTTTTGGTTAAAAAAGAGAGAGAGCGGCACTTAAACAGCATCCACTAGTCAGTTCCACCTGCGTGTTGAACTACTTTAATATTAAATGCTAGCAGCCTCCCTTGTTACTATCGGGCATTCAAGCTGGTATCCTCCTGACACTTGGAAAGTGGCTTTGACCGTGTTCAACTCCTTTCACTGTGGGGGGTTAATCTCATAAAGATTTCAGCCACACAAGCACTGGTGTCAGGGGTATAATGATCACTTTGAAGTTTGTTTGCTTTCCAGTGCATTGAAACAGTTTAAATGTTCTAGAAATAGGATTAGATGCCCCAGTGAATTCATTTCATTTACCCCCAGCAGTGGTTTTCCAATACTATATGGTGTTTACATGGTATCAATTTAGAGGCATGCTGATTTCTAAGATTCATCCCCTCCCCTGTCAATTTTCTACTATATCTTGCCTTGCAGTTCTAGGGTAAATGGTGTGTGCATGTGTTTTTAAGAGACTTTGGATTGCGGTGAGTTCTTTGTTTTTAGGAATGCTGTAGTGGCCTTTGTGAAACTTTTATGTTATCTAAGCAAATAAGATGCAGGTATTTTTTATTTGATGATGGTTATATGCTGCAATTAAGTCTGTGCCTTCCATGACAGAATACATTGAAAATAAATTCTGAAGCCAAACAGAGTCAGGAAAACAAAAACAAAAGCTCTCTGGAGGAACTATGATGGTGTCGGGCGAGAAACCTCTAACTCTATTAAGAAATGGGAAATATTTAAGGATATCAAACCATTTAATTGTGAATAGTGCTCCACTGCTCCAGCCTAGATCCGTATCAAGCTTTGATGTTAAGAATATTTAAACCAAATAGCAGAAAGCCAAAAGGTGTTGAGGATTTTAAAGTTTGGTGTTGTCACTGTCAATTTTAGCTGATCGAGTGTACCAGGTTAATTATTCCTGTATTTCATAAATGACATTCGCCGAAGAATTGATGCTTTTGAATTATGGTGCTGGAGGAGACTCTTGAGAGTCCCATGGACTGCAAGAAGATCAAACCTATCCATTCTGGAGGAAATCAGCCCTGAGTGCTCACTGGAAGGACAGATCGTGAAGCTGAGGCTCCAATACTTTGGCCACCTCATGAGAAGAGAAGACTCCCTGGAAAAGACCCTGATGTTGGGAAAGATGGAGGGCACAAGGAGAAGGGGACGACAGAGGACGAGATGGTTGGATAGTGTTCTCGAAGCTACCAGCATGAGTTTGACCAAACTGTGGGAGGCAGTGGAAGACAGGAGTGCCTGGCGTGCTCTGGTCTGTGGGGTCACGAAGAGTCGGACACGACTAAATGACTAAAAAACAGCAGCAACAACAAAGACAGTGCGTTGGATCCAGTGTACGTGTGTGTGGAACTCCACTCATGGCACTCTTCCACTGGAGGAAGGGGAGAGATGCTGGTCAGCAATTCCTCCTCCCTCCTATAGCTCTCCATGCCCTCTGGAAACTTCTCTGGAAATCTGGGGAAACATGCAGAACAGTGTAGGCAGTGTTGCTGCAAAGGAAATAAATTTCTCTAAAATTGCCTTTCCCCTCCCCATGCTCTGCTTCAACTGTTGGAGGCAGGATACCGTTGAATGCACTCTCCATCTATAGCTATACCCCCCCACAAGTTTTTACTTTATTTTTAACAATATGCAAACAAAACAGAGCAAAACAGAACACGAAAAGGGGGAGAACAGTCAAGAAAATTGATTACATTCAACATAGTAAATAAAAAATATCAAAGTATTCTCAACAAAGCTTATGGATTTAAATTTTTGTTACATTAGTACATGATGAAAAACACCATTTTTTTCAACAAATCAATCATATTTCTGCCTTCTCTCTCTCTGACCTGGATAATATTAATCATTTTAACCATGGTGGCTATATCCTAAACTTTGGTCAGCTAGCATGGATTTTATTCCAGTTATGGGCAATGATTGTATGAGCTGTACTTAATATGAAGTTCCATCTCTTGTCCTGTTTTGGGGTATGTGTGTGTATAATTTTTTTTACTCCTTACCACCAAGCTCTCATTGTAGTGGGGTATGTGTGTGTGCTCAAATAAATAAGTAAATAGTTGACCTGATTTTGTTGAATAAGTAACTTGAAAATCACTTCTGATTTATAATCAAGTTACAGTCCCAATGATACGGAAAGATGGGGGAGGGGGACCTCCACTGTGGAGCTTCCAAGGTCATTTAAGGCGGAGTTTAAGCATTCTTGATTTTTGCTGTTGGGATTTAAGCCAGCAAGGAAATAGCATTTTAACATTGGCCATGTTTCACAATACCTTTTATGTCTACTCAGAAGTAAATGGTCAATTCTTGGATCTGAACAATGCGTAAGAATTAAACAGGAACACTCAACTGAGAAATAGCTTAGTGTAAATAGCTTTGCTCTCTGCGGCATTTACACCACCAATGATTTCTTACATTATAAAACAGGGCATGAATTTGCAGACTCAACTGAGACAGGTTTTTGTGTTATTATTTTTGGGAAGAAAGTCTTTTTCGCTTCTTATCACTTCTGGGAAATATTAGGGAGGTCTTCAGTTGCACATGCTGTATGAGCAAACACCACTTAAGCCAGGCTTGGCTTCCTAAACAAGTATTTAATCTCCTCATTAAAGATATATGAAACTAGAAATCAATGAGCACTGGTGGTTAGAGCTTTTTAGCGGAACTAATGGCTACACCTTGTCTAACATTAGAAGCTTCACTTGTGGTTTACAGCTGCTACACATGGAGAAACATGAATCCACAAGAAAAGATCTTAGGCAGTTTTAATAATTGTACTGTGAATTCTGAATAGACAGGTCACATAAATATATAACCAGTACAATAAAACATTTTCAATTCACATTTCAGCATCTTAACTGGATACAGTGAGCTCTTAACCGTATGGCACTGGATGACAGGCTGTAAAATAAGCTACACCTTAGATACAAACTTCACAGAGACGTACTATAAATTGTAGAATTATACAGTGCAAATAATTGCAACACTCAGAAAACAGTGGCATCGTGAATTATCCCAAACTGGAAGTCGTTCAACAAGATGAAAAACAGGATCTATTTAGGTTCCAAGGTTAGCAGTATGGTAAAACAACATTGTGCTAATGTGCTAATGAAAGACCTTTGAGATGATTTTAGCCCTTCAGCTTTACACATATCTTTATTGGCAGGGTTGTTGTTGTTGTTGTTGTTGCTGCTGCGTCTTGTGTTTCAATGCTGGTCCAAATAATTAATAGAAGTCCAGCCAGCCAGATGATGTGGGGGGAAATCTCTTCCAATTCTGCCCAACCATCAAGAACTCCTGCATCCATGTACAGTCACCCCATGTGGTGAACCACTAACTGCTGGTGGCCGGTGGCAGCTTCTCAGTGAAGCACCTTTAGACCCTGAACTGACTTGGCTCATCGAGACTGACCATTAGATCCTTTGTCTTCCAGCTGGATCTTTCTCAAGCAACAAGGACTTCTGGGGAAAGGGTAAGGGGAACCAGTGAAGGAGAGAACTGGTAACGTAATCCTGAGCTGAACAGATTACAAACTGTGTCAACATTAGGTACAGGTACATTTGTCCATCTAATTCTGTATTGTCTCCTTTGATCAGAAGCTGTTTCGGAGGAAGAGCAGAGATCTTATTCACCACTTACTCACTGATCATTTTCAACTGAAGATGCCACAGATTGAACCTGCAAAGTGCAGAACATGTGCTCTGCCACCGAACTGGGATCCTTTCACAAAGCTAAAGCCTAGCACTGTTTTGATCATTGCACCAGACAGAATCATCGTCCCCCTTTCCTCTTCCTCATGTGGGCTGTTCTGGTGCTTCTCCTAATCCCCCAGACCAAGTGGGGTGGGGTGGGGTTGCAGGGGGATAGGCCTGTGGCACAAGCAGAAATCCTTGTGCAGGGTTTGGCTGATGGGACTCCTTAGTTGAATCCCAACCACTTCATTTCCAGTTAGTGCATATCCTATAACTTCCTGCTGAAGTCCTGTAACTTTTCATACCACAGGAGTTTGGAGGGTTGTCCCACTTTTATGGTGCTACAGTGCAAGCGTGCTCCTCCAGATGGCAATAATATGGGAATACTGGGAAAGCACTGCTGGGCAACTGATATAACAGGATGTTGTGTGGATGTTCTGGTATAAATCCACTACTAATGTAGTCTTCTTTTGCGATCACTCGGAGCCGAATAAGATTGGCTTTCATGAAAATGGCCTTAACGGTGAGTCCATAAGTGACTGTGGAGGCCAATTCTGGATCCACACGGCCTTCCACAGTGGGGACATGGGCAAGATCATGAGCGTTTGCCAAGCATGCCTTCCTCTTAGCTCATTTTTCCTTTTTGTCCTGGGTTTGAGCATCTTTGAAGTCCATGGTACCTTTGGTAAAGGCTGTTCTTCAATTGAAGCACTCGCAGGCTAGTGTTTCCCACTTGTTGGTGTTTATACTACATTTTTAAAGATTTGCCTTGAGAGTCTTTAAAACACTTTTGTTGACAGCATTACGCTTTCCATTTTTGAGTTTGGAATAGAGTAGTTGCTTTGGAAGATGATCAGGCATCCGCACAACATGACCAACGAATCCAACGAAGTTGATATTGAAGAATCATTGATTTGACACTGGTGATCTTTGCTTCTTCCAGTACAGTGGTAATAGTTTGCTTGTCTTCCCAAGTGATGTGTAAAATTTTCTGGAGACACCGTTGATGGAATCTATCAAGGAATTGCAGATGGCGTTTATAAGTGGTCCATGTTTCACAAGCATACAATAAGGTTGGTAGTACAATAGCTTTGTAAACAAGCATGTTGGTTTCTCTTCGAATGTCCTCAAACACCCTGCACTTCAATTGGAAGAAAGCTGCACTTGCAGAACTCAGGTGATACTGGATTTCAGCATCAATGTTGGCCACTGTGGAAAGATAACTGCCCAGGTAGGAGAAGTGATCAACATTTTCCAACGTTACACCATTGAATTGGATTTGTGGCACTTCAGAGGGGTTGTTTTGTGCTTGTCAGTGCAGTACTTTAGTTTTTTGGATGTTGAGCAATAGGCCAGGTTTTTTGTAAGCTTCTGTGAAGAAATTTAGGATGGTTTGGAGGTCATCCTCTGAGTGTGCACACACTACATTGTCATCAGCATACTAAAGCTCTATGTAGTATGATGCATTGAAAATGGTTGCTAGAAACCAAAGGAGTACTCATGTGCCTGGACCCAATTTGCAGGCTTCCCACAGGCATCTAGTTGTCAAGGATAGGATGATCGCCTAGATGTTCTTATTGCATCAATGACATGTGACAGAATACACCCTAAAAAACCTATGTGGGGAAAGGCTAGAGTTCTATAAAAAAAGGACCAAGTATGGATCATACCCACTTTTGTGAGCTTCCTGGCACACTTTCACAGCTCTGTGTACAGAAAGTAGTGGTCTGGTCCACTGTTGAAAATGAGAAAGGGTGCATTTTTGTAGAACCTCTGTGTGACGCTTGATGTTGCTATAGCAAGAGTCGCCACTGCTATAGTGTGAAGACATTTCTAAGAAGCAAATGGCATCGTATCTCTTCAGCAGCGGGGACTACTACAGGGCAAGCCACAAAGAAACCTCTGGCTGTATGTCTGTTTCTGGCCCATATTAGTTGTTTGGCCTACACCCTATCAAAACAGAAGAATAGATTCTAATGTCAGTGACTTCTGACCCAAGTTTTAATATGGCAATTTTCAGATCACTGACTGCATTTTACTGGACGCTTCTGTGCACAAGATAATTTTTTCCTTGGGTGGGGAAGGAAAAATGTTTTCATTCTTGCAAGTCAATTTGTCAAATCAAGTCACATATGTTCAAACTGGCAGTTTCCTGCTAAGGGGAAACAGTAGTCTGGTGCCAGAAATAAGGGTGTTTGTAATGTAGTTTTCCATAGTGACCCTTACTATTTTTCTCCAGCTGCTCTGCATCATGTATCTGTAATCACAGATGCACTACAAATAACATAATTGGTTGCAATTTGTTTTCTAATGATGAGAGAATTCAGGCTGAATCAGGTTATTCTGCCTCTTCCCACTACAGTCATGTACAAAATTGTTGATTGCTCATTCCAAACTAGCTTAATTTGCCACAGTTTGAGTGTAATTATGTTAGGTTTCTGCCAAAATAATCCAGCATGCACTGTGAATTTGCTTAAAGCAAGTCAGGGAACATTTCTGCCTTTCTCTCCTGTCGTCCTGGTGCAATGCTGTCTAAAGTGAGGAGCCAGTTTATAAATGCAGGCATTCTGGAAGCATCTCTTGCAGTCTAAAACAAATCACTCTTCCTTTTGCCCTTTCCACTGGCTGTTGACATGCATATCAAGTAGATGGGCCTCTTCCTGTGGTGAAGTGAATGCTCCACACAGAGGTCTGGATGCATGGAGACCCAATTCATTTTCTTTCTAGAACAGATTTGGAGAACGTTTGGCCCTCCAGATGTTGCTGAAGAACAGTTGCTGTCGTCCCTGGCCAAGCTATGCTTGAGAGGGCTGATGGGAGCTGTAGTTCTTTGACTAAAGGGTAGGATACTCAAACAATGAAACAAACAAAATCTGCAAAATGGCTATAATCTGGCCATTGTGAGGAAGATGGAGGAAAGCAATGTTCAGGCAAAGGACTTGAGACGGCTGGTGGAAGGGAATGGACTAAAGTTCACATGCTGATTTGAAATTAACTGCTAATATCAGCAGCACTTAGTTGTAACCCACACTAGACCACCGTCAACATTTCTGCATCTCTCTCTTCCTTAGCACAACCCTGCAAGAGAAGTTATTTTCCTTTTGCAGATGAAAACCACACAGGAATGCAATTATGCAATTATCCTGTCCATTTCTAATAGGTACAGTTAACCAGAAAGGATTTCTTCTTCAAAACACACACACAAACATAACCTTGAACATAGAAATCTATTAAGATAAATTCATTAAGCTAGTCTACTATTTAAAAACTACTTATGCAAAGATAAAAGCCCCAGTAATGCATTATGGTCAAAATGTTCGAGAACAACTTCCTTCGGTGCAGCTAATGAGAGCTATTGCGGGGGTGGGAGTGGTTTCTTACAGGCAACCCATGCTTCTGTGAACAATGCTACCTTGAAGGATAGCTATTTCCTTTAAAAATTGCCAGAGGTCACAAATTCTGGCAAAGGACAATGATCAAGATGTCTTTCTTTCCTTGTAACAGGTTGCGGGAACCTGTGCCCCGCCCCCAGATGTTGCTGAACTAGAACTCCCAAAGTTATTCAGTTCTTTATGCTTATGCCAAGAAATTGTTTCTATAAAGCATGTTCTCCTTCATGGAGAGCACGTTGTGGTGGGGGCCCCAGGACACTCCAAAGTTGTGGGGCGGGCTAATTGATGGTTGGCCACTGATGCGATTGGGCTTCCCTTGTTGTTGGGAAGAAGTTAATGTTGCCATTTGTTGACTGACAGCCAGAAATGCTAAAACTCCTTGCACAAGGCTAAGGCTTCCTCTTTTCGCCCGTGCATCAGATTGCCCGTCCCCCCTCCCTATATTTAGGGTTGTTCGCTTTGACCTTGCTATGCCTGTCATGGGGTCGTCTGCTCTTGGGGCAGGAGCCCAGTAGGAATTTTGTCCATCTGGCTGATTGGCTGGGGCCATTTGGTTTTTGCCTACTGTGTAGCAAATCGTCACAACTTGTAAGGTTCGCGGTTAGGCATTGGTTTATGGTTTGGTTGGTTGAGGGGCATGGATTGGCTGTGCCTGCCCTTCTAATGCTGCTGCTGCAAGGGATTCCGTTAAAGGAATCAGGGGCTAACTATTGCTTGTCCACTCTGTCAAGGGGGCTCGGCCACTGCAAGAGCTCCTGGTTGCACTTGGGGAGGGCTGAGGGCAGTTTCCCTGCTCTGTTGCTGCCCCCAAGTGTATTCCCCTTTTCAGACTTTTGCAAGCGTGCGGAATGTCAGTCTGTCCCCCATGGGGGGGGGGCAGATAGTCGCAACCAGTGCCTAAGCAACCACTCACATTTTTGTATTTTAATAAAATTGCGGCCAAAATTATGCCAAAAACCTTAAACAAAAATTTCTGTGTGGTGTGTGAGTTATTGGGATGGCCTTGGGGATCTCAACACGCAACTACATTTAGCACTAATAGTCAGATTAATGGCTTGAGACTACTGAGAAAGCCCAGAAAACTGTGCTCAGGGAATGGGCTATCAGCCAACCCCAATAAATTGGCCCTGCCGGGGGCAAAATAGCAGCTCTTCAACTTTATGGACTGCTAGGGCGAAATGTGGATAGAACGCTGGCACCCTGACTTCCATCTGCACTTCACAGCTACCAGGAACATCGATGAACTTACCTACCTTCTTCTTGAACTTACCTAAAAAACAAGAAAAAACAAAAATTGAGTCAAGAAGTTGTAAGAACTTAGTAAAATCTGATACTGCAAGTTCACTTTATTTTAGATAGCTTATAAGTTTTCATGGTACTTTGTAAGTAGTTGTCTTATTCTCACAAATCTGACAAATGGTGAAAAAATGTTTTTGAACCAGAATATTAATTGTGTGACTAATTGTCGCCTACGTGCTGTACGGGTTGCACAATCATTATTAATGGCACAGGTTGTATTTCTTCAGCAGAACTAGAACTCCCTGGCAATTAGCCATGCTTGCTTCTGGGGCTGGTGGGAGTTGTAGTTCAGCAACATTTGGGGTGAGGTCAAAGGTTCTCCCCATGTGTCCTATGGGATTAACTCCATTCCTTTCCCATTGAGTCAACAATGATAATTAGGATTATTCAATAAGAGTTCAAGAAATTTGCCAACTTGACTGTAGTAAAACTTCTAAGTGGCTTACAGAAAATATTAATATTCCCCACTTTCTCTTCTCATAGGATTTTTTTTTTTTTTTTTTTGGGACGAGGTTATCCATAGCTCAGACCAAAACAGTGACCTCCCAAATTTCTTTCCATTTAATCTTGTAATTTCACTCATGAACAGAATACTGGAATACTAGGTGTTTAATACAACTCCAACATTTACTGCTTGCATGAATGAACGAACAGGTATGTTACTACAGTCACACAATTTTTCTCTGTTCTAACACATTTCATCTTTGATGTGAATGCGGAAAAGTGCAGTCACCTTCTGAAAAAAGTGAAATGTGACCAGTGGTATGGAGGGTCCACTACAATTTTGCTCCATAAAATCTGGAGAAAAACAGAAACTTATAGCACCTTAAATGGCACATCTTGAAGGGTACTACTGTATGTCACTGCAGATGCACCGGAGAAGAAGAAGAAGAGTTTGGATTTGATATCCCGCTTTATCACTACCCGAAGGAGTCTCAAAGAGGCTAAAATTCTCCTTTCCCTTCCTCCCCCACAACAAACACTCTGTGAGGTGAGTGGGGCTGAGAGACTTCAGAGAAGTGTGACTAGCCCAAGGTCACCCAGCAGCTGCATGTGGAGGAGCGGAGAAGCGAACCCGGTTCACCAGATTATGAGACTACCGCTCTTTAACCACTACACCACACCACATGTGGCAGTTGAGGAAGAAGTTTAAAAGCAGATTAGGACTGGATTTCTTCCAGAGTAAGAGCTTCATGCTGAAATTGCATACAGACTTTCAATGTTATATTTTCGTCCTTTCATCTCAAATCTCTATGGCTGGAGGAAGAGCTGCCATATTGGCCTGCTTTTTAGGCTACATTCTGTACTTGGGATTTTGAAACCTAAGTACATATACATGTCATTTATCAAAAGTGTGCAGACGAGCAAATCATTCTTAATCACCCCACTATATACACACTTTTAGTTTACTCCTTAAATGTAATATAGTGCCGCAACTGACACACAACCGTGTACCCTTTGTAACTGCTGCTCTTAGTGGGCATCGTGCACACAGATACTGGAACCTGAGTCCAGTAGAAAGTGTCTCAGAGGAAGCAGCCTTTAGTTGCATTCATTTCAAAGGGATTTAAATTTTACGTAAGTATGCTTAGATTTGCAGCCCCAGGCGATTTTCTGTTGCTTTCCTTTTGCCATGATTTAAGGCCTTCACATTTCAGTAACACCTTCTCATTTTCAGTCTCTGTTCAACAAAATTGTTTTGCTGATAAGTCAGTTGGCTAATTTTATTATCCCTAGAGATTCTCTCTCTCTCTCTCGCCTCCCCCTCCCTGCGTTTTTAATGTTGTTTCAAGATAAAATCAGGATATCAGTCAGTCTCAGTTATACTACATCTCAATCCTATAGTTGTGAGTGAGGTCACTGAACCTATGCTTGCAAACTTGGCGTTCAGTATTCTGCAAAGCTAGATCAGCACAGAAAGAAATACCGGCATAAAATTAGTTTATATATGTCACTAGGCAAGATGAATCCACAGTTAAAAGGTAAAGGTAAAGGTACCCCTGCCCGTACGGGCCAGTCTTGACAGACTCTAGGGTTGTGCGCCCATCTCACTCAAAGAGGCCAGGGGCCAGCGCTGTCCGGAGACACTTCCGGGTCATGTGGCCAGCGTGACATCGCTGCTCTGGAGAGCCAGAGCCGCACACGGAAACGCCGTTTACCTTCCCGCCAGTAAGCGGTCCCTATTTATCTACTTGCACCCAGGTGTGCTTTCGAACTGCTAGCTTGGCAGGCGCTGGGACCGAACAATGGGAGCGCACCCCGCCGCGGGGATTCGAACCGCCGACCTTTCGAGCGGCAAGCCCTAGACGCTGAGGCTTTAACCCACAGCGCCACCCGCGTCCCCTACAGTTACTGCCTATCAAACCCGTGGAAAAGGCACTTTGTACTAGGCATCCTCAACATGGTGGCCTTCAGATATTTTAGACCACAACTCCTATTATCCTTGACTGTGCTGGCTGGGGCTGATAGAGGGTGTAGTCCAACATATCTGAATATTATGTGTGAAGGAGCCACAACTGAGACTGTATTTGCAGTTCAAATTCATATTCCAATATGTTTAAACTGCTGAGAACTGCATCTGAACATTTTTTTTGGGGGGGGGGGAAATGGCAAAATCTGGTGAATAGCAATGTTCCAGTCCTCCCACCTGGCAGCTGTGGATCACATCATTTTGTCTTGAAATGATGTGAAGATCAAATTCTTAAAGCACCCCTAAATATGCAACAAGATATAAAGTCAAAACCAGACCCAGTATGCCAAAGTGTTTCTGTTTAGGGGTTTCCCCATAATTTTAATTAACAGGGCATTTGCTAACAGGACTCATTTGCTGAAACCCGCCCATGGTCCTTGGAGTAACTTGCCCAAGCATCTGTTGAGAAGGCAGGGTTAGTATCCCTTGTGAACTTTCAGGATATGGTGCAATGATGCTTCTCAGTTTGCATAGACTAATATTCAGTAGAAAGAGGATGCTTTAAATCACAATCACAATCATAATAATCATAAGTTAAGCTTGGAAACAAGAATGGAAATGGATCAATGGCAGTTCTTATCTCATAGTATGATATTTATATTCATTTTGAAAACCATCCATCCAAGCATTAGTACTCAGCTTCCATTCTATTTGTATTGCAAGAATACCATTCTTTGTTCGGCTTAAGCTTTCAGCAAGGTGACTTTTGTTTCTGACAACATCAGCCTCTGAGAATCACTCGAGATAATACTAATACCCTTCCATCATAAAGAGTGTTGTCAGAAGGCCAGGTGAGCATGCCAGTCTCATGATGGAAAGCAAAACAACCCAACACCAAAGCATCTTTAGCAATAAGTTTGACCCTGGGATGTTCCTGGAACCTGGGTCCCTGGTAGAGCCCCTTGATGTGCTTAACGTGTTAATCTCTGGTGTGGTGCCAACCATTTATGGCATTAGGGAAATAAAAGAAGTAGCTTGTTAACCAGGCACTCCCCAGGATTGTGCTGTAGAGATACCATTGCTGTTTTGAGACAAGAGCAATTATCTTGCTCATGCCCACAGAAGCACTTCAAAACATGATTTCCAGTGCAATCCAATGGCTTCAAGTTACAAGAAAGGAGATGTTGCCTTGAACATCTAGAAGACCTTTCTGACAGTAAGAACTGCTTGACCGTGGTATGGACTCCCATGAGAGGTTGCGGACTCTTCTTTCTTCCTTGTAGGTTTTTAAGCAGATTTGGATGGCCTGAGATTCCTGCATTGCAGGGGGTTGGATTAGATGATCCTTGGGCTCCTTTCCAAAAATTCTGTGTTTCTATATGCAGTCATGCGTGGATACCTGTCCAGGGCTGGCAGGTGCAGGGAGAAAGCAGAATTCCCGTTGACCTGTGAGACTTAGTGCAATTCTGTGCCAGCTGCTATTGAAAGTGAGGGTCTTTGGAAACAGCCTCCTGGGCTATTTTGGGAGATAATATAGCAGTAGTTGTGCTGTGCTTTGCTTGCTAGCTCTTCCTGCTGCTGCTGGTGAACTCCATAGGATCTGACATCCTGAAAGGTAAATGATGGCTCAGCCATTAAAAGTGAAATGGTTGGTGGCTGATAGGATGTTGTTTGAATGAGACTTTGTCCATAAATACAAAGGGAGAGAAGCAGTAGTTAAAGATTGGAAGCTATGGCTACTTAGGGGCAAATGCTTCCCTCTTTGGGACCCTCCAACTAGAAGCTAAAGAGAGTGAATGTAATGAAAAACAGTTTTGAGGACACCAGAGAGAGTTATTGCAGCTGTATGGCGTTTTTCCCCTCGTACTGCCATATAACTGATACCTGCACTTGAGGCCCTTTATGAGTCTAAGAGGTAAAACATAGGATACTCATAAAACATACACACATCATTTCACTGTGGGCAGTCGTTCCATTCTGGGATCTAGTCATGAACAGAAAAGTTCGCTCTCTCCCAATATATTTTCAGGGCAAGTTAATGTAAATGAAATAAACACTGGAGCTATGTAAAACAAACCAAATCAAAATCACAGCACATTCTCTTTTATAAAAGCAAGCCTGGTTTCCCCCCGCTTAAGACAATTCAGGGCACAGTCTCATGTCACAAAAAGTGACCCCTGATGAACCAGTAAGATAGGTTCAAGTCTGATTTCATGGGCATGAATAAATTCTCTGTTATTTTCATACCCCAAAGCTGGCTTGAAGAACACTTGCTTTGGACTAATATGGGGCGGATTTTATGATATTAAAACATAATATTATGTTCTTTTCCCCCAGTTGCTAAATAGGGTGTGGCTATTCACCTTTCTTTTCTGATCCTTCCATTGTGATGAAGTTTAAAATACATCTTTTTAATTTAAAGAAAAAAGATCCATTCCAGATGTGCCTTAGAATAAATCAGTGACAGGTTTCTATGGTTGTCATTTGCTATTAAAATTTGGTAGGGCACACAATGTCAGGGATCCCCACTTCAATAATTCACCTACTAATACTGAACAACTGTTAAGGCTTTGAACAGTATTTGTAATGCTGTTTAAAGTTTCACAGTAATTAAATGTGAAACTTTAAACAGGCAGTCTCCAGGGCTACCTCACCCACAATGCATCACTCTGAGTAAGGACCCTTCCACATCTGGATGGCATGGAGCCCCCTTTAGGAACACCACTAGTCACTTTGCTGCAGCAGTAAATTGACAGCAGTGGTCGCAGGCAGTCACTGCTGGCCACTTCTCCATGGACTGATTGGTGTTTGTCTGAGGGAGGTCAATGGCAGCAAGTGAACAAATGAGTGAATGAATGAGAAAAACAGGAGTGGCAGACAGATCAGGAAGTACCAATCAGCCATTTCTTCTTATCCATCACTTCAGACAAGCGGCTTGACTTGGCTAGGCTAAATGGAAGGTTGGCCCTGGAATGAAACGTTAGATTAGAAATATAGTTGATCAGGGTTGAAAGGAGACCCCTATTCCCCTCACCAAACAACGATTCCCAGAGTGGTTTAATAATCTATCCCTCTTCCCAGGGAACTCTCAGAACTGAAGTTCTGTGAGGGAACCAAGGGTCTCTTAAGAATTCTTAGTAAGCTTAACAAACTAAAGTACCTTGGGACTCTTTGGGTGAAGCCATGACTGTTTAAAATGCTATAAGACTGCTCTAAATATATAGTGCAGATGGAGTCTAAATTAGTTTTAAGATTTGGGAATAGTGCATTTACTGATCAGAGAGCCTTGTCAATCAACATTTTGCAAACTAGTGCTGGTGGGTTTTTGTTGTAACTTGATTTACTGTGGTGTGTTGTCAATCATTTTTTAATCCAAACTAGTCAAGATTGATGTAAAAAAAGCTTTTTGACCGAGTTTTGCCAGTTCTGTTGGGGGAAAATCCCTTTAAACTGCATAATCCAGTGTAATGGTGAATATTTAAGATCTATTGATTTTAATTAGAAAGTTAAACACAAACTTAAATATTTCCCATTGTAATGATAAAATTTAGATCCCATTGTAATGATAAGATTCCACTGAATAGATCATTCCTAAATCTTCTGCATTTCCAAATATGAGGGTTGTTGCTAGGTATCTTGATTTTAATATGCTTTATTTTGTTTTGTTTGTTTGATATGGCGATTCTGTTAAGTTTGTGGAATCATAGAATTGTACAGTTAGAAGGGTCATCTAGTCCAACCACCTGTAATGCAGAAACCACAGCTAAAGAATCCCTGACAAATGGCCATCCATCTCTGTTTAGAAATCTCCTGTGAAGGAAGCTCCTTCACTTTCCGGGGTAATCCATTCCACTGTTAAACAGCTCTTACTCTCAGAAAGTTCTTCCTAATGTTTGGTCGGAATCTCCTTTCTTGTAATTTGAATCCACTGGTTTCAGCAGGAGACCCTCTGGAACAGCAGGAGACAAGTTTGCTGCCTCTTCCATGTGACAGCCCTTCTGATATTTGTAGATGCTACTTCCTTAGTCTTCTCTTCTGCAAGCTAAAAATACCCAACGTCCTCAACCATTCCTCACGTTGCTTGGTTTCCAGACCTTTTGTCATCTTGGTTGGCCTTCTCTGCACCCATCTCACTGAAAACAGCAAATCTGTTGTCTTCATAATGACAGAAACAGCTTCAAAATATGAATCGTAAGACATTTAACCCTAGAGTGAAATTATATCTTACAAGTTTAAAATACATCTCGTGCACTTAATCATGTTTATTATTGTGAATGGTTCCTGTTGGCATTCCTGAATTTACTTTAAAAAGTCACCTGCAGACATTGGGTTTGTGTATGCTAGCTGAATCAGATGAAAGAACAGAGGATATTGACAAGGAAAAAAATGGAAGCATACAAAGGAATATATAGGACATCTACTTGGAAAATGATATCTACCTTCGATCCATTAAGAGATTTGGGGTGGGGTGAGGAAACAAAATTGGGTTTAATTTCACCATTGCTATTTGATGTTTCTTGTCATTTAACAGTTGAGCATCATAGGCATCTACTACTGATAATATCTTGGGAGATAGAGAGTGCTGCAAGAAAGCACTTTTGTGGGTATTTTGAGCTTAGAAAAACGGGAAGATCGTATAAGCTCCTCTTGCTGGCTGAAAGCTGGAGCTTGTGTCAGGCTTCACTAAGCACACAAGGCTCTGATTTTGTATCATTAAAGACTCATTATCTCTTTTAACTTCTGTTGAAAGCATTCATCCATAGCCATAGCTACCTCTGAAACAATAGAAGCTACCAGCTTAGTAATAATGCATTTTTGCCAGCTTAAAAAGCCTTTAAAGATGGATTGGATTTCACAACAAAGGAACAAAAAGCCCTTGTATAGAAAAAATATATATGAAGGGTTATTTCTACAAGTGACTTAATTCTTTTTAAAAAAAAAATAAGAAAAATTATAGCAGGTTTATAAAGATCACTCTAGTTTTCATAGCTCTCAATTTACTTGGCTTATTGAGAGAAAATGCATTTTGTTCTAAGAAGAAAAATATATATGAATGTCTTTTTTTCTAGTGCACACCCATGAAGAAGTTTTTTTTAAAAAAATGAGAATGAACCACAAATATTATATTGACATTCCATATTTTTGTCCATTTGTACATAGTCATTGAGCAAGAAGCCTCTCCCTTGAATTCAATAGTGGATTATATAAACTGTTATTTCTATATTTACAGGTTTTGTTTATGCATTCACAATACCTCTACTACATTATCTGATGCCATGATATAGTTTTCAATCTTATAGCTACCATAATCTTCTCATGTATTCGGTACATCTGAGTCGGTTTGTTGGCATAAGGGAATTTTGAAGGTTATATTGCAGTACATGAATCAACGGAAAATGAAATGCACTTGAGACACGATCAGCCAGTTTTAATTCATTGCAGAAAGTTAGAGATACCAAAATGCATTTAATGTAATCTGATCTCTTTATTCAAGCCTGAATTTATGAGCAATTCAACAGGAGTAGAATGACAACTTTGTTTAAAAAAATAGTAGCCTACATCAAATGCCAATTTAATATCTCACCAGTATATTTACACATATTGCTCAAGGAAAGGAATATTTAAGGGTAAACACCTCTTTCTGCAGGTAAATGAATTCTGGAAAGTGTATTTTGTTTCACTGATTATGTCATTCTAATGTAGGGTTAAAATACAAAAATCTCCAGGAGTAACATAAAGCAGGTCCTTAGTACACAAGTCAATCACTATTTCATTTGTGGGGGCCGGAGCTTATGGTTCATTGACCACTTGCTTATCAATGACCTCTTACTGACTGACCAACTAGTTGTCTATAGCATAGGTTTATTTCATACACATAGGTCTCTTCATACCTAGGGATTTGGAACAGATAATTACCATTCTTCAAAGAGAAAAGGCATCTTGTATGAATGTCAGATGTGGACTTGGGAAGAGAAAACCATGTTGGTGACATAGCTTTCTCCTTCTTCCATCCTGTTTTTGTATATAATAGATTGCCAGTCATTTCTGACACACTTGGTAAATAGTTGAGTTTCCTGCATTGCAGGGGGGTTGGACTAAATGACCCTTTGGGTCCTTTCCAACTTTATCATTCTGTGATTCTTTGGTATCACCACCCTAGCCCTATCCAACCTGGTATTCCTGGGCTTAGCAGCCCCTTCTTATTCATTTTGCCTTGCTGTGTCTGAAGTCTGGTGTATAAAGAATAAGGTAGGGATAAGGTGGCAGAGCACAACAATGGTGGAAATAACCATATCGCTTTAGACTAGGTAAAGGTAAAGGGACCCCTGACCATTAGGTCCAGTCGTGACCGACTCTGGGGTTGCGGCGCTCATCTCGCTTTATTGGCTGAGGGAGCCTGAGTACAGCTTGCGGGTCATGTGGCCAGCATGACTAAGCCGCTTCTGGCGAACCAGAGCAGCACACGGAAACACCGTTTACCTTCCCGCTGGAGCGGTACCTATTTATCTACTTGTGCTTTGTGCTTTCAAACTGCTAGGTTGGCAGGAGCAGGGACCGAGCAACGGGAGCTCACCCCGTCGCGGGGATTCGAACCGCTGACCTTCTGATCGGCAAGTCCTAGGCTCTGTGGTTTAACCCACAGCGCCACCTGCGTCCCTTATCACTTCAGACTGCAGATGGGCAAATCACATGCTTGACAACACCAAGGTTCAGCCCTGCCAAGACCTCAAACCTGAGGTCTCCTCAGATGAGGTGCAAAGAGAAGAGGATTCCCCAGCAGACCCCCAAACAGCCAATGACCCTGAAGAGACATTTGATCTGGGCAGCCCTGTTTTAGGACTGGAGGCCCCCACACCAGGTACCTCAGTTTTTGGATGACTCTTAGCCAGAAATGGGTGGATATAAGACACCCATCTGAGCTGCTACATTAATGAAGTAACAACTCTCATCCAAGCTCCAGTCTGCCTGACCAAGGGAAATGGATGGGAGGAAACCAATATCTGGACCTATTTCAAACTGGGTTCTGCTTGGGTTGGGGCTGAATTAGCCTCGCCCACCCTGCTGGATGACCTTTATTGGGAGGGGAACAGGAAGAATATGTTCCTCTTGCTCTTGCCTGATCTCACAGTGGCTTTTGGAAGCAACACCCATGGTATCTTGCTGGTAGGAATGGCAATATCTGTCAGTTTGGTTTTCTCTGTTTCTCATTTTCCCAAGCTTAAGTTCAGTTTGTCACATTTCCACATTTTGTGTGTGTGAATCTTTCTAAAAGAAAATTCCTTATGAAAATTCACCAGCTTTTTAGTGCACATCACTCCTGATATTCACATTTTTGTATGCAATTTTGCCTAATATACATAAAATATAATATAAAAAATCCTGTTTTAAGTATTTACAGTTATATTTCCATTTCTTAATTTAATTTATAGAAATCCCCCTTCCTGCCCCCCAATTATAAACAGTCACAAGATCCTGAATTGGCTGGTTGTCAGGATACATTTTAAAATAAATAAATAAAATATCACGGCCATACTACTGCTTTTCAGACAGCTTGACAGTTTATCTTACTTCACCTTTAAGGCATATTTAGTCACTGTCCTGTAGGCCACAATAAATGTTGTGTAGTGTTCTACAGTTCATGAATTTTAGCAATGCTCATCTACTTTTACCTTAAAATAAAATAAAGCAATGCAAATCAGTTGTTGTCTAAGCTAATACACAACTGTTGTCTAGCCCTACTCATTTTTTTGACATTCTGCTGGTGAATCGGATGCAGCCTCATAATTATGTGTTATCACCCCTTCACCTGTTCTCAGAGCAAAGGTTCCTAACCTTTGAACTGAATGAAATAAGGTTCCCTTAGGGCCTATCAAAGCCACTCTGTTTAAAGTATTCACACATTGATTAAAATATACCTTAATCAATACTGCAACAGTGTTCATACATAATATGAAGTGCTTCCTACAACAGCTCTAGCTCAGATAGGCTTTTCTCCTCTAAGAGCTAAATGTGCTTCAATTTTCTCTGTAGGGGTGTGGGTGTCAGTTTCAGCGCAACGTATTTACAGCTCTCTTGTTGAATTTAATGTTTGGAAGAGATGAGTATGTTGCAAAACCTCCTGCAGACCTGATGTCCCAGAAGGCCTCCATGCTTCTGGAAGGGATTGTATCTTGGTGTGGCAAGCTGGTGGTGAAAAAGAAATGTTGAAAAGCACAGAGGCTATTTTATCTCAGCCTGCTTGGGATAGTAATTGGAAGAAAGAATGAGGGCCAGACAGGCTTCACAAGTCTGCCAGTACAGGAATAAACAGAAGTAAAGGTAAAGGTAGAGGTACCCCTGCCCGTACGGGCCAGTCGTGTCCGACTCTAGGGTTGTGCGCCCATCTCACTCAAGAGGCCGGGGGCCAGTGCTGTCCGGAGACACTTCGGGGTCCCGTGGCCAGCATGACGAAGCTGCTCTGGCGAGCCAGCAGCAGCGCAGCACACGGAAATGCCGTTTACCTTCCCGCTAGAAAGCGGTCCCTATTCATCTACTTGCACTTAATTGTGCTTTTGAACTGCTAGGTGGGCAGGAGCTGGGACCGAAGACGGGAGCTCACCCCGCCGCGGGGATTCGAACCACCGACCATACGATCGGCAGGTACTAAGCACTGAGGTTTTACCCACAGCGCCACCCGCGTCCCTAAACAGAAGTATTTGTTCCTAATGAATGCTTTCAGTATCTCATTTGGATGAGAGAGTGAAAGAGAGCTTCTTCTACTTCTACACTGCTTAATATGTGATGTACAGTCTAAAAGAAGAACAATTCATTTTTTTTAAAAAAAAAGCCCCACAACCTAAAGAAGATATTGAAAGCCTTGTTATCACCTCATTCATCCATTGCCCTGCCACTGTGGCAGTTGGCCTACTTGCTTCTATTGCACTTCACAATTCCCACCACCCCACTACATAACTGCTTACACACACATCTGTGGCCTTGACCCCTGAAGTAACTGGGTATGTTTCTGAATGGAGGTAGTGCTGGTAAATGCAATTTTTCGGTCTAGGTTTATTTATTAAATTTTCTAATTTACATTGCAAAATATTCATTTAAACGACCTTAAATCAATGGCTTCCTTTCTTCCCTTTCCGTGGTTCATTTTGCATACCATACATCCCTGCATATTTTACATGAACTAAACCATTCAGTAATCCATTGTTACATCCATCAAAACTTATTTACACTGTTGAATTTATCTTAATGCTACCAGCATTTTTAAATGAACAGTTTTCACCCATATATTCAGTAAACATTTTCCAGTCTTCTTTAAACATACATTCTTCTTGTTCTCTTATTCTGTATGTTAAATCTGCAAGCTGCACGTATTCCATCAGTTTAAGTTGCTGTTCTTCTTTGGTTGGGACCTCGCCCATTTTCCATTTTTGGCCTAATAAAACATGGGCCGCCATAGTGGCATACATAAATAGTCTTTTTTGACACCTGGGAATTTCCCTCTGAATTATCCCCAACAAAAAGGACTCTGGGTTTTTTTTTTTTGGGGGGGGGTAACTTTTAAACATTTTTTCCAATTCATTATATATCTTTATATATCATTTCCTTGGCATTTTCACCCTGCAGAACTGGACTTTCTGGGTCAGGCAATGGTATTGCACGTTAAGTCTTCCTAGATAACCCATTGCAGAAAACAACAACTTTTGCTGCGGCTTCATCCAGTTTCTGTGTATGTGGCTTTCTCAGCTGCTCTTGAACTACGCAACTTTAATCACTGCCAGGTGCTCTTTGGCACTCAAGTGCTTCTTCAGAAATCCATAAAAAATAATTTTGCTGTTCGCGACCTCCCTCAGTTCCCAACATAGGTTTGCTCCCTGGCTTGCAGGTGTACCTGCAAGGGAAAAAACAGTACATTGATCCCTCACCTGGGTGTTTTCCTGGTACTGAGATACACCCCAAGGCTAGTGGAGCTGGATTCCTACAGCTGTTTAGGAAGAGGTCAAGAACTGATCAACTCTGAAGCCAGCATTCTTGCACACTGTAGTGCTATTTTGGTTTGCTGATAGTCAGAATATTGGGTTCTGGTCCTATTTTGTTCATTTCATGCAGTTTCACTTGTAATGGTATTGTTTCATTTCATTTCGGTTTTTTTAAGGCAACACTTGGACCAATAGCTGCACAGGAAAAAAATATATATAATGTCTGGCTCGAGCCTTAGCTGACAGCTCCAACTGTGCAGTTTAAAAGGCAAGTGGACCCCCTTACTGTCTTCCGTCAATCAAATGTCAGTCAGCTGCAGAGAAACCTACCCAACCTTCCCATCACTAGAAAGAACAGGCATGCATGGCATCTCCTTAAGTCAATATATAGCATAGCAATGATTCTCAAAGTGTCAGCCATCAGCATTTCAGTAATTCAGATTCCTACCTGCTGGAAATCCACATACAGATTTTACTATGTCCCTCTATTTGTAAGCCTTGTGGAGAAGGCTTCGTGCCATTTTAGTTCTCCAGCACTCTAGAAATAGATTGGCATATCTCCACTCGTCAAAATGAGCAGAACAAAGGCAGTGAGGACCAGGACTGGCCTACCCTTGAGGCAAGGTGAGACGACCACCTCAGGCGGCAGGATCCACAGAGGCAGCAGATCCCAATGTAGAGATTTATTTACCCTTTGTTCCTTTATTTCACCCTTTTTCCCCCGGGAGGAGGGGGGGGATTTGTCATTTTGTGGCTTGCCTCAGGTGTCAAAATGTATTGGGCTGGTCCTGGTCAGGACTACAGTGCTTGTAAGGCCCAAAGTACATGGGATGACAGCAGACCCTAGTCCTTAGAAAACAGAGCTGCCATGACAGAGTGGAGGCTTAGGTGGAGTCTTAAAGGCATGGGCAGTGTCAAACTAATGCGTCCCATCAGTGAAAGGCTTTCTGCTTGCACAATTGAACTCCCCCTCCCCCTGTGTGTGCCCACACTTCCCCCAAGTCTGCTCCAGATGGCTCCTAGAATGACAGATTTACAAGGCATACTGGGGAAGGGAGGAGTCCAGTTGCACAAGTTAATCTGGTTGCTTATAGGACATGTTACTCACTGATACTTCGGATACAACCCTATGTTGGTGGGAAAGGCTGGGTGCTCTTTCCACCCATTCCATCTCCTCAGGATCTGAGAAACAGAAAGTGAGCTTAGCTGTGAGAGAAGCACTGAAGGGGAGCCACAGGTATTGACAGTCAGCCCCTCTTGCCCACATATCCTAGAATCATAGATTTGTAGAGTTGGAAGGGACCCTGAGGATCATCTGGTCCAACCCCCTGCAATGCAGGAATATGCAGCTGTCCCATACAGGATCGAACCTGCAACCTTGCCGTTGGCAGCACCACGCTCTAACCAACTGAACTATCCAGGCCATCCTTTGGTACTTTGAAATGCCATCCATGCCTACTTCGTACATAAAGGGGATGCCTCAATGCTTAAGGGTGCAGGTGGACATCTAATTACTTTTTGTAGTAAAATAAATTGACACACGCAGTTGGAAAAAGCAAAGACCTGCAACATCTTGTTCTGAGAAAATCCCATTCAGTTACACTGAAATTGCATTTATTTTTATAAAACATTCACTAGCATGTTTGTAGCAGTGTGTTGCTCAACCACCAAGTCAGCTTGACTTGTTATTGGCATCTGTCTGTCTTGGAAGACAATGGAGGAGTGTTCCTTTGGGGGTGAAGTCAAACTGTTGGAAGGTTACAGCACCCGCAGTGGCTGTAAGAGACCAATATGGGATAGATATGCTTTGTTACAGCAATTAACCAAGCAATCATTTCGAGCAGTATTTTTTTTTAAGGAATCAGCATACAATCTTAAAGGTGCGACCCAACATTCCTTGGCAAAAGTGATCTGGGGTAGTATGCTGGATTTGTACACAGTCCAAGAGCTGTGGCCCAAAATCATATATGAAATTTCATGAGTCTTGGGGAAGGCATTTGGGGCATAAAACGTCCTGTTAATTCAGGGAATTCTGCATCCTAGGAAGTCAGCAGTGGAAACAATAAATTGAAAAAAAATGAGTGCACAAAGAATTGAACCAAGAAACGGAAGGCATTGAGAAATCAAATTATATGGGGAATACTTGAGCAAAGAATTGACTAGGCTGGATACAGCACATGATGGATACCAGATGATGATGAATGGAGCACAGCAGATATGAGAGAGAGTGATAAAGAAAAATATGTACCTAGAAAGAGACAGATGTGGAAATCCTGAGCTTAAAAAGAGTCAAAGAGTCATAGAGTTGGAAGAGACCCTGAGGTTCATCTAGGCAAACCTCCTGCAATGCAGGAATATACAGCTGTCTCTTATGGGGATCGAACCTGTGACCTTGGCGTTACCAACACCATGCTCTAACCCACTGAGCTGGCAAACAAATAGAGCAAAGAGGAGTAGTTGCCCTCCAGTTCCCATTATCCCCATGGTCCTTGACTGGGATAATGGGAGCTGTAGTCCAACAACATCCAGCTAATCAGGTTCCCCATCTGTGAGTTAGAGATATAGGGCATGGCACTGAGAAATAATGTTCAATTAAAATAATGTTCGCAAAGAAAGAAGAGGTCTGAGCACAGATGAAAGTAGCTTGAGAAAAAAAAGAGGGGGGAGACCCACTAGCAAGGAGCCACAGCGGTCAACTTGAGAAACAAAGGAGAAGGGATCAATAATTCAGAAACTTTAGGTAGCTGGACAACTCAGATACTTTTGAGGTTTGGGGGATTAGTTTAGAAAACCATGGGCACCAGTGTATGTATTGCTCACTTTCTCCTACAGGCACGCATAGTATTTCTGAATACTTCCCCACTCCGGAACACTCACTTTTTCGTTTTCTTTCCAAGCTTAGAGTGGTATTCATCTTGGTGGAATTATAATTCATAGCAATTATATACCGAGATATCTCAGAGAGGAGGTTAAATGTAATGATACCACTGGTCTCAGGTTACTGAACAGACTATAATTCAGTTATTTGGGATTTGAAGACAAGAATATGTTAGCAATAAAAAATTGGCTTCCAATGTACACATTCTACTGTACCTCAAGAGGAAATAGGAATTCAAAATCAAATATTAAGTTGTAAGCATTGGATTCTGTATACAAATTCTTGCTTAGGATATAGGTGAATCTGAAGGCTTGGAAAAGGACCTAAGGTTTTCTTTTCTTATTATGATGATTACTTTGATTCATCTGATTTGCCACACAGTATTATTTTCCAGTTTGGTGGGCTTTCTCCGTGTTGAAATCCCGGGCAATATATTCAAAGTTCCCTTCAGAATGATTTGTGCAAAAGAATGGATCCTAGCCGCAGTCTTGTATCCCCAGCATCTGAGAAAGTTTACTGAGAGCACAACAGCATGGAACCGCTGCCTTTCTCATGAAAAATCCTATGCAGGCCTATGATCCCCTCTCAGGGACCCACAGGCATTTCTAAGGAGCAACGATTTTATGAGTGCAGCTTGAACACAGCTGTCTATGGCTCTCTTTTGGTCTATGGCTAAAAGACAGAATGCAACATGAGATTTTTAAGCATTCCAGAGCCCATCTGCCATGTAACCCACTTATCTTTGTGGCTGTGAGTTTATTATTGATCCAAAATGGTGAAAGAAAGAGGCAACAAAGGGGAGAAATGCAAGGGAGAATAACCATAAATCCATTCTTTTGTTGTTCTTCCAGCAGCATCTGTGAGCAATTGTCACAATTACTATCAAACTGTATTTGACTGGTTGCCAACATGAATTTTCCCAAAAAAACCAAATGTAAACAAACTCTGCAAGTGCTTCCTCATTTGCCAAGCTAGTAATTATTTACTTTGTTTGGGGCTAGCATTACTGTCAGCTCAGCTTTACAGCCCTGTAATGTGTTTGCTAATGAAACCATGAGGTCTAAAGCTACATATTAACCTTGTCACCCTTCAATTTTGATCTCAATAAAGTTTCACCATGGTTTTGTAAACTAGTGTTGGGGGGACAGGCAAGTGATTAATTATATTTTTCCGTTTTCCTTTATCCAAGCAAATTGCTAATCCTTAAACCTGCCTTGCCTTCGAAGGTTAACTCACTAAATCAGAAGCCCTCATTTACAACTGTCAAAATTACAATCTTTACTCTGGAGCTGAAAGTTGGCAAACATACCTACTAATAATGAACACCATCAACTAAAAATCCCATTCCACATGAGAGTTGGTAATACACTAGAAGCATACTAAAGAACTCATCTTGTCTCAGGAACTCTGAAGCTTCTCTTGAAGACCTCGGAGGCTGAGTGAGGCCTAGTGAGCTATGATTCATTGCATGTGGCTTTATTTCAGAGTCACTTTCTGTCATAGAATGGATACATGTAATCGCAATAGGGCTTGCCGATCAGAAGGTTGGTGGTTCGAATCCCCGTGACGGGGTGAGTTCCCGTTGCTCGGTCCCTGCTCCTGCCAACCTAGCAGTTTGAAAGCACATCAAAGTGCAAGTAGATAAATAGGTACCGCTCCGGTGGGAAGGTAAACAGCGTTTCCGTTCGCTGCTCTGGTTTGCCAAAAGCAGCTTAGTAATGCTGGCCACATGACCCGGAAGCTGTCTGCAGACAAATGTCGGCTTCCTCGGTCAGTAAAGCGAGATGAGCGCCGCAACCCCAGAGTCATCCACGACTGGACTTAAAGGTCAGGGGTCCCTTTATCTTTACCTATAAAGCCTTTGGATTGGCCAGGTCTCGTATAAATGCTGAGCCCTTTGCTGAGCCTAGTCAGCAGAGATGTATATGCTTATGACTGTACTTAAGGCTTCACCTAATGGTCTATGAGCTTGAGAATGCATCCTCTGTGTCTCTATTTGAATATAGCTGTCCAAGGTCCTGGCCTGGTCACTTTCATCCTGTAGAAAAGTTCTCGAGTCTTGGGTATGACTGGTTCAGGACTGTTTGAGCTCAACATAAGGGATATGCCAACCCTCACAATACATGCCTAGTTCTGAGATGTGAATGTGGTGCCACAATTCCTCAATTGTTAACAGCCCCCACAGAATCAAGTTACTGTATGTAATTCAACTAGACAGCTGATGAAAACAGAATGAGCTTTTACTTCTTAAAACATTTAAACTTGGACATAGGATAATCAAAGCACAACTTTACCCGAAAGTCTTCCTGTGTTCAGTACCATAAGGTCACAAATTCAAACGCCAGATCCCTCATTCCAGCTATACTGAGCTCATCTTAAATCAGATGGGTTTCCTTCCCCCCAAAGCAAAAAACATTCACAGAGATCTGACTAGAATCAGAGTTAGCTTGAAGGGTATTAGAGCAATTTCCCACCAGCCAGTAGGGTACAGTAGCAAGCATGTTGGTTTGGATGCAGAAATGGTAACTGCAGATTTCAGCTCATTCATAACATTCAGAGCAGGGGGAGGTTTAACTCCACTATGGTATGGTCTATTTATTTTTAATGGAATTCCTGTGACCCAGCAAAGCAAAAGCACATCCGTAGAGTCTCTTGATAGGCGTGGGGACGGGGTTGCTGTTTGGGCTTCTCTTTAGGCAGCAAAATATATTGAGCCAAAATGCCTTGAGAAGCACTTGCGGTTAGCTTAGCAGCCTTAGCTGATTTCTGTTGTCCTTGTATCTGTACCGTGTCCTAGTCTAGTTTCATGATCTGGATTGTTTCAGAGATTATTTATTAAATTTGTTATTCACTTTATCTTGCACAAGGCTACTCAAAGTAACTTACAGGGCTCACTCCAGAGCGGGGGAGGGGATCCTTCCTCAGAGAATACAAAATATTGTTTAAACAGGCACTTTCTAGGGCCACTTTACCCACAATGCCTCACAATATTATTATTATTGTTATTCGTACCCCGCCTATCTGACTGGGTTGCCCCATCCACTCTGAGTGGCTTCCAGCATACATAAAAATATAATAAAGCATCAAACCTTAAAAAGCTTCCCTATACAGTGCTGCTTTCAGATGTTTCCTAAATGTTATATCAGTGTTAGACACTGAGATCTGAAAGCTAGGAGCTAAATGGCACCTTAAACCAAGGTTTGTGGGTGCAACAATGGAATGTCCAGGCATGCTTTTTTATATTAAGAATACAAAGCTGGAAATGAATGAACCGCAGCTAAAATATCGTGTTCATTTTTCACATGGTCTAGTCCTTCCCTTGCCTGCCCACCTAATATTCTTAAAAGGGTCTCTTCTCCAATCTTCAGAGAGTAGCTGTAAGTGGGGTGGCAGAAAAGGATCTTCTTTTCCTTCCACTCTGCAGTTTTAATCAGAAATCTTAGGCGCACTACTGCGCTCAGAGCTCAGAAGCGGCTCGTGCTAATGAAATTCCCTGTTGCAAAATGTGCCCAGAAGAATGGGAGTTTTGAACACTGTATTATATAATTACTCATCTCCTTAACATCTGATTGGAGGGAATTCCACAGAGTGGGTGCCACTACCAAGAAGGCCCTCTGCCTGGGTCTCTGTAGCTTCACTTCTTGCAATGAGGGAACTGCTAAAAGGCCCTCAGAGCTGGATCTCAATGTCCAGGCTGAACGATGGGGGTGGAGACGCTCCTTCAGGTATACTGGACCGAGGCCATTTAGGACTTCGAAGGTCAGCACCTACACTTTGAATTGTGCTCAGAGACATGGAAGCTGATGTAGGTCTTTCAGGACCAGTGTTATGTGATCTCAGCAACAGATTACATTTCTTAGATCGAGACATTTAAAATTTACAATTCTATGATTCTATGAAAACTAAAGGAGGTTATTGCTCTGGGCAGTGCCTGAAAGGTGGTGGCAAATTCTGGCTGAAAAAAAGCCCTGGCTCTGGGTTAGATGGGCCTGGGTGATATGTGGAGAATTATATGAAGAACTAATCCTATTGTTTAGGTCAGTGGTGTCCAAACTTTTTTCAAAGAGGGCCAGATTTGATGAAGTGAAGGGCTGTGAAGGCCGACCAAAGTTGCTGACCTTTTTTGAGAATTGAAGTTGTTGTGGGTTTTTTAGGATCTTACCCCAGGAAATAAACTGCCACAGGGGCCAGATTAACCAGATGAAACTAACCAGCGGGACGGATTAGGCCCCCGAAGCGCACTTTGGACATGCCTAGTTTAAGTGAACCAGGAAGCCCTTATTTCCCTTCAGGGCTCCATCATGAAGCAACAGATACTCTTCAGGTCCTGAATTATTTTGTGAATGGTTGGAAACCTTATTTAGCCATTCTAGTGATTTCATTTGCTACTTTCTCAGCAGCCCAGTCCTGTCTGGCCTTGCTCCACCCGCCTTCAGCTATTCCCCAGTGTTTCCTGTTATACTTTCTGAGCTACTATCCTGCAAAAGCCACGTGCACCTTCACGCTGGTGTCTTCCCACTTGACAGTGAAGCTCAGATACAGAAAAGGACACATTTATCTCCATAAACAACATTCATTTTGAGAGGAATATTGGCAATGATGTTCTTTTTTCAACAATCCAGATGCTTGTAAAATAGATTAATGCTTGTGGCACTTCAGAAATCTCACACTGAATAATTCAATTTCATAAATCCTTTTTTTAAAGATATTGAATCCTAGGAATGGTAACACCACGTGAGACGGCACCCTACCACATCCATTTTAACTTCCTTTTAGAGCTGCAGCAGTTTTGCTGATGGTTGGATTTTTGGGGTTGTTTCTTCCAGCTTGTTGATAATTTTTTGTCCTCCAGATTGATAGCTGGCCAAGACAAGGAATTTGGAAGCACCACTAAAAAGTCCCACTTTAAAAATAAAATAAAAAATAATAATAATAATAAAGAAATGGTGTGGCAGGAAAGTAACAAGAAGCACTTTTGTCTAATTGGTTTGTTATCACTTTTTCCCCTGCCTTCTACCATTCAATAAGAGTCCTGCTGGGTTGGGCCAAAGGCCCCTCTAATCCAACACCCACTCATGCCCTGCTTACAGACTTCCTGTAAGATCTGGGTCCCCATTGTAGGAAGTCTGTAAGCAGGGCATGAGTGCAACAGCCCTCTCCCCACTTGTGATTGCCAGCAACTGGTATTCAGAGGCATATTACCTTCAACAGTAGAGGTAGAACATAGCTACATAATGGCTAGTAGTCATTGAACCTTATCCTCCATGAATTGCATCAATACAGAGTGTTTGGATATGTCTTATGCTGCATTTTATCACCATGCGTAGGGCCAAATACAGCAAATCCCTTGTTCAACAAACTTGTTCCTATGTATTTATTGGAATTGTTTGTTATTTCTGTATTTTGTGCCTTCAAAGGCTTGTGAGATTGAGTCTTCAAGTTGCATTTTTGGTCACGGAAGCCTTCCTAAGAAAACGATGTGTGACTCATTTAATTTCAGGCTATAATGTATTACCTGTTGAAATGGTCATTTCCTTTCATCTTCTGAAAAGGTGCGAATAAATCTCCCTTAAAGGAATAAGTTTGTTTAGAGTCAGAAAGTAATGGCTGGGAGTGACTAAGCACAGGAATTTAGATGCATTTTATATTGAAATCAATATGAATCATGGAAACAGTCTAACATTTTGTTATACTATAAGGTTTTTATAGTTGGCAGTAGAGCTATGACAATCTGTTCGACAGTAACTATACTACAGAAATAGCAGGTTATAAGAATCATAGAATTGGAAAGGCACCCCAGGGTCATGTATTCCAACCCCCTGCAATGCAGGAATCTCAGCTAGGTCATATATGACAGATGGCTGTACAACCTCTGTTTAAAACCATCCAAGGGAAAAAGAGTGCACCACCTCTCAGGGGAGTCTGTTCCATTGTTGAACAGCTCTTACTCTTCTTCCTGACGTTTAGTTGGAATCTCCTTTCTTGTAACTTAAATCCATTGATTCAGGTCCTAGCCTCTGGAGCAGGAGAAAACAAGTTTGCTCCATCCTCCACGTAACAGATATTTGAAGATAGCTATCACATCTCCTCTGAGCCTCCTCTTTTCCAGGCTATACATACCCAATTCACTCAACCATTCCTTATAAGTCTCAACATGTCTACTTAGCAGTATATCTACTCCCAGGAAAGTATAGGATTGCAACAGTGTTCAAAGCCTAATAGGCTCCAAATATCTGAAAGACTGGCTCCTTCCCTACAGACCATATTTGGTGCTAAGCTCAGCCGAGAGGGACCTCTTGGTAGTTCCACCTCCTGCAGAAATTCAATGGGGGATGGTCCAGGTGAGGACCTTTTCTGTGGCAGATCCTAGGGAGAATCTAAAAGCAACTATAAAAGGGGCAGGTCTTCTGGTAAAAATGGATGGGGTACCTATCAATTTTGAGTGATGGGTCGTCTATTCTTCTTATGGTTTCTGCCATATGCTGAAGACACACCTCTTTACCCTGATCCAGCACCAGCACACCCATGAGATGAGGCGAAGTGGTGGCCTCAGATGGCAGATCTGGGCCTGAGGAATGTGTTGCTTCCCTCCTCCTGCCACACAGGTGTGCTTCCTCCTCCAACACGTTGTTGCCACAGCATTACTGCAGCATACCCACACCCACAGCAGCAATGTGGCACACCGATGGAGTGGGTGGCAGCAGGGGCATGGCAAGAACATGGTGTGTCCGCACTCATGGCAGCTTGCGCTCATGCCCATGGAGGGCACAGGAACAGCAGCAAGGGTTTTTTGTCTCAAGTGGCAAAATGCCTCAGGCTGGTTCTAGCCTGGCTTTTCAGGACCCACTGTAGTCCTCTGGTTGCAATATGTTTTTAATATTGAATTTTAAATTGTTGCAGCCCACTCTGGGACCTGATGGTGAAGGGCAGATGATCAATTGGAGTAGGAATAATGATGATGATGATATATTTATTGCATTTATATCCTGCCTTTTTCTCAAATGTGTCTAAGGGTAGTTTTCCACCTACTAATCTGATCCCCACAACTAACCCATGAGGTAGGTTAGGCTGAGAGGCAGTGACTGCCACAAGGTCACTCATTGACCTTCATGGCTAAGTGGTGATTTGAACCCAGGTCTCCAGGGTCCCAGTCCAACACTCTAACCACTACATCACATAATAATACTAGTAAGAAGAAGAAGAAATTTATTTTTAAAGGGAAATCTGCCCTCTTATTCTTGTGTTCCTCCTCACTGCACACAACGCCAACCAAGGGGGTCATTCATAGCACTTTCTTCCCCCACAAGATATCATCAGAATGCTTCGAACAGAAAACACCAACTTTCTGTTCAGTGGAGGGAGATCTTTGGTGGGGATGCGTAAGTGGTCACTCTCGCCGTGAGCATTCCGGGGAGCCCAGTTAAAACAGCAAATGCTGAACCCACCCACTGTCAGCGTTTTTAGCCTATCTCCCTCTGAAAGCCTCCTCAAAGAAAAGGGTTTGGCAGTGATTCCAAGCAACATTCAGGCTTTGGTGAATCTGTGGGGTGGAGATTTGACAGTTGGGGGAAGCTGTTGAGAGCCACCTCTAAGCTGGCATGTGCCTGGCATTTTCAAGAGTGCTCTCAACTGATCTGAGGGAGAGTGATAGGACAGGAGAGTCAGTGATCTCCTAGGTATTTAAAAAACGTGCAGGCAACAGTAGCTGACTGGAAATCGTACAAACAGCCTGTTCTGTGACGTAATTCCTCCTGCTTTTTCATGAATTTCTTTTTGAGTATTTTCCAGTTTGTAGGCTGAAGTTTGTACAAACAAATCCTCCTCTGAAACACAAATCATGGGCAGAAGCTAAATTTGTTGTAATTGGATTGAGCTATGAGCTTAAAGATGAAGGGGACAAAACCATGTCCCAAAGCAGTATTTGATGCTCTTAGCGTCTTATCGTTGGATGTTTTATACCAGGCATGAAGACTGTTATTTGTTCACAGTGATTTGTACAATTTACAGTGACATTTTATTTCAGCTGGAATCATGTAGACAAGCCATAACACACATCTACATTTAGTTGTTTTCTCTGTTGCTTTTGATGAGCTATCACAGGAATACCTCTGCTGAAGACGATGCTTGAGAGGCAAGGATTTACTATATAATGCCAAGATGAATTTTGCAAAGGACTGAGGATAAGGGACTACAATAGAGAGCAGCAGTAGGCTTGAATCAGAAGTAGCTTATAGAAGAGTAAAGCTTCAAAAATCCTGGTTGCAGGGTATTGGGATCAGTCATTTGAGCTTGCATACATGGCACAGAAGGGAAAGATTTCTCTCCCTCCCCCCGCCCCAATTTCAAATAAACCATCGGAAGGTTGCAGAGAAGGGAAGCTGTAGATAAATGGGGATTTATTTATTTTTAGTTCCACGCTTAATTCTTAATAAACATGCCAACATCATAACAAACAAAAATAACATATTTTTTTAAAAGAAAATGTCTTTAAGGAGCAATAGTATGTTTGGATACCAAAACAAACTAACCGTTAACCAGTTTTTGCTGTCTCTTCCCTACAATTTTAGCTTGTGTGTGAATACTGACAATATCAACCTCACATATCTTTCTTAGCCCCACATCCACTGCTGGCTGACTATGACTGTTTCAGCATTCAGTCTAGCACAGTTAAGTTTTTAAACAAGAATTTTTTATATATAATTTAGGCAATTTATATGCTGCTTCATCCTTCGGAGAAGTCGATGAATGGTTTACACAATAAATGCATCACAAGTAAATGCAAAATAAAAATTCCACATTTTAAGTAACAAATAAGATCCTCTTAAATCTCAACAACACATAATGACAAAATATAGAAATATAGCAGAGACAATCAGCCTGTGTTGTTTTACCCACCAAATAGAACAGCATGTATCTATAGGTAACACTCTCACTTCTGTTCTTATATCCCCGAATTAAGCTTGCACAAAAAGGTGGGGCAAACTTCCTCCCCAAAGCTCTCTCCTCTCACCAGGGAGCACCCACAACAATATTTTCTCTCCCCCCAACCCATAAAAACAATAAGAATTGGAGTGGAACCCTCACCCCTTGGTGGAACTCCAAAGGGTGATATGCAGCAGCGCTGATTTTAAGGCTACAGGCTGGGCATGTTCCCAAGATATGTGCCTTGGGACTTGTACTTGAACTTCACCCAGCACACATGGCCACCAGCTTAGCGGGCTTCAAAAAACAGATTCATGGAGGAGAAGGTTATCTATGGCTTTTAGCCATGATGGCTTTGCTCTGCCTCCATAGTGCTGGAAAGTATTGCTAAAGATAAAATAACCAAGCATATAGAAGAACAATGCTTGCTATTAATGGCTACTAGCAACAATGGCTATGCTTTATCTCCACAGTTGAAGGCAGTGCTTCTGAATATCAGTTGTTGGAAACCACAGAGGGGAGAGTGCTCTTGAGCTCAGATCTTGCTTTCAGGTTTCCCACAAGCACCTGAAAAACAAGATTATAGATCCAGCAGGCTTTTCTTATAGTCTTATTTCTCCAATCATCTCCTCCCATTTCAGCCCAAGCTTGTCACTGCCCAGCCAGCAATGCTGTAATCCACCAGTTGAGAGCCACAGGCCAAGAGACCTTGTGCTCCTGCCTCAAGCAAGCTGTGGGACTTAAATAGCTGAATACCTGGAGAAGGAAACAAATACAAAACATTCAGGCTGAACTGGCTCAGATCAAACCACTGTCTCCCCAGATGTTTTAATCATCTTGTCATTTGCTGCCATAGTAACTAGAAGACACCAAGAGCCTCTAGCATTGTATTTGTGGTGGGCAATTTCAGAGGAAACCACAGTGGACTATGGGTAGGTGAGGCACGTAAGGGAAATGCGCTGAACAACGACCCTGCTACTTGTTCTCCCTCAGCTATGTGGCTTGGTGCTCTGCTAGAATCATCTGGAGGTATTTTGCTTGGACTGCTCTCTGACTGAAGAACATTGCAATCTGGATTTGCATATTTGTGAGTGGGTGGTCCTCACTTATAGAAGGAAGAGATATTACTCGCCTCACAAATAATGTTTTCAATGGCCCCATTAAACACTCAGAAAGGTTCTTCAATCTTTTGCATGTTCAATATGGACACTTTAATAATTCCAATACAGCCATTACTCCCCTTCCTAGCTTACTCCCCCAATTTCCCAAGAATAGAAAAAGAACACTCCTCCACCCATAGTTCTTTCTCGAGCCTCTGCCTCCTTTTCTATGCTTTACTGTCCCATGGCAAGGATACCCTAAAATGCTGATCACTGTTCACAGGGATTATTTTCTTTTCTAAATTTGAGAACTGGTATGGTATGGAAATGTGGAGAAATCAACTGAAGATTGGGGGGGGGGGACGGAACGAGAAGCTGAAAGAAATCGAAATCGACAAATTCATCTATCCACATGGATCACCTTAGTTTTCTACCCCCACCCTAGTTAGAGTTTCCATTTCAATTAAAAACAGCAGCAACATTTTGAAGTTTGAAAGCTAACACACTTCCACCAACTGATGCTTGACCAGTATACCTGCTAAAGCTACCCATTTTGGACTTGTCCTTCTCTGGGACCAGAATGGCAATTATGTAGAGTATATAAACCCTGATGGTACTTTTGGACTTCAATAATTCATTTAGCAATACGTTCCAGAATTTGTGATCATTCCCTTTTAAAAGGGATATTAACAAATGTGTATTATAAATGGCTCCCCCTCTAAGAGGGAAATGGTTATTCCCGCATTTGATTTCCCTTTCTGAAACTTTCATAAATAAAAGAAATATGCCATTCAGTTACATGATTAGCTTGGGGATATGTGGGAATTCAGAAACTTTGGAAACCTTCAGTAGAATTTTAATACAGATTTCCTGCAGTTAAACGAGTGCAGGATGCCGAGCTCTTTATTTTGCCTGCATTTATTTATTTATTTCATTTTATTTCCCACCCAATCTCAATGACTCAGAGCAGGTTGCAATATATCGCTATCTGATCTTAGCCTAAGAACAAAGGCGTGATGCCCTCCGTTCCAATTGCAAACATTTACAGGCACAGCATGGATAAGTTTCTTCAATATGCTTTCTCAAAGCCATGCTCACTTCAAGAAATAGTTTACTAAAGAACATGTAAAACTAAAGATGAGCCAAAATGCCCCTCCCATTTCGTTCATGAGCACCAGAATGAGGAGTTTGAGTTATTATTTGGCAGGGAGACAAAATGCAAATGAAATGGTTGGGAATTTCTAGCAGTGGTGGCAAGAAGATTTCTTCCTGGTGGCTGCCAGCTAGTGGCCTCCATACCTCCCAAGTAATCAGATTTGCTTGCTATAGTTGTAGTTATTCAGCCTTTCCATATATCCAAAGGCACACTGTTTAAACATTACTTCCCTTCCTGTAAAACTGAGACTTAGAATTAGAAATGAGTTCTGGAGGTGGACCCTAAACAGAGAAACAGGGATTCAGAAAGGGCAAAACCATACAGTTTAGAGAAGAGATGGGGAACCTGTGGCCCTCCAGATGTGGTTTGTCTACAGCTGCCATCATTGCTGGCCCTAGGGCATCCTGGCTGGTGCTGATGAGAGCTGGAGTTCCACAACATCTGGAGGTGCAAAGGTTCTCCATCTCTGCTTTAGAGAGTGGGGTTTCTTAACTCTGTCTTGCTATTCTCCTTGAAGATTTCTTCAGTGAAGGCTGGAAATAATAAAGGAAATCTATGAGCTAAATTCAAACTTCTCGCAGAAGTTTTGAAGATCTTTGATGATAAGTGAGGGAAAGCAGCAAGGGGTGCCTCATATTTGGGGGGCACACTGGAATCTGTTAATAACTTTGTTATCCTGCAAACTGATGACTGATGCAAATATGTGGGTGCCACAAAGACCCAAGCCCCCAGAAAGCAATTTACAGTGTAGGCTTCTGCCTCCCAAGCGCACTAATGCCACAAAAAGAAACTCAGAACCCCCCTATGCAGTTCCTTCCACTCGATCAGCAAAAAAACTAATACAAGCACTTCCATATGGAGAAAAAGTCACTCCAGCCAAAACAAATTGTTCAGCTTGTTACAATCAGTATGAATCAGTTCATTGAAAAATTTGGCATGGCTGCATTTTCTTTTATTTAAAGGAACTGATCGTGTTTTGATCTTCCTCATTTAAAGAGATCTTTTGAACACATAAAAATAATGGATGTGTGAGGCAGTAAATAATACTGTGCTATGTAAAAATACAGATGGATGTGAGAATTTCTAAATTTGGTTGGGTGGGGGGTGGAAATTAGAGAGGAAATTCACAGCTCTTGTTTTGTTTCCTCCAGAAGGTACAAATGTCTTCTCTTTCCTTCTCAGATAATTCCAAAGCTTCTTATGTTTGCTATATGACAGTAAAGAGTGAAATACAACATCAAGAAAAAAGCAAACAATTTCAGCACAACATCCTGAAACAAAAACAACCATTGCAAATTACATGCCTAGGTGATAAAACAGAGAGATGCTACCAGCCTCTTATGATCTATCTATGCACAGCCTCTTATTATCAGCTTGCTTTGTGGGTTTGTCATGTAATCAGAATGAAAGAGAGGATTTCTTGAAAGAGAATTTATTATTCCCATTGGTAGGTTTGGACTTCATATATTCTACCTTAAAAGGGGCTGCAAAGTAGAGGTGAGGGAGAAATTCATTTCAGTTTGCTCTTAAAGCAAATTTATCAAATTTGCACTTTCCAAAGCAATATCAGACCTGATACACAGACATTCATCAAAATTTGCACTAATATGAATTCTCCAGCCAACAGATGTTCACAAAAATGCATATATTGAGGGAAGTATGCTTAAAAATGAATATAGTTGTGAAAATAACATACAAGAAAATAACATACATGTTGGGGCAATTGCTTGCAAAATATAATCCTCCGTTCTGTAAAGGCTGTTAAGAGCAGGTGTCATGAGTAGGTCAGTAATAAAATAAAATAAAAATGGTCTCAGTGCAGTGAAATAAACTCTATATTCAAAGAAACCAAAACAGCACAGGCCTAGTGATCACAGCAATTCTGCCCTGTAGGTCTTGCCCCAATGACACAGTTGGTCCTTCCTACCTAAGGATCCTCCCCTGGTTCCTTCCCCAGCTGCCTAAGGCTCTGTTGTCTTGACTCTCGTTGCTCTGCCCTAATCATTTCTTTGTGTGTTCTGGGAAACCAGGTGGTTGGGAACTGGTTGCAGCAGGAGGGAGAGACTCCCTGGATTCTGCAGCAGCCTGCCTTCTCTCTATCACCTGCTTGCCCTCTCCTGCTTCTGAGTCTAGACTGCTCTCTGCCACAGCCTCTTCCTGCTCACTAAACCCTGTTGCCTCTTCAGCTTCCAACACCTCCTTCTACCAGTCTGCTCCCTCTTCTCCCTCTGACCACTCACTGTCATCCCACCACCAACCCCCTTAGCTCTGAGCCTTCTTCCCCTAGGGGTTCCCTTGGGTGTCCCCCAGCTGGTGCCTCCCACCACTCCTTTGCATCCAGTCAGTCCACGACATCTCCCTACGCAGTACAGACTTTGCTAGTTGCCTGTTTGGGGGCCGAGTAGGATTTTTTTAGGGAGCCAAAATTGGGATTGGGACTCCTCTCTTTTGCCCACTTCATCCTGCTGGGAATCCTGTTATTGGAGTGGTATTTTTGGTTATAATTGGTTTAATTGGCTTTTATTCGGGCAGGAAATACATGTTAAGATCTGGTGGGGTAAATAACTGAGGAAATATTGGATTAAGGGCACTCTCCACATTGGCTTGCCATTGGGTCCTTTGGTGTGCCCTTTAGGCTTGGTGAATGCTGACCCGGCAGGGCCACAGTGTGCTTGTCAGGCTTGCATACCTAAGATTCTTATGTCAAGAAGGAATAATTATTTCCAATCCTTTGCCATGTGGCTGCAGGTAGAGCCTGTAAAAAGGCCCAGAAGTGTGGAGGAACCCAATTGCTCCCACCTTAGGGAACCTCCCTGTCTCGAGTATATTTTAATCCAGGTAATTGTTTATTTGCTTTGGATAAATACAACCTTTTCCAGCACAACTATGGTTTCTTGAGTCTTCCTTAAGGGTGTGCTTGCTATAAACTCTTATTTGTTGTGACCTCTGAGCACAAGCACTATGTGCTCCTGGTCTAACGCTGCAGTTCAAAAATGACCAGAACAGGACTGAAAACTGACGCCATGCCCTACCAGTCTAATTCCAACTGTTGGCCAGAGCAAGCCATGTTTACCTAATGTGTGAGAAGTAGAAACTCATAGATATCTTGAAGTAGTGTATGGGGAATCCAGCGCAGGCCAAAGACGACATCTGGCTAAATTTCAGACCCAGGAAAGATTTCTGTGGTTTGGGATATCCAAACTGAATGTGAAGTTTAATTTCATCAACAATTTTAGCTATTGCCTGGGAATGGGAACTTATCATTAAATGTCTAGAATTTATCGTCCTGCACCAAAACCTGTAAATCATGAACCACAAGCTCTGTCAGTTCTCACTGACTGCAGTACTTGATCTTATTATGGGCTATTTACTGAATGCCTCAGTTCTTTTCTTATTAATATCAGCTTTGGAATGTCAATGACTTGTCAAAATGTGTAAAAGATGTGTGGCATTTATAAGGATTATACCTCCCAAAATCTGATGAGAAACACTAAAATATTTAATATTGTTGGACCTTTTCCTCAGAGGAAGAAGCTAACATTTTTCCCCCTGGAGCAAAAAGTAAAGAAATGACATACGTAGGAAAAAACACAAATACTTTCTTTATGGGATGTACCATATTCATCATAGTCTAAAATTTCACGCCAGGCAAAAATGTTTCTCTATTGCCAGGCCTTTGTCTGATTAACATTCTGTGGCCTTTTAAATGTGTTTTTTTTGGGGGAAGGGGGTTATTGGTTTGTTGGTACTTATTTTGTGCTCTCATTTTGTATTTTTATGTTGTGAATCGCCCTGTGATTTTGAAATGAAGGGCAGTATAAAAATTTAATAAATAAACATGATAATGAAGTATGGAACTCATCTACACATTATACCAAGGGCAGGGAATCTATGACCCTTGATATATTTCTTGGATTAGACTACAGGTCCCATAAACACTGGATGTTGGCCATGCTGGCTGGGGCTGAAGGGAGTTGGAGTTCAAGAACTACTAGAGAGCTACAGGTTCCCCACCTCTGAAACATGCTGTCAGTGGTCCCCTTCCTACCTCATGCTGGCAGAATGGGAGTTGCTACAGTGAGGCCCCTCCCTCTGTCACCAGGGTAATGTCATAGGGAAGGACTGTGCCTCAGTGATAGACCCTCTTTGCATGCAGAATGTCCCAGGTAAGTCTCCAGCATCTTCAGGTCCCCTGTCTGAAGCCCAGGGGACAGTCAGTGAACTAATGGTCTGACTCACTTTTAGGCAAGAGTCCCAGGCCATTTGGAAAGATGAGGACCCCAGCCTATGGCTTTTCCTACAGCCAATGCCGCCCTTCCTAAAATGTGGGCCTGGGAAGAAATTGCAGTATGGGCTTCTCCCACATTATTCACATAAGAATAAGTTGGAACGAAGCACCTTCCACATCACTGGTATGATGGAATCAATCCACTAAGGGTAGGGGAAACTGTTTCTTGGTGGCTCCTTCCCGCCATGGTGTAGAGCTGTTGCTCGTGCTTGGGGTCACCTCAATTTAGCTACAGCAGCCATTGTGATAGTGCAGAAGTTTCTCTGCGTCCATCAGCAACTGAATTAGAAATTGTGTGTGCACCATTCCTGCTCCAATTCTGTAGCTGGCACACAGACCAGAGCAGATGCGATCATCACTGAGAACATTGATTGTTGGGAAAGCAGGAGAAGACAGCTGTATTCAGCTCCTGGTCCTGAAACTTGTTGAAAATGTACACTGTATTAATTTATCAAGGGATACATGCTCTTAGCTGCTATATATGCCACCAGTTGGGCTAGGGACATGCAGTAACTTCTTGTCAATCCAAAACATGGTTCATTTTGAGTAATTTCAGTCCAGACTTATTTGAACTTGGAATTCAGCTTGGCAACTCTCAAGAGTATGATTCACAAACCAGTTATTAAGATGAAGCACTTGGATTTTAGCCAGTTAAGTGGGTATGTCTTATAGCTCTGGAGTTGAGTATTCTAATGGATTTTCATCACAATACTTCATTTCTGTTTAAAATTCTCATGCTACAGATTTTTTACTACCTGGCAAATAGAGCGATGGGGAGGTTGCACTATTGTTTTCTGGGATGAATGGATAGTTTTATTTGATGGTTTCATTTGTGCCTAAATTCCTGCCTTTACATTAAATGATAAAAAGCCCATAATTTGAAGTTTTCAAGACCCTAAATATTAGTGAAGCTTCTTTCTAACTATGAGCCACATTTGGGTTTGAACTTGTATGTTGGGTTTGAACTTGTATTTAGTAATGTATATTTAATATTAGCTCACCAGCAGAGAAGGTCCTATGGCTTCTTAGCAATGTAAACGCTTCAGTGACTCAGAAAGTTGCCCTTTTTGCTTTGGTGGCCAAAAATATCAGAAAGAAGACCCTGGACCTTAGCAGTGAACTGTAAGGGACACACAGAGATCTAAATAGAGGCCATTATTTGTGGCACAACACCCCTTTTGCTTGTATTTATTTTTGATTCACATTTGTCATGGCCAGTGGATAGTACAATAAAGTTACTTGGATTGGAGATTTAATATTCTTTCATGCTTTATATGTTATGATTGCTTAATTTATTCAAAGCCATTTCTTAAAAACAACTTTTTTTATATGTGAGAGCTTCCCAAAGTTGTATTCAGCAAAGTCTTACTCTGGGGAGACCCATTTGATAGCCATGACTAACTTAGGTCCATTAAATTCCACGAGTTTACTCTAAGAAAAGGTTATCTGAATACAACTCTCTCTGTTTTGCAGGGTTTTTTTGTTTTGTTTTTTTAAATAGAAACTATTCTTAGCTCTAATGTGAGATTTTTCTCAAACATAGATGGAATACTGTGCTAGAAATAATGTTAAAATACCACAAAACAAAATGTTGGTTTATTTAAAACACAGTGCATAATTATATTAAGTGGTAGACATAATTTATTCTTTTTCTTTTCTTTTGTAACCTACCTCTCAGCAAACTTGTTTACATGTATTCTAACACAGTCATTTTTCTTAACCAACTTAGGAGAACTGCAGTGTGAGCACAGATGATTAAATATGCATCCCATTAAGAACTATATATCTTGTGTCTAGACATTTATTATGTTATGAAAGGGAAAGATGAATGGGTGGAACTCTAAATCAATGCATGTGTCTGTGAGTCAGGATTCCCTTCTAAGTCAAGGGAGCATCTTAAATTAGATAGTTCAGTTCAAAAAGATGGTCCTAATATTTCTGAGGTTTTGAAAAAGGGAATGATCTCCCTCTTTTTTCAAGTAATATGTATGTCGGTCTGTCTATTGATAAATGTGTGTAAAAGGACATACACAATAGATTAAAAGTTTTCTGCACAGAGGCGGAGGGTTCTGAGCTTAGTTTTCCTTTCTCAGGGGGTTACCCCTAGTGCCCATCTTTTGTCCTTCCAAACTCTTGAACCTGGATGAGGCAGTGTGGACCGTGAGCACTTTCCAAAGACAAAAGACACAGTTCTGGTGGTTAGATGTCTGATGCTAAGGTTAAACCCATAGCTCTGAATGTGGTGGTAGCTGGCCAAGTCTTGGCCACTGTCTGATTTCCTTTGTTTGCTGACAGGACCATGAAAAATGAGCTTTCGGGTTATTTGAGGATGAGCTCTCCCGCATCTCTTCCAACTATTTTCATCCATGTCCAGATAACTTGTTCTGGATCCAAGCAGGGATGGATGGCTAAATCTAGACAGGATGATTCCAAATATGTGGAAATAACTTAGAAAAACCCCGACCCAATTAACTTTTCAAATGTCAGGCCAGCTGCCAGGAGCTGGATAATGATGTGGCTGATGGACCTCTCTTGGAAGGTATTCCTTAAAATAGGTGCCACAAGAGAAAAGGCCCTATCCTTAGCTGAAAAAAGCCTCACCTCCTGAGGTTGAGGGATCCAGAGCAAGGCCTCAGCTGATGTGTGTGCAGGGAGGAGGATATAGAAGAAGGCGTGAGGTTAAGGAAGATGGTTAAGACCAGTATCTTGAGTTGTACCCAGAAGTTAATCTGCAGCCAATGCAAATCACATAGAACAGAAATTATAATATCAGGATACCTAAAAACGATCATTATGGTGTGTGTACTCTTCGGGCTGAACGATGGGGGTGGAGATGCTCTTTCAGGTATGCAGGGCCAAAACTGTTTAGGGCTTTAAAGGACCAACACTTTGAATTGTGCTCTGAAACGTACTGGGAGCCAACGTAGGTCTTTCAGGACTGGTGTTATATAGTCCTGGCAACCGCTGCCAGCCCCAGTGCATAAATGTTGTAAAAAGTTGGACTGGGCTGCTGTGTTATTTGAAGCTTGATTGACTTAGTAAAAACAATTAAGGGAAGGATAATCTAAATTAATGCTTTTGCACATGCTTTTCCAACTAAAGGTAGCAGGTGATGGGAGAAAAACCTCTTCCTGAGGGACTGAAGAGCAGCTACCCATAGAGCAGACAATACTGATCTGGATGGACTATAACTTTCTAAAATACTATACAAAGCTCATTGAGTTCTGCTCAGTGTGTGAATAGATCTATAGTAATTTTCAGGACAAATATCTTTCCTACTATTAGATTTCCCTTCTTTTCATAAACACACCAGTGTCTCCGTGGATTGAAATTAAACTCAGTAAGAAACAAGAAGCAAATAAACAAAATGAAGCATCTTGCCAGTGACATCTTGGATCCCTGCAAAGGCGCAAACTGTGGATAAGGAAAGGAGGCCATGTTTTATAATTCCTGAAGTGGTCTTGATGTCTATGCTTCAACTCGTTTAATGGTTATTTAGACTCTGTTGATGTGACACAATAAATTATGGCTATGGCTATGGAAAAAAAAAAAGATTTAAAAGGGGAAACCTAGATGTTTCTCAAATATATTTCATTGTCAGATTGGCAGTTGGCATGAATTTTAACCCATAATTAATTCCCCACCCCCCATCAGTGAGGAAATGATTACTCTCTAATGATAAATAATAACCGAATTCCTGCATCACTGCAGTATATCCAGGAGTTCAGCAACGCTCATGTGTTACATTGAACTGGAGGGGGAAGCTGGATTAAATTTGCTATTCCTAGTCTCCATGAATTCATAGATCCTACAAATATGCTGATGTATGAAGGGAATATATGAAAAATAGTTGAGAGATGAAAAAATTCAGTGAATGCTGAAAATCTTTATTTCCTCTTTCAGTAAAGTCTGTTTGGGATTTCTGAGGGGAAAGGTTCCCAGTTGTTTTTTTTAACAAACCAAGTTCAGATATTTGTTAGAGTTTATCCTTCTCATATAAAGTGGGATGGACAAATACTGAAAAATTACAATATGCTGCGTTTCAAAAGGTGGATGTTAAAAAATCTGTCTTTTGGGTTATTCCCAATTCCCATTTTACTTTTTCACAATCGCTATCAACTTTCCTTAAATTGGTTTAGGTTTATACAAGTGTGATTATCGTAAGAAACAACCAGTCCTAAAATAATGGTGATGTTAGTGGTAGTAAGAAGCAGGGGATATATACTGTGTGTGTGTGTGTGTGTGTGTGTGTATTCCTATATAATCCTGTAGGGTTATACTTGTGGTTGTTCACACATAATGCTGTTTTTTTACTATGAGCTAGTTTGCAGGGTGGGCAAAATACATACCAGTAGTTTGATAGTTTGGGTGTAACAACAAGCTATGGCTGCCACAAATTAGGAAGTGACTAATTCAACTGGAGTGCATGAATGGGTGGCACACAAGGGAACATGGAAGTCTGAGGTTTAAAGCCAAATTATGGTTTTGGCATTTTCTATGAACTGGCCAAATCTGTACGGTGGTGTCCTGTTGCTGCCATATTCCTGATTCACACGTTTATTTAAGTACTAATGTACAATTAGAACCTGAAAAGACTTCCTATATGTTTTCATGGGCTTGACTCTAAACAGGTATAGAGTAGACATATTGAAATCAGTGGGGCATAAATTAGTCAGTTTCAGTGGGTCCACTCTATATGTGATTAAACTTAGAGCCAACCCCATAGTTTGGGAGTATGTCCATCACAGTTAAGAATAGTATATTTGGATGTACTGAAGCATCTTGATCAGTTTATTTAGATGGTTGGTAGGGATTTGTTACCTGGGACGCGGGTAGCGCTGTGGGTAAAACCTCAGTGCCTACGACTTGCTGATCGCATGGTCGGCGGTTCGAATTCCCACGGCGGGGTGAGCTCCCGTCATTCGGTCCCAGCTCCTGCCCACCTAGCAGTTCGAAAGCACTTTTAAGTGCAAGTAGATAAATAGGGACCGCTTTATAGCGGGAAGGTAAACGGCGTTTCCGTGTGCGGCGCTGGTGCTGGCTCGCCAGAGCAGCTTCGTCACGCTGGCCACGTGACCCGGAAGTGTCTTCGGACGGAGCCGGCTCATGGCCTCTTGAGCAAGATGAGCATGCAACCCTAGAGTCGGACACGACTGGCCCGTACGGGCAGGGGTACCTTTACCTTTTAGGGATTTTTTCTGGCCTTAAAAGTTATTCAACATATTGGTTTGATTCTGCTGAGTAGGAATTCTATAGACCTAGGACTTCTGAAGACAGATCTCATACAAAGGAAATCTGAAATCACAGCAACATTAAGCAAATATCTATCTCCTGTCATCTTCCAGCTTTCCATTAATTAGTATTAATTCCATTAATTCCATTAATTAATTAATTAATTAACAAGGTCATCAAAAAGTTCACAATATACTTTTAAAAAATCCTTGTGCATCAAAATGCATAAGTTGAAGGACTTGCTGCTATAGTCACTATGTTACATATTTTTATCACATCCAGTCACTTAATTTTTACTTGCTCAATCACATTTATTGATCAACACCTTTCTATTACAGCTAGAGCCATGTAGGTTTAGTACTTTAAAATGTAGTAATTGAACTATACACTGTGATCATCTAATTATATATTTTATAGGTTGAGCAACTTATATTGATGATCTCAGTAGATGATACGGCAATTTTCTAGCAGATCTGCTTATTTTGACCGGGCTGAATATCACTGAAGCCATTAATTTTGGAAACTGAAGTTCTGTGTGGTCATTTAATAATTTCCCATGAAGTTGAAGAAATGAGATGGCGGCGGGTTTGGGCTAGTGAAATGCCACATGCCTTCTTGCCTAAGGAAACAAACCTGGAAAGAAGAGACCTAAAGAAGAGCTATCTTGAGGAATTAGAAATATATTTTTATTTATTTTAAATGATTTATTGGCTGCCTTTCTATGCAAAGTGGCTTACATAGTACAATTAGAATATCAACAATAATATATTGTTGATATTGTAGCACCCACTGGAGAATTTGTAGGGCCTCATGACAAACCTGAATTTGCATGAACAAGGTGGACTAAGGGAGCAGGCTTTTAAAATAGCCATAGCATGGGATGAGAAGGAGGGGGAAAGTGATGATTTGAGTAACACAAGGATAGAGATGGAAATCACAGTTAAATACAGTAGCATAAGTTTGAGTAAAGTACTATGGAATATTTGATGGCTCTGAATTCTTCAACTCTGTCATATGAGGTAGTCAAAGCATTGAAGAGGGAGGCGTTTGAGTTCAGTGAGAAAGGAAGAAACAATGAAGGGGGGGAGTTAGTGTTCTAAATATCTGCAGAGGTTTGAGTAAAACAGGGATGGGGAGATACTGAGAGGAAAACAACTGTTTCCATAGTACCGTATTTTTCCATGTATAACATCCCCCCATGTATAAGACGACCCCTATTTTTTTGGACCGCAACAAAAAAAAATGTGTGGGGGGGGGGGAATTGCCCACAGTTGTTGAGCTTTTTTTGGGGGGGGTCACTGCCCCAAATTGCTCTACAGCCTGCCCAACAAAAATCACATGCATTGTTTATTGGCTGAGGGAGCCGGCGTACAGCTTCTGGGTCATGTGGCCAGCATGACTAAGCCGCTTCTGGCGAACCAGAGCAGTGCACGGAAATGCCGTTTACCTTTCCACCGGAGCGGTACCTATTTATCTACTTGCACTTTGACGTGCTTTCGAACTGCTAGGTGGGCAGGAGCAGGGACCGAGCAACGGGAGCTCACCCCGTCACAGAGATTCGAACCGCAACCTTCTGATCGGCAAGTCCTAGGCTCTGTGGTTTAACCCACAGCACCACCCGCGTCCCTAACATTTAGCTTATTTCAGTGCAATTATTTGGAGGCAGGAAAACTGACACTGGACCGCATTCAGACAGCCCCTTGCAAAGGGGGTTTAAATTCCCTCTGATTCCCTTCTCCAGTTACAGCCCATCCTCGCTGCATACCATGCTGTTTTGACACTCCCCCAACCCTTAGCAATGGTGTTTCAGGGACAGAAGGCGCTGAAGCCAGAACGAAACAACAGAAACCCCTGTTGAATGAGTGGAACTCCATGAGTGTTTCTTTGGATCTTCCCAGTTGTAAAGGGCTTATCAATTAGCCATTTAAACATGAGCAAAATTGGTCAGCCATCAGCCCAGCAAGTGCTGAACCTCTTCCCCGGTATCAGCTTAAATCCTCAGCAGCAAATGTCAGTCAAATTAAGGGTCTTAGGTTGCATCTGCAAATTGCAAATCCTCTGAGAGCATTTGAACTAATTTCCACTGATTTCCTTGGGGCGATGCCCCCCGCCAACCTATAGTCAAGGTTGAGTTGATAGCAGAGACCATTGTGATGCTGTTTTACAAACCCAAGGAAAGAGGCTGGATAAGACAGAGGGGAAGATTATGGGATGCAGAGCATATTAAAAGGGCGGAGGGAAGATTGGCATGCACCAAATTGCCTTTATTTACAATATTAATATATCTAGTTGCACAAATATGATGAGAGAATCCAAACTACCAATTGGCACCAACTTTCTGTAGGGAACTGATATCTATAGGGTAAACTGTGGCTTTTGCTAGAGGCCCCTGTCCAAAAACGTTTATATGGAGACTTTCCAATATCTTTAATCTCTATTGGCCGAAAACGTCATTGAAACTGCCAATTTTGCTTCATTGAATTTTTCCAGGCTCAAATGCATGACTACAAGTCTTAAAAAAAGAAAAAGAAGAACTACCGTCTGAAATAAATTATTAGATGCTAGGCTGGAGAAAACAATCCACTTTATTATTCATACATATTTGAACTGTTAAGGGGGGGGGGGAATAAAAGACATGAAAAAGTAGATAATCATTTTATTTCAAAATCTCCTAGAGCAGCAAAATTGCTAAGCGTAATACTTTTGTACCAAAGGCCAGATTGGACAAAGGCAAACGATGTATTAGACGTCTTATGAAAGTGCTGAAAAAGTACACACACTGAAAATAGTAATGATGATGATGATGATGATGATAATAATAATAATAAATTTTATTTATATCCCGCCCTCCCCAGCTGAAGCCGGGCTCAGGGCGGCTAACAACAATTAAATAATCAAACAATCAAATAATCAAACATTCTAAAAACATTCCATTATAAAAATTAATGATGATGATTTATTTATACCCCGCCCATCTGGCTGGGCTTCCCCAGCCACTCTGGGTAGCTTCCAACAAAATATTAAAATACAGTAATCCATCAAACATTAAAAGCTTCCCTAAACGGGGCTGCCTTCAGATGTCTTCTAAAAGTCTGGCAGTTGTTCTCTTTGACGTCTGGTGGGAGGGCATTCCACAGGGTCGGTGCCACTACTGAGAAGGCCCTCTACCTGGTTCCCTGTAACTTGGCTTCTCGCAGTGAGGGAACTGCCTGAAGGCCCTCGGCGCTGGACCTCAGTAGAACAATGGGAGTGGAGACGCTCCTTCGGGTATACTGGACTGAGGCCGTTTAGAGTTTTAAAGGTCAGCACCAACACTTTGAATTGTGCTCAGAAACGTACTGGGAACCAATGTAGGTCTTTCAAGACCGGTGTTATGTGGTCTCGGCAGCTGCTCCCAGTCACCAGTCTAGCTGCCGCATTCTGGATTAATTGTAGTTTCCGGGTCACCTTCAAACTACATCGAGCACATTGCAGTAGTCCAAGCGGGAGATAACCAGAGCATGCACCACTCTGGTGAGACAGTCTGCGGACAGGTAGGGTCTCAGCCTGTGTACCAGATGGAGCTGGTAGACAGCTGCCCTGGACACAGAATTGACCTGCGCCTCCATGGACAGCTGCGAGTCCAAAATGACTCCCAGGCTGCGCATCTGGTCCTTCAGGGGCACTGTTACCCCATTCAGGACCAGGGAGTCCTCCACACCTGCCTGCTTCCTGTCCCCTAAAAACAGTACTTCTGTCCTGTCAGGATTCAACCTCAATCTGTTAGCTGCTATCCATCCTCCAACCGCCTCCAGACAACTATTAATGTCAAGTCAGGAGCTGGTGTGTCATTTTGAGAGGTTTGGGAATACTTTTGAAAGTGTTGGTTCTTAAGACTGCAAAATGTCCTGGGCTGGCACTTCCCAGCTTCTCTGTTCTTTAAGAATGTAAGATGAGCTTGCAGGATCAGACCAATGGCCCATCTAGTCCAGCATCCTGTTCTCACAGTGGCCAACTGGATGCCTGTGGGAAGCCTCCAAGCTGGACATTAGCACATCTGCGTTGTGCCCACCAAGGATTCCCAACAACTGGTATAATTTTCATTTCCACACAACCTGAGGCAGTGACTTCATGTCCCTGTCTTCACTCAAAGGGCTTCTCTGGTGACCAAATGATAGATAACATTGGGTTGTATCCATTGTTGCCTTTCCATTAACAGAAGGCTCTTTAATCCAGCAGAGGCTTCCAGGAAAGGAAGGGAATGGGAGGTGGTTTTCACAAATACCTCCTTTTTCCTGGAGCCAGACTCTCTGAGGAAGGGGCCACATCAACATTGACATTGCTGCATTTTAACAGCTCCCCATGTCCACCCACCCAAATCTCTCTAACTTAGGCAGTTTAGCTTCATAAAGTTAATGGGGAAAATCACCTAATGAAATCCATTACGGAGGGGTACTTTGTTTTGCCATGACAAGATGAGCAGCGATGCTTGCAACTGCAGACATTTTAGTTCCATCAAGCTTTCCCAGCTGGATGAATAGGTCGTCTCTGCCACAGCTGTCCATTTTGTTTTGCTTTTAAACCCACCTTCTGTTATTTTTGTAACTGCTTTGTTAGTTTTTAAAGCTGTTTTTACATTGCCCTGGGACATGTGTGGAAGGCAATAACTAACTAACTAACTAACTAACTAACTAATTAACTAACTAATTTCAGCAGCCCAGCCATAACCTGGCCTACCAAGCTGTCCTCCAGGCTCTCTGCTCCTTTCACCACCATATTCTGATCAACCAACAGAAGAGAAGAGAAAGAGAGCAGTTTGAATTTGTCACTACAAACAGAGAGGATGGAGAAAAAGTGTTCTCCACTTTCCAAAGTTTTGTTCTCTGATGTTTCCAGGAGTTATGCCATCATTTCTTGAACATGGAGACACTTTCTGCTGGCAAGTCATGTGAATATTATGATAATGGCGGCAATGCCTGAAATTATCTGATTAGACATTCTTTTAACTGGGGCTGTGTTTGTGTATCTGTTTCTATATATGTGTATGGAAGTCTCTGCTGGTTCAAAGAGCCCTTTGTGAATGGAAGAATCCTAGCCTGAAGCCTATTTAAAAGTTGGCTGCAAACACTTTAAAGAAAAGGAAAAAGCTCTTTATTTTTTTTTTAAAAGTGGGAGATGATTTCTGGTCTGGACTGTGTATGCCCGTTTGCTTTACAGGACAGTATTTTTTCTTCCTCGAGTGTGACTGAAGGACTGGTGTAGGAAAAATATTTCTCTCTTCGCCATGTGAAGTTGCCCCCACCTGTCCTCTAAAGAAACTTTAATTGACCAAAAGGAAAAGAATGGAGTGGTGGTCGGGGAAAGAATCCTTTAAGAGAAAGAGGGAAGAAAAGAAACTCAGCACAAAAGCTTTCTGCTCTCAGATAGGCCTGTCAATAGTTGTGTATTACTCTTTGAATGAAAACTGCAATGTAAGCAACATCCTGACACATATCATATTTGAACTAGGCCAGAATGGATGTGAGTAATAAAGTATCAAAAAGTATAGCAATCCTATATTGTAAACTCACACCCTGCAGCGAGAGATAATAAAGTAGTATGATACATCAGCTCTCTAATCCAGGTATTTCTCTGGAATACCTCATAATTATCGGACCGGACAAGGAGATTGCAGGATTGACAGGTAGTATGCATCTCTCTGAAGTTTCCCCCCTCTTTTTTCCCGGAGTGTTGATACGTGTACGCTTGTGCTGATAAGAGTGGTGACTGAAACAGAAAATCCCCAACCGCTTCAGGGGATGGAAAAGAGGACTGGGTAGAAACACCTTCCTCTCCCTGCCCTTCTTCCCCGTGCAACATATCCCACATCAAAAGGCAGAAAGAGCTTCTCTGTTCTCTTCACAGCTAGCCAGAATTCCTTTTCACTCATCTCAGAGAAATGCCCCATCAAAGAAGCAGGCTAGAGTCACCCCTCCACTCCCAAGTCTGTCAAACAGAGTTGAAATCTTCAAATCAGCATCCAAACTTTTTTTAAAAAAAATAAATAAATAAAAATAAAATCTTTGGAATGTCAGAAGTTTTCATTGAAAAAGATCTATGAAATAGATTTCCCTCCTAACAGCTGTGTTTATGGCAAATGCTATCTCTCCCTATCTTCTTATAAGCCAGGCATATAAAACCTTTCAGACGGGTATTACTCAGCAAGGGATTAATCTTTTCAAACATCACATCCTCGACCTGAATGTTTACTTTAGCAGAGGCTATAATGATTACTTAGCTTACACTGTGTCTAAACAGTCTTAGATGCATATTCAGGGCTTCTTGGCATGGCGACAAATATGTGTGTCAGGTAATAAACATGTATTTCCCATAGGTTAAGACTTAAAGGTATTAGAACCTTGTAATATATCTGAGCTTGAGGCTTAATTTTTCCTAACCAGGTGAAGTCTCAACATAGGGTTCATTATTATTATTATTATTCACCTCAAGGCACCTGCAATAACATTCTTCACAGGGGGACAGAGAGACAGGTTCTTGAGAGAGGCTATGACATCTTATAGGTTTTACTCCAGCAAATTCAGTGCATCTGAATCCCAGAGTCCATAGGTAAAGGTAAAGGTAAAGGACCCCTGACAGTTAAGTCCAGTTGCGAACAACTCTGGGGTTGCGGTGCTCATCTCATTTTACTGGCCAAGAGAGCTGACGTTTGTCTGCAGACAGTTTTTCCAGGTCATGTGGCCAGCATGACAAAATTGATTCTGGTGAAACCAGAACAGCACATGGAAATGCCATTTACCTTCTTGCCGGAGTGGTACCTATTTATCTACTTGCACTTTGACATGCTTTCGAATTGCTAGGTTGGCAGGAGCTGGGACAGAGCAATGGGAGCTCACCCCATCGTGGGGATTCGAAACCATCAACCTTCCAATCAGCAAGCCCAAGAGGTTCAGTGGTTTAGAGTCATGGCTAAAATACAAAGCCAAAGAAAGTGTTTCAATCCAGGATGCCTTCGCCTCAAAGCTCCAATGGCAGAAAGGCCTCTAAGCCAGCACTGTCTCCTGAGCCTTTTGTGGGAGTAGCTCATAAATTGTTATAAGATCTATGCAAGCCACAAATATGCTGAAATAATATACAATAAAAATGTATCATGCAACTATCACTTATGGACAATGTGTTTGGCAAAGCAATATATTTTGACAATTTGGTTTTCACGTTTGCTTTTGCATTGTGATTTTTCTTTTGGAAGTATTCTCCTGTCACATTTTAGTGTTCAGATTTCCTCTTCCTGATTTGCTCATGGAACAGCTAGAATTTCAGTATGAAAAGATCCCAACAACCTATGGGTTGTCCTGGTGGTGGTGGTGTGCTCCAACCCCCATCAGCCCCACTTTATATGCTACAGCAGAGCTTTCCAAACCAAGTGTCATAACACATTAGTGTGTCAGCTGCAGTGTGTAGGTGTGTCGCACAAACACTCCCCATGCTCCTCCTGGGGCTGGAAAGAGTTTACTTTAATGCAGTGCTTTTTTCAGGGGGGACACAGGTTCGACAGTGGAATTTGCTGCCAAGGAGTGTGGTGGAGTCTCCTTCTTTGGAGGTCTTTAAGCAGAGGCTTGACAACCATATGTCAGGAGTGCTCTGATGGTGTTTCCTGCTTGGCAGGGGGTTGGACTCGATGGCCCTTGTGGTCTCTTGCAACTCTATGATTCTATGATTCTATGACACAGGGGTACGCATACCCCTAAACATTTTGTGAATCTAAGTTTGGCCTCACTGAGGGGCAGTATTTCAAAATGAGTAGGAAAATGGGAGTACCCCTAAACATTTTTTTAGGGGGAAAAGCACTGGTTTAACTTCCAGTTTGCTAGTAAAACTGAAATTCTGTGTTGCGAAATGATGCATGTCAAAAAAGTGTGTCACCAACATGAAAAGTTTGGGAAGCTCTGTGCTACATGGCCATTTGAAATAAGAGAACCCTCTTTTAATGTTTAAAGATTCAGAAGGAGCTCCTAGACATAAAAGCAGTTCCTCAGTTGAAGAAGACGCCTAGGGAAACTGAAACTCTTTAATGCATGGTTCACACATGTATTTTTATTATTTATGTTTATTTATATTATTACAGTGGTACCTCTGGTTACATACGTAATTCGTTCTGGAGGTCCGTTCTTAACCTGAAACTGTTCTTAACCTGAAGCACCACTTTAGCTAATGGGGCCTCCTGTTGCCGTCGTGCCGCCAGAGCACAATTTCTGTTCTCATCCCAAAGCAAAGTTCTTAACCTGAGGTAATATTTCTGGGTTAGTGGAGTCTGTAACCTGAAGCGTCTGTAACCTGAAGCGTATGTAACCCGTCAATGTACCCGTCAGTGTACTCGTCAATGTACTTGACGAGTACACAATCATGTGCTAGCCTGTGTAGAATGATTCACGTTTCACTTCACACCACCTCAAGCATAATTTTTTTTCCATTGGAATGGATTCACAGATTCAGAACTGTGTCAGGCAGAGTGGGGACAAGAGCGCTGAGCTCTGCCTGCCCCAGCCCCAACCTCCACAAGAGTTGGAGGCAGGCATCTATAAGGAGCAGCTTGCTCTGACTCCCTGCACCATCAAGGTTCTAAATCACATAGGAAACCTCCATGCGTAAAAAGAAGGATTTCTGCTTCAAAGGTTATCCCTCCATCTTGGGGAGATGAGGGATGACTATTTGCTACTGCAGGAAGCAGCAATGGATGCCAACTTGGCTGGCTTGAAAAGAAGATGTGAGAAATTCATGACGGCAAAGGCTATCAGTGGCTGCTAGCCATAATGGCAATGCTCTGCCCCTGGAAACCAGAACTCTTTTGCTCTGGTCCTTCATGCAAGTCTCCAATAGGCAACTGGCTGGCCAGAATGCTGGACTAGATTTTTTATTTTTATTTATTTATTCAACTTATACACCGCCCTATACCCGGAGGTCTGAGGGCAGTTTACAAGACCGCAACATATAAAATCAAGCCAAAAGCAGTAATCCAATACCCCCCCTCCAAAAAGCCACACTCTAAAAGGGTGTTGGATGTCAATAAGATTGCCTGGTGCCTAATGGTGTATAATGAAGATGCCAGGCAAATTTCCCTGGGGAAAGTATCCCATAGGGAGCCGTTGCAGGGAAGGCCCGTTCTCATGTTGCCACCCTCCTGACCTCTCGAGGAGGAGGCACACGAAGGAGGGCCTTAGAAGATTATCTCAGGGGTTCATATGGAAAGAGGTGGTCCCTGAGGTATTGTGGTTCTGAGCCGTTTAAGGCTTTATAGGTCAAAACCAGCCTTTTAATTGGGATTGGAAACTAATTGGTAGCCAGTGCAGTTAGACCAGGATTGGTATAATATGCTCAAACTGTCTTGCTCCAGTGAGCAACAGGTCTGCTGAATTCTGCTCCAGCTGAAGTTTGTGAACCGTCTTCAGGGGCAGCCCTACGTATAACGCATTGCAGTAATCTAACCTTGAAGTTACCAGAGCATAGACAACAGTAGTTAGATGGGCCATTGGCCAGATCCAAGGGTTCTTCATATGTTCTTATGATGATGTGGGACTACCATGCCAGTGCTCCTAGTGCTAATTGTAGCCCTGAACCATTTGGACGAGGGATGGTATCCATACAGGATAAATATGTGAAGTTATGGTAGTCGTTAAATGGTACACTAGAGGAAAACATCTTATATATACCTTTTCAGAATGATGTGGAATGCACAAGGAGTCTTATCAAAATTCTAATGGCTTCTCTTGAAAACCAGTTACTTGCAGGTGGACATCAGGGCCCTCCAAATGGTTGCAACCTTAACCAAATAAGAGTGAAATCCATGCATTTAATACACAAAAAGCCAGTCAGATTGGATTATATGTACTGTGGGTGACAGCATCAGGGAATGAATTCAGCTGCTAGTGCTTGGCTGAAAGGATAATTATTTAAAGCCTTACACTTTATTAGCTGTTAAACTATTTGAGTCCCTTCTATAATTATAATTCTTCTTTAAATAAAGCTGTGCTTGACATCCTGGTTGCGCATTTTATAGTTTTTCCAATGAATTTTAAAGCCTCACCTTTTCAGCGAGAGGAATGTAGCCGCCACACCAGGGAATCTATGGCTGCCAGCCTCTCCATATGTTCTGTCATTCCTACACTTTTAAGCCCAATTGCAGCATTGCTTTCATAACAAATGTAAATACAGTTCTGACTGGGAATTCTCTTAGTTGAATAAACTTCAAAGGATGTGGCCCCAATGAAGAAGCTTTTTGTTCATCTGCCGCTGTTCACCTTTTGAAAACGTCCCATTTCTCAGTGTAAATTATGCAATGGTTGCCACTTAAAATTTAAAAGATGCACTCATGATAGAGTCAGCATATGGTCTTGTAGATCACAAAGGACCAGATTATGCTCTTCTTAACATAAAAGCCCAGTTTACATGTTATGGTGCCAAGCACTGGCTGCTTTGCATTGCCCCATGTGGTAAAAATGAACTAATCTGCAAGGTGAGTCATTCCACTTGGACAACTCACCACCTGGTTGGAACTTCCATGCAGGAACATAGGAAGCTGCCTTACAACTGAGTCAGACCAATGGCCCATCTAGCTCAGCATAGTTGACACTGACTGGCAATGGCTTTCCAGGATTTCAGACCAGAGTTTCTCCCAGCCCTATCTGCTGATCTCAGAGATTGAACATAGGACCTTATGGATCTAAGGCAGATGCTCTACCTCAGAGCTGCACCCCTGTTTGAAGCAAGGACATAAATCCGCAGCAATCTTCACAAAGCAACCAAAGTGTGTGGGGCAGATAGGCTTTTGAAAAGAATACTTCAATGTTCTTCGGCTCTCACTGTTGTCTCACCCAACATCACCCACAAGGAACAGCCATCCTATGATAACTTCCAGTCAATCTGTGGGAGGGTTGTCATGTGCCTGCCTGTACAGGCATAAGCAGGATATACCGTACTGGTATATACAGTGAGAGCTGGACCATAAAGAAGGCTGATTGCTGAAGAATTGATGCTTTTGAATTATGGTGCTGGAGAAGACTCTTGAGAGTCCCATGGACTGCAAGAAGATCAAACCTATCCATTCTGAAGGAAATCAACCCTGAGTGCTCACTGGAAGGACAGATCCTGAAGCTGAGGCTCCAATACTTTGGCCACCTCATGAGAAGAGAAGACTCCCTGGAAAAGACCCTGATGTTGGGAAAGACTGAGGGCACAAGAAGAAGGGGACAAGAGAGGACAAGATGGTTGGACAGCGTTCTTGAAGCTACTAACATGAGTTTGACCAAAATGCAGGAGGCAGTGGAAGACAGGAGTGCCTGGGGCGCTCTGGTCCATGGGGTCACGAAGAGTCCGACACGACTAAACAACAACCGTATTGCCCCAAATATAAGCCGCACCTGAAAATAAGCCACACCTTTAAATTTTGAGGCTTGGGGGAGGCTTGGGAGCAGTGGGTGGGCTGGCCACTGTTGCCCCAAGCTCCCGGGCTGCTTCCTGAGGGGAGAGCCACAACGCTTTGCCAGCAGCATAAGGTCGCGAATATAAGCCACACTTTAACTTTTCAAGATCGGAAATTGGGAAAAAAACTGTGACTTATATTCAGGCCAATACAGTAGGTTAATGTGGGTTAATGGTGAAGTGCCACAAATTGAATCCAGGTTGACTCCTGCATGTGCTTGCAAGTTTACATGAGTACCTTGCCATAAAAAGACAATCTGGGCTTTAACTTTTCTTTGTGGCTGCCCTTGGTGAATGTGGTCATGAGTCCGAGTTTGTATTTGGGTTACACTTTACTTGACTAATTTTAGATCAGGTAACCATAGACTCTTAATGACTGAGTGGACCCAATGAACCATCTAATCTAATTTCCTGGCCCAATATAGTATATCTTGTCACTTCTGATCTTCTCCAAAGTGTCCTGTTTCCTTTTACACAGATTTTCAACAGTTTGCTCAGTGGATGAATGGCATCAGTGGGTAAGTAACCTTTCTAACTATTAGATATGGCTTTCACTTTTTAAATAGATTTGATATGGCGTCTCAGTTGAAATAGTGAGAGATTGTCTTGATTCTTCTTTCTGAAGTGTGCATGCTACAGAAGAAAATAAATAGAATAAAACTCAATCTTCCATTGTAGGCAAACAAGTATATTTTTTATGAATTATGCTGGGAGCAGGGTTTTAAAAAATGCAAATACAAAGCACGAAACTTTTCACTATACCTGTAAAGTCCACAGCCACTTCTCTTAGGATGATTTCATCCCAAATTAGTAGTGACAGATTCAGGATAAATGGCAAATAAGCAATGGCATGACATCAATAAATATTGCATACGACAATGTTATATGTTATCGTTTAAGCAAACCAATATATCACAGTTACATACCCATTCCTGGTTAAGCGTGATAGTGCACATGAAAACATTATTCAGTTCAATGAAACATTGGAGATAATGACATTTAACAAAGTGCATTCATAAAACCAAATTTAAGCTGCTTGCCTCTCTTTGAAGGAAAAGACGCAGTCCTAATTTTGATTATACCAGCTTATCTAGATTGTGGGCTAGGGTGTTTCTCATGGCCAGTAAATATGATGATTTCAGATGTCCTATATCTAAATGTAAAGGTAAATGGACCCCTGACCATTAGGTCCAGTCGTGGCTGACTCTGGGGTTGCGGTGCTCATCTTGCTTTATAGGCCAAGGGAGCTGGCGTACAGCTTCCGGGTCATGTGGCCAGCATGACTAAGTCGCTTCTGCTGAACCAGAGCAGCACACAGAAACGCCGTTTACCTTCCCGCTGGAGCAGTACCTCTTTATCTACTTGCACGTTGACGTGCTTTCGAACTGCTAGGTTGGCAGGAGCAGGGACCGAGGAACGGGAGCTCACCCCGTCGTGGGGATTCGAACTGCTGACCTTCTGATCGGCAAGTCCTAGGCTCTGTGGTTTAACCCACAGCGCCACCCGCGTCCCTATATCTAAATGTACCCTGAGACAATTAAAGGAAAGTGCTGTTGGTTTCTGCTTCTGTCTGCAAGTGCTATACACCTCTAGGTAATGGTAATGTGAAGTTAGAAGGGTTGCCTTTAACCTTAATGGCAGGATGCTTCCCTCAAGTGCCTGCTCTGGTTATGGATGGACTAGACAGTGGCTGTAGCCTGTTGGAAGTTTGGCTCAGAGTCTTTGCTTACTTTCCAGTTGATCATCTCTGATGCATTAGAATCTATGCATTGATCCACAATTGTTCTATTAGAGCTACATAAGCTCTATATGTATAAGGTCTGTCTTATGGGACTGGCCTCTTTTCATGGTATGTTTTCAATAAAACCGGAATTAAAAATAAGACATATTGGGACTGTCAAACTATAAATTATGGGAAAGCAAATTAAAGTTATGATGAGGATAGCTCAATTCTCTTCGAAAGGAATTAATTAATTGAATCAATTAAAATGCCTACCTCTATTTCCATATAACAGGGATGTCCAACAGGTAGATTGTGATCTACTGGTAGATTGGGGGGGGGGGTCTGTGGTAGATCATGGGGACCCACCCACTAAAAAACAGAAAAAAGTTCAACAACTTTGGTCGATCACTGCCAGTTTCTTTATAGTGGGAGTAGATCTCCATCTCTTGAAAGTTGGACATGCCTGCATTAGAATATTGTAGTTACTTGCCTTTTTAGAGGGTAAAACTGATTTTTTGCGAATTTCTTCAGTGAGGGGTAAGACTTCACTGAAGATCCCTCACTGAAGAAATTTACAAAAAAATGCAATTTTTAAAATAAAAAAGACATCTCCCTATTAACAGACTATTTCATTATTTTTAACAAAACATTTCTAAGCTCACTTCTTTACAATCTGAAGAAAATATTTTTTTTCTAAGAGCTGAATGACCTTTTATTATGTTAAACCAATTGTGACAGCAAAATTCTTCCAAAATTTCCTATCACTGTTAACTGGCCACGTGAATAGATCATATTTTTTTTTTTTTTTTACAGAACTAGGCACAATTTCAAGATCTTCAATCCAACTATGCTTCCTCCATTTTTCCTCATGACAAACTCCAGCCAGGTTCTACTTAAATTTAAGTAGTATTACTACAATTGTCTTCAGCTGAAATCTGCTTGAAGTCGTTTCATCTCAACCAAGTTGTTGACTGGACAATGATATCCTATTCCAGCTTCTGCTGAGAGAAGCCATGCATGACACCACTTTCCCTTTGGTCAACCACATTGCTAAAATCCAACTTACCCCATCTGTTTCCCCCCCCCCCAAGGATACACATTGACACATCCTGGCAAATGTGCTTATAAAACCCTGGATTGTTTTTTTAGTGAGGTATTTATTTAATAAATTTTTATCCCACCCTTCCTCCCATCTAAGAACATCTTAAAATGTTTTAAAACATTAAGAATGGACTAAAAATGGTCTGACCTCTTCATTATTGACCTTAAACTTGATTGCACAAAAGCCCTAAAAATATTATTTGCATATCAAGAACAAAAAACCCCACACTTCCGGTATAAAACCTGTCTAAAGTTTCTGGCGATCTACTGCAGAGTAGTGTTCTGCAAGTGCAGTCCTTTAATAATACCACATTCGCGTCCTCACGTTAATATTGGCATGTGGCTATTTTAATTTTGTTTAATTTTGTTCCCTTACCTACAGTAAAAATTTCCGATAGATCTTTATTTTAAATGTCTAGCAATATTGCTTCTGTCAAATGTGAATAGAACTGCTTGATGGTTTTATCTGCAAAAGCAGATGGTATGTCAGAATGCATTAATGACCAACGTTTTCATGAGAAGAAATCAATTGCTTGTTTTAGCAAAATGTGAGCCTTTGCACATTCACTTATCCTAATATGAATTGCCATGGATTTACTGCTAAAAGTATATGTTTTTCTTTTAGAAGAACTGCAGAAACAAAACAGTTCTACTCTTTTTTGCTATTGTTTCAAAACTAATTCATACTGCCACTGGCTTACTCACAATGGTCATCTATTCTAACCCCCTGCAATGCAGGAATTTAAAGGCAAATTCTCACTTAATGAAAAAGTTGTCCTAGCCTCTCCCCAGCGCATGCAGACAGAGGTTGTTACTCAGAAGTTCAAGATGAGTGAAAGCCACATTTCCAAAAGGTGTATATCAGGGGAAATTACATAGGGAAATGTGCATATTAGGAGAAATTTGCTGTAAAATGCTGATTAATTTTTTAAAAATGTGAACTGATGAGGAAATGTGGAGGATCAAATTTAAGATTGGAAAAATAAGAAGCTGAAACCAAAATTGACAGATTGACCCATCCCTAATGTGTACATGGGATATTTCATTAAGTGGCTAAAACCCCAGTATCTCCAGCCCAAAGAGAATGTGGCAACTGTAATTGACTCCTTTCCTTAGTAACTAAATGGACTGTCTATGAAATATACTTGTTGCCTGGCTCATTCAGGTTCACTGCACAGTTTCTTTGTTACTTTATGATAAACTAAGCATGTATATTATAAATATTAATGTTATAAACGACATGATATTGGAATGAATTTGCTGGGAAACTGTAAATCAGGATACTTGTGGCACCCCAGAGGTTGTTGGATTTCTATCTTCCCTGACCATTGGCCATGCTGACTGGGACTCATGGAAACTGGAGTCCAACGTTATCCAGAGGGCCACAGATTCTCTAGCCATGCTGTAAATTCAGGGATGCTGCAGTAGATTTCCTCTATTGGACAAGATGACTTTAGAAGTCTTTTCCAGCTCCATGATTCTATGAAACTATGCAACCTGTTTTGATGCTATTGTGTTATTTTATACATATACGTTGCTTCTGAAGCAGCAGTTTCTCTCAACAAAATTCTGCCCCCACTTTTTTGATAGCTTTGCTGTGAGAGGATGTGCTTTCTTGCATCCTTTCATTTTCCTGAATGCTAGATGAGCGGAGCTGTCTGAAAATAATATTTTCAACATCTTCTTTTTTTGTTTTTGTTTCGAAGAGAAATGTGTCCCAATTATCAACCGAACAAGTTCTTTAATGGCCAGTGAATAAAAGGCTCATCAGGAATTTCAGCTGAGAGGAATCAGGGTTTCACCTGAACAAGAACAATTAATTTGCTTCCCTACAGATCATTGCTTCAAAAATGCAAATGCCCTGCCTCTTATTTTGCACTTCCCCAGTGAATTCCAGCTTGAATTGCCTACCGAGGAAGGGAGGGTATTTATCTTGATAACAGGTTATGCAAAAGTCTATATGCTATAATTAAGTTCACTGCTGGATGAGAACACAAGCCGAAGCAATTTCTACTGTTTGTCTTGGTGCCATGGATATAGTATATGGCATGACCTGAGTACATTCCTGATAGCTCTTGCATACGTGCAGTTTTGGAATTCTTCTAGTTTATCAGGCTCATAAAGTGAAAGACACACAAAAAGAGCAGATGATAAATGCATTCTGTTTGTCAGCCAATCTGAATGACACTTCTTCATGCTGTTCTAAAATTTTAGGCTCAATGATGTATAATTACGACAATGCAATTTTCCACATTTTTCATTCTGATATTTCAATTGCATCAGGAAAATCCAGGCTACTATAGTTGGAGTTGTGCAAAAGTCATCATGTTTTCATGCGGAAACGAATGCACATTTTGAATGAAAACCTATCATATTTGTATGTTCCTCTTGGTGTATTAAACAGCATTTGATAAGAAATGTATGTTCTTTGCGGCGTTACATATTTAAGGGCCACATTCCACACTGTTTCCATACTTCTTGTCGAATAGAAGTTTCAGACTGCTAGTTTCAACACTTCCCTTGTCAAAGACCATGGAATGAAACAATGAAATGGGTACCTTTTCAAATGATTCAATTTAGCATCCCGTAGACAATTTGCTGACAAGATAGCATGCATGGAAACATTTTTATTTAATGGAAAAGAATTAAATTTCACCCTTCCATTTCCATGATAATATTCATGGTATTTGACCTATCTAGTAAGGACCATAGGTCAGATGCAGAGCACATGCTTTTTGGACACAGATAATCTTAGGTTCAATCCTGGCACCACCACATGGAGTGAGAAAGATTCCCATTTGAAACACTTGTTCCACAGTGACTGGCAGCAAGGTTTCATCTGGCAACATCTGGAAGACCGCACGTTCCTTATCCCCCGTGTATATAGTATTGAGCCAGGTAGACCAATGAGGAGGAGTTTGGATTTGATACCCCACTTTATCACTACCTGAAGGAGTCTCAAAGTGGCTAACATTCTCCTTTCCCTTCCTCCCCCACAGCAAACACTGTGTGAGGTGAGTGGGGCTGAGAGACTTCAGAGAAGTGTGACTAGCCCAAGGTCACCCAGCAGCTGCATGTGGAGGAGCGGAGACGCGAACCCGGTTCACCAGATTACGAGTCTACTGCTCCTAACCACTACACCACACTGGCTCTCAATGGTCTGATCTGGTGTAAAGCAGCTTCCTAACCCCTCGAAAAGCAACTTTCTTTTGTGTTGGAGAAAGTGAGTTACATTCTGTATACAAACCAAAAATCCTATTATGATGATCAATTTTAAAACAGAAGGGCATAGGCACAGCTTATGTGGCCGCAGAAAAAGAAAGAGAAGAAATGTTCACCTGTCACTGCTTTCATACTTTCAGTAGTGAAAAATTATTTGACATGTAACAGGATTTTTAAAGGCCTCTGATGTGACTTAAAATGGAAAGAATTCAGTGGACTAAAATATGGATAGGTGAACAATCCAAGCTGCAATGCCTCAGAGCATCACCACCTTCACAAATCAAAAAGTTAAAGATACAGCGAAGTACACATTTGGAAATCAGACACTTGCTCAACTGCTTTTCTTGACTAGCCAGAGAACGGAAAGGCTTTTTTTCAAGTTCATAACTTACAAAAATGACAAGTAAACAACACTCCTTTGGATTATGGTGGGCCAACTGGTTGAAAAGTTCAAATTCAGTTATTTGTCTTAGCACAGAGATTGCTATTTTATCTGCACTTTTCCTGAAAAATATAAACAGCAGGTAAACTTGGCGAGCTATGACCTTATATCGAGTTAGACTATTTGGTTCAGCAGAGCAGCATTTTTTACACTGACCAGCAGCTCCTCTCCAGGGTTCTAAGCAGGTTTATTCCACATCTACGCCTGGAGATGCAAGGGGTTAAACTGCAGACCTTTGACCTAAAAAATGGGTGCTCTACTACCGAACAATGGCCCTACCTCCATGACAAATTCATGGAGGATAAGAGTATCAGTACCTACTAGTCATGGTGGCTATATGAGACCATACAGGATCAGAAGCTGCATGCCTCTGAATACCAGTTGCTGAGGAACAACATGAAACAACTGCTATTGTCCTCACCTTTGTCTTGTGGGGTTCCTAGGGGCATCCAGTTGGACACTGTAGGGAACGGGATGTTGGATTAAACAGGGCTTTGCTCTTTCCCAGCAGTACTCTTCTTATCTTTTTCATAGCCAAAAAGTGCTCTTTTCTGCACAAGTGGATTCATTCCCAGAAGGTTTCTGCTTCTCCCTATTGCAACCTTCATATGCCCCGTCCTGTTCCACTCTGGAGAATTTCCCAACCTTTAAGTACAGCTTCCGGATGGCTGTGCGTTTGAGAGGGCAGAGAAGTCCTTTTGCACAAGTTTCCTTTTTAAAATCACCAAAATTTAAAAGCAGGGCTAGCCAACCTGGTGCCCCCCATATGTTTTGGACTACAACTCCCATAAACCCCAGACAATATGATGAGAGTTCTAGTTCACAACACCTGGAAGGTGCCATGTTGGTTACTGTTGCTTAAAAACATGTAACAAATGCTACTGATTCCTTGAAACATACCAACAATCTTCTTCTTTGTTATTCTGTATATGCAGAGGAAATATCAGCTAGATGTCAGGTAGTCAAATGTCATGAAGTTCTGAAAATCCATGCCAGCTATATTCCCCAGAGTTTGTTTATCCCCCTGACACCATACACATTCCCCTTTACATTGCTACCTCATTGGGAGTCTGTAAATCATATGCTGAAAATCCAGATCTGGAGTTTTGTCTATCCGTTGCCCAGCTCTGATATAATTCATGGCAGCGAATGAAGTCAAAAGGTCTGATATGCCAATATGCACTTTCTTTTTCACCCCTTAAAACTCACCTTGCCAATGAATGTAGAAGCCCTTTGCACAGGAGGAAATTGCAGGCAGCCTAATGCATAAGCCCTGCTAAGCCGAAGGGCTGGTTTTGCACCACTTAAGCTGACTTTCCTCCATTGTTTTGCAGCCTGGGTTATAAAGAAGGTTCAAGTCAGTGATGATTCTGGCACAGACAATCTTAATACAAACAATTATCCAGAATATCCATCTCCGTCACTTTTCATGGCCTCTCTTTCTCTCAGTTGCCCACCAGACAGTAATGTCCTTAGATCAAATATTCTCTATAAATTGAGGGAACATTTAACTGATTTATGAGGCTTTTAGCTATTACCTACTTACCTATCCAATAAAAGTGGTTACATTATATGACACACACATGGTACTCCCATAGCTCTGAGCTTCACTCATAAAGTGACACATGCATCAAAGTGTAATGAGTTTTCCTGAAGCAAATCTATCATCATAGGACAAAAACAACAAGCCTTCTGCAGCAAATATTCTCTTGTTCTTTCATTAATTGTGAGAAATCTTGTCAGTATTTTTTTCATATGGTTTTCTGCACACAAGTAAACTTCTGTTCCAGTTGCTGTTTGTCTGAAGAAAGAATTGTTGATAAAAAAAATAATCTAAAAGCAAGACGAATAACAGGCTTTCCTTAAAAACCAAGCATGCTAATAATAGCAAGCCTTTCCCTGCTGTTACACTTTGCTTTTGAAGTGCAGAAAGTGCTAACTGACAATCACCTAGGCAAATAATAATAATAAAAAAAAAATCAAGCCAAACCAAACCCAGTTGATTCAAACCTGAGGGTTTGGGAACCTCAGGCCCATGGGCAATTCTTGGCCTGCCAGGTGGTCCAATTTCCCTGTGGTGCTATTTTCATCCAACCATCCACATCAGCTTGCATCACTGGTGACATCAAAACCTTCTCATTTAAGCAAGCAGTAGACAAGCAAGGTAAAAAGAACATGCACAATACAGGCTTTTGGGGGCCTCCCATCCCACTGTCTGCTTCAAGGGGAGAGGGGGTACACTGCATCAAACAGCGCTGCACCTGTCAATCCTGCAATATCCTAGTGACACCATGTGATGGACAAGTGGATTGTCCACCCACCTGTCAAATGACATGGGGCTAGATAAAGTTAAAAATCTGGTCCATGGATGTCTTGTAGTACTATCTGGATAGGCATTTGGGTTCAACCCAGAAGACTAAGCAGGAGGGGTCTCAAATGCAGGACCACATTTTGAAGTTAGTAAAGTAAAACATATTGGCATCTAAAGTGCCCTTCACTTGTCACCTGTAAGACCATTCACAGTGCAGTCCTAACCATGTCCTAACCTGAGCTTACTCTCAGGAAACCGGAGTTAGGATTGCTGCCTAAGTCCAGAGTCTAAAATTACCAAATTGCACCCTGTACATGCTGGAGGGAACAAGTACAACAATATGCAAAACAAAAGGAGTAGCAGCTGCAATGGTATCCCATCTGTAGTTTGAAAATAAAGATGGTTTTAAGATGGTTTTAGCAGTTAGCAGCCTCCTGTGTTATCCGTAACAGTAGGAACTGGGCTGGCTACAAACCCATCTATTTTACCAGAAACCACACATCTTACAAAAATGGGTTGGCATGGTATCTTGAATTCCTTTGCAGTCCAACTTCCCCCTCCTTGCTTGTAACCTTTCCTTTCCTCTCTGACCCAGCCCTTAGCCTTTCTTGGTGAGCTCCAGAAAAACTAACCATAGAGATCCCCTCTCTGCTGATGCTGCCCTGCCTGTTCCCTCGGGGGAAAGGCTCTTCCGAGGCAGATCAATAAACAGATAAATCAAGCAGAGACATGCATAGACACATCAACAGTGGGATTTTTAGTCTAACTTATAACTTCTCCTGTCCACACAAGCTAGCTGTTAATAGTGTTCGATTCCTCTTCTGCTACAAAATTAAACATTAATTTTTAAATGATAGTTCCAGACAAATCGGGGGGAGTATGTGTTTGGGGGAGGGCAGGAATTGGCAGCACATCATTCTAGGCATTTATTTTTAAAATTGTTTTCCCAGTCACAGAACGGGGCTGTTCTGTATATTAATAAAACTATAACTCAAATTAACAAGGGTCACATTAAACTAAATTATGCTTTGAAAAGGGGAGTTTCAAGCTGACAAATATTGGCTGCAATTGCTGCTTGGTGGGTTTTTTTCAGTTTTCTTTTTGCATGTTCAACTCACCTTTACAAAGTGACCATATGTTCCGTCTATGCTTCTTGGCAACCGAAAGAGATACAGGCAGAAACGTTCCCTTGCTGAGACTCTCTTTTCATTGCAGTGCCTCTGTCTTGAGGCATCATTTAGTGAACAGCTGTAATGGTGTTATTAAAAGCACTACAAGTATTTTAAAACAAAATAGCAGGCATATGTGCCTACTGTCAAGGCAGACAAGTCTCTCTAAAATGTCATGTCGAGTGCTGGTGCGGCTGGAAAACAAAGCTGCTTTCTTCACTCATGTTGCTCAATCCAGCTTCCAATCTGCCTGTATTGTGCCTCGTGAAGTGTGATTCCGTGAAGAGCAGGTACTAGAGACCGTAAGAATAGCGAAAGAGCTCAGTTGGGTAAGACCCATCTAGGCCACATTCACATTTCTCGTTTAACAGTCAATCCCTCTTCATAGGGAACTCTGGGAAATCTAGCTTTGTGAGGGGAATTGGAACTCCCTTAGCAAACTAAAAGGTAAAGGGACCCCTGACCATTAGGTCCAGTCGTGACCGACTCTGGGGTTGCGGCGCTCATCTCGCTTTATTGGCCGAGGGAGCCAGCGTACAGCTTCCGGGTCATGTGGCCAGCATGACTAAGCCGCTTCTGGCGAACCAGAGCAGTGCACGGAAATGCCGTTTACCTTCCCGCCGGAGCAGTACCTATTTATCTAATTGCACTTTGACATGCTTTCGAACTGCTAGGTTGGCAGGAGCAGGGACCGAGCAACGGGAGCTCACCCTGTCACTGGGATTTGAACCGCCGACCTTCTGATCGGCAAGTCCTAGGTTCTGTGGTTTAACCCACAGCGCCACCCGTTGGGACTACAGCTCCCATAATTCTCTGGGGGAAGCAGTGACTGCTTAAAATGGTATCATAGTGCTTTAAGTGCATGGTGTGAAGGTGGCCCTAGTCCAGCAACCTGGTCTACTATTGGCCTAGGCCTCAAATATAAACCAATGGAATGGTGAGTCCATCACTCTGAAAACGTTCATCCCTCTGCTCTCTTTTCTCTCTACTGTTCCACTGTTCTACAGCTCCGTGACTGGGATTGCTCCCTGCATGGGACACCTATAGAACCTCTACCTTGGGTCTTTCTTGTGGAAGAAAGCTGCCTAGTACCAAAGATATCTTATGAGGATCTGTGGCTCAGTGGAAAAGCACATGCTCTGAGTACAAGATGACCCAGTACAGTCTCTGACTAGGGAAAAGGGATGGTGAGAGATGTATATGTATGATTGTGAGTCAATGTATCTGGCATATGGCTCAATAAGATGCCCTCTATTTTGCACATTGCCTTCATCATATCTGGACTCTCTCTCTCTCTCTCTCTCTCTCTCTCTCTCTCACACACACACACACACACACACACACACACACCATGATTACTGCTGTCTGGTGGTTATTGTCCCAGAATGTCATTTGATCAATCTGACCTTCCCCAGCATTGTGTGTACGCTGCTAGGTAACACCAGCTGTAATTGGTGTGGAGGAATCAGGAGGCTGCTGAGTTGATGGGACGTCCCCTTGTGCACGTGCACGTGCATGCGCACGCAAGCACGCACGCGTGTGCACACACACACTTGTTAGTCCTCCGGTGTCAAGGCCAGACCTAAGATGCCAACTGTCAACCCTGTTGTGAAGAATCCACTGGCTACTTTCCACATCATGGAAACATCTGAGTTGAGCAAGGATTGGTCTTCCATCTGCTTACCAACAGAGCATTTCACAGATGGGGAGCCACCACAGAAAACGGTTTTATCAGGACAGTACGAATTCATGAATGAGCATAGGAATCCTACTCATTTCCCATCCTGTCTTGCCGGGCCCTCACATTTGCCCAGCCTTGCCTTGTGCTGGCAGAGACTAACCCACATAAGTATGAAACCAGCACTAGCTTCCCGCCCCTGCAAGGATATTGCCATGCTGCCGTACATCACCCCGTCGATCTCCAATTGGCATAGCCTCAGGGTTAGGAGCAATCTCGTTCTGCCTAGCATTGTAACTTGAGGATAGGATCACTCTGTACATTTTGAAAGCAAAATATTTAAGCCAAGGGTAGCCAACGGGGTGTCCTCTGGGTGTTGTTGGACTACAGCTGCCATCATCCCTTGCTGGCTGGGGCTGATGGGAGTCGTAGTCCAACAACATCTGGAGGGCACCACATTCATTATCCCTGATTTAAATAATCTTCCGCCCTCTGCTTTACTGCCTTCTTTCTATTTCTTTAATTAAAAAATAGTAATAAATGGAAAAATGCATAAAATAGATAAGATATGTTTTTTAAAAAATCCAAATTTTTGAATGCTCCATAACCCTGTGGGATATTTTTTGCTCTTTAAAATGAACAGATTTCAGTTTAATGGTGTTTATTTTTTCCCCTTTAGAATATGCCAAGTTCATTAGATCTCCTCCCATGTATAAATCTGGTCCATCAAACCACAATTTGCACTGTCAGCTCCTATGAGTGAAATCTATTGCAGCTACAGAGCTGTCCCGCTTTTGCCTTTGTAGCAACTTTTAGACCACAATAACCATCATCACTTTAAAAAAGGCAGATCCATTACATTTCCTCTGTTCCTGCAGCCCCACATTAAGCTAATATTATCTATTTCCCAAGTGAAAAAACCCCTTCCAGTCCTATCAATTATTAATTCCTTGCTTGCAGCTAATGTTTTGTTTGAATTATTTAAATGCATCTTCATTTATCAATAAACATAAAATGTTAAACAAAGAATACTGATGAAGGGCATTATTTAAACCATAACATTTTATGAGATTATTTCAAGCGCCTTTTTTGATTTATTAGCACAATATGCTTTATAATTATTTTTCCATTTCTTAAAACAAAAACAATGCCAAACACAAAAGCCTGTGTTTCTGGGTATCACCAAGAGATCTGGAAGTTTACTGAGTGCTTTCAGGAATGCTACATTCTTGCATGGCTCCTTAAAGAGAATATAAAATATAATATACAGCAAAGTCCCAATCCATTTGCAGAGAAAATTCAAGGCATCGTTAAGATACGAGATGCCTATGATTTACAACGGCAAACCAGCTGCAGATTCTGACTGCAGTTTTTCAGGCTAAAATCTATATTTTTTACTAAATAGTCTGCCTGTGTAGTTAAACAAATTATCAACGCTGCCGTCATTGTTGCATAGTATTTATTATTATCTGAGATGTTGTGCTCTGGCGCTGCAAGAAAAGAAGGGAGTTAATCTATTTAATGTGAAAAGATTAATGCCTCTGGCTTAAACGAAACAAGGGCTATCAGAATGCTTGCTTCTCCCATTGCGTCCCACCGGTCTGGTTTGCGCATCAAGATAAGCCAAACCATGGCTTAGCATGAACACATGAGTATGTAAGTTCTGGGAAATGGGATTGCAGCCACTTCATGGCTCTGCGGTTATTTGGCTGCTGCATTGTTTGGCTAAGGCATAGTTTGTCTTAGTGTATCACTGAGGTTGCAGCTTGTGATTAGTCTGGGGAGACCTAAACTAAAAGTCTGGGGTTCATGTGACTTTGCTAAGGCAAACTATGGTTTGTCACAGCATAGCAGAACAGAACAACAAGGGAGGATAGAAGCAGCCACAGGTTCCTTTCCAAGAGCCTATGTACTAATACGTAGTCATGGTTTGGCCATGGGTGGACTTTAGTGCTTCATTGGCGCTCTGTGTGAGCTCAAAATTTTGTGCTGCCTCCAGCCTCTTGCCTTCCATTCTCTATGTGCACCATGTCATAGTTGTGACGGTCATGGAAATTCTACTTAATATTGATCCAGAGCAAATGAGCATAATAGTCACAAATCCAATACTTTTAGGATTGGCACTGTCCATAAGAAATCCAGTTGCAGCTGACTTAAATTAAACTTACAATAAGGTAAAGGTAAAGGGAACCCTGACCATTAGGTCGAGTCGTGGCCGACTCTGGGGTTGCAGCGCTCATCTTGCTTTACTGGCCGAGGGAGCCGGCGTACAGCTTCCGGGTCATCTGGCCAGCATGACTTAGCCACTTCTGGCGAACCAGAGCAGCACACGGAAATGCTGTTTACCTTCCCGCCAGAGTGGTACCTATTTATCTACTTGCACTTTGACGTGCTTTCGAACTGCTAGGTAGGCAGGAGCAGGGACTGAGCAATGAGAGCTCACCCCGTTGTGGGGATTCAAACCGTGACCTTCTCATCAGCAAGTCCTAGGCTCTGTGGTTTAACCCACAGCACCACCCACCTCCCTTAAACTTACAATACCGTATAATAAATCAAAATCTTAAGACTATAGCATACTATGTACAGAACACCACACCAGAAGGAAAAGAGATAGAAAGAGAAAATGAAACCCAGGCTCCTTCTGGTCTATTTTTATAATCAGCATGACCTTAACTGAAAGAGATAACAGAACCAGCTTAAGTCAGCTGCCCCCAGCTTCTCTGAAGGTATAACCCAAACATCATGAACCTTCTACTTGTTCCTTTCACACAGAGAAGCTTCCAGAACCCTCCTGAATTAATTAGAATAGGAAAGATCTCTACACATCAGATTAATAATTTCTGCACTAAGAAATGCAAACTGACAGTGAAGCCCTGCATCGCCTACTTCAGCTTGGTGCCCAGTGTGGGAAAACCAGCCTGGCTGCTCTAAATCCACCTCTGGTTTGGCTTAGTCCAGTGTGTGGTCTGAAAGTTTGTAGAACAGCAGGTACTGGGAAATAATTTGGCCCTGGCCCAGCTGTATATGTGTGAGTGAGACACAGCAGCATGAATACAGATGCAAATTTTACCAGTGAGCAGTGGTTTGGTTAGAACTGGTGTTTGGGCTCCAAGTCCAATGCTTCACAGCTTGGGGTGGTGCTCCCAGATGATCACCATTGGCAGCTGATGGGGAAATGGTGGTGCCAGGAAACAGGGCACATGGGAGACCATATGCTATGGCTGACATCACTCACTGCACATTTTTTAACCCCACACCACACCAAAGAACACTTATTCAGTGTCTGATGAGGCTCCACTCATGCCAACCATCTTCATCTAATTCTGGTAACTTACTTATGGAACTTACTCCCAGGTAAGTGGAAATAGGACTGCTGCATGAGTCAATGTACAGAATAAGGGAAGGATGGAAACACCCACTGCAAAGAAGCCTGCAAATATTTTGGAATAAACCTCAGCCAGAAAGGGAATGATGGAATAAACAGAACAATGGATTTTTTGGAGAAATGTTACACCATAAAGTGCAGGTGAGAATTGTTATGTTACAGCATATTTTTTTACTATGAAACAGTTTTTTTTTTAAAAAAATTGGATTTTATCAAAATGTTTTTCCAGGTACAGACTAGCATCATACACAGAATTGCAAATGTAAAAGGAAGAAGGTCTTGAGATAGCCTTAGTTTGCAAGTCATTGTACATAATTTATATATTGGTTGCACATATTTTTAATGCATTGCCCTCCACCCTACCCCCAATGAATATAAGGTAAAAACTTGCACAGTCGTGAAAGAGGTTTGAAAGGTTTTTTATGTGTATTATGTACATTACTGTTGCAAGTGACATGTTTCAAACAGCAGGAGAAGGCCAATATCAAGGTCCAATCTAACCTTACTAGCACACTCATAGAGTCATAGACTCCTAGAGTTGGAAGGGACCCAAGGATCATCTAGTCCAACCTTCTGCAATGCAGGAGTCTCAGCTAAAGCATCCATGACAGGTGGCCATCCAGCCTATAAGAGATTCTGGATATGGTGTTAATAGTAGCAGCAAGAGAACAAGTGGGATGGCTCTTTAAAGATATACATGTCAGCCCAGCAAGTATGATGCATTCACACACGTTCTCAACTGGATTGGGACCTGTGTGCATGAAGGGCATAGCGCATTCATGGCTTCCAGTCTTGGGATATGTTCATTCAGTATTCTGGGCTGTATGCATGGTCCCTGCTGTTGTACCTGATACTGGCTCAAAAATCTCCTATGCTATCTTTGATACACAAAATTTGGGAGGTGGAGGAACTAGATCCAGCCCCATGTTCCTCAAACTAGAATGCTAAGGAGATCCAGGAACAGGAACGGGGAAATACAGTGGTACCTCGGGTTACATATGCTTCAGGTTACATACGCTTCAGGTTACAGACTCCGCTAACCCAGAAATATTACCTCGGGTTAAGAACTTTGCTTCAAGATGAGAACAGAAATCATGCAGTAGCAGCGCAGCGGCAGTAGGAGGTCCCATTAGCTAAAGCGGTGCTTCAGGTTCAGAACAGTTTCAGGTTAAGAACAGACCTCCAGAACAAATTAAGTTCTTAACCTGAGGTACCACTGTATAGCAATTTCAATATCTCTGCTTTTCTCATTTCCCAGTCTCCAGTTCTCCACATTTCCACAATATGTACACCATTCAGCATTTATTGGAAAACTCTTTCTTATGTTTTCATATGGTTCCAATTGTCTAAAATAGTCTCCCATTATAATTCTTACTTTCCCATTGTCTATTATTATGGGTAATTTTCACGATCAGAAGTCATTTTTTGACTATTTGTATATGTTTATTCTTTGAATGTTTTGCAATCGAAGTGCATTCTCTAGTTATTGAACTGTTTACTACAGTGTTAACAAGTTGTTTAACTGTGCAGCCAGGCTATCTTAAGGTATAATAAAAGATAAGGCTGTCGTCATGCAGCCATTTGCAGCCAACAATAGTGCTGCAACCGGCAGTGTGATGACAGACTTCTGAGAACTGATGCAGTAGCATTGGAGGTTGAGATGAAGGCAAGTAGAAGAGGAAGATGGAGATTGAGGCAGGTGGCCGGGTGGCCAAGGTGAGCTGCAGAGAAACAGTCAGAACCAGCTCTTTTGCAACCGCTGGTTGTAAATTTTTACATTGAAATTTTTAGCTACTTTGCTGTCATAAGTTATAGGCATCATGTGTCTTGACCATGCCATACCTGTTCCAAAAAAGGTGTTATACCAAAAAATCATAGAGCTGGAAGGGACTTCAAGGATTATCTGGTCCAACTTCCTGCTGGCACAGGAAACCCTCTACTACAGCATCCCTGGATAGGCCACCCCACCTCTGCTTAACAACCTCTAGTGAAGAAGTGCCTGCACCTTCTGAGGTGATCTGTTCCACTGTTGAGCAATTGTTGCAGTCAGGTTTATAGGTCCAACCTTCCTGAGAGGGAGGACAAGAAATGACCTCAGGCCCAAGGGCCACATGTAGGCCTCTCTATCTGTGGCTTAGAATCGTCGCCATGCAACAGCCCTCACTGGCCTTGCTTTGCATCTTGAGAGTTTTTGCCTAGCTATTGTGTATCCTTAAACTCTGATGATTCTTCTTGCTTGCTTGGATGAAAGATAGAGAGGAGTGTGTGTGTATGTACAGAAACCAGCCTAAACATAAAACTTGACTTTCTGGCTCACTTGTTCCTCTGGCTCCCCACTCCACCAATGGCACATGGCCCTCAGAAGGCTACCCAGAAGGAATGTGGCCCTCGGGTTGAGAAAGGTTGCCCGCCCCTGCTATGTAACAAGTCTATGTGACAGCCATTCTAATATTTGAAGTAAGCTATTGTCTCTTTTCTAGGCTCCCCTGGATTTATCTTCTTCCCACTTTCTCTCCCACCTTCAATACTAGCATGCTCATGCAATGCTGGCATGCCTTGTGCTGCTATTTTGCTGCTGTTGGAAGATCTCATCATAAGTAGTGGCCCAGTAATTCCTAGGATTTGTCCATTAGATTTCCCATTTTTCTGTTCATGTAGTGTGATTAACTGGATGCAGGAGTTTGTCCATGTTGAACATCATGTTAAGTTTAATTGTTTAGATGCACACTGAAATGGAATGCCTATATTGTATATTGCTGAAGGTTTTAACATTGGAAAATGCCATTTGAATATACTAAACTAGAAGAGAGCTCTCTGAACTCTAGCTGGGTTGATAATTAACTGTTGTTGTTCTCTGCTAGCTTTCAAATGGTGTTTAACTTTAGATCACGTGGGGGTATGCAGCTACAAATCTCTTTCTTGAAGGGAGTTGCCCAGTCTTTCTCTGGAACAAAAGGATGTGATAATGAAGTCTCTCCAGGAGCTGCATAGCCCTAGGCTGGGTGCAGGCTAATGCAGGCTTTGGGAGAAACAGAGTTTTGATTTTTGCTGACATCATATTTATATCACATATTTAAGAGGAAGAACATTTGCTTTAGTGTGCATATGCTTTATTTATTTCTTGAATTTATATACCGCCCTATACCCAAAGGTCTCAGGGCGGTTCACAGAACAAAATCAAAATATAAAACCACAAAACATATAATCAAAATAAAAGCAACAACCCAATACCACCCCCCAACCCCCCCCCCCACATTTTAAAAGGGCATAGGATGTCCTTTAGACAACCTTCCGGATGCATCATGGATTGTTTTGTACCTGTTTTTGAAGAAGTTCTGGTCAGTAAAGCTTTGAATCACAATTATGGGCCTGGACAATTTTTATTCAAAAGGGAGTCAGCTTTTATGCATCCAATTGCTTCGCGCTGCACAATATTAATATCTGCAATACGTCAGTGTGACCTGCAAAATGCTCTAATCCCGCTATCATTTCCCTCAAAGAACTAAATATTTTAAAATGTTTGTTATCCAAAGACCTATGCACAAGTTTCCGCATGTGTCCCCTCCCACCGCCTCCGACCGCAAGCCCTCTCACAGCATCGTAATTGGGGCCGGAAAAATGAAATTCATAGAAAGGGGCATTAGCGTGAAATTTGATGCCTTACAAACAAACAAAGACACCACCTATTTTGAAGGAGCTTTTAGTCCTGCTTCTCCTTTCAGAAGTCATTTTTGTATATCTCCCATGGGCAACAAGTCTGAGGATGCTGAGTGGTCTGAGTGTGTGCTGGACTCTCCAGACTGCAGCAGACAATAGAAGGCATCATCGTAGCTTATTATTCCATTCCCAGAAGTGATAATATACCATATCAATATTTCCTGGAACAGAGCTGCGCTCTCCGACGAGCTGATTGGCTGTTTCGGTGGGGCAATAACTCATGAACGTTGCAAAACTGCAGTTTAGCATACCCACAAGTAAAGGGGTGGGAGGTAAATGGGCTCCTTTCATCTCGCAGTCCAGCTACGAGTAGGTAGAGTCATGTCTAGCCCCATTTAAAAAGCTTTCAGTGTTATTTATCAATTTAGTCACTCTTTAAAACAATGGTACATTAGTTAATTCTGATATTACAGTGAAATTCCAATGGAAGAACATATTACAGCCACATTAATATCACATTAGCTCATCATGATTAATGCTATTGCAATGAATGAATTAATAATGATTTGCTTCTTCACCAAGTTCCCCCCACCCTACCTTGACATGAATAGGATCCATGGCATTGATTATCACAAATATAATGGATTGATCCGTCATTTATGGGAAATGAGGATACTCTTCCCATCAAGCTCACTCCTCCCTCCCCTCCCCGGCTTCAATAGATGTATTATCTTTGGCAGGAACTCAAAACCGTCTATAGATCATTCAAAGAAGTCAATTATTAGCATCCAGCACCATGCCATGAGTAGTAGGCTTCTGCTGGGAATGTATATAGAAATGAATGAAAGTTGGGCAAACCACAGGCCACATCTGAGTTCTACAAGGGAGGCATCTTATTGCAACCCAAGCCAACCAGGCTCCACTTTCAACTTGCTTCCATTCTACTAAGTAACAAGCAAAGCTCTTAGGTACTGGGTGGCAAGGCTCTTCCTCAACCCACAAGCATTTCTAACAAGCTTCAGCAATTCTGGAGTTGCAACAAGCTCTGTTTCATCTTTTCAACATAGTGCCAAGTAGATAGATTCACCAGTGCAAGGATTTCTCCTTCTACAATGGAAGGATCTCATGCTCTCCTCTCCCTGTGCCTCCCTATATCTGTTCTGGGGAAAACTCCAGAATAGGTTTGGGGGTGGCACAGGGCATGTGTAGGTAGAGGAGCATGGTGTGTGTGTGTGTGTGAGAGAGAGAGAGAGAGAGAGAGAGAGAGAGAGCGCTAGCGACACCCCCCCCCCCCCAATTTCATACAAGGCCAGAGTTGTTAAAGAGAAGTGGGATGGTTTTAGGTCTGCTTGAAAAGAGGTGAGAAAGTATCGGAGCACAGGTTAAATGGTACTTGTAAGAGGCAGGTGTATTGGTTCAATCTAGCACTTAACAATGATTTAGATTTTGAACTTTGCATTTCCCCCCTCATTCGGAGGAGATTTCAGTGATACTGCATTATCATGTCCTGGGTGCTTTCTGTTCATATAAATGCTTTATCACGAACTCATTTTCATTCTAATAAAGAAAGGACTCATTTCGGAGATTTTTATTCTCTGGAGAGAACATAATTAAGGTAGCATCAAAATATGTATGAGGTTCAAGCATACCCATTTTTTTATTTTTAAAAAAGAAGTAAAATATGTTTGAAGAAAGTGTGACTTTCCATAATGTCTACAAACATCAGAAAGCCATATGTTCACCCACACTGCTAATGTTAACTGTGAGTGTTATATAAAAACACTTCCCAGTTTTAACTGGGTGTTCCAGAACTCACTAAAAAGCTATTAAAATGTAGTGCATATCACCTGAGGATTAAGCATATTGTCAAGGTTTGAAACTTACATTTGCAGTTGTGTAGCACCCCATCATAAAACAAGGAGTTGGGAATCTGGTTTCTATGAGGTCACCATGAGAACTAGAAGCTTGATTATTAAAAGGTGGTTTGCTGAACAAGAGTGTGGCATCTTGAGAATATTAGCAAACAACCTCAAGGGAAGCAACCAGAGAGCTAGGTAGAGGTCCCAAGAAGAAACTCAACTCTCGTGAGGTAGTTACAGCAGTAGAGAACAGATTAATAATAATAATAATAATAATAATAATAATAATAATAATAACCATAATATTTTAGGGCACCCATAGTGCTTAGAACACACATTTGTTTTTAATGGACAGACTTTGCAGTATACAGTTGACATGAACATAATGTACTTTGCCAAATTGTGAGTCACATCTGTCAATCCCATTCTGGATGTGACACAATACATTACTAAGACAGTCATGAATTTTCTTAAAGACGGTTAGATAGAGGTTCATGCTGTGTTTATATTTACATCCGTGGAAATACTGCATAGTGAACAGTGTGGGGAGAAAACAGATGCAGCTACAGACCCCCAGTATCCATTATGTTACAGAGCTGCATCTGTCCTGGATGGTAAGTAAAGGTAAAGGTACCCCTGCCCGTACGGGCCAGTCTTGCCAGACTCTAGGGTTGTGTGCTCATCTCACTCTATAGGCCGGGAGCCAGCGCTGTCCGCAGACACTTCCGGGCCACGTGGCCAGCGTGACAAGCTGCATCTGGTGAGCCAGCGCAGCACACGGAACGCCATTTACCTTCCCGCTGGTAAGCGGTCCCTATTTATCTACTTGCACCCGGAGGTGCTTTCGAACTGCTAGGTTGGCAGGCACTGGGACCGAACGACGGGAGTGCACCCCGCTGTGGGGATTCAAACCGCCGACCATGCGATCGGCAAGTCCTAGGCGCTGAGGTTTTACCCACAGCGCCACCGGCGTCCTGGATGGTACATGTTCATTAATATATTAAACATTAATATATTTGAAGAACTTCTTGTTTTGAGTTTAGGGTTGCCATAGGCTGGAATTTCCCAGACATATACGGAATACTGCAGTTGTAAGCAGTGTCCGGACGGAAATCGGCAAGATGTCCTTGAAAATCCAGATGTATGGCAGCCCGTGTCCGCAGTGTCGTTTTTGCCAATTTTCCTCAGAAAATCCCCTGCAGTGTATTCACTTCATAACTAGGTTTTTTTGTTTTAGCATTTATTAAATTCACTCTGTAAAAAATCTGACACACATAAAACCAATGAGATATATGGAAATGACCCCACCGAAAGAAACTTTACAGTACAAATTTAAATCCATACAATTTAAATTGGCTTAATCTTGAAGTATAATCCAATGAGTCTGAAGACGAGACACTTGAGGTTCTGGACAAGGTACTAAAACACCCTTAGACCTTCTGGATCCTTGGACTGATTTACATCAATAAGAGAACCAATTTTTGATGTGGTAAAAAAATTGTAATTCATCACCAATTACAATTTCAAGCTCCTGCCGGCCAACTCTGTCAGGAGGCGGCCATAATGCAACATCTTCTTTCCTGATTTCACTGTCATCGATTATCCTCTTTAGCTCTTCCATCACACTTTTGTGTACGTAGGCTTCTTTTCTAATCATGACATCATTTTTATAATTGCTGTTGTTTACATATCTCAGTTTCCCATCAGGGCGGAACCCGAACTTGAGAAACTCGTGGCCGAACTTCCCCTTGTGCCCAACATAATAACGCAGATAGAAATTGCTCACCAAGGCCCACTTCACAAATAGTTGGGAGGCTCAAAGGCTCAGTAGGCCTCTTCTGTCTTAGGGGAAGCTGCTTTCGTTGCCTGAATTTCCTGCCCCTTAGGGACAATGATGAGCGAGCAAAAAGCAGATTTCTTGTGAATGCTGACTAGACCAAAGCAAGTAAGTGAGCCTCTGTGTGCTGCATCTCTCCATATACCATGGCCCACTGGAGTTATGTCTGCTGGTTGGTTGAAGATGTCCCCCTACAGTCCTAGTTAAATGCATAAGCCTATTACTTCCAGTTGGAGGAAGTACACGGCGACAGTAGTGGCTTTTAATGCTTTTAAACCATTCCCTTTCACTAGAAAGAAATCAAATTGCAAAATCAATTACAATAATTAAAACTTCCCAGCCTTAGCTCTTAATTAGGCAAGACTTTAGTTACGACTCGCTTCTGAAAACAAAATTTACAGTCCAGTTATTCAGTCCCTCAGAGTTAAAACCCACTGCTCTATAAAATCTGGTGCTCTTGGGATTATTTTTGTACTCGTCAATGACTATTTTAAACATGCACCAAGATTACTGGGATAGGAAGCCACTACAGTGGTACCTCGGGTTAAGAACTTAATTCGTTCTGGAGGTCCGTTCTTAACCTGAAGCACCACTTTAGCCAATGGGGCCTCCCGCTGCTGCCGTGCGATTTATGTTCTCATCCTGAGGTAAAGTTCTTAACCCCAGGTACTATTTCTGGGTTAACAGAGTCTGTAACCTGAAGTGTCTGTAACCTGAAGCGAGTTACAAAAGGGTTACAAAAGGAGGGATCTGTAACCCGAGGTACCACTGTACTCATTCTTCTCCATTCCACTCTGCTCTTTACCACCCCATGCCACTCCATTCCTTTTGTTCCAGTTAAAGATTTATATTTTTCTCGATGAATTTCTCATGAAAAGGACCGGTTCTAGTGCTTTTCATTGCTGACATAGGGTGTCCATCCTTTCTAGTTGTTTTTACATGGTTGTTCAGTGGTGCCCAGATATAATTATGCCAGCTGTGACCGAATCAGCTATTCAACACAGATTATTGAAGGTTGTAGGCAGTGGGGTCTTGCTCAAAAAAACCCACCTATCCATTCTGTGGAATGGCTCACCTGAGAAATCCATCAGGTGAGACATGTGCTGGTATTTTCCTGGTTACTAAAGACTTACTTGCCCAGGTATTCCTGGGCCGCTCAGAAGTCTAGAACTCAAGGTCATCCAATGAAGCTTAATGTTGAAGATTCAGAAGAGACAAAAATAATTCACTCCCACAGGAAGTAGTGATGGCCACCAATTTAGCTCACTTCAAAAGAGGATTAGACACATTCATGGAGAGTAAGGCTATTGATGGCTTCAGGCTAGGAATATACCTCATGTCAGAGGCGAGACATACAGGGTCGGCACATCCCATTTCACTTCCTGAAGCAAAATGGGAAGGAGCTATCCCTGTTTTTGATCCCCAACTGCTGCCTCACAGGAATTGTGTGGCTGTGGTGGTAGCTTCCAGGTTCCGGTGAGATCTCATGAGAGCCCTGCAAGATCTCACCAGAACCTGGAAGCCGCAGCTGAAGCCACTTCTTTTCACTTCTCTGGTGGTGGGTGGGGTGCCCATGACGGCTCTATAGAAGCAAGAAGAAGAGGCAGCAGCTTCCGGGGAGATGCCACAAGATTTTGCTGACTCTCGCAAGATCTTGCTAGTAGCCGCTGCTGCAGCCTCTTTTCACTTCTCCATTGGTGGTGGTGACCATGATGTAGCCGCCCTCTTGGATTTTGCTGCCTGAGGCGGCTGCCTCAGTCTGCCTCATGGAAAGGCCAACTGGCCAGCCCTAGGCCCAGAACATGTTGCTGGGAATTGTAGGTAGTGAGAGTGCTGTTTCACTCAGGTCCTGCTTGTGGGCTTTGCTGAGGCATCCGCTTGGTCCCTGAGACAACTGGATGCTGGACTAGATGGGCCACTGGCCTGATCCAGTAGGATCTCAAGGTCTGCAAAGTATTTGAAGAAAATCTTTCTATTTTCGGAAGCTACATTGTAATTATTCAGAAAGAAAACCAGGAGTAAAGGTGTATAAAGTTACCATAGTCCATAAAGTACTTGCAGATGAAGCTCTATAGATAAGAGATGCAGAAATTCAAATCAATATTTGCAGATATAAAAGCCTTTATTTAAAGTTACCTTCCCTTTATTTGTGTAAGAACTTCATTGCAGTTTAATAGCTCTTTCATCGCATATTGCTTTTTGGCTCAGCTTTCTATTTTTCCTCTCTCTTTATTTTTTTACACACAGAAACCATTTTTATAGCACATTACATATGTTGTTGCATTTTTTAAAAGAAAAAAACCTTGATTTTTCAATGTGTATTTAAAAATGTATATATTTATCTTTGATTTTATTTATTCAAGAAGCATGGCAATCTATTTTGGGAAATAGCAGCAAAGCTAGAATTTTTGAATCATATTCCTTCACATATGGTATTAATATATCTCTGTCTTGCATTCATGCAATGCACCAACAGATGTCAAACATTTCTGTTTTTTAATAGGCCTCAGATCTTATAAGAGTCCTTTTCAAGAACCAGCAGCAATATGGTTTTTAAGCTACAGTGCATTTACAAGTTTGTCTCTTCTGAGGTTTATTTTACTAATGATGAGGGTTTCATCCATTTTCCAAACAGAATTAATTTTGTATAGAAGGTTTGCACTGAAAAACAAAAGGAGGGATCTTATAATGCTTAAAAGTTCTCAGATTTTAAAAGATTATATTAAACTAGACAACAAAGTTCAGTTGTGACCTATATCCTCTAGTTTAAATGCAGCAGCTTACATAACTGTTTACAGATGTACAATGGAAGGAATGAGGTTATTTTTCTATAATCTATGCTTACATTTCCAACTGTTGAATCTGAAATGGGCAATATCTTAGCACAGGCATTTCTGTGTGTGACATCGCTTGTGTTTCAAGGCTTTACAATGCAAGCTTTTTTCATGTGAGACACATTTAATATATGTTTCTGCTGGCAGGTTGTAATGGCATCACAGTTCCTCCTTGCGCATATGGGGATGGGCAAACTTTGCCCTGACATCCCAAAATGCATTACATTTGGCATCTTTTCCCTGAATTTCCCTGAATTTTCATGTAGTGTGGATATAACCGTCATCCACCATTTACTGTAAAACTTCCCTGTAGTTAAGGGTGCTGGGACTTGTAGCTCTGTGAGGGGGAAACTGCAGTCCTTGGGATTCTTTGGGGGAAGTCCTGAGCTTTAGATGTGCATTGAATCTGCTTTAAACATGTGGTTTGGATCTACCACCATCATACAAGTTTTCCATGCACACAGCCAACCTGTAATGTGGACGCAAAAATTCAAGATGGATTCTCATCTGCATTTGCTTTCACCCTGACTGAACTATCAGATGGCACTTTGCTCTTTCTTTCTGATCCAGGGTTTTCTTCTCAAGCACAGTTGGGGAGTCTGAATAACAGCAAAACAGTCAGCTACGGGTTGCGGTGATAGGAACAGCCCATGCGCTAATTCCCAGGCCTCCTACGCCGCAAAAAGGATTAGCAAAAGCACGAGACAATAATACCAGGCTGATAATTATATCAGTCTGCTTTACCTTGCTGAAAATGGCAATCAAATAGAATCTACACTTGCTAAGTTTATATGTTGGCGTGCAAAATCCTATTTGCCTTCATTAACAAGTGCTTAGGGCCAATTTCTCAGCTGAGATCATACTTTTTAGCCATCCTTCATGCTGTGCTTTCATCAGTGTTATGTTTCGATTTGAAAACACTCATAGAAGGCAGGGACGTGGTGTGTGTGCTTTGATTCTTTTTGATTGAGTGCCTTAATTAGGTCACCACCACCAGCACCAAAATAGTGTGTTTTAATAACCTATGTCATTACGGAGCAAGAGGGTGAGATTTGAGTTCTGCTGTAAGGAAGCCTCTCCTGCCTCAGACATCTGTTCTGAAACTTAACATGGCAATATACTCACTGAATTGCAAGAGCAAATTTGATTAGTTGGAACTTCTGGGAATATTTTCCAGCTGATTAACCCAGGGACCTTATCATTAAATATTGGCATTGTATGGATTGACCAAAATCCAAGCGAATGTCAGATATTAAAGACCATAATTGCAAGTTAACTAGAAGATGAAGGAGGCTTAATCTAATGATGACTAGGGTGAAATATTGCTAGAATTACCATATTAACATGACTAAGCCAGCTAATTAATATGGTTATCCTATACAAAGCCAATTTGGCTGAATTTCATCAAAGATTTAAGACTTCTGCGGAAACTGTCTTTTATAAATGCGCTATGTGTGGGGATGTTGCTATTGTTTTGCTTTTTCTGCTAGTGCTAAGGAGCATGAGGTAAAGATGACCTCAATACTACCAGTGCTTTGCTTTTTTGCTTCCCTCCCCCACTTTTTAAAAAAGGAAACATAAATAACAAGGCAAGTGGCAAATTTGTGGATACCTTTTTCAGCCCACCAATAGGGCCCTGATGCGCCATATACTTTAAAAGTGGCATCACATTGTAATGAAGTACATATGGAGACCCTAAAAAGGAAGGTTGCTTTGGAGAATAATTAAAAATAGTGTCTTTGGGGGGGGAGTGGTGCTCATTTAAATAGGAATGTGGATCTTCTCACAAGGGAACTTTTCATTTTACATCAGACAGATTAATGCTATTGAAGATCAGCAGACTCAGGGCTTATCTTGGCTATCCCAGGATGTGCAGGTAATATGTATCTGTTCATTTCTACCTTTATTAGAACCAGCTAAGACTTCAATCTTGGCCAAACTTACCTAGGAGTAAATTGCTTTTAATTCAGTGGGGTCATACAGGTAGCCAGCCTCACAATGACAAGCTGTAATGGCAGACTTACCTTTCACATCTCCATATCTTTTTAAGACCATCTAAAAGTCCCAAACTATTGAGTCAGCTTTTGTGTTTTTCAAACCTCTCCCTTGGGGTCAATATTGAATCTGAATTAACTGCTGGCCTTTAGATTTTCAGAGGTGGATTTGCTCTTGCTTCTTTGTCCTGGTATAAACACAATTCAACCGGTATTCTTTAGCATCAGGCGCGATCCAATGAAATTAATCTGAAAAGTGGTTCTTGCATAATAATCATCAGAATATATGATGTTGTTGTTGTTCACCTTCACTTTCAGAGCATCTCAGGGGAGACATGACAGAGGTGTCTGAAAATATGTGTGCAGTGGAGACAGTGGGTAGCGAAGTCTTCTCTCATAGTACTCGTACTTGGGGTCATCCATTGTAACTGGAATATTCAGGACAGACAAAAGCAAGTACTTCTTCACACAATTCATAGTTAAACTTCAGAATTCGATCTTACAAGACACAGTGATGGCCGGCAACCTGGGTAGCTTTAAAGTAGATTTAGATAAACTTTGGGGATAAGACTATTGATGCTTCTCTGTCAGGGTCAGTATGCATCTGAAAACCAATTGCTTTTGAACCAACACTCAGGAAAACTGCACCGCTGAAAACCTTGTCTGGAGAGATTGCAGTAAGCAGATAAAGCAATGTGCAGAGCACTGTCAAGAACTGTACTCACAGGAAAACATGGTATTTGTCGCAGCAATGGACAGCATTCATACTCTGCCTGTTTTGGAAGAGCTCGACAAGGTGAGGAACAGCATAAACTCTCAGGGATGTGGGGAAGCCTCAGGACAGGACAGAATCCCAACAGAAGTGCTGGAAGCAAGTGCCAACTCTTCTCTCATGATGATGCACCTCCATGACCTCCTCTTGTAGTGCTGGGGAAAAGGATCCATGCCACAAGACATGCACGACTCCAGCATTGTGACCATTTACAAGAACAAAGGTGCCCACCATGAAATGACTACCATAGACTCTCCCTAGCCCTGCGGAGTACAATGGGGAAAGCCCTCACCTATGTAATTCTCAACAGATTACAGTCACTTGCTTACAGGGTTATCCTGAGTCACAATGCGGCTTTAGAGCTCAGAGGTCAACAGTTGACATGATTTTCTCATTGTGCCACCTTCAGGAGAAATGCTAAAAGCAGAGAGACCCCCTGTACATCACCTTTATAGATCTAATGAAAGCCTTTGACCTTGTCAGCCAAAAAAAAAGAAGAAGAAGAAGAAGAAGAAGAAGAAGACGAAGAAGAAGAAGAAGAAGAAGAAGAAGAAGAAGAAGAAGAAGAAGAAGAAGAAGAGGAGGAGGAGTTTGGATTTGATATCCCGCTTTATCACTACCCTCAGAAGTCTCAAAGCAGCTAACATTCTCCTTTCCCTTCCTTCCCCTACAACAAATACTCTGTGAGGTGAGTGAGGCTGAGAGACTTCAGAAAAGTGTGACTGGCCCAAGGTCACCCAGCAGCTGCATCTGGAGGAGCGGGGAAGCGAACCCGGTTCACCAGAGTATGAGTCCACCTCTCTTAACCACCACACCACACTGGCTCTACACCACACTGACTGTTCACACTGCTCAACAAGATAGGATGCCCACCTAAGCTCCACAAGATCATTGTGTCCTTCCACGAGAGCAGGTGCTGTAACTCTCCAACGGTTTGACTTTACCCCCAAAGATGTACTTTTCCGTTGTCTCCCAAGGCAGATGGATGCCAAAAATTGATTTATTGATATTATGTTATTGATATTTAACTGTAATTTCGATATATGATTATATGTTTTGGATTATAATCACTCCTCATTTTGATATGTTACAAACAACAAACTTGTAGAGAAATGGCAAGTCAATGAACATGATGACAATGATGATTTTGCATTACCATCTTGCTTTGATCACGGCTCCTCTGCCATGGATCAATATTACGCCCTAAATTCTTTTGCAATAGCAACATGCTGGCAAATCTATGGGAAAGGTATTGAAGGGTGGGCACACATTTAGTATTTATGGAATATGGCATTTGGAAAGAATTTCAAGAGAAAGGAAGGCCTAAGTAGTTATAGACAATGCATGCGCACACATGCAGCTTTCGTGGGATTTCACAGTATTGGCCCAAAGCCATTGCGTGCTGAAGACCATAAGCCCAGCTCACTGCTGGACACCCAAGATGCCTGTAAATTCTAGGTGTACGCACATATTTTTTAATTGCAACTCCCACACACAACTATTTCTCTGTCTTGTGCTGAAAGACTGCCCTGTTGTAATGTAACCTCTTAATCCCCAAGCATAACTTGTTACCAATAAACCATTTTTTCCATACTAACTTCTTTATGAATGTTTTAATCCCATGCTGACAAAGCACCTGCAACCATTTCACTCTTGGTAGAATAAGGCTCCATTTATTTCGCTTGACATTTTTGTACATCTCCCTTGCCACATCAAAGATCAGAACCCCACAAAGTTTATTTTCATCACTCACACAGAGTTTTGAAACGCGTGAAAAGTTTGGGAAATGTTTTAACTTTCAATTACACATTTCAGTCCAGGTGACAATTCAGTGCTTTTACACGCGGTTACAAAAAAGAATCACATCTTTTCAATCTGAGAATTATGATTACTGCTGTAAACCGCCTCATAGGGAGGATAAGAACACACGCACACGCATTCACACTTATGCAGGAGTGTTGAATTTTCATAATATAACAACAAAGCCCTACAGATCTGTTAACAGTTATTTGTCAATATTGCCAGGAAATAAATCATAATTTTTTGCTATTGTTTCTACGACTGTATATATTTCAGAAAGTGCTTAATCTCTTTGGTATGCATTTGAACGCCTCTCAAGGTATCATAACCAAATTTTGCATGATGGTTCCTGAGATTGTAGAGCAGGTTTTTGTCTATATTTGAATGCAGCTGGATACCTTTTTGAATTAAGATGGCAGACAACATTTTTCCCTGCACTGATTTTAACCAATGATTTCAATTCTCAGCATTCCTGAGCAATTCTGAGCATGAGGCTGCAAGTAGTATTCAACTTTAAAATGGGTAGGCATTAAATTTGTGGGGTAAGCAATACAGAACATACTTTATTTATGTTTTTATGGTGTTATAATTATGAGTGAAAGAGCTATAACAAATGACCAGTTATGGATATGATAATGTATAAGGCAAACAAAAAGAGGTTGAGAAATTAAGCAAAAATTAAGACTGTGCCAAAATCCATCTTCCAGCCATGCTTCCTGAAAACATCATCAAACTGTGAAAACAGGGCCCAATTGAATTCTGCTTTCTTGAGGTGGGAGATGCATCTCAACAATTTTTGGGAGGGGTTGTTGCTTATCTTGCTGGGTTTCAACAGGAACTGCAACTGTATGCAAGATGTGTGTCAGTACCACCTAGCTCAGTGTTGTCTACATTGACTGACAGTCGCTCTTCAGGATTTCCGACCAGAAACTTCTCCAGTTGAAAAGTACGCAACACCAGTCCTACCAGATAGGAATGGAATCTGGGACCTTTGGAATGCAAAGAATGTGCTCTACCACTGAGCCATGGCCCTTCACTAAGAAAAAATTAAATAAAACAGACGCAGGATATAGTGCAGGGGTGCACAACCTGTGACCCTCCAGATGTTGTTGGACTACACCTCCCACCATCCCTGATCACTGGCTATGCTGGCTGGGGCTGATGGGAGTTGTAGTCCAGAACATTTGGAGGGTCGCAGATCGTGTAATGTATAAAAGATGAGCTTGTATAGAGTTTTATACAAGTGCCTGTGCAAACAGAGTTGGGAGAAAGGATGGAAGAATATGTTAGTTCCGTTTCTCCCAGTGTCTCATCTTTCCAATATTAAGGACCTCTGCAGCAATTTGTGAATTTTTTTTAAAGGGTTCCTCATGAGAAGCCAATATTTTAGTTCATATTTTTCTAATCAACATATTTCTGCATGTAGTTTTGACTAATGTGCACATTTTTGCATGCAATTTCTCATAATATAATGCATTTTGTATGCTATTTTGACTAATATATTCATTTTTATGAACATATATGCTCTTTTTTGTAAATATTGCTTGGAGGACTAAATCCTAAAATTCATATAAGTGCAAATTTCAAAGGTTGTCTGTTTTGCTTCCCGTTTGCTTGCGAAACGTGGACATTTGAGAGATTCAGCCTTAAACGAATCCATTCCCCCCTTCCATCCCTTAGTTGGGAGTGACACCACACATCAGTCTTCCACTGTCAGACCCCCATCCTTCCATGAGTGAAAGACACTTTCCGCTAGAGGAGTGGTAGGGAACCTCAGGCTGCTCTGTGTGGCCCTTGAGATGCTCCACAGGATATGCCTCTTTTCCTGGCCACACCCTCCACTGACTCTAATCCCACACCCTCTTCAAGTGCTTTTGCCTGGCTGGAATGTGTCCTTGGCTGGAGAAAGGCTCTTGTTCATCTGGATGGAAGATGGAGAGGTGTGTGTGTAGGAACCTCTGACTTTTCCATGGCTGGAATGCAGCCTACTGTACAAACCTAAGAGTCTCATCCATTGTCCTGCCCTCTTTTTTATTATTATTAACCTCTGACTGACCTCACCCACCATTGGCAACCAATCCCCTTGGAATTGCCCCCAAGAGAAGGTAGCCCTCAGGCTGAAAAGGGCTGCTGGCCCCCGGACAAGATGAAGAGTGCCTCCAAATGCAGCCCCTGATACTGGTCTGTTCTCAGTAGAGATGGACACTGCCCTAGGTAGATTAATTGTCCTCAACACGGGTGGTTTGCATATTCACACATTTACCCTCTCACTTCCATTCTCAGCCATTTCCTATTTGACACACAAAAGACTGTTGTCGGTTGCAGGGTGTGGGAGACACGGAAAGTGTGTACAAATTGAAGAGATATTATGCTAATTGCTGCTTAGAAATGAAACAAAACACCAAACCACTGGGTTTTTTTTTTGGGGGGGGGGGTTGATTCTGTCTCCTATATCATTTTTGTAAGATGCAAAATAATTGATTCTTCCTTTTATTTCCGCTAAGTGAGTGTATCTGTGAATTGCACCAGACAACGCTAATTAACAGCGTGAGAAGATCTCTCACACACATGCACACACAAAAAGGACATTGACAGGAGAGCTACTATCACTAATTTATTTGTCTTTTCTCAATTCACTCAGAAATATCTTTGGGAGTACAGCACGTCAGCCTTGTCAGACATTACACTGTAGCTGTCAGCATTTTGACTGATGTAGAAGCAGTACCTGCTCTTGTTTGCCCTTCCTTTCACTTGAGTGCACACAGGTAAGACAGCTTGTTGGTAATTTTTATTTAATGCTTTCAGTATCAGTGGCTGCTCCTTTTTTCTCTCTTTTTTTTAGTATTGAGAGTTCTGACAATAAGAAATTCCACTCCCCAAGATTTTCAAGATTTCAACTGCAAGCACTTCACTTAAAGAAGGCTTTCCTCTGGGATTAGAATACTCTTTACATTATTCTGTGATGCCTTGTGCTCTCGGAGACAGCAGTTTAGGTTGTTTGAATTAGGGGGGGGCGGGGAGGGAGAACACACTTTTGGAAAACCAGTGATGAAGAGATAAAAGTGAGAAAAATAAAGGGTGCAAATGGTAAAGCAGTTGTCATGGGATGGTCCAATTTCATTTGCAAAAGAACTTGCCAATTTGCTGGTCTTCCATTAGTGCACAGAATCATAGATCTGGAATAAAACTATATAACTTCAACCTTGGAGAAGGTTCAACCTTGTGGGCTCCTATCCGGTGCAAGATATCCAGAGCTAGAGCATTTCTCACAGATATTTTACTATCCTCTGTTTGAAGACCTTCCTCTGGGTAGTTAGTTTCAATATCAAATGACTATGACCATTAAGTTCCTCCTAATGTTTAACTGTAACCTAAGCCTGTTAGATATAGGGTGTATCAACACTTCCTCTTGTCCCTTTGTTTCCCCCCAGGAAAAAATGTTCTTTAGTGCAATCAGAGCTAATCACAATTTGGGTTTTCCCCAGATTGACATTTGTTCTGAGCTATCTCTAAAGAGCAGATTTTACCTTGGAAAGGAGCAGGCCAAGGAGAAAACTGCTTGGACCCATGCCTAGAAAGTGTTGGTCAAGAGGAAAACCACTCAGACCTGTGCTTTCCAGGAGCGGGTGGCTCTGTGGTCTAAACCACTGAGCCTCTTGGGCTTGCTGATTGGAAGGTCGGCTGTTTGAATCTGCGCAACAGGGTGAGCTCCCTTTGCTCTGTCCCAGTTCCTGCCAACCTAGCAGTTCGAAACCATGCGTGTGCAAATAGATAAATAGGTACCACTGTGGCAGGAAGGTAAATGGCATTTCTGTGTGTTCTGGCATTCATCACAGTGTTCCGTCGCACCAGAAGCAGTTAAGTCATGCTGGCCACATGACCCAGAAAGCTGGGTGAGGACAAACACCAACTCCTTTGGCCAAAAGTGAGATGAGCGCTTCACCCCATAGTTGCCTCTGACTGGCCTTAACCGTCCAGGGATCCTCTACCTTTTTTAAAAAAAACCTCCAGGCCCAGCACAAGCGGAAGTGTGGACGAGCTCTTCGTCCTTCCCTCGGGTGTAGCTTTACTCTTTTCTATGTTGCAGCTTTTCAGTATTTGAAATATTCTATCATGTTCCCTCTGAGTCTTCCCTACTTCAGACTAAACACACACATCTACTCATAGGACTTGTTTCCCATCCCCCTGACCATCTTTGTTGTCCTCTTCTGAACCCATCCCAATTTGTCTACCTCTTGTTTAAAGTGTGGAATCCAGAACAGGCCACATTATTCTAAATGGTGCTGTATATGCAGATTAAATTGCACTAACCTTTTAGCACAGCTACACTGACTAGAAATTTGAAATCCTTTCACTCATTTTATTGCCAAGCCAGGCATTCACATCGGATAGTGTTCTACCCCCCTTCTTTTTTTGCCCAAATGCAGAATTTTACATTTGTCTCCTGAATTTCATTTTGCAAATTTCAGCCTATCAAGGTCATTTTGAATCTTATTCTACACTTCTGAGGCATTAGCTATCCCTTCCAATGTTATGTCTTATGCCGTTTTGATTGGGGTTCCCCCCATTTCTTCATCTAAATTATTGATAACAAAGATGAAGAGTATTGGATCCAGGATCCTGTGGTACCTCACTTGAAGCATCCCTCAAGTTTGAAGAGGAACTATTGATGAATATTCTTTGAGTATGGTTCTGCTAACAGTTGTGGATCTACAGTGGTGCCTCGCAAGACGAAATTAATTCGTTCTGCGAGTTTTTTCATCTTGTGAATTTTTCGTCTTGCGAAGCACGGTTTCCCATAGGAAATGCATTGACGGTTTCCCATAGGAAATGCATTGACGGTTTCCCATAGGAATGCATCGACGGTTTTAAGAAAAAGGTGCAAGACGTTTTCGTCTTGCAAAGCAAGCCCATAGGGAAATTCGTCTTGCGAAGCAACTCAAAAAACAAAAAACTCTTTCGTCTTGCCAGTTTTTCGTCTTGCGAGGCATTTGTCTTGCGAGGTACCACTCTACCTGCATTCAAACATTTTATTGTTTTTGTAGACTGTGTTTAATCAATTTGCTAACCAAAATATCATGGGGAACTTTGTCAAAGGGTTTGCTGAAATCAAGATATATTAAATCCACAGCATTCCCACAATCTACTAAGATTTGTTCATCGCTGCATTATGACACCTTTAAAATCTGCTTGAATGATTTCCCTGGTATCTAAGTCAAACTAACCATTTTATGGTACCATGGATCCTTCCTTCACTACTTTTTGAAAGTTGGCAGGATGGTCTCCAATGCTGTGGAATCTCATCAATTTTCCAGGATTTCTCAAATATGAATGAAAGTTCTGAGAGTACATCAACAAGCTACTTTAGTACCCTAGGATGCAATTGCGGCGCTGACTTCAACAATTTAGTGAATCAGTTTGTGAGCAGTTTAGTTCTGAGAAGATTGTGCCTCATTTTGAATTAATCTGTGCTGGAAATATTTTGCTAGTGCTATTAATAATCTAGTTGAAAAAACACACAAATCAGACAGAATTGCACCATGTATGATGTGGACACACAGTGAAACAGATAACACACACACACACACACACACACAAAACACAAGAAATAGACAATATGCACATGGTTTTAATGCTTCCCTTGTATACACAAGTGCTTTCCATGTAGGAAATTTATCTCATTTAAAGTGTCCCTTAGCACTGAAAGTCTATAGCCTTTGACTTTGATTCTGATCCTGAGGCAGAACACTTATTTTGACTTACATGGATTATAGAAATATCCAAATACCTGGAACATATAAGAAATGATGAGTTTAGCAATGACAGGTGTAATGAAGTAACCATATGCCCCAGTTTTTCCTGGAACAGTTTTTCATATCATGTTCCAGTAGCCAAAAACATTATTTTGAATTTTGAAATATCAAGTTCTTTTTTAAAAATAACAACAACACTGAAATAATAAAATACATATTTACGAGATTGCATAAAATTACACTATGTATTTTACTCTATCTCAAGACATGATGCTGTAGGAAATGGAATAAACCCAGTGTTTTCTAGCACAAGTATGTGACATTCAATATTCAGAGTACAGAAAAATCTGACTAATACATATGCTATTAATGTTCACTTTCGTATCCAATGAGGGGGATCATTCATTCAGAATTTCATGAGAAGGTAGCTCTTACTATTACAAAATTGATTTTGCAATTGTGCCAGCATTGCTTCCATGTGAGAAGTAATGATACTGCACCTGCAATCATTACCTGGGAGTAAGTCCCACTGAAATTAGTGGGACTTATTCCTGAGTAGATCTGCATGATATTGTGTTGTAAATCATGTTCCCTGATTCCACCCCACACTGCATTTCTCTTCCCCTGCCCTCCCCTCAGAAATATACTGTAAAAATTATGAGAGCCTATGAGACAGACAAAATAAAATCGTAATGTTCCTCTTAAGAAAATCTTAATTCCACAGGTTTGGTTCCTGGGCAAAATAATAGCTTCTCTATACCTGCTTATCACATATGAGACCTTGATATGAGTGAAATTACCAGGAACTCTGGGGAACACTGCCTACTGGAAAGCAGGAAAACTCTGGTGTTCCACTGGAAGACTCTGCTAGAGCTGTGCGTACTCTGCTGACCACAATGGTCAAAGTATGGTGCACTAGCAACAACAGCTGAGGGGCCCAAGTCTAACATGTTATGGGCCAACTGACTAACACAGGCCTTCTGCTTTGCTCCCATCTCCTTTGCCCTTCAAGCAAGGGAATTCCCCTTGCAACATGAGAGACAATCCACACCTCTTCTTTCACTCAGAGCTAATAATGTCTGTCTCTGGATATGGTTCCTTACTTTCTGCTCTCCACCACTCCACCTGCTTTTTAGTATCCCTAGAGATGGAGGTGGGAAAAGAAAGAATTCCACAGTACCTCTTCCCACCCAAATTAGGACTGCAAGTGTCTCATTTTCAAAGACCTGCTGTGTCAAGAGCTATTAAAAGTGCCAGCAGATTGTCAGTGACATGCAGTGGTTAGCAGGGTTGCCAACTTGAATGAAATATTGAAGGGGGGGGGGGACACAGGTTAAGCCCCACCCCAATTAATTGATCACATGATGCAGCGGAGGAACACCATTTGAATGGCAATGCCCATCAACTTTGGTTAGAGTTTCAGAATAATACTTCGGGTGCTTGGGTTTATATCCTCAGTCAGCCATGAAGCACACTGGGTGACCTTGAGCCAGCTGCTATCTCTTGAGGCAGCTAGACTGGTGACTGGGAGTGGCCACCAAGACCATATAACACAGGTCCTGAAAGACGTACATTGGCTCCCAGTACCTTTCCGAGCACAATTCAAAGTGTTGGTACTGACCTTTAAAGCCCTAAATGGCCTCGGTCCAGTATACCTGAAGGAGCGTCTCCACCTCCATCGTTCTGCCCAGACACTGAGGTCCAGTGCCGAGGGCCTTCTGGTAGTTCCCTTGCTGCGAGAAGCCAAGTTACAGGGAAGCAGGCAGAGGGCCTTCTCGGTAGTGGCACCTGCCCTGTGGAATGCCTTCCCATCAGATATCAAGGAAATAAACAATGATCTGACCTTAGAAGACACCTTAAGGGAAGTTTTTAATGTTTGATATTTTATCGTGTGTTTTTTTCTTTTCTGTTGGGAGCCGCCCAGAGTGGCTGGGAAAACCCAGCCAGATGGGCAGGGTATGTATGTATGTATGTATGTATGTATGATGTATAAATAATCTCAGCTTAATTTACTTCACAGGGTTGTCTTAGCCTAACCTCTTTCACAGAATGTGATAAAATGGAAAGAGGAGAACCCTAAATGCTGTCTTGAACTCCTTGTAGGAAAGGCAGGGCTTAAATGTAGCAAATAAAAGGCAAACACAAATTGAACTGGGGCGTCAGTAGAGTGACACAATGCCTGTTTAGGCATTTCCCCTTACACAGCTAATATTTCCTATGGTTACAGATTTCCTCCCTCTCCCATTTGCTGTTGAATGAAGTTCTCTAAGCGTAAAACACTTTTTGGGGAGGGGGATCCTTGACAACAAAGATAAAAATAAAAGAGGCTTTAACTCGAGACATTTAATGACATGAAGAAGAGTTTTAAAGTGATACTTTAATTCATTGTGATTGCTTTTATTAAAGTGCATTTGTTGTCATGTTAATGCTTCTGAACTGTGCTGAAATGACAAGTATAAATGGAAAATACCTATTCAAATCAAACAGGAGAAGCAAAATAAGGTGCCTGTACTTTCTTGAGAAGGATGCACAACACATCCGTGTTGACACAGGAAGGATAGATTTGCATATTATCTTTGCATAATAAAAGTTTGTTGAGTTGTTGTACACTTCATTTTTCCTACCACTTTGGGTTTCCTGCAGCAGCAGTACTGCACAGACCTTGGAAGGAATTAAAAATGACTACATTTTTTGATGTACTATTCAATCAAACAAATTGTCTTAACCCATTTCAATCTGGGTTCAGGACTGGTTATGGGAATGAAGTGGCCTTGGTTGCCCTGATAGACTATCCTTATCAGGATCTCTTATCAGCTTTATATTTCATTGAGCATAGGTTCAGTCGTGACCAACTCTGGGGTTGCGGCGCTCATCTCGCTTTATTGGCCGAGGGAGCCGGTGTACAGCTTCCGGGTCATGTGGCCAGCATGACTAAGCCGCTTCTGGCGAACCAGAGCAGTGCACGGAAATGCCGTTTACCTTTCTGCCGGAGCAGTACCTATTTATCTGCTTGCACTTTGACGTGCTTTCAAACTGCTAGGTTGGCAGGAGCAGGGACCGAGCAACGGGAGCTCACCCCGTCACGGGGATTCAAACCGCTGACCTTCTGATCGGCAAGTCCTAGGCTCTGTGGTTTAACCCACCAGGCCATAGTGTGTGTGTGTGTGTGTGTGTGTGTGAGAGAGAGAGAGAGAGAGAGAGAGAGAGAGAGAGAGAATTTGAGTTTCTGCTCTTGAACCATTCTTGTCTTCTGTCAACAAAATCCTGTCCTCTTTAGATGAAAAGGCACTGTAAGTATCTGAGAGCTGCTGGGGTCATAAGGATTACAAACAGATAATGCTTGCTAGTTCGCCTTACTCTATATTTGCCCATATGCCTGCTTTGATCTGTGTAACTGGCACTGTTAAAGGCAGTGCTCCCCCCCCCCTAAAAAAAAATGTTTCGGGGTACTCTCATTTTGACTCAAGAAAATCACCATTTTATAGTTCAAATTGGGAAAAATAAATACAGTAAATGGGCAAAAGTACAAAGATTCACAAAATGTTTAGGGGTATGCATCCCCCTGCACCCCCCCAAAGCACTGGTTATAGGTGCTACATAATACTCATTGTGCAACTTGTAAGAAATCAGTTCTTTACAGTGGCAGTACCTGTGCTTTGGAACTTCCTGCCTATTTACACCAGACAGATGCCTTTTCTGTACTCTTTCAGCACCAGCTTAAAACAGGCTTATTTAGGCAAGCTAGTCCAGGCATGTTTTATTATTTTTAGCTAATTTTCAAATATTTTTAATATACATTTAACTGTTCTAATTTTAAATGTTTCATTTTAGATTGTTGTAAACTACTTAGATGCTTTTGGGGATTTTTTTTTTAAAAATCTAGTAGCATTTGTAAAAATTAATTAATATTCTCAAATTAATATTCCATGGCCTTTTAAATGTGTTTCTGGGAGAAGGGAGGGGGTCATGGTTTTGTTTTAACTATTTATTTTGTGCTTTTATCCTGTACTTTTAATCTTGTGAACCACCTTGAGATCTTCAGATGAAGGGTGCTGCATAAATTTAATAAATAGAAATGTAAAGTAATAATAATTAATAAATTGCAGAAAAGTGCTATACTTTACATACACACTTTCCTATATTTAATACTTAATCCAAATTACTTGGCAGATTCTTAACTTTTGATTGTTGTAACCTACCATGGGGCAGGCAATGCATTTTAATAACGATGCTGATGATGGTGCAGTGACTGAAAAATACATGGCCACGCTTGTGCCAGGATTAGGCACTCATCAGCAAATTGATACCAGCTCAAAATTTAGGTTCTGCCCTATGAGGATTTTACAGCACACGGGGTTCTCAAAGAACAGCTGTGGTAGAGTTTATAAAGTCCTGGCTTTAGACAGGAAAACCTGGGTTCAGCTCAGCTGGGATACTCAACTGAGTGCAAAAGTTCTGTTTAGCCTGCCAAATATTATTTCTGTGAGCCGAAGACTGCAGTCCTGTTCCCACTTACTTGGGACTCATTGGGGAGCTTATGCCCAAGTGGAAATGTATAGGATTGCACTGTTAAAGGCTACTCTTGCACTCCCCAGAAAACATTATGATACAAATTTAGAAAATAAAACAAATAACTTTGCATATGAAGATTTGCTTCTCTCAAGGATATACAGTAGGAATCTCAGCCAAAATGCCTTGGGCAAGACAGCAGATGTTCTGGCAGCAGAATTAGGAACTTGAGAGGAGATTGAGTTGAGGCAATTCTCTTCCACTGGCACCATGCAGTCAGAATTTGGGGGTAGTGGTAGCATCTTAAATAATCAAAGGGCTGTTAAATGAGATCTGTAGGCAGTGGTTAAGAGAGAGAAACATGCAGCCTTCAAAAGAGATGACTGGTAAGAAGCTGGGAAACATTAAAGCATTGTACATGCACAGGGTTGCGTTAAACAGAGTTGGAGAAATGGCCCTTAAGTATAGAAAGAAACAAGCCCAAACTTTTTCAAAGCCCTCTTGAAAGTGCACATGTTGTATCTACAGTGGTACCTCGGGTTAAGTACTTAATTCGTTCTGGAGGTCCGTTCTTAACCTGAAACTGTTCTTAACCTGAAGCACCACTTTAGCTAATGGGGCCTCTTGCTGCTGCGGTGCCGCCAGAGCATGATTTCTGTTCTCATCCTGAAGCAAGGTTCTTAACCTGAAGCACTATTTCTGGGTTAGCGGAGTCTGTAACCTGAAGCGTATGTAACCTGACATGTATGTAACCCAAGGTACCACTGTATTAGAAAAGCCCTCTGCCTCCAACCAGAGCGTGTTGATGTGCACACAGGAAGCCTGCAAGAATGTGTATGCATGTAGATACTGTATACACATTGTGACTGGGGTGGAGGAATATCAGGTGTGACCCTACTATGCCACCCACAGATTCAATAAATACCGCTTTTGGTGGTCTAGAGAGGGCTCAACATCTCTACAGCTATAGCTAAACAATGGGTTTTATTAACCAGAGATATATGTGTTAAGAAGATCTTGCAAGAATATCAAACGCATCCATCCTTAAGGAAATTAGCCCTGAGTGCTCACTGGAAGGACAGATCCTGAAGCTGAGGCTCCAATACTTTGGCCACCTCATGAGAAGAGAAGACTCCCTGGAAAAGACCCTGATGCTGGGAAAGATGGAGGGCACAAGGAGAAGGGGAAGACAAAGGACAAGATGATTAGACAGTGTTCTCGAAGCTACAAACATGAGTCTGACCAAACTGCGGGTGGCAGTGGAAGACAGGAGTGCCTGGCGTGCTCTGGGGTCACGAAGAGTCGGACACGACTGAACGACTAAACAACAACAACATATGTGTTAATGCCGCTGCATGAATATAGTCGGATCTAGCAAAAGCCATTGGTTTCGGGAACGCACCTTCCTTCAAAACCCTCACAACATAGAGAACAATATTCACTTTGCCAGTTCTACAATGCTATGGGAACCCAAGTATGGAATAAATATGTCTCCTGCAAACATAAGAAGAGCCCAGCATATGAAGAGATCGCAGGTCTACCTAGTCTAGCATCCTGTTCTGCACAGTGACCAATCACCTTGGCAATACCCTTTGATTATGATATGTTGACCGTTTTGTTTTTGATCCCTTTCCTAACGATCCCTTATGTAGAAATCCACCTTTGACACGCTTAGTATGGGCTGTCATGGTGGTTGACTGAGACTGTGAAGAAGGATGAAGAGCAGTTGAAAGGCCTTCAAAAATTTTATGGGAGTACAGTCAAGGTAGAACTGTCTTTCAGTGGGAGAACTGGATCTGAAGTGGGAGAGCTGGATCTGGTGTGAGGAAGTATTGTATCAGTGTGAGACCTGGTGCATGCATGTCTCTTGCACCTCCCCAACACCTTATATGATCACACAATATCATAAAAAGCAAACTTTGGGTATGTATGAGAAATATGAGGGACCACAACTCAGAGCACATGCACACAGAATGTTACAAGTCTGAATCTTGACATTTCCAATTTACACCATCAGAAAGCAGGTTGTGAGAAAGACCTCTGCCTATCATCTTGGAGAGCTTATCATCTTGGAGATCTGCTAGCCATATTGGACTACATGCATTAAAAGATGACCTGGTTTACAGCCACTTCCTTTATTACAAATATGCAGTGCTGCCATGGTATTTGGGATAGGGCAGTTCCTCATCCTCACAAAACCATCCTATGCCTGGATGTGCTATTCAGTTAAATTAACCGGGACAAATCCTCATACCCAATGAATTCATTTCTCTAGAATATTTTTCCAACTGCAGTCTCCAAAGCAATTGGATTATGCATTAAATAAATATTTTAAAAGAAGAAGAAAGAAAAAAGAGAGAAAGAAAATGCAATAAACTATCAAGTGTACAACATAGAAGGGAGCCTCTGCAGATTTTGGAGAAATATTGTCTCAGATCTCTTCTGCATACTTTCATAGAAGCTTTTTAAAAAGCTCAGAGGGATTTTAATTAATTTAGAATAATCTCTGAGTTGTGGTTTCTCCTGTGTGTAAATTCTCTTATTGGAAGTGGGTATAAAGTAATGGCAGCATTGTTTGTCAATGCCCTCCAGTGATTGTTAGCAGTGGATTCTTGCACATATTGTTCCAGACAAAAAATTAGTATTTTGCATTAGCAGAGGATAATTAGGCAATAAGATACAAAAGAGAGAAGGGTTATCATGAGATAAACACACACATGGGGTGTTATGAGCCACAGCCAAGTATCTGTAATCCCCCCAGGGTATGATTATCTCATGATAACCACACACACTGGAGTTGTCTTATTGCTATTATAAAATATCTTTATTATAGGAAGAAATGTGCATTTCTGTGCTGAAGGAAGATGGAGCTGGCAATTTAGAATGCTGAGCAGCAGTTTCGGCTGAGCTGTGTGTGTGGTTTACATAGATTAATCTATCCCATTGGAATGTTTCCTCAGCCAAAAATAATGTTCCCTAAATCCAAGCAGCCGTCCTCATCTGTGCTAAGATACAGCTATTCACAGTATTTGCAAAAAAAATAAGATAAAAATCTCCACCTTGGTTATTTTTGCTGCTCACTTGATTGCTGCAGCACGTGCCCATGGATCCCTTCAGATAATTTAAGGTTGGATCCAATGGAATGGTTCCACAAGCAGAATGACTTTAGAGTTGAATTCAACCAAGTCGTCACATGAGCAGAACCATGTTCACAGATTCAAACATCCTCCTCCTTCTCCCTCCAAAAGAAATTGGCTCTGTGGGATTGGGGAATCCCCGGAGCAGATATGAGGAAGGTGCAAAGGCACAGAAGAGAGGAGAAGAGGAAGTTTCACCACCTGTTAAAGCAGTGCCAGATTTACATATAAGCTAAACAAGCTATAGCTTAGGGCCCCACTCTCAAATATACTTCTTCTTAATTGTATTTGAGTTCAACAATTACCTTGATAAAATACATATTTTGTTATGTGCAAATGGCTTTAGATACCTATTAGGTCCATAAATTACCACATAGCATATATTCAACACAAAAAACAGTGACATTTTGTTGTTGACCAAGGACAGCTGGACATATAAAGGGCCCCATTAACTTCAGTAGCTTAGCGCCTCATCAAACCTAAATCTGGACCTGTGGCAAAGTTTTCTGCTCATGCAATGACTTAATCAGCTACACGCCTTAAAATCACCTTTCAGCCCTAACACCCACCCAAAAGTTTTATAATATGACAATATTTATCTGTCTGCATTTGTACACAGTGTCCCATATGACTGAATCCTAGCAGGTAAAACCACTGCTGACCAGAGACTGGGCAGAAGTGAATAATGGCCTTTGTTGTTGTTGTTTAGTCGTTTAGTCGTGTCCGACTCTTCGTGACCCCATGGACCAGAGCACGCCAGGCACTCTTGTCTTCCACTGCCTCCTGCAGTTTGGTCAAACTCATGTTGGTAGCTTCAAGAATACTGTCCAACCATCTCGTCCTCTGTTGTCCCCTTCTCCTTGTGGACAATGGCCTTACTATTGCACCATTGCATAGTGCAGAGGTTTCCAACCTTTTTGAGTCCACAGCACCCTTAACCAACTACATTATTTCCGTGGCACCCCTGTGGCACTCAGGAGCCCAGTTATGTCATCCCTTGTTTGCAGAGCTGGCACCCCCTCACCCTTTTTTGAACACCCTCCCTTGTGTTGTGTTCCCTCAGCCTTCTCTCCTCTCCCGTCTCCTTCGGAGTCCTCCAGGCAGTTCTTGCTGCCACCCCTGGTCTCTGAGCTAACTCCCCTCCCCACCCCACTGGCATGGTGGTATCTGGAGAAGGAACAAGGGGAGGAGCCTTCAGTCCTCACAAGTACTTCATTGGGGCAAGACCTCCTGGAAAGAGTTGCTGAGACCATGCCAACACCAAGAAGTCATTCCCACTATTTTCCATGGGGCTTACTCACAGGCAAGTAACTGGAAATCATGGTTATTAGTAGCTAGGGCAGAAACTTGTTCTAAGAAAGAGAGGCTCAGGGTTGTTGTATCTCAGATTGGTTTCTGATTTGCAGACTATGGTATGGAGCCAGAGCTGTGTCTGTGTCTAATTCACCCAATTCACATAATGCTTCTGATTGGACCAAAGGCCATGTCACATGGATGAGCAAAAGCATGGCACTCAGGCAGGATTTTGTTTCCATACATTCCCATCGCTATTGAACAAATCTTAGTCAGGAATTAGCATTGAAATAGCCTGTAAATTGTGTGTTAAAATGTAATCAATATTTGTATTTGTGTTTGGGCAGCAAAATCTGTGGAGAAAGCTTCATGGGATTTATTTCCGCTTAGATACTTGAATGGTGGCCTTCAAAACGTGTCAGTTGTAATTTAAGATTGGTGTTTAATATGGAATATGGAGATCAATCCAATTGATTTCATTGAATAAAAAAGTCCTTGTAAGGATATATGGGTACACATTTTTAAATGCAACAAGCCCAATAATTGGTTTAAATGTAAAAATAAATTGTGTCTAGAGATATCCAGCCCAGCTATGGCTGATGCTTTATTGGTTTTTACATTTCACTAACTGATGGGCTTTCATGTAAAATCAATATTATGCAGTCAAATATATTTTGCTTTGTTATGCTGTAGGTGCCGTTGGCTGAAGCACAATTTGTACATAAGATACCAAACCTTTATCTTGCAATAAACTTGCTTTAAAATGAAGGGGAAATTTAAAGGGTCACTTTTGCCTGCTGCATATTCCAGAGTTTTCTTTGCAATAATGTATGGATTTTTTTCACGGGGTTCTTTGTAGGTTGTTTGGTTTGGGTCTCCCCCCCCCCCCCTTGGCTAACTCCCAGCCTTTTAATTAAGTCCCTGGCTATTCCATCCTTTAAAAGCAATTGCCATCCATTAGATGGATGCCACAAAAAGGCAGTGTTGGCATACTTGAGAAGCAGAGAGGAATGAAACTACGTTGATCATGCTACACCTACACTGAAGCTGACAGCAACTTCTCATTGTTTCGTAATGGTGTGGAGGGGCATGCGTTTTGTTCCCTTTGGGCATTTTTGACAGTTTTAATAGAAGTGAAAGGCAGGGTGTGTGTTTTTTTCTATAGTAGAAGGAACCATTTCTTTTCTTTTCTTGAAATTGTAATTCGTAGCTCACAGCGGGGGAGAGTCGAAGATCAAAGTGTAAAGAAAACTCGCCACATCCGACTTGGTCTTGCTTGGAATGTTACCCAAGTGCGTTGAGCAGAACTCACTGTCACAAGAGAAAGATCTTGGCAGGGCAATGTATTTGGACCACAGACATGGAAAGAAATAGTAAATATAACTCATTTCAAATGGCCTGAAATGTCAGCCCTCCCTTCAGATGGCCATAGCTTTTCGTATTGCAAAATGGCAACTTTTACTTGAGGGGGGAAGGATCGTGTTCCCATGACTGAGAACTCTAAAGGCCTTTCAGTACTTTGTGTCTAGGGAGGGCGATGGATGTTTTTGTGAGGACTCTGTACAGTGAAAGAATGTCTGGAAACAGCAGAATTCTCCCTTCTGTCTTTTCACTTTTCTTACTGACTGAATGTCACAGCCCCAACAAAATATATTTCTCTCCCCGCCCCTGACCCCCCCCCCCCCGATTCTATCCTTCCACAATAGTCTTGAAAGAGCAGGTGCAATTTTACAGTCATCTGAATTACAAAGCTATAATTACTGGGCAAATTTCACATTTTCATGAAAAAGAAGTTTCTTCTGCTACAGAGTTCCCAAACTGAAAATTGGCATTTCAGACCAGCTCCTTCTCCCAACCCTACAATTCTAAAACACTCAAAAGGTTAAAAAAATAATAGACCTAGAAAATAAATATACATGCCGCTTATTGAATTCAGCGAAGCAGAGAATTCTTCTGGACTTGTGAAGTCAGTCAGAGACCAGCTTTACACTTTTTTAGTCATGATTTAAAACAATTGAGCACACGCCATAAGCACTGAGTCACTGGAAAATGAAGTCTGATGAACCATTCAGGACCCAACTGAACTAATACGTTAGAATATTATCACTTCGGAATATGTGAAGTGAATGGTAAGTCTGGCTCGCACAAGCCATTTGGGCTGAGCAATGACTGAAAGCATTTACATGAAAATGCATGCTTTTGTCAAACCAAAGATATATTTATCGTACAATACAGAACAGCATGTGACCTAGACACAGCAGCAAGGGGCAGGGGGAACATGTTTCATGGAAGTGGCCCTCAAACCTGCAGGATCCCTCTGGAAGCTGCCTTATACTGAATCGAACCATCTTTTTATCCAACTCAGGATTGCCATTACTGGCAGCAGTTTTTAAGGGTTTCAGACATGGAGCTTTGCCTGAATATTCCAGGGAGAAAACCTGAGTCCTTCTGCATGCTGAGCATATGACCTACTACTGAGCGATGGTGCTTCCCAAAGGTTTACTCAAAAGACTTCTATGGAAAGAAGGAACTTTTTCTTTCTGGATACAAACTTTCATTTCTTTAAAATTGATTGGTTTTCATTTTAATTTTTTGTAAACTGTCCCAAGAAGCTTTTAAAATTGTATAATTGCTTAAATAAAGAATTAAAAACACACACCCAGATAACTCCAAATGGAAGCAATGGTTTCTCAAGAATGCTGCAATCCCATGCACACTCGCTTATTATTTATCTGTGTACTTCGTCAACATGTCTACACCACTTGATTCATAAGAAATCTTTAAATTATCAATAAAACACTTGAAAATTCACAGCAAAAATGACTATAACGCAAACACCTCCATGTCTGGGTAAACCCGCCTTAACAAAAGTGGGCACTGAAAAGAGTACAGTGAAGGCACCTTGCTTGATGTCAATAGGCAGAAGGTCCCAAAATGTAGGTGCCACCACACTGAAAGATTGATTATGTTAGGTTATAATAAGTTGGACCATCAACAAAAGGATGTAGCTGCTCTTGTTTGGGGTTCCAGGCAGCCCTCTACTGTATGCCCTACTGCATTCCAACCCCAATAGCCAATCTGTGTCGTGCAGCCACTGAGCATACTGGGACATCATTGGTCTGTTTATCCCTACTGTTTGGGGTTTTGTTAAGATTCTTTTTTGGGGGTACTTCTGTGAACCTTGGTGTTTCCCCTTGGCCAAGCTAAATAGCACAATCTTAACCATCAAATTCAATGAGGCTTACTCCCAGGTAAGTGGAGTTGGGATTCTCCCATTGAACTCAGTAGGACTTGCATAGGGTTACATCAGCAGCAGCCCCAAGTTCTACAAAACCACACCAAAACTTTACTCAGCCCTCCCAGATTCCTGACAGGTTGAAAAGGCAAGATGGATAGTAATTGTAAAGCAGACGTTCTGTATAGGCATGGAAGCAAACATCAGTAAGGGTGCCTCCCTCCTGATCCCACCGTTTCGTCTTGGATGCTCCTTCCCTCATTTCCTGCTTTGTAATCTCGAAGTGAAACATGAACAGGAAAAACGTTCATAGAGATAGAAGAGAGAAAAGAGTTGCATGCCCATATTTCGACTAAAGTACAAGTTAATGGTCTACTCAGTGATTCCACATGTGGATTGGATTTGTATGTGCCTAATGGTACACAGCATGGTATCCTTATTAGGTAATGGAAGGAAGGAAAAGTTAATAATTTCATAGAAGCAGGAGGTTAAAGAGAATGATTTGAAGGATATTATGGAGGTAACATGGTGTAGTTGGTGAGGGCAATCCAGCGGCAACTGCCTGGGATGTACGAATGTACAAAATGTAGCAAAGAATGAGCAAAGTTTATATCTTTTTCGTGTTCATTCAGAAATGAGATCACTTATGGAGAGAGACCATTTTGTAGGTTTGCCTATAGAGTGGTCAACTATGAACTACCAGGCTTTTACCATGAATATCTAGACCTAAAAAATAAAATAAAAAAAATCCTGCAAAGCAAAATCCTTGATATTCCACAGATTGCTAGTTCAGCCTGAAAAATTGGATATGGCTGATGGCGGCTGACAACTGGAGGTCCACTTCAGCAATTGGCAAATACCATCCCAAGCTTGCTAGACACATTTGATTGCCATGCCTTCAGAATATTTGAGCACTATTGAACTACTCCACAATGTGATGGATAAAATAACAGCGATCCAAGCAAATGTGCAACTGTACAACCCAATATAAACACATTCGCTTACAGCGAATCCTGTTGCTTTCAGTACAGCTTATGCTTAAGATTGAATCCCTAGAGCTGCCTCACATTCCACACATAGGCATTGCCTGACAACTGCAGTAACAATTGTTCATCCCATGTGTGAATGAAACAAAACATGCAAAAATCACAGGCAGAACATTTGCATTACTGTACTGTGAAACCATGTCTGTTCATGGATGTAATTCACACATTCAACTAGGAGTCAGCAGTTGTTGAATAACTGAGCATGGTAAGAAAACAAGCTTGGCCTGTCATATTTAGCTCACTGGCTTCGTTAATAATACCCTAGAAAAATCAGTAGATCAAAAACATTCAAGTGAGAAAATAATTGCTGTCTCAACGAGGAAATAAACAGTTTTCGCTGTGGTGCAATAACAGAATAATAACAAAGCATATTTCATTAAAACTGTTTAGAATGTTCAAAATGTAGCAAAGTGCACAACGGAACAGAAAAACATCTCTCTGTAAATCTGTAATGTCCTGTGCATTAATGAGCCATTGTCATGGCTGTGTGCATGCATATTTTGTATATAGCAGGACAGGGTGAGGAGGCGGGGCTTGGCCATCCCATCAGCAACACTGCTGTGCTTACCAGAAGGGTGAGACATTGGGGATGTTGGTACAGTGAGGGCACTCCTGCCACTTCGCTGCATCTCTCTCCCTTCCAGTAAGTGCTGTCTATGGAAGGCCAGGTGGATGGCAGCTCCCCTCCCTACTGGCCTATCTTGGTATAAACCAAATGAGGAGAAAAGCCCTGTACAATTACACAAAATGGATACATCCAGTGACAGGATCTATGTTTGCAAACAGGTTTTAGAAATCTTTGTGACAGCAAGTACTGACAGGTGATTGCAAACATTTTCAGTTGGTTTATATGCTTCAAAAGGCTTTTAAAACCGAAATACTAGAGAAAGAGAGAGAGAGAGAGAGAGAGAGAGAGAGAGGATATCTCAGGGCACCTGTTTCTGCATGCAACTGAGAAATCTCCTTATTTTGGGAACGTTAAATAACTTTTCCCTTCTTTTGTTTTCCTAGGACAGGAAACCAACAAAGTCAGCTCTGGAGGCAAGCATTGGAAATCTGGCATCTTGGGAGCAGTCATGACCTAATTCAGATCTGTTCCATCCATCTCTAGCGGGGTGTGTGTGTGTGTGTGTCTTGACTGTGGCCCAAAGAAGTCAAAACCACAAGCCTAACTCCAACATGTTTTTTGATTCTTTTGCTTTATATTATATGGTATATTTCTGTTTCCTTCACTTCTATAGGTTTAGCAGAAGAAAAGCTTTAAAGTTCATCCAAAGACCACTTACTTTGACATGTGGTATTAATGTTTTATGACTGAGCTCCATTGCATATCCTATATTTTCAGATGGAAACTGAGCCAGAAACATTTTTTTTTTTTTTTTTGGAAATGAAAGTAATGTGGGCATTTGGCAGCACACAATTTTCAAAGAAAACTGTTACCCTAGACCGGAGATATCTGAAATGCAGGTAATTTTATTACCCATGAATTACCCTTTGGTTGGTGTTTCACTGCATGCACAGCCCTACTCCAAATGTTTTTCTAATATCATACGAAATTATGGTTTACATTTACGTTTAAGTTGTCAGTTAAGCATGATGCTACAGACAACAGTAATTAGTAGTGCAGCTCAATTAGATAACAGAACAAAATATCCTGTTGGCATCCAGTGAAAGTGATAGTGAACAGACAGCTTGAATATCACCTGCTATACATTGACAGATTTCAGGGGCTTTTTTTTTTTTTTAAGTGCATGACAACAATTAAATCATCAGAGAGAAAAAACATGCCCTTTTCAAGAATTTTGAGATATTGATTTAGAGTGCCCATTATCTGGTGTCAAACTGGAAATATCCAGGAAGCAATCTATGCTCATTCTATGACATTACTCTGAGAACAATGGTGTTTTGAGATAATAATGCCTTAATTATCTATCATTTTCTAATTTTATATTCACAGCACTCTACCTGATGGATGACCTTTATACAGAGCAGGACATGGGGAGGGCAACGTTGCTGTGTTACTTTCAAGGACCAGCTCCGTGCAATGGGAATTGGGGACCCCGAGCTTCTCGGGCTTGCCGATCGTAAGGTTGGCAGTTCAAATCCGGTGGTGAGCTCATGTTGCTCTGTCCCAGCTCCTGCCAACCTAGCAGTTTGAGAGCATACCAGAGGAGTAGATAAATAGGTACTGCTGTGGCAGGAAGGTAAATGGTGTTTCCGTGCCCTCTGGCATTCATCACAGTGCCCCGTTGCTCCAGAAGTGGTTTAGTCATACTGGCCACATGACCTGGAAAAGCTGTCTGCGGAAAAATCCCAGCTCCTTTGGCCTGAAAGCAGAGAGGAGACCACACCCAATAGTCAAATTTGACTGCATTTAACCATCCAGCGGGCCCTTACCTTTTTACTTTTTTTTTTGCTTTGTGGTTCCAGTCCTACCTATAGGACTGAGTCCAGAAAGTAGCATTGGGACATTGCTTTTTCACTGTCTGGCAGTTATGCTATGGAATGTTGCAGGCCACTACTTTATCTTCAGCGCTGTGTGTTTAATACATACATACATACATACATACATAGGTAAAGCTAAAGGGACTCCTGACCATTAGGTCCAGTCGAGGCCGACTCTGGGGGTGCGGCGGTCATCTCACTTTATTGGCCGAGGGAGCCGGCCAGCATGACTAAGCTGCTTCTGGCGAACCAGAGCAGCGCACGGAAACGCCGTTTACCTTCCTGCCCGAGCGGTACCTATTTATCTACTTGCACTTTGATGTGCTTTCGAACTGCTAGGTTGGCAGGAGCAGGGACCGAGCAACGGGAGCTCACCCCATTATGGGGATTCGAACCGCCGACCTTCTGATCGGCAAGTGCTAGGCTCTGTGGTTTGACCCACAGCGCCACCCGCGTCCCATACATACATACATTTTCCAGGGATGTCCCTGATTTAGAGAAGCTGTTTTGGTTTCTGATTTGATCCTGGAATATCTTACTTTTCCTTAGGATGTCCCTATTTTCATAGGAGAAATGTTGGAAGGTACAGAGTTATCCAAGCCCTGAGCCTTTTGATGGCAGTCCTGTACAGGGAAGTTTTTTAAATGTTCAATGTTTTATTATGTTTTTATATATGTTGGAAGCTGTGTGGGGTATAAATAGTTAAATTATCATTATGGAATGGGCGTCCCTGTTTTCATTGGAGAAATGTTGGAGGAGATAGATATAGATAGATAGATAGATAGATAGATAGATAGATAGATAGATGATAGATAGATAGATAGATAGATAGATAGATAGACAGATGATAGATGATAGATAGATAGATAGATAGATAGATAGATAGATAGATAGATAGATGATAGATAGATAGATAGATAGATAGATAGATAGATAGATAGATATAGTAACTGGGAGTGGTCATTCAGAATTTGGGGGCAAGTTTCCATCAGTACGATGCTGCTGCTCAGCTCTATTTCTCCATAATCTCTGAATCAGGAGAGATCATGTGGGCCCTGGACCAATGCCTGGAAGTAGTGTGGGGGATGGATGAAGGAAAATAAGCTGAGCTTGAATCCTTGCAAGACAGAGGCATTGTGGGTGAGTAGTTTTCATGTCTGAGAAACTGGTCAATTGGCTACCCTGGTGGTGTTGCTCTCTCCTTGAAGGAGCAGATATGCAGTCCAGGGTTGCTTTGTCACTGGAGACCCAGGCAGCCTCAGTACCTACAAACACCTTTTATCAGCTGTACCTGGTATGGTTGATTTTGCCATATGACCTACACAGCTTCACAACATGATGAACATGGGTTTGTAATATCATGTCAATAAAATGTGGAAAGTATTTTCTTTACCAGTGCTCCAGTTTGTTTCCATTAGAAACTCAGACACAGAACCATAAATCGTCACTAAAAGCAGCCTTGAGAATTAATTATTCAGATTAGGAATAAAATAAATTCCTGCTTCTGAGTGAACACAACTGTATAATATGTACAGTGTTAGTTGGTGCCTGGACAACACGCTGTTAATTCCAATGGATTCCTTTTTATCATAAAAAAAGGATTTGCACTGAAGGGCAAAGACCACCTCCATATGCATCCAGACTGCATTACAATCTAATCCATCACTTTATACATTTATAGGTGCCTGCTTTTTCTGGCTTGCTGAAAGGGTCATCATAAAAAAGGTCCATGTGAAAAGCTGGTTTAAATTTCATGTGTTTTCACTTGGAAAGTATCTGGCTAGATGAACACCAGTTCCAGCGTCAGACACTTCAGTGACCAAGAATAAATAAATCCTTCTTTGGAAGAGTTTAAACTGTGTTTTGGGCAGTAGGCATCTCTTGCCATTATTTCCAACCCCCTCAGGTGGCTACACAGCTTTTCATTCAATGAAAATAACATGAAAGTTACATTAATAAAAATGGTGTTAAGTTGGTCATGAATGAAAAATAAGGGACTCGTTGACATCCACGGGGAAAACATGTGCGTAGCTGGTTTCTAGGCCGAAGCCAATGAAGTGGTAGAAAGTTCAGCATCAACTGTGAAGCTATAGTCAGTTTGACAATTCATCCCCTTGGGGAAGGTTTCCAAAACAGAGTGCGCAGTAATGTTCATATGTGTGGGAGGTGAGTGTCCCTCTCTCCAATTATTTATTATTGGGTTTTTGTATGAGCGCCTGCCATTTACCCTTTGGAAAACTGACCCCCCCACTGTCCTAACACAAAACCATCTTTTATTTGACTTTACTAAATATGAATCGTAATGGTTGCATCTGGAAGGCAGTGGGAAATAAGCCCGAACTTGACTTCCAGCCAGTTATGTAGCTCTGTGTTTCATTTGGAGTAATCGGAAGTGTCACCTCATGCTCTAAGTGTAGAAAACAAAAAGGGCAAGGTGTTTCACAGTGACAGAGGGCATTTAACACGACAAAAGGGGAATGGGGAATTTCAGACTGAGATAATGGACATTGGTCTCAATAGAGACCAGTGCTTCAGAATTACATTAGAATATAGTTTCTGCAATATGTCTCCTAATGATTTGCAATTGCATTTTCTAAGACTCCATATGTAAATGTTTCGATTTGATTTTAATGAACAAATAAGCAAACAAAAGTCTCACATTCTTTTCCCTGAATTAATTTAACCCAGCAATCCCAGTCACATTCATAAGGGAGAAACTACATGCTCAGTCTCCAGATTTTCAGAAAAACCCTTGAAGGACCTATTATTAATATTTGCTCTAGAGGGTTCACTGGTAACATCATTATGATTCTTTCTTAATTGTGGTATATGTCTGTAAAACCACACAGAATATTAATTCCTCAACATCGTTCACCAGAGCTCCATGAGATTGGAATAATTCAAAGAAAAAAGACAGAGTTCCTGTTTCTGACATATCCTAGGAATTTCCCCACTAAGTCAAGTATTTCCCCATCTCTACAGTGGTAGACTTTGTGCAGCAGCACCCCCAGATCTGAAGAAAGATGCCCTGCTTTCTTCGTGACATTATTTTACCAGTACATAATTTCAGCTGCATAAACATCCCAGATGACATCAAAACGGCTGGAGGGTCCACAATATGGAACAGTATGGCTGTGCTACTTCTGCTGCTCTACAGCAAAGTGCAGCCAGCTTCATTACAGCTACCAGAAATATGCCCCTTCATCTTTCAAGAGTGCTAATTGCTAAGGCTGCTACTCAATAATATGAATATTAACTGATTAAGCATATGAGTTTGTTTAATTAATTGACTGATTAAATCTGCTTACAAAAAAAGAAACACTTTTAAAATGTGATGCATGTACTTATCATAGCAGGCATCATATCGGTGCCTAAGGTTTCTTAGCCATGCAGCAGGGCTGATTGGCATGCAGTGAAACCCCTTCCCAGCCAACGTGTTTTGTGACATTCTTAACATGCTGTCCTGTGGCGAGGTTACATGCATGTCACTTGATGCCATGCAAGCTGCTCTTATGCATATTTGCTCAGAAGTCAATCTTATTCTCGAGTAAGCGAGCATAGGATTGCAGCCCAAATCATTACTTTGATACTGCCTCCATTGGGTAGGAGCTTGAAGTAATGCAAGGTGTTACAGAAATGTGATTGACACTGTAATATCTGTGATGCTTCATTCACATGTGCAAATCACCAGTAAATGCTGTGGTGCTGAGCATGGAAGTGTGAAGCCAGTGTAAGTCACACACTTGTGAAGTGCACTGTGCTCTGTGTTTCCTACAGTATCCTCAGTACTGAGGTTCTTGTGAACCAAGTCAGCCGCCGTGATGTTACATTTCATCCTGGAGGCATAGCTGTCAACTTTCCCCTTTTCTTGCGAGGAATCCTATTCAGAATAAGGGAATTTACCCTAAAAAAAAGGGAAATGTTGACAGCTATGCCTGGAGGCCAACCACCTCCAGTCATGTCTAGCACAAAGTGAGAGGCTCAGAGCTCTCTATGCATCAAACAGCGGTGAGGATACAGCCCCATCTCTAACTTCTTGCTGGAAGAAAGAGGCTACAAGTTTTCTAAACTGTACAAAAAGGGGTTAAATGCAATATTCGCTATAGAACACAATTCAAAACTGCATTCAAAAAAACATGGCAAAGTCTTTGCTTGTTTGATTCCTTGTTTATTTGCATGTATGGGGTGCGTTATATGGGACGCGGGTGGCGCTGTGGGTAAAGCCTCAGTGCCTAGGGCTTGACGATCGCATGGTTGGCGGTTTGAATCCCCACGGCGGGGTGAGCTCCCGTCTTTCGGTCCCAGCTCCTGCCCACCTAGCAGTTCGAAAGCACCCCTAAGTGCAAGTAGATAAATAGGTACCGCTTTCTAGCGGGAAGGTAAACGACGTTTGCGTGTGCTGCGCTGGTGCCGGCTCGCCAGAGCAGCTTCGTCACGCTGGCCATGTGACCCGGAAGTGTCTCCGGACAGCGCTGGCCCCCGGCCTCTTAAGTGAGATGGGCGTGCAACCCTAGAGTCAGACACGACTGGCCCGTACGGGCAGGGGTACCTTTACCTTTTATGGGGTGCGTTACTTCACAACTTCCCCTTGCTACACAACAAGTTCCCCCGGCTTATAACTTGTTTTGAACCTTCTTCACAAGTTTTCTAAAGCATGAAACATTGTTTTAAAGATGATGGATTTATGTATCATAGCAGGTGCCATCTTGGTGCCATAGGTCTGGGACTTTTCTATCACTTTACATCAGGCACTGGGTGAATCAGAAGCGAATTGCATTGCCTCTGGTATTCTCCAAGGCCTCTTGCAAGAGGAAAGATATTAGCCACCCATTCTCCCAGATGTCTCTTTCAAAGATGGAGTTGGCTACCAACTAATCAACCAATTCCCCAGTGGCTAGTAAACTGAAAATATGTACATGATTTTCAATCCTAATAACAATATAATGTCCCATTTATCCCCCAAAGAAACAACAGTTGTAGCAGATGCTTTTAAGACTAAGGATGTTTCCATAAGTAATGTACAGTAAGTCCACAAGCCTAAGAAAACTCTACAGAAGTTAGCATTGGCCAAGGGAAAGAGTAATGATGAAAACTGAAAAGCAAGCCCTCAACTGTAATGTGATGCTATGAAATTAATTACAAAAGCTAGACAGCTTCGGAAATTGTATTATTCTAGGGAAATGGGGAATGTGATCATAATATGTAAATTGTGATGTCACCAAAACAAGCAATGGAAAATATTTATTTTGGCTTGTGCCTGTATTGGAGGGTTTCCAGTTATTACTGTAGCACAAATGTCACAGAGATTACACTGAGTTACTAGGAACTACTGAAAGGGGTATTGTAGCGAAACCTCTTCATTGCTCTCCAGTGCATATTGGGTTTCATTCCATTATGTAACTAAGCTCACGCTGATGGTAATTTTTTAAAAGTTTGATTAAAATAGTAGCAGTAGTTGATGGGAATGGCTGTTGTTAACTTCTGACATTCTTGGAGAGGCTACGAAAGAATAATTGCCAGCGATAGTCCATGTGGTGCTTTATAGATCTTAGAGTGGAGCTCTTGAGCTCAAGTTATAACCTTAAAAGGTATTTGCTTATACCGAGCAGAAGGATCTCTGCTTGCGAGAGCCAGCCAAATGACAACTCACCGAACAGGAAAGCATTAGGATTTTTAGCTGCGTAATGTTCCTACAAACGGCCCATGCTGTGCTAATAAAACTATTGTGACTGGCATCGTTTGCAGTGGAAACTGACAGATGAAGCAGTTAAGTACTTTTTCAGAAAAGTTCCAACAGTAAATCATTAAAGCACACAAACAATCCTCCTTCGTCAGGCTGCAAATTGTCTCATAAAAATGATCACAAATCGAAAACAATGTAAACAAACAAATCGACAACTAATGAACATCTTCCCCCCACTCCCGTCCCCCACTGTAAATAGATCTACAACTTAGGAGAACATTTATCCAACACATTGTCAACTCATCGTAAACACATCTACAACTCATTACCCAGTATGTTGTCACCTCATTGCAATTAAAGACAGTTGCAGCCTAACGGTAGTGTTTCCTTACACAAAATCAGTTTAATATCCTGATGGCAGGATGCCTCCAAGTATGAGTTAGGCTGCATTTGATGCATTCTCCTTATGCCCCTATAAGGACAACACCAAAGCAAAAGTGTTACTTTTCTCTTCGTTGTCCATGTATACACTTCCAACAAGAGTTATATAACCACCCAGAACAGCTCCACAAGACTGTCCTTTCTTCTTCACCTCTGCCACCAACATTGCATAGTCTGTAAATAAACAAACCTATTTTTCAAGCAACCAGGCTGTTATGTACTGAGTAATAGGATCCAAAATGCAGCAGTATGATTGGTCCACAGGAGCCACCCAATCCAGCTCCAGGTGGAAGTGAATCCACAACCTGATTGGCCTACAGGAGAATCCCGGAGTTAGCCAATCGTGTGCAGCCCATTGTGTAAATAATGCATATAAAGCAGATATTGTGGGGGAACTTCCATTCCTCCTCACCACTATGAGCTGGATAAAGAGCACGAAATCCACTCTCGACTCCGAGTGATATTTCACAAGCATTGCCTTAAATGTGTCTGCATTCGACTGATCATGCTTCATCTGCCTCAAGGTCCCCCATAAACCTGGTTTAGGTGTTCAAAGATGGTAGGAGACAGGGCCTGTATGTTTACAGTCAAACTGGTCTTCAGTTAGGTGGCTTTCTTTTTATGTCAGAAGATACCCATGTCTAACATTATCCCCCAGACCTAGCCACTATTTATGCTGTAAACTGCATGCTGCACTTCAAATTAAAAGAGACACACATATAACACAGCACAGATTTTGCAGTAAATTGCAGGAGCCACATTGATGAGTTTGGCAGACAATGGCAATTGTTAGAGTGGCAAAATGTGGGGTCATATAGAGCAGACTTTGGCCTTGTGACACATCTGTAATCTCAACTTCAGCAGGTTATGTTTGAGTAAAAGCAGACTTTTAAATATAGGATTTTTGAAGGCTAGATCAACTCGTGTGTGTGTGTGTGTGTGTGTGTGTGTGTGTGTGTGTGTGTTGATCTATCAGCCCACTAAGCTTATCTATCACTCACCATGTGTGACTTTCAAAGTCACCTTGACACACAGATGACGGGTAACAAAGTGTTTGAAGAGAATGGATCACTTTTGGCTTTCATTCTCCACAGGTTGATTCCTCATGGTGGTACAAATACTCTGCGATCCCTTGAAAAGTAAGCAGTGTTTTTGTCAAATTCAAAGCACAAGCAAGAGGTGAACCAGCCTAATATAGAACATAAGTTTCTAACAAAATAAATAAAGTATTTCAGTCAACAGAGAGATGTTTTTAAATGTAGTCCTGCTTTGCCTGATATTTATGAAGGTAGAGGAGAAGCAGCAACCTCCTCTCTGTTGTGACATCCAGTAGAGATCAGACAGATTATTGATGGGGATTGTCAATGTCCCTATGGCAAGGCAGGCTGCTAGTGTCTCAGTCATTTGGCAGCATTCATTAAATTCATTATTCAGCCAGATGTACTCTGGGCTACATGCATGCATCATATACAGACAAAAAAGAGACCTAATCCCAAACCCATTGAGGGCAGTACGAAATATCCGACTAATATGAGTAGGTTTTATTTTTAAGATCCATATGCTTTTCCAAACTAACCCTGTTTTTTTGTTTTTTTAAGATGCCTGCCCATTATTGAACTTATTTTTAAATTCTGACTTCACTGTTATGGTCTCTGTTTTCTTTAGGAACGTGTTCCCTTTCTTCGTTTTGGCATGGGTATTATCTCAATCACTCTAGAAAATACTCCCTCATGATTAAAACCTGGCTTCTTTACAAGCCTCATTTTATCTGTTAAATATATCCATATCTTCTTTCTCTAACTGCACAGGAGGTCTAGAGTAACATCCAAGAATCTCCAGGACAAGCAACCTTTATTTTCCTTAACTTCTTTCCAAACTGTCTCTCATGTCAGACAAAATATTTATGTCTGTTTCCTCTGCAGACGCAGTATAATCAGAGAAACTAATTTACTGTGAGTGGAAAGTCTAAATTCTGTGTTCAAGGGATAGGTTTCCTGTACTACACCACTATCTGACACACTGAGGTTATGTCCTTTTTGAAACAGTAAGATTTTGTGTACGTATGAAAGATCACACACACACAAAGTTCAATACTCATTTTACATTTTGAGATAACTTAATGAATCCCCAATTCCAAAAGGTTTGTTGTTGTTTTTTGCCAGACTTAGACTGTTTCCCTGATGTTATATGGTTTATACAGGCACCAAGGGCCTCTTCACAGATGACATATTTTCTACACAGAAATTAAATTAAATAGCAGGCATGGGGAACATCCACAACATCCAACAGTCAGGCTATGTTGTTGGAAGCAGATGGAAGTTGGAAGCCACAGGTTCCCTATCCCTGACTTACTAGAGGAGGGCAACATTCACCCTCCTCCTTAAAAAAAAATCACATTGGGGCATGTGTGTTTCTTTTCCCGTAAGCACAGAGTTTTTCTATATGATGTGTAAAAGCATAATATGTGAAGAGGTCATGACAGGTGGCCATGGTTTCGGAATAGTGAAATATGCCCCAGCTGAGCTGCAAGCAATGCGTGGGTTTAAAACAGGTACTTCATTTTTATCTTTATTTTAAATCTACCTCAGGTTTCCTTTAAAATTATTCAATGGGACTTTAGGCATACCCAAAGCTTGGGGACATCCAGTGGGATTTCCCCCCTCCCCTCCTCCATTTTGTTCTTTGCCACATCAGAAACTACTTTTGAAAGTCACTTTAATTTCAAAAATGGTTGGGCACCATGGTGAAATAGGATTTGGTTCAATCCAGTCTTTGGTCTAATCCAGCAGGCCTTATGTTTCCCTTATGGTTTTGGGTCCATAGAAATAGTTATGCAGTTCTTTCAGTCCCAGAAAGGTTTTTTTTTAGAGGGGAAACTCCAAGATGAATTCCACTAAGGTCAGAACATGCAGGATGATATTCAGCAGAATAAAACAGTTCTGCTACCAGGCTAAAGTTCCAGATTGTGAAAGCAAGGCAGGATTAGTGTTAAGTGGCGGACTTTGGGCTTTCAAATTGCAGTGGGACCCTGTGCGATACCTTAATTCAGCACCCCCTACCTCTCACCTTCCATTGTTCCTCATTGTTATAGAACATCCTGTTGCATCCTCTGAGTTTGATGCACAGTGCAGGAAAACAGGTTGCGCTACCCTAAGTCTGCCTCTGCTGGTGTGAACTTAACTGCTGACACCATGGGGATTTGGCCATCAGCAGTGCCTGGTTTAAGAGCACCTGCAATTACAAGAATTATAATAACAATATTGCACCTTTAATGTAGCACTTCCAAGGATTAGTATCTCCCGTATAACCGATGAGGGGACCGAGGTTGCCAGGAAGTAGCCTGCATAGGTCTCCTATTGAATACATAGCAGATTTCCTGATGTTAAGCACTGTGCTATAGCAACTCTTTCTTATAGAAATCATACATAAACCATTCTAAGGTCCTCGGGAAAAGAGCAGGGTGGAAATATAGCAGGACGTAGAAGTTGTAACAGAGACACTTGCAGGTATTCATCTAAGGTTGATTTTGACTTGTTTCCTGAAGTATGTGAAGCAGTGTGCTGTTATTGTGGATGTACTTAGTGGTATATCTATATCTATATCTATATCATCTATATAGCTATATCTATATCTAATCTATATCTATATCTATATCATCTATATAGCTATATCTATCTATATCTATATCTCTGGTCCTATGCATATATATATTGTCATATATATATATATATATATATATATATATATATATATATGACCGAATGGGGGGTGCATGAGCTTTTGGTTTTTTCAATATCTGGAAAGTAAGAGGATCAGGAAAGTTAGAAATACGATGCTTTGCAATGAAAGCAATAATTGTATTTAATATGGCCTTTTCCCCATTTGCAATGTTCCCTTTAATTTTCTGTTAAAAATAAGGATGGGAAGGAGAACCAGGTACTGAGAAAATCAGCAGGTATGTCAAAAATGGTTTTGGTTGCCTTCTGGTATGGAACTGTTGCCCCTGGCAGCACAACCCACAGTGTACATGGTAAAGGTAAAGGTACCCTTGCCCGTACGGGCCAGTTGTGTCCGACTCTAGGGTTGTGCGCCCATCTCATTTAAGAGGCTGGGGGCCAGCGCTGTCTGGAAACGCTTCCGGGTCACGTGGCCAGCATGACGAAGCTGTTCTGGCGAGCCAGCACCAGCGCAGCACACGGAAACGCCGTTTACCTTCCCGCTATAAAGCGGTACCTATTTATCTACTTGCACTCAGGAGTGCTTTCGAACTGCTAGGTGGGCAGGAGCTGGGACCGAAAGACGGGAGCTCACCCCGCCGCAGGGATTCGAACCGCCAACCATGTGATCGGCAAGCCCTAGGTGCTGATGTTTTACCCACAGTGCCACCCGCGTCCCCGCATGCACATGAGGGCCCCCTAATTCATCAGAGAAGTTTTTTGGGGAGCACTGTGTGCTGCAGGGGGTGATGGAGAACATGGGAAAGTCCTCTTCTGCAGGCTTCTGTGTTCACAGTGCTCCAGATTCTGGGCATATGTTTTGAACAGGTGAAGCTCTCCTCCCCTATCTCATCACTGTATCACCATGCCCGAAAAGGCTTCACTCCAATATTTCTCCAATGAAATAATAATAATAATAATAATAATAATAATAATAATAATTGTACCCCACCTATCTGACTGGGTTGCCCCAGCCATTCTGGGCAGCTTCCAACATATATAAAAACATACTAAAACTTTAAACATTAAAAAACTTCCCTCTACAAGACTGCCTTCAGATGACTCAGGGATGAGATAACTCCACACCCTCCAACATTTCGCCAATGAAAACAGGGATGTCCTAAGGAAAAGTGGGACATTCTAGGATCAAATCAGAAACTGGGATGGTTTCTGTAAATCTGGGATTGTCCCTGAAAAATACGGACACTTGGAGGGTCTGGAATTGACAGGCGCAAAGGGCCAGAAGCAAAGAACTGTAAATGTTGGCAACCTTAGTAGGAAACATAATAACCCGCCCAATCATTTACTATAAAGAAAATGAGCAATGATGTTGTACTACATTCTCCTCCCAATGGCTTCTTTGCTTGTTGCATAATTTGTTTTGGTCCCCTAAGCTCCCATTAAGCCACCACAGACATTTTCCTGAACCTCTTGTCTGAAAAGCAGAAAACAGCAACAGCACTCCATGCAATAAGTAAATCTCTTGTTTATGTGCTCCCAGTATTAAATATAAAACATTTTCATTTCCTTTGTATAGGAAATTCAATAGGGCCAGGAAAAGGGGTCAGCCAAGTACTATGACTCCCACTATAAAAAGTGAGTGGTGCTAATATTCCTTTTTCTGTTCTCGTGCAACTGCAAATAGCAAAACATATAAAATATAGCTTTCATAAAAGTGCAGGTACAGTAGAGAATTAGCATGAGAGCTGGTGCAGGCAACTTGCGAATAGAAGGTTGGTCGGGAACACAGATTTCTGCCTCAAAATTTGAATAGTTTTCTCTCGAGGTTGTCTTGAAAATATCGTTGTGGAGAGACGTACCAGCTCACTTGTACATATTCCGGGGATTGTTTTCAAAATAGCAGGGACTAAAGGAGCTTTATGCCCAGGAGAATCCTGTTGGATCTGTTAGGGTTTAGGAACAATGGGAAAGGGTATTTATAACTAGCAAATACCTTATAGATGAATAAACCATTTAAGAAAGTGAAAGTGGGGAAGGAAATAGAGATGTGAAGCAATTTATATATCTATGCAAATGTACATCTTTATTTATACACACTTAGCAGTGACATATGGTTCTCCCTCACTGGGAGAATACCAACATTAGGGGATTTTTAAAGGTCATGCATTGTGCTCAAATGTAAACACAGAGAAGGTTTTCGCCTATAGATTTAAGCCTCAAATTGAATTCAGGCACTGGTAATTTAGTGGTCAAAACAAGGTTATTCATGGTACGACTAGGACAATTTTAGTATCTCAAGAACACGAGGTCACAGGCTGGAGTTAAGAAGAGAGCTTAAGCCAATAAGTAATTCAAGCAGCCTTTAATTACATAACAGGGGGTTAAATTAAGGAACACACTGCTGAAAGCAGCAAGGGATGCAAGAATTGTAAATCAGTTTAAGAAAGAGCCCAGAAAGAGGCAATCAAAAAATAAAACAAATCAATATTTTTAAAGAATGGCCAGGGTTAACAGGGCAAGCAGCCATCCATTGTAAGTGCCTCATCATTTAAATTCCCCAGACTTAGAAAACAATTCCCACCCCTCTGTTTTACATACATACATACATACATGATCATGTGTTTTTCTTTGTTCAAAGTCTATACGCTAAAATTTCAAACTTAAATCACAGATTAATAGCTATTTGTATTGTGACTAGTTTACTTTGATCCTGGAAACAGATGTAAAACTCATGTAAATAAATGCAAGGCTGCTTTAGAGAGCACTTTGCACCGATATCTAATTCCAAACTGGAAAAAGTGGGTGGCAATTTGTTGGCAACCGATTGTGGGCGTTTTCTCTCTGCTTGCTGAGTTGAGCTATGCCATTTTCGGTAATCCTGCTAGCTCACTTGTACTAGTAGAAATCAGGGCTCAGTGTGATGATGATGATGATATATTACTTTTCCCCGCCCTTCTGGATGGGTTTCCCCATCCACTCTGGGCAGCTTTCAACAAGAGATTGAAAATACAGTGTAAATCCCATGTGGCTAATAGTTACCCAATCAGATTGATTCAGCACGCTTAACACATAAAAATGACCTAATTGCTCTTGAATAATACTGCTTTTGACATCACAGTGTTGCAGAGAGAGGAGCAGTTCTACCTACCGGATTTCGGTTCAACTCTTGAGAGTTGTAAGGACATTCATAAAATAGCAGAGCAGGACACTGGCCCCTCATGCTATACCACTGAGCTGATTCTCCTTAGTTAGTGCTCAACTATTCACCCCAAGAATTTTATTTCCACAAAGCGTGTTCTCACTAAAGGATGTTGTGCAGATGCATTCTTTACCAGCCACAGTGGTGGTGTGAGGAGAAAGGAGTAGGGAAGAAAAGAGGTGACCCATTTACCAGCTTTCTCCAGGGGATGGTCTGTACCACTGCTTAGCTGCATTCTAGTCACACAGGACAGGGAATACTCTACAAACTCACTCCCAGGAATTTTTGCTTTCCCTATGCAACCCACTTAAGAGGAATAAAACCCCCTAAACTTTATTGAGTTTACGGATGAGTAAGTCTATTTGGAGGGACGTGGGTGGCACTGTGGATTAAACCACAGAGCCTAGGACTTGCCGATCAGAAGGTCGGCCGTTCGAATCCCCGTGACGGGGTGAGCTCCCGTTGCTCGGTCCCTGCTCCTGCCAACCTAGCAGTTCGAAAAGCACGTCAAAGTGCAAGTAGATAAATAGGTACCACTCTGGCAAGAAAGTAAACGGCGTTTCTGTGTGCTGCTCTGGTTCACCAGAAGCGGCTTAGTCATGCTGGCCACATGACCCGGAAGCTGTCTGCGGACAAACGCCGGCTCCCTCGGCCTATAGAGCGAGATGAGCGCGTAACCCCAGAGTCGGTCACAACTGGACCTAATGGTCAGGGGTCCCTTCATCTTTACCTTAAGTCTGTTTGGATCACACTGCTAAAGCCCAGACTTTGTGAGACACATTTTTGTCTTCCTCTCAAAATAGCAGAACCAAAGTCATCCCATCAGGCTGAAGGAGCATTTCCATCCCCAGCCCAGACACTGAAATCCAGCTCTGAGTGCCCTCTGTTGGTTGCCTCATTGCAAGAGATGAGGTTACAGGAAACCAGGCAGAGGGCCTTTTTGGTTGTGGCGCCCTCCCTGTGGAATGCCCTCCCAGCAGATTTCAAACAGATAAACAGCTATGTGGTTTTTAAAAGACATCTGAAGGCAGCCCTGTTCAGGGAAGTCTTTAGTGTTGTACTGTGTTTTTACTATTTTTTGTTGGGAGTCACCCAAAGTGGTTGGGCAGCCCAGTCAGATGGGCAGTATATAAACAAACAAACAAACAAATGTTGTTGTTCTTATTATTAATGAGTGGGGGATTCTGGACAGACAAAAAGAAGTACTGCTTCACACAACACATAGTTGAAGTTTAGCATTCGTTGCCGGTGGATATAGTGATGGCTGCCAACTCAGATGGCTGTAAAAGAGAATTAGACAAATTTATGGAGGTTAAGGCTACTTTTTATTTTTATTTATTAACTTTCTACATCTTCTGTATCTGAAGATCACATTAAATATAATATAAAAACACTTTTTTAATATAATATAAAAATACTTGTCATGGTGACTCTTCAGTTTCAGAAGCAGTATACAAGCTGCTGAGGAATATACCGTATTTTTCGCTCTATAAGGTGCACCAGACCATAAGACGCACCTAGCTTTTGGAGGAGGAAAACAAGAAAAAAATATTCTGAATCTCAGAAGCCAGAACAGCAAGAGGGATCGCTGCGCAGTGAAAGGAGCAATCCCTCTTGCTGTTCTGGCTTCTGGGATAGATGCGCAGCCTGCATTCGCTCCATAAGACGCACACACATTTCCCCTTACTTTTTAGGAGGGAAAAAGTGCGTCTTATAGAGCGAAAAATACGGTAAGTGGAAGGATGCTTCTGCAATCATGTCCTGCTTGTGGGCTTCCCATAGGCATCTGGTTGGCCACTGTGGGAACAGAATGCTGGAGGACTAGGCAAGTCTGGGATCTTATCCAGCAGGGTTTTTCTTATGTTCTCATTTCCATCCTTCAGACAGTGGCTACAGCTCATTGGAGGAGCACATGCTTTCCACATAGACAGTTCCTTCTTCAGTCCCTGATCTCTCACCTTAAATGGTCTCAGGTAGAAGGCTTGGCAAATGCCTCAGTGGGGAACTTCCGACAAAACAGAGAGTGCTACATTAGGTGATCCCTGGTCTGATTCCATACAAGGCAGCTTTATACAGAGATTGGAATTTTGTGAAAAAAATAATGCCTTTCTTGGCCATGTTCTGACACAGAATTGACCCCTTCTACACAAGTGAATGCAGTGAAGTAAAATTTGACCTCCGGAGCAACAGTACTGGAGGAGGCTGACTGTTCTGGAAGGTATCAAATTGGTGATGTTGGATTTAATTGCCTTTGTTTATTGCTCCTTGATACCTACTATTATTGTCTGATTTATTAATAGCTGTTTCATCTGAGTGTGTGTGAAATCCTAGTTCCTTTGTCTGCATATCCTTTGGCTCCAAGAGGCTCTTGAGAGGACATTTATTAGATTTAAACCAATACCTGGATGGCATTACTGCTAGAGCAGCAGTGCGGATTTTAACTGAATGGACATGGAAAATCTTGTTTTATGCCTCTCAACTGTTTCTTCCATAGCAGAAAGAGATAAAGAATTGATTAAGAAAAAACCCAGAAGAATAAATAAAAGTGAAAAATCTGCTGATGCAACACTACATGAAGAATTGCATTGCTTATTTTTAGATTTATGCGCGGAAAACAAAGAAATCCATATGAACCCCTGCCTGTATCTCTCCTTCCAGCCCTTAAAAAAAAAGAAAGAAGGAAAGAAAGAAAGAAAGCGTGGAGGGGGAGAGTAAGTGTAATCACTTTGACATTATTCTATAGCAACACTTTTTCATTCCCTGCTATTGATTTAAAGCTTCTCACTTTCCTCACCCCTGTCAAAACTTCATGCACAAGTCCTAAGCTTGGGAGCAGAAATCAGTATTGTCTTGTTTTGAGTGCCATTGCTTTGCGATCTTAAATGGTCCCTAAACCCTTTTGTCAATACGTATTGATGGGATCCACAGGCACTCTGAGTGATCCCACTCTTGAGGGGCATAAACCAATAGCCATAGGGAAAGGGGAAGGGGGAGTATGCTCTAGACTCCAGTTGGTAAGGCAACAACACATAGCCGAATGGTCCATTGACAAAGTGTCAGACATTTCAAATCTTTGATTAGCTCTCTGGCTAATGCCATGCTAAGCAGAAACATTACTCTACCCCCTGAAGCAGAAGCAGGAACACTTGTGCACATGCGCGCACAAGCACACACACAATGGTCTTTGGGGAAATTAAGCAATGCCGATGAAACAGTGTATGGAGAAAGTTCTTGGATAAATTAACAATGCAATTACATTACATGACACGCGGGAAGATGGATGAGGAAAACTTGGTCTGTATCATGTTCTGTTTTTAAATTGCAATTTATTTGAGGTTTTTAATGGATGCCTTATTAAAACATCTTGGCGTTGGTCGGGCTTCAGCGTATGTCACCGTGGCCCATGATTGATGATACCCTCTGCTGCTTCCCTTGCACTTTTGCAGGGAATTTAAGCAAAGAGGGAATGAGCAGAGCCCCATATTTGTATTGATCGTGTGAAGGTGCACTGCCTGAGAGCACAGTCTAATAACATTCTCTCTTAGTCGAACTGCTCCACATGAAGGCATTTATTGCGAGGATGAAAACATATCGCACAGAATAAAAAGAGCGTCAGACAAACGAAATGGTAAACAAAGGAAGAGGGTGAAAGAGAAGCCGAGGGGGAGAGAGGCAGGAACAGGGACGACGCGTACCTTTAAGCAATGCTCAAAACAATGTTTCATGACAAATAATATAAGTCGTATAACACATAACATTAAAATACAAATTTAAATGCATTATAATTTCAGGATACAGTAGATTGAGGAGGGCTAAGCAGAAAAGCTAAAGACAATCATTTTTCTGTATAATTTAAATGAGAGAACCAGCAAGCCTAATAAGGAAACCTAGCCATTAATGACTTGGCTATTTCTCTTTCTACATGCTATTGTATTTCTTCTACATGCTACTGTTAATCAATTTGTCACATGTGTTAAGCAAAATACAAGGAAAGGGAGGGAAAAGGTGGAAAAGGACTTAAAGCCAAGCACTATAAATCTCTTAATTACAATCCACTCGGATGTTTTCTCATGCAAGACCTATTGGAAAAAAAATAGAAGCTGCAGAATCTTGAGTTCTTGCCAAATCCCATTCATTCCTGTGGGATTTGTGCAGGAAGTGTTCCTGGTGGTTTTATGCCAATGGTTCTCTCTCTTTCCCTGACTGAGGTTAGATTATCATAATATGGTCTATGAATTTGGCGGTCTTTATAGTGGATGGACCCATCTATCAACAAAGTCTTGCCTAACTTGGCATCTCAAAAGGGATTCGTATTTCTTAATGGGTGGAAATTGGTCTCCAGCTGTTGCCATGTCACAGACTTCAGTTAGTGAGCATGGCAGAGAAACAGTTTGTTGCAGAAGACAGAGCTGGGTTTTTTAAGTGAAGGTAACTGAAATTGGGATGGAGTTTAAACCTCATAATGTGCAATACAAATAACAACAATGAGAATGTGATCAATGTATCAATAGTGGTTGCAAATGATATAGATCTAGACAATAAGAATTGTATATATAGAAGGATTTATTCGTTGACAGACATTCTATGGACAAATGCGGAAGCAGAACAACAATATATAAAATGGAGAAAAACAATGTGAAAAATTTAGAGGCGATATAAAAAAGTCAGAAGAAGGAAGGAGGGAAGTCAGCTCCGAGGAGCAAGTATAAATGTAAAATGTAATACAATATGTATGTATAGTATGAAATTTGTAAAACTAATAAAGATTATCTTGAAGAAAAAAAGAAATTGGGGTGCAGTCTTGGGGAGACTGTCCTTTTGGGGCAATTCAGTACAGAACTAGTGGTTGCTCTATAAATTAACATATATAACCAGGAAATAATAAGTTGCCACTGTTTTATTTTACAAGTAAACCGACCACATAAAGAGCCCCTACCACTTGGGGATGTTGGGATACATGCCTCTTTGGAAGCTTCCAATGTGGTATGGGAATTTGCAGATGACTTGCTTATTATATTTCAGGAAACACCCATGATCTCAGATGACAAATGCTTCTGACTGCTTTCCAAAATATATTTTGTGAAGGACAATTACTTCACATCAGCAGTATTTCTGGCTAATGGATATGCACATATTGTATTGTAAACAGAGTTAAGCTCAATGTAAAATAAGATAATGGACCACAGATGAGCTGAAGTAGAACCTCTCTCTGTCTTGCCTCACTATTCAGAATAAAATGTAATAAGAAAAACGGGGATTGAGTGGTATAGTTTGGTTTCGTCAGGTGCCAGTGAATGGGGTTGATATCCTTAGCTACCGTCACCATAAGTAATGTTTATGCTTAGAAAATAATGACAAAAACATTTGTAGCATTCATCACTGCAGCAAGTGACAGCAGAAGCCATATGTGATGTCACCCTGGAAACTTGTGTACCATTAGAGCATAAGGACAGCATCGTTTATATCATTCTGATATTATGAAAATGGTAGAGGTGCCTCTCCTTTCATTGCTAGCTTTTTCTTTTTTTGAAGAAGAAGAAGGCAGGCACATATGTCCACCGCATATGAAAGAACGTTCCCTCCACCTCTTTGCATCTCCAGCACTTATCTGATTCAGTCTTATACATCTTAGCAAGCCTACTCAGAGTTAAATACCATCTGTGAATCTTTTTCAGGTAGTTCTTCTTCAAAGAATACCATGCTAAAAACTTCAAGTCACTTTTCCAGAGTTTTTCCCAGAGGTTAAAATCTATATTGAGTTCTATATCCATTGCCCACTGTGTCATTGAGCCTTTAACAAGCTCATCTTTAGTTTCCCAGTCTAATATCAGATTATACATTTTAGACCAAAGTTTCTTTTTGTTTTGGAGAAGTTCTTTTTTGAATTGTGAGCTCTGGTCCAAAAAACCTTTTTTTTCCTTTCTAATTTAAACATTTCATGGAACTGATGGTATTGTAAACAATCTGACACATGGCTCCTTACATTTTCCATTGATTTCAGTTTAGGTTCCCCCCCTGTAAAGTGCAGCAATTCCCTGTAAGTCGCCCACTGCCTATCCATATTAACTCTCTTAATTGTAATAGCCTCAATAGGAGATAGCCATAAAGGTGTTTTCTTTTCCAGCAGATCTTTATATTTCTCCCAAATTCTATACAGATTCTTCCTAAGAATATGGTTTATAAAACTTTTATAAATTTTCACCTTCCCATACCAAAGACATGCATGCCAGTCAAATTTTAACTAAACTGCGGGAGGCAGTGGAAGACAGGAGTGCCTGACGTGCTCTGGTCCATGGGGTCACGAAGAGTCGGACACGACTAAACGACTAAACAACAACAACAAGTCCAGCATGTCTGCATTATCCAATGTAATTCATTCTTTTAATCAACACAAACAGGCTGCCTCATAATACATTGCAGGTCTGGCATTTTTTAAGATTTGCCTTGAGAGGGTCTTTAAACCTCTTTTGTTGATCACCAGCATTACTCTTTCCATTTTAAGTTCGGAATAAAGTAGTTGCTTTGGAAGATGATAATCAGGCATCCGAACAACATGACCAGTCCAATAAAGTTGATGTTGAAGAATCATTGCTTCAACACTGGTGATCTTTGCTTCTTCCAGTACACTGGCATTAGTTTGCCTGTCTTCACATGTAATATGTAAACATTTTCAGAGACACCATTGATAGAATATTTCGAGGAGTTGGAGATGGCACTTATAAGTGGTCCATGTTTCACAAGCATACAGTAAGGTTGGTAGTACAATAGCTTTGTAAAGCAAGCATTTTGGTTTCTCTGTGAAAGTCCTGGTCCTCAAACACTCTGCACTTCAATTGAGAGAAAGCTGCACTTGCAGAGCTCAGGCGATCCTGGATTTCAGCATCAATGTTGGCCGTTGTGGAAAGAAACTGCCCAGGTAGGAGACTTGATTGACACGTTCCAATGTTACACCATTGAATTTGATTTGTGGCGCTGCAGAGGCGTTGTTTTGTGCTTGTTGGTGCAGCACTTTGGTTTTTTGGATGTTGAGCGATAAGCCAAGCTTTTCGTAAGCTTCTGTAAAGATATTTAGGATGGTTTGGAGGTCATCCTCTGAGTGTGCATACACTGCAATGTCATGGAAGTTATGGTAACCTTACTCTTTGCTTTCAACATACTCAGATTAAAGAGCTTTCCATCTGTTCGGTATATGTTTTCTACTCCGGTGGGGAGTTTCCCTTCGACAAAGTGTAGGATCATGGCAATGAAAATAATAAATAGAGTTGGGGTGATAACACAGCTCTGTTTAACACCTGATCCCACTTTGAAATTAATTGTTATCTGCAATTGTTGTTGACATATTATCATGGAGGAGCCGAAGGCTGTTCACAAATTTATCTGGGCAGCCGATTTTCAGAAGGACAGTCCACAGGGCATTACGATTTACAGTGTCGAAGGCCTTAGTCAGGTTAATAAACACCATATACCCATAATTATAGTACTACATATGTACTAAATTGTAAGTATCTTAACTGTTCTGATACTTTGTGCATGAAATCCATGCATCGGATAGTTCAGAAGGTTATATAAAATATAAGTGTTTGTTTTTGGTGTGTGTACACACATGTGTGTGTTGCAATCTCCTTAATGGTTAGGAATTGAGTCCTCCATTTAGGATTTTAACTAATTGAATGAAACACATTTTTAGGTGCAGATTGTAACAAAAGACAGTTTATCGTATGATAGAATGTAGGTTACTCAGTACTATGATCAAAGAAAGTGTGCTGCAGTACAGCTGCATGTAAGGTCATCATCTGGACAGGGAACATGCATGTTGTAATAATGACAGAAGATGAGACTTTCTGTCTTAGAAAACAATCACTCCCATAAAGTACTCCGGGGTCACCATAGTGGACTCCCTTGTGCCTGAGTGTGCTGTGTTAAGTGCCTGTAGCATCTGGCTAAGAATATGTCAGCTCCCTAACCACAGGTGGTTCTTTTTGGCTGATTGGTTCCTCCTGAGAGAAGCATATATAAAACTGAGCCAAATGCAAACAAAGAGGAATAGAATGAGGACTGCTCCCCCCCCCCCTTATTTTACATATGTGGATGTTCCGGCTTGGATCTAATTTTCCACGAAGGCAATCACAGCCCTCATCAGGCATTCTTCCCCACATGCAATTACCACATGTTTCCAATTGATTTACGTATGAATGGTTGATAGAGGTAACGCTTGAGGTAGTGAATGGTTTGAATGGCTGTGTGATGTGGATGGTGAGTGAGATGGGCTGCGGTTGTGTGGATGTTGTGTTGTTTGAAATTTTATATGATTGTCTTTTGTAACGTGTAGGGATACAGATACTGTTTAACGTAGATATTGGCATTATTATGTACTTATGTATTTACCTGCTGTAAACTGTTTCAAGATCTTTTAGACAGTAAGTGGCATATAAATGGAAATAATGAATAAATATAATGTTAGGGGCTGAAAGCCTGCAGCAGCGAGCCTGTTGTGCGTGTGAGGCTCCTCACACAATTTAAAACCCTGGAAAATCAGGTTTCTAAATCAAGAGGGTTGCCTGTATGAGTTAGGCCTACATGTGGAGCACAGGAAAACTGGTGATAGAAGGGAGGGACCAGGGAGTACACACCCTCCTTCACTCTCCTTTCTCACATTATGGTAACCATATGAGAGGGAACACCTGAAGAGGACCTATCTGCCGCGAAGCAGATTTCTGCATTTCCTCCTCTAATAATAATAATAATAATAATAATAATAATAATAATAATAATAAATTTTTTTTATATCCTGCCCTCCCCAGCCGAAGCAGGGCTCAGGGCGGCTAACAACAATAAAACAGTACAAAAATACAACACAACACAACACTCTAAAATCATTCATTATAAAATTAATTCAAATCAAGCCACTGGCAACCATTGGGCCAGAGCTCCGCGAAGATTGCCGAGGGAGGGAGTCAGGCTGTGCCCTGGCCCAAGGCCTGGTGGAACAGCTCTGTCTTGCAGGCCCTGCGGAAAGATGTCAAGTCCCACAGGGCCCTAGTCTCTTGTGACAGATTGGAGCCACAGCCGAAAAACCCTGGCTCTAGAGACTCGTGTAGGAAGTTAGGCATGTATGAAGCAGTCCTCAAACGTTTGGTGGGGAGCATTCCTATGGTAGAAGGTGAAGACTGAGGAAAATTGGGAGAGATTTCCCTCAGGGGAAAAACCCAAATGGGAGATGAATGGAAAACCTGGCCTCTCTGCGAGGCTGGTGAAAGGACTGGCAAAGAAGCAGTGTAAGAGGAGCAGTGACTGAGTCAGAGCCTCGGAGCAATTAAAAGCACAGGTGTTTTCTCCATGTGAGAATCATCTGACATTGCTAGCTTAAACAAGTCTTTTACTACATGCTTTTAAATCTCCCCTGCTTTTAATTGCCCCCAAATAGTTCATGCTCACAATTAAGAAGCTTCTTTTTAATTTGCTTTGCAGTTTCATCTACTATTTAAAATGGCAGGCCTGATGCCAGCATTCTTGCTAGCAAGAAGCACTAAAATGGCTGCCGTCAACTTGTAGCCATGTTTTACAACACAAAAGAAATGGCTTCTGAAGCAAGGGCTCTCATGCACTTAAACGAAAAGGCTACTTTCTCCCCTGTGATAAATCTTTTCTCTTCGGAATCGGAACCAATGACAAATGCGCCTCTCTCTCTCTCTCTCTCTCTCTCTCTCTTTCTCTCTCTCTCTCTATATATACTTGCTGAAGTCCAATAATTTGCCCTTTTGTCAGAAATGCTTGTCTTGACTAAAAATAAGCTGCTAAATCCATGACATCTAAGATAAATAAAAAGATAGTTTTCTAGCACAAATGCAGCCTCCCTCTCCTCGGCATCCAAAGGTCAAAAGCTGCAAAACCTAGTCCATTAACCTCTCTAAATGGTTGTGATATTAAAAACTGACTCTCAATATCCAAGGGTCATGATCGAGAGCAATAACCATCCGCAATAAAGAATTATGACTCTAGTACATTATCCATCTATAAAATGGTCATTTACGACACCAGCATACTGGCCATCTGTGCCAGCTATAGACCACCCATCTCTAAGAATCATTACACACATTCAATTATGGGGTTATGATAGAAGTTGTAAAGTCTTATTAAGTTTCAAAGGAGAGTACAAAGATACCTACTGTGCCTTTAGCAAAGGGGCAGGGAAACTCAACAGAAAATCCTCCACCTGAAGATTTAACTAAGGATGAATGCCTAGCAGGAAATGGCCACTCAAAGGATGCTTTTGAGCACAAGGTGGTAGCTGTGTTTTATGCCACTACATAGATATTTCAAATTTAATTAGAAATTACCTTGTCACTGCATCTTCCTCTCTGTTTCTCCAATCAGCCTGAACCAACGGAGAGACAGAGAGGTTTTCTTAATATATGGGTATAGTTACTTTGCACCTGAAGCAACCTCTCCTAGCTATTTCATGGTGCTATAGCTCTTCCAAGTAAGGAAATATAGACTGCATGACAAAGAATTGCTGAATTAGGTACAGAAAGGTGGGATCAGATAGATGCAGCCTTTGAAGAACTAATTTAGGAATAAATCTAGCCCATGCATGCATTAAGTTGATCCTTGGTTTCAAACTGAAATCTTTGATTCACAACCACTGAAGTGTATGTATTAAACACACACACACATTCACAGTGCAATTATGTTCATTCCTATTCAGAAGTAAACCAACAGAGTTTAATGAGGCTTGCTCCCAGGTAAGTGTGTATAAGACTGCAGCCTAACAGTGCAATCCTAGCCATGTCTTCTCAAAGTAAGTCCCAATGAATTCAGAGGGATTTACTGCCAGGTAAGTAGGGTTAGGCTTACAGCCTAAAACTCTTGTTGCTCTCCCACAATTCTACAAAAGGAAATGCGACTTTATCTTCATAAATCTGTCTTTGAACTTTAAAATAAATTGTTATTTGTATATGTGACTCAGGAACTATATGTCAACATTTACAGCAGAGAGTTCCTGACCTGCCTCAGTTGCAATTATTCCAGTGGCAGAAAAACTTTAGGACTCACTTGTCTGTGGTAATTTTTTTTTTTTTGGTCAAGTTCTACAACTAACCAAAAATAAATTTAACTTTAACAACAACAACAACAACAACAAGACAAGACAAGACAAGACAAGACAGAGAAGCTAGTAGGAGAACACTTCAATCTCCCAGGACATTCAATAGGTAAAGGTAAAGGTACCCCTGCCCGTACGGGCCAGTCTTGACAGACTCTAGGGTTGTGCGCCCATCTCACTTAAGAGGCCAGGGGCCAGCGCTGTCCGAAGACACTTCCGGGTCACGTGGCCAGCGTGACGAAGCTGCATCTGGCGAGCCAGAGCCACACACAGAAACACCGTTTACCTTCCCGCTAGTAAGCGGTCCCTATTTATCTACCTGCACCCGGGAGTGCTTTCGAACTGCTAGGTTGGCAGGCGCTGGGACCGAACAACGGGAGCGCACCCCGCCGCGGGGATTCGAACCGCCGACCTTTCGATCGGCAAGCCCTAGGCGCTGAGGCTTTTACTCACAGCGCCACATTCAATACAGGATCTCAAAGCAGCTGTCTTATTACAAAAGAACTTCAGAAACAGACTTGAAAGAGAAGTTGCTGAATTACAACTTATCACTAAACTGGAAACTATGGAGACACCTGGTCTTAATAGAGATATTGGATTCCTGTCTCATTACATATGTTAATCATCTGCATACTATCCCTTGCTTTTTCCTGTAGGACTCATTGCAGTCGTTTACAGTTGTCAACAGGTTTACCATACGCATTGAGTCAGTCACCCATCTCCTACTACCCTCCTGAGAAAAACCCCGCCCCACCCTCCCTCTATATATAAGGGTCTGGTGACTTCTGTTTCAGTGTATCTGAAGAAGTGTGCATGCACACAAAAGCTTATACCAAGAACAAACTTAGTTGGTCTCTAAGGTGCTACTGGACAGTGTTTTTATTTTTATATATATTTCGACTGCGTCAACACGGCACCTACCTGAATCTAACAACATAGAAGTGCTTGTTTTGTGCTTGGTGTCATTATGATTATTGTGGAAGCCTCTGTGGATTTTTTTTACCTAGCAAGTAAGGTAGTAATGCCTTTGCGATAACCTCAGGTGTTAACCATCCCTGGTTAAAAAACCCATTATTTTTGGTTTTTACTTCTGAAGTCTTAAAGAATTGTACCACAGAGCATATGAGGTTCCATACAGTTTCCAGTTTAGAGATGGGTGAACAACTGCAAGAAGTATCTTCAACTATCTAAAGAGCTGTCACATAGAAGATGGAGCTATCTTGTTTTCCCCTGCTCTGGAGGGTGGGATTCAAACCAATGGCTCTAAGTTAAAAGAAACTCTACAATTCTATAATTCTATGAAAAGGTTGAAGTGTTCTGAAATGGCTTGTTAATTCTTGCACATGTGCAATTGGTTTGTGTAGCAAATATTTTAATGGATTGTATCACAAGGCAAGGCTGTTGTTGTGCCCTCTCCCATGTTAACTAATGACTTGCCTTTTTAAAGGTCACATCTATATGATGTATGGAATCCCCTGCCCTTGGAGGCTGCTTGTTTCCTGGAAATTACCAGCAAAATTGATGGTTGGAGGCATAAGCCAATGTATTGTTCTGCAAATTATATACCCACTGTAAATAGTTCAAGTCAATTGTGATAATCCACAAAATCATGCAACGACATAGCACCATTTTTCTGAGCACTTAGTCTGAGAAGCGCATATCAGGCTCAAAATATAAGCTCATAATATTGTGCAAGAGTGCAAGACCACTCTCATGATTAATGGAGTTCACCTCAGAATCCAGTTGCTCACTCCAAAGCTGGTAAACCTGTATTTGCAGTCAGTTATATTTGAACTTCAGCATCGTCCGTAGTCTTCTCTGACCATGCAGCATGACTGTAGACACTGTAGACACACATACAGTGGTACCTTGGGTTACAGACGCTTCAGGTTACAGAGTTCACTAACCCAGAAATAGTACCTCGGGTTAAGAACTTTGCTTCAGGATGAGAACAGAAATCGTGCTCCGGCGGGGTGGCATCAGCGGGAGGCCCCATTAGTGGTACCTCAGGTTAAGAACGGACTTCCAGAACAAATTAAGTTCTTAACCTGAGGTACCACTGTACAAAACATCACAGGAGAAGCTGTACCTTCCTCCTTTTTCTCCAGTGGTAGTAGCCCATGAGCAGATTCTGATAATGGGAACTCTGGATCCAAGCCATTATTTGGGCAGTAATGTTATAAGTAGGGACACGGGTGGCGCTGTGGGGTAAAACCTCAGCGCCTAGGGCTTGCCGATCGCATGGTCGGCAGTTCGAATCCCCGCGGCGGGGTGAGCTCCCGTCTTTGGTCCCAGCTCCTGCCCATCTAGCAGTTCAAAAGCACTCCTAAGTGCAAGTAGATAAATAGGTACCGCTTTCTAGCGGGAAGGTAAACGGCGTTTCCGTGTGCTGCTCTGGTGCCGGCTCGCCAGAGCAGCTTCGTCACGCTGGCCACGTGACCCGGAAGTGTCTCCAGACACTATAACTGTGTATAAGGTTTAAGCACAGAGGTTTTTTAGGGAGTTAGAGTTGTTGAGAAGACAGTCTGGAGTTAGAAGAGACAGAGAAGATAAGTCTGTGGGTTTGGCTAGTCTGGTGTGAGAGAGTGAGAGAATTTGTTAAGAGGAGTCAGTCAAACAGTTGAGATAATCAGTCAGAAGGTGTTAGGAAGGTATAGACCAGTAAAGAAACTAAAGTTAAGATACTGACAGGAATATTATCTGAGAAACCATAAACTTGTTAATGTTTGTAAAATAAACTTTTTTTTTTTTTTGGTTCACTTTTAACAACTGACTGGACTCGGTGTTTTACCAGAGAGTAACTGCTTGGTGGCAGTGGGGAAGCGAGCACAGTGGTGGCACAGGGATCAATAGACCATTAAACATCCAGGGACCCTGTGTGATCACCACAGGCTGTTTTAACTGTTTTCCGGGTGGCGCTGTGGGTAAAACCTCAGTGCCTAGGACTTGCCGATCGCATGGTCGGCGGTTCGAATCCCCGCGGCGGGGTGAGCTCCCGTCTTTCGGTCCCAGCTCCTGCCCACCTAGCAGTTTGAAAGCACCCCCAAGTGCAAGTAGATAAATAGGTACCACTTTATAGCGGGAAGGTAACAGCGTTTCCATGCGCTGTGCTGGTGCCGGCTCGCCATAGCAGCTTCATCACTCTGGCCACGTGACCCGGAAGTGTCTCCAGACAGCGCTGGCTCCTGGCCTCTTAAGCGAGATGAGCACGCAACCCCAGAGTCGGACACGACTGGCCCGTACGGGCAGGGGTACCTTTACCTTTATTCTTATGCTGCTTATTTTGTTATATGTTGTAATTATGAATGTTTTGATGTTTTGATGACATTATTTTATTGTTTTTGTAATTATGTGTGGCTTATTGTTATAATCGGTTTTACACTTAGAAACCCTTCCGGCAAATAAGCAGTGTATGTGCATATAAACATATATATATGTGGCTATATTGTGGCTGGCATCCATCTATCTCGAGAGACAATGGAGTGCGCCTCCGGGGGTGAAGTCAAACCACTGCACTAGCAGCAATAAAGTGACCTCCCAGGGGCACATGGCTGGGCAGGGTGTATGGCGGGCCTGGGTTTCCAAGACGACAAGAGACCTCTCCCAGCCTCACTGATGTGATCCAAAGGAAAGCAGAGCAATACATTTGGCACCAGCTTGGCTGCAGGATTTGCTGGAAGGAACCATACAAAGAACCATCCAACTGTCTTAGGGACTCCACTCTGGATTTGTGTAGGGTTTTCTCCTTAGCCTTTTCTTCCCTCAACGATATCCCTCCAGGCAGCAGAGGCTTAGGATCAGGCTTTTCCTTCTTCTAAAGGGCTACTTTCCAAGGTTGACGGACCCCATCCGCCCCTCACTTCCCTCTACAGCAAGTGCAGAAACCACCTTCTTGTCCATCGAACTCACTATTAGTCTCATCCGCTCAATCTGCTGGAGCCTGCAGGGGAAGTCCTAACTCATTGGTTGAGACTCATTGGTTGTCATCACGTAGCCAGCTAGTCAAAGCCATTCCCACAAAGTGGCTGCTGTCACACACTGACAGCTTCTAGGTAAAAAAGGTAAAGGTACCCCTGCCCGTACGGGCCAGTCTTGCCAGACTCTAGGGTTGTGCGCCCATCTCACTCAAGAGGCCGGGGGCCAGCGCTGTCCGGAGACACTTCCGGGTCATGTGGCCAGCGTGACATCGCTGCTCTGGCAAGCCAGAGCCGCACATGGAAACGCCGTTTACCTTCCCGCTAGTAAGCGGTCCCTATTTATCTACTTGCACCCGGGAGTGCTTTCGAACTGCTAGGTTGGCAGGCGCTGGGACCGAACAACGGGAGCGCACCCCGCCGCAGGGATTCAAACCGCCAACCTTTCGATCGGCAAGCCCTAGGCGCTGAGGCTTTTACCCACAGCGCCACCCGTGTCCCTGACAGCTTCTAGGAGCCATAGGTAAAAGATGAGTGCAGGGTGAGGACCAAAGGTGGACAAACTACCTCAGAAGAAACATGCCATGTCTCCCCCCAGGGGTACTGCTAACACCCCATACACCCCAAATATCTAAATGATACAGTCAACAATTTTAAGCCAAGTTATTTAACTTATTGGCACCTAATTTGGGTAATTTGAAAACTGGTATCACCGAAGGAAAAAAATGTTTCTTAAAGCACTGATTGCTATCCACTTTGATACCCTGGAAAACATCGCTGTAGAAGGACTTCGACACACACACAAACCTTGTAACAGTTGGACTACAATTCAATTTTATGCATGTCAACTCCACCATAAATTAAATGGCACTTACTCCCAGGTAAGTGTGTATAGGATTACAGCTATAGTCATGATAAATAGAAATCCATCTTGACATACAAAGTAGCCACATGTCACAAATGACTTAGAGTGCAGTTCTGCACACAGTTATGCCACTTAAATCCTATTGAATTGATAAAATGGAATTTAAATACCCTAACTGTGTGCAGGACTGCAGACTTGTTGTGCACTCCATCTAATTATAGTAATTATAGTACCCAGATGCGTTTCACATAAAAGGTTTGTCTAGAAACTTTGAAATTAACCTCTTTTCCAGGACTCAAAAACCTGGTACATATGTGCAGCATAAACAATGAAGCTAATCATATCAAAGGTTAAAAACAGGTCAGCAAACTGGAGAAATCTTTAAGATTTTTAACAAAAGGGATAATGTTTCAAACTATGTTCCCTATGATTGAGACTTTTTTTAAAAAAAATGAGCAGCACATATCAGATAAAATTAGTTTAAATTACTTTGGTTTCCTTTTTAAAGAATGCTGTATAAATTAAAATTAAAGGGAAACCTTTTAAAAAAAAATCATGCAACTATATTTTACTTATTTATGGAATAACTCCCCACATTGATTCAAGGTGCCTTAACGTATATATAAAAAACCATAAAAGAAGTACACTGCACCAAAAGGCAAAACAAAAAACAGCAGAGACTAAATCTGAGTCAGTCTATCTGTCTGTCTGTCTGTCAGTCTCTCTCCCCCCCCTCTCTCTCTCTCTCTCTCTCACACACACACACCATTTTAACCACTCACTCAGAATGCATGCAAAAATATAAGCACTTCCAACATTTGTGACTGGGCAAATCCCCAATGTCAATAATGTTGTGGGGGTGTCCACAATAAATACCTTTCAGAAACTCCAAAGGAGTTAAGGGCACAGAAAAGTTGGGGACCCCCCAATTTAGCCTAAGAAACCCATATTTTAATTCTAGTCATTAGAGTGATGCATTGGTGTAATCCAAGAGCACACATTCCCTGCAAATCTTTCCTTATTGGAAATCTGTTGAAGTACGTAAGGGATGTACTTTTATGTTTGCAATGCATACCTACATGTTTTCTGCATCGGTCTCTGTTGGAAGGCACTTTAACAGTTTATTAGCATCCAAAAGTGGAGGAAATTGATAGCTTATAGGAATTTGACCTTATAGGAATTTGATGGCTATCTAACACGGTCATATACTAAATTATAAGCTTGTTCATAGGTCCTTGCACTGAAACTGTTTCAGTATTTTTTCCTTGCATCCCTGCAAAACCCAGATGTAAAACAAATCTAGGAAGAAGTGCTAGAGTTTTGCTCAGGGGAAAATGACTAAAATATAGAACAGGAGATGCACTCTGGAGGCCTGGTATTTTCTTTAGAAGACTATATGCTCATCATCTCTCATCCGCCACTTTATAAAATGAACTTTATACTTTCTATTTTATTTTTATTTTATTTGGATGTGCTGAGTGTATCTAGTGCTTTTATGTGTCCCTTTATTTTATTGATTCTTTCTCTACTCTAAAAAAATAATGGGCTTTTAGAATCCCACCGCTACTAAAAATTTATCTTTCTCACTTTCTTGTTCATTTCTTTTTAAAACCCATACATTTAGCTAGTAACCTTTATACATGATCAGATGTGATTGGCCAATTACAAACCTGAAAAAAACCCCACAACGTCTAGTAGAGTTTATGGTTCTGAGGGAAAACACACATGTATAGTTATGTACATTTTTGCTGTTTCATTGACTCACCTTTTGGCTATTCCTCCCCCCCCCCCCTTTTGAAATCTTTGTTGATATAATGTTGTATGAGATCCAAGTGTACGTTCTTTGTGCTGGTGAAATTAAAATTCATTTCCCAGTGAATAAGACTAATTGCTTCTTCAACCAAAGCTGGATTATTGGTCTTATTACAGGAGCAGAAGTGATGGGGGGGGAGGAAGGGGGGCAGAAAGAAGGGGCAGGGTGCCAGCAAGACTGCAGTATTCAGTTACACTTGAAATGATTTGTAATTCTGAGTAATCACTTAGGACAAGCCCTTGCACCATTTTATCTATACATGACTCTAGGCCAAAGTCAATACTCATAGTAAAATAATGAGATGAAGCTAACTGAGCCCTTTTATTAATGCTCCAAGGAGCAAATCCAATGCTTGAGCTTCTCCCATGGAAAGTATCCACTTCTTCCTAAAAATGAACAAGTGGGTCACGATGCCCAGTGGCAACTGGGGTACCTGCTTCTGCAGCAACGATAAGAAAAGTATCAGAAGCCTTCCCCCCACCATTCCGTAGTTGTTGTTTGTCCACTCTGCCCTGTGAAGCTGCAGGTGAAACCGCATGAATTTTGCATTACCTCGAGGCTCATTAGAGAAATCTGTCTCTCTCCTAATAGTTTCTTCTGACTGGGGGTGGGAGGAGGAGGGAAGAAGGGGGAATCACATAAAGAAAACACAATGAACCTAAACAGATAACACACGGTGTGAAGTATCTGCGGTTTCTCTTAGCGCTGCCAATATTGCGCTGGCTAACTGAACCAACTGTGCAAGGTTTCGCAGGAGCTGGTGTATGTAGCAATCAATATTATTGTTCCTAGTTCAATGGCACCATTTCTGAGCCTGTCAAAAGGCTTCCCATTATTAGTATGGAATAATAATTAGTTATGGGTAAGTGTTTGGGCTAACTGATAAGAAAGAAACTGACTTCATTGTCTTTTTGATGTAGCCTTCATTGATTTCCCCCCGCACACTGAAGTTATTTTCTTCATGCACGATCATTATTTCTTTCATTACATGGCATCTGTATCCCAAGACTTTTTGATGCTTTCTGTTAAAGAAATATTCTGTTTATAAAACAACAATGGTTTGCAGTGTGCAAGAATGCTTCTAGTAGAGAAGCCAGCTAAGCTTAAGAATGTTAAGTTTGCTCAACAATAAAGTCAAGCCACATTCTGGAATTTAGCTATTGAAATCCACTCACATACCAGATTAAAACCGCCCACATTTTCCCATTTAGATCCTGCCTATTACAAAAATAAGGTTGAAAAAGTGTTTGGTAGACCCCCCCCCCAACACCTGTCAGTAACTTTGACAAGCCACCTGCCCTGGATATTGGTGTATCTCCCAGCCATCTGTAAATAAGTTAGTGTGTATAAAGTAGACCCCTGGAGATCCAAGGCCTTCAGGGACATTGGGACTTGACTTTGGCATCTAAGATGTTAGGCAGAGACAGGGGGACTTTGGCCCTCCAGATGCTGCTGATTTACAACTCCCATCAGCTCCAGCAATTGTGGCCAATGGCCAGGGATGATGGGAGTTGCAGTTCGGCAACATCTGGAGAGTCAAAGCTTCTCAACTCCTGATGTAGGATTCATATCATTGGCCATCTGTTGCTAGAAGCTTTTCTTCTTGGAAGTCCACCACACATATTAATGCAAAATGAAAGAATCGCTCTCTCCAGGTTGCAGAGTTCTTTTCCTGTCCATGTGGTTCATCAGCAAAGTACTTCCACCATTCTCTGAGAAAGTCTCATTTCATTTGCAGAACAGATAGTCTGGCCCCTGAAATACCCATTGCGTTAGCCCCATGGCTCATAGGATCAGAATAGCCAATCAAAGTCCATCAACTTCAATGGTTTATTGACTGAGCTGTGATAGCTTTAGGAAACTTAATTTCTGAGGTTTTACATTATCTCAGCCACATGATCTGTGTCTTTCTGCATTTCTTCCAGATGCTCTTCATGATGTGCTTAGTTCTAGAGATACCGGAAAGAAGGGATTAAGATTATTGAATCTGTTCAAATGAAACTCCAAATGCTAACTGAAATCAACAAAACAACTCATGATGGACTTCCCAGGCATAAAGCCTTGGTATTGTCTTTAATGAATGGCAGTGTCTTTCCAGGGTTTGAGACAGTGGTCTCTCCCAGTCCTACCTGGAACTACCAGGGGTTCATCCTGGGTCATTTTGGGTGCAAAACATGTGCTCTATTATTCTATTATTATTAAAAAAATAGGTTTTAACATACTGTGCTTTTATATCAATAAACACCTCTTTTTTAAAAAAGAAAAGCATAGATTGTCTCCAATGGCAGTGTTAGTCTGAAAGCTATAGGGAGGACCTTTTGCAAATCTAGGGCAGAAAAAGTGACATGTCCAGTTGGAGAAGCAAATAGCATTACAATACAGAGCACTACATAATTCTTCCAGTCAACCAAAAAGTGTGTGTGTGTGTGTGTGTGTGTGTGGAGGGGGAATGCATAGCTTCATTAGGTAGCTTTCAGAACAGTTTCCCCAAGAAGAAATAAGAACATTGTTTGAGTAGTCAGACATTCATTTGTGTGAGTGGAGATTGCATTTAGGTCATGCAGGAAAAACAGTGTGTTGCCCTAGCTATCAGTAGCGCAATACTCTTTACAGCGAGTCCTACTGTGAACTAAATTCAGGCCCAGTAGGTGTACCTCTATTGTCTTCAGTGAAGCTGCACTTGCTGCCACTGAATTGGAATTGGACCCTATTCCCTATCTGCTAGTTGAAAACAGAATATACTATCACCAGAAGAACATGTGGGCCAATGGATTTCAGAGCCCAATACTCCATTACCAGCTACTGTGTATTTTGTATATGCAGAACTATACAGAATTGTAGAGTTGAAAGGGGTCATCTAGGTCAAGTCCTTGCAATGTGGGAATCTTTTAGCCAACATTGCACTCAGACCCACGACCCTGAGATTAAGAATCTCATGCTCTATCAGCTGAGCTAGATAGCTAAGACATCACAGTCCTATAGTCCACCTATAAAGATAAATAACTACTACCGTCATTTATCTGGTGTTCCTAATGATTACTTAAAATCTTCATTTTATTTTAGTTCTTCTAACAACCTCTGGAGTAAGACTCTATTACTCCCTTTTTACAGGTGGGGGGAAAGAGTGATGCCAACCAAAGCTAGCCAGCAGATTTCTAATTGACATGAGATCTAAAATATATAATGATACCCAATTCTATTTCTCCATTACATCTCATTCAGGAGAGGTTGTGCAAGGCATGGAACGACGCTGGACTAAGTGGCAGAATGCACGATGGTCAATAAACTGAGCTTGAATCCTGGCAAGACAGAGGCCTTGTGGGCAGTTCCTCATGTTCTCCTTAATCCATCTCTGTCACTAGAGGGCCAAGTGACCTCTGTGGCCAGGAGTGGTTCTTATCAGCTGCGGCCAGCATGTAATCTGTTACTGTTCCTGGACCACAACAGCTCAACTACAGTGGGCCATACATTGAGATTCCCAAAGCTTGATTACTGTGACATGCATTTTATATGGTGTTGCCCTTATATATGTATCTGGAAATTTCAACTAGTGCACAATGCAAAGGCCATACTGCTCACTGGAACAAATTACATGCTCCTCTGCTGTTGAGAGAACTGCATTGGTTGCCAATTTACTACCAGGCAAGGTTCAGAGTACCCGTGTTAATTCACAAAGCCGTAAACAACTTGGGCCCTAAGTGCATTTAGGACCCTCTGATTCCTTATGTTCTAAGATCCTTTTGTGGTTCTCCATGTTCCTGAGGTTCAGTTGGTACTCACTAGGGACTACAGCTTTAGTGTGGTGGATCCTTTCTTGTGGAACTCCCTATTAAAAGAGACTCAGCAGGGACCATTTCTCCCTCCTTTCAAACGTGTTTAAAAACTATATTGTTTAGCCAGGCTTTTGCAATATGAATTTTCTCTTTTTAACTGATCAGTGTTTCTTTAAATTTTATGGATGTTTTTATGGATGGCCTTCTCTAATTTTATTTTTTACTTATTGTGTATTTGCTACATGTTTATGAAAGGGTGGGTTAAAGGTAAAGGTAAAGGGACCCCTGACCATTACGTCCAGTCGTGACCGACTCTGGGGTTGCGGCGCTCATCTCGCTTTATTGGCCGAGGGAGCCAGTGTTTGTCCGCAGACAGCTTCCGGGTCATGTGGCCAGCATGACTAAGCTGCTTCTGGCGAACCAGAGCAGCGCACGGAAACGCCGTTTACCTTCCCGCCGGAGCGGTACCTATTTATCTACTTGTACTTTGATGTGCTTTCGAACTGCTGGGTTGGCAAGAGCAGGGACCGAGCAACGGGAGCTCACCCTGTCATGGGAATTCGAACCGCCAACCTTCTGATCAGCAAGTCCTAAGCTCTGTGATTTAACCCACAGCGGAAAGGGTGGGTTATAACACATAAATAAATAGATAGATAAAAACTCAGGCTGTATTTCAAACGCATGGAAGTTTGGATTTTGCAGGGACAGAGGAAGCTTTTCTTCTGGAATTAAAAAAAACTTTAAAATTATCTATACACTTAATCTGTTTATTTCTCTGTGAAATCCAGGCATTACATTGTGCAAAATGATATGCTAAGGACTTCTTTACATTTCTACACAGACAGCACTTCTTTGTAGGAAATTGCAGGTTTCCCAAATGTAAATGGTCATATCTCATATCTTGATGGAAAGCCAGGTGTATGTATTGCACATAATTGTGTGCAACTGTTGAACGTATTTATCGATGTGCAGGTTACCCATTATTCATAAAACAGATGTTAATCTTTTGTGAAGCAGACCTAGCAGCAAAATCATGAAACTATAATATTTGTAAAGACGTTCTATGACTACTCCATTTCCTCCTCAATATGCTTAGTTTAGGTTTGCCATTCAGTTCAAATGAGTGGGCTGTCCAAGTCAGCATGGTTTGACTGAAGTTGCTGGTCACGGAATAACATCACACGGAGTCTTACATCATTCCATAGGCTGTAATAGGAAAAACCATGCTGAACTCCCACGAAACTCTGCAGCTGTATATAAAAGCATGTCAATGTGCCAGTATTCAGACTCATTACCAGTCTCATTTTAAGTTTATCAGATAACTAGATCAAAGTAGAGCGTGCAATTTTAGCAACAATTTTTGAATGTGGCTTTTATTTTCAGAACCTTGACTTCCCTCACTTCAGAAATAAAATATGGCTAATGATGATCTGGAAACTATTAACTTTAGAAAAGAACAGTTTAAAGTATTTGATTCCCCTTTGATGAAGTGTGAACACTAGACCTTTCTCCCAGAGGTGTAATTGAGATTTGCACTTTTTAAAAAATAAGTTAGTAAGGGGAGAAGCAGGGTGAAGAGGATGAGGGAAATGATATTTTAGGTTCGTTACTTCATTGAAGAGAAACCATGAATCCAATGAGCAATCTGTTAGCAAGCCTTGAATTTTCATTTCACACCAAAGTTATCAATGCTGCATAACCTTCTTTGTTGAAAATGCCATTGATTTTGCAAACTTCAAGCATCAGTTGTCTGTGTCCAGTTGGGTATTAATCATTGGTCTTTTGCTCTTTTGCAGATTTTTCAAAAACAAACCTAGTTTGGGTTTTAGTCCCTACCCCCATCAACAATCTTTGTTTAATTGTTGATGTTTTGGATTCTCTTTATTGGTCAGGATTTTTAAAACGCAACTATTTCTGAATGCACAAGGGGCTTTTGTGATTATCAAAAACAGCACCCTATCCTTTCTATCAGATGGAAACTTGCATTTGAAACTCTCAAAAGCAATTTGTGATATCCAGTGAATCCAAAAACTGCTACTCTAGATCCATTTTGATTGGACTTTAGGCCAAGTTTCAGCACTGAGACTGCCTTGGTTGCTCTGTCTGATATCTGTGTTAGGGAAAAGGGGGAGTGTTCCCTCTCAATGCTCCTTGACATGGACGAATGTTGTTGGGATTGGAATAGCAGGACCAGATGGTGGGGGAAGAAAAGGATGGTCTGAACTGCAGAACCTAGATTGGAGGAAGGTTGATCTCCACTTTCTCCCCACTTTGCCACTTTGAAAGAGAAAGGAGGGATGCTGGCTCTCCCTGCTGCTCTCCTATGGAGAGAGGAGCCTCAGTGGAGGTTGATTAGGCCTTTGATCAGTCAATGCGGGAGGCTGAACAAGAGGCATAAGCAACTGAACATGAGTCTGAACAGGAGGGTACAGTCTTGTCACCTAAAACAAGGCACCTGTTGGACATCGTTGTCACTTCATTCCATTGGAGTAAATAGCAATTCCGGTTTTCTGCAGATTGCTCTTTGTTCTGATTTAGACCTAAAGAGTAGGTTTTCCTTGGGAAAGGAGTGGGGCAAGGGGGAAACCGCTCGGACCCATACCTTCTAGGCACGGCACAAGAAGAAGTGCGAACAAGCCCTCTGTTGTGTCTTGGATTCACTTCTCCACGGCCCATCAGTCACTAAAGCTCTAACTGGTCCATCTACCCTACAACTATATAATGGTTAATAGAATGGTTTTACTTTCTTCAGTTCCATTTATGAGCCCCGTGAACTGGAATTTTGTGAGGTCATTCAGCAATCTTCAGGAATAAGTCATAACAGTTCAATGAATCATTATACTCTTTCCTCATGCTATTTCATTGACCCATCTTTTCTACTTCCTCAGTTATTTCCCTTATCATTAAGCACACTTTGTCCTTAGCGTTTCTTCCCAAAGTACTTCTGGTCAAAACGATTGGTGCTTTTGTTAGCATGGTCAATGTGATCAAACTTCCAGCAGATTCAGGAGCTGTGGTGCTTCTCCATTCCAGCCAACCCTCAGACCACAATTTGGCAACTTTCCACTTTTCCAGCATTTCTTACAAAGACATCCCTTCAAGGTATTACAGTCTTGGCAAAATATGTAATGTAATAAAGTCGTTGGAATGTTTGGCTGCAGCCATGGCTTTACATCTGAATCCTCCATTTGCGCTGGATTTTATTTTCAAATCGATCCCACCAGATGGTTTTATATCTTCACGGTCTTATATCATGGTTGTGAACCATCAGCCGCAAGAGGTGGTAATGGCCACCACCTTGGATGCCTTTAAATGAGGATTAAACAAATAAATGGGAGATATCAACCTGTGCCTGACTATATTCTACCTCCAATGTCAGAGGCAGTACGCCTCTGAATACCAGTTGCTGGGAATGGTAGGTGGGCAGGTGTTGCCCTCATATCCTGCTTGTGGGCTTCCCAGAGGCATCGGGTTGACCACTGTGAGACAAGGATGCTGGACTAGATGGGCCACTGGACTGATCTAGTAGGGTATCGAGTTCTCATGTCCATTGTCAGAGGCAGTACGCGCCTGAATACCAGTTGCTGATAATGCCAAGTGGGAAGAATGCTGGTGCTCTCAGGTCCTGCTTGCAGACTTTCTGGTTGGCCACCATGAGAACAAAATGCCAAAGTATATGGGACTTATTCAAAAGGGCTCTTCTTATCTTCTTATGATCATCATTTGGGGAACATAGGAATATGTCATATTCTGATCCACCTACCCCAGTTTCTAAGAAAGTAACTATACAATTTGTATGCTCAGATGCAAGGTGAATTTCAACCTATAGACAGCTGTGTTTCATACCTATGGACAGCTGTGTTCTGCAGTACACTAGGGTGCTTTTATATTGGCCCCAAACTCTTATATACCTATTGAATGTGCATGCATAATATATTATTCCTGAGTTGCATATTTTCAGTATAATCACACTGCTGCATGCTAGATTGGCATGAAGAGGCACAAGAAAACCCAGACGATCTTTCCCCCCTGCACAAATTCTGAGCCAGGCTACTTTAATTTTAAGCATGTGGATTCGGAAGAGAAATGTGCTTCTAGGTTTACCCTTGACTGTCCCTGGTGACAAATAATATAAGCTCCCAAATGTGTTTTGACCTTCCTAGGCTAAAGGCCAAATCTTCAAAGCAGTGCTGCTAAAAATGTTCCAAAGGAGATGGTTTACTAGAGTGCCACAACTCATAGCTCAGTCCTGCATGAACACCTTTGACAGCAGACGATGGCTAAACAAAAACAGAATAAGAACATGATCTCTGTAAAAGATCCCTTAAGCCCCCTTCTTTTGGGTGGGGTGGGGCAGGGGGAGGGAGAGAAAGGAAGTGTTCTGAAATAACTTCCCTTTACAGCAAGATCAGTTTAATCATAGTCAGTTTACAAATTCTAGCTTTGATTCAGAAAATCAGTGGTGATGTTATCTTACAGGATACACAATGTTTCTATATATGCCAAACTAACACATTTATCTCTTTGGTACATATACCAGGCATCTCTGAACTCTCTTCTGAAAACTATGTAGTAGAGAAAACAAAACTATGGAAGAATTCCAGCTTAATTTAAATAGATATTTGAGAAATAAAAACAAGGAATTTAAAAGCAGACTTGCAATATGTTTTCTACAATTATCTCCCCCCCCCCCCCCCGCCCCCAGGAAATGTCTTCGGTGCGAACCAATAAATATATATCAGCCTGCCATCACAGCCATCCTATGATGGCAATCCTGGCAGAATGCTTGTGAAATAGGGGATAGAGGAAGAAAAAGAAATTAATAAGGATACAAGGAAGGCTGTATTTTCATATTTTGTTTGAACAGTCACAGAAACAAACCAAAAAAAACCTATGCAGAGGCAAATATGTGGAAAGATGGTGGAGCAACAAATATTTTGTGCAATTTAATGATTTATAAGTCAGAGGACCCTTAGGTATTATAATCCAGGGCAATCTCTGAGACATTAGTGGTTTTATTCAAAATCTCGAGTGACAAGTGACGATTCAGGCAACTATAGAAGGGTCACGTTAATGGATCAATGCATAATGGAAGGAGGATAAAATATCAAAGTTCTGATGTTTATCTAGGATACTTATTTCTGCAACACAAGGACATAGTGAAACACCTCACAGAAACATGTTGACTTGTTCCATTGCTTTAATTCTAATGAGATAATTCTGGAGATGTATGAAGCAGTGTATATTAAAAATCCTGAACTGTAACTTGAGTACCCTGATATGTATTTATGAATTTTAGATTCATCCTACATTTCTGCTCCACAAAAGAACGCTGATGCAGTTTCCAGAATAAAACCACAAAAATACAGTAAAAACAACAATATAAAAACCAAATACCCCAAAGCTTGGGAATTCTAAGAAACCAATATATCCGCTTTGAAAACAGTAGTTAGAAACAGCACAGTTTTGAAAAGTTCCGTCAGCCATCTTGATTCAAAATGGCATCCAACTGTATTGAAACATAGATGGTAACCTGCTCCTTAATCTCAGGAACTATCATACAAAATTTGGTTACAATACCTGAAGAAGTGCCAAATACATACAAACAACTTTCCAAAATATATAGTAGATTAAAAAATTAACTTGGTCAATTTATAAACACATTGCCATAGGCGAGGGCTGAAAAAGATTCAAGGCATGGTGAAATATAATAGTCCTTTGCCTCCATCCTGAAATATTAGCTATTGCTGTCTTATGAACACACTGATATATATTTAATAGTATATTTCCCCCACGTTATCAGTCTCAGAAATTGAAATGGAAACTGTATGTACTCCCTCAGATTTTCTATTCATTTGCCATGTAGGTGAGCAAGGTCCTGGCTTCCTGCTGGTATATTGTAGTCATTCAGAAACATGGAGTTTGGAACCAGTTACAATTAGCAGGCGCTAATGTTTTACTCTAAACTTAGACTGGACATACTATGTCTTCAGATGCTATTTTCACATTACAGGAGAGGCTATTAGCTGATCACTGATATTAGTTTTCTAGTGAAAGATGCACAGGCATGCTATATTATGGCATGAAGAAGGGAAAGGTTTTCCCTTAGGCAAGAAAGGTTGATACAAGATTATAATTAATAAACGAAAGATAGCTGTCTAAAATTCAGGAACTATTAGAATCATAGAACTGCAGAGTTGAAACGGACCCCGAAGGTCAACCACCCCAACCTCTTTCATTGAAGGAAATTCAACTGATTCATACATGCTAGACGGCCATAAAGGTAAAGGTAAAGGGACCCCTGACCATTAGATCCAGTCGTGCCCGACTCTGGGGTTGCGGCGCTCATCTCGCTTTATTGGCCGAGGGAGCCGGCGTACAGCTTCCAGGTCATGTGGCCAGCATGACTAAGTCGCTTCTGGCGAACCAGAACAGCACACAGAAACGCCGTTTACCTTCCCGTCAGAGTGGTCCCTATTTATCTACTTGCACTTTGATGTGCTTTCGAACTGCTAGGTTGGCAGGAGCAGGGACCAAGCACCGGGAGCTCACCCCGTTGCGGGGATTCGAACCGCCAACCTTCTGATTGGCAAGTCCTAGGCTCTGTGGTTTAACCCACAGTGCCACCCGCATTCCTCCAGATGGCCATACAAGCTGCTTAAAAACCGCCAGTGTAGGTGAGTGCACCACCATTCCACTGTTGAATAACTCTTACTGTCAGAAAGTTCTTCCTGATGTTTAGTCGGAATCTCCTTTTTTGTGACTAGAAGCCAGTGGCTTGGGCCCTACCTTCTGGAGCAGGAGAAAACAAGCTTGCTCTATCTTCCATGTGACAGATACTATTAATCATGTCACTGACTACTGAGATTGCATATTTAGCTGAGAATAAGCAGTGCTGGATCCAGGAAAATAGGTACCCTATGAAATTCATTAACCTCTCTGTTGTTACTCAGATGGTTACTTACCACCAGTAGTGACCCATGTGGCAGTGTAAGCAAGCCACTGATGCTCCCACAGCTTCTGAATACAGCAGGGTGCTTACAAGGTGGGCAGGGGTGAGGTACAGGGAGCTTGTGGCTGTCCGGTATGTGTGACACACTTGTTGTTACATGCCTGCAGAGCCCAGGGATCCTCGCACCTCCTTTTCTGGTTAACACCAGTGATACCCTACCTTAGGAAACCAAGAGAGTAGTGGTATGCCACCTATGTATCACATGAGGGACACTGTGGTCTGAACCATTGAGCCTCTTGGGCTTGCCGATTGGAAGGTTGGCAGTTCAAATCCCCGTGACAGGTCCCTTTGCTCTGTCCCAGCTCCTGCCAACCTAGCAATTCAAAAGCACGCCAGTGCAAGTAGGTAAATAGGTACCGCTGTGGCGGGAAGGTAAACGGTGTTTCCATGTGCTCTGGTTTCCGTCACGGTGTTCTGTAGTGCCAGAAGCGGTTTAGTCATGATGGCCACCTGACCATCATGTCATGCCTGTGGACAAACACTGGCTGCCTCGGCCTGAAAGCGAGATGAGCACCGCAACCCCATAGTCAGTCCAGGGGTCCTTTAGCTTTAGCTTTACCTTTATGCCATCACATGGGGCACTACTGCTTATTGAAAGCCTGCGGCGTCTCACCTTGGGATGGTTTGCTCATCTGTGAGATTCCGCCAAGAGATTCCACATATGAGGTGCAGAGGGTAAAATGTCTATGCAGAAAACAGTATTCACTCAGTATTTGTGAAAATGGAATTATACGTGACATGGCTTTGTTTTGGTTATGTATGCTCAATATTTTATTTTATTTTTTAACATGATAAAACAACAACAACACTAAGACTTTGCCTCCTCAAGAATGGTTGTGCAAATGGTATGTTACTTCTGTTGTTACTTCTATGACTTAAAAAGAAAATACAGTAATATAAAATATAATTTTGAAGCGCCTCTTTTGGTCTTCAGGTGAAGTTCAGAAAGATGAAAAGAATACTTCCTCTAAAATAAAATCAAGATATTTGAATACCTCTTGTTTGCAGTCTTTAGAATAAAGGAAGGAAGGAAAGAAGGAAGAAGGAAAGAAAGAAATCCTTACGCCTGGATTCAGAATCTCTCAGAACAGCTCGGTAAAGCATTGACCCTCATCTGAGCATTACCTTAAACATTACAAGCTCCACTGGCTCCTTCCTGGTAGAGCATTTTTGAATTTCCAAATGGAGCAGAGGGGCAATATTATTGCAAGGCTTGAAACTGACCATAGCAGACACTTTTAGATTTAGCAATGCATTGTAATGAAGCGCCAGCCTGACAAGCTGACAATGAACTTTCACAGTGTAAGGGGCTTATTCCCTCCAGTAGATTGCCCGTTCTTTGAAGTGTGTATGAATGAGTGTCTGTCAGTATATCTATTCCACCAGCAAACATTCAGATAATACTTAAGGAAACTACAGTCTTAGAGCAGGAAGTACTGAAATATTAATTTTTTTGCTTCTCTTCACAGTTATGTCTGACTTTAGATTTGATTCGATTGTGTTTGCACACCTAGCTGTCTTTGGTGTTTGCAGAGTTGTTGCGTCAGGGAGTTTTCTTATATAGTCATCCTTGAGTTGTCTGTTGAACTTCCCCTGTTGAATTCAGGCTCCACACAGGTGATAGTAATTGAACTGACTTATTTACAAGGTTATATACAGTTCCCTGGAAGAGCTCTTTACACAGGCCTGCTTGCTGTTTCTCCTAGAAGAGATAAAAGGCAGGGAGAAGTCTAGAGGTTACTAAGCTGTACCCAAAGAGACAGTGCACACTTAATTCACTGCCTCAGAAACCAGAATACAACATGGCCTTGTTTCAGTAAAGGAGAACCAAAATGACCAGAAAAACGCCCAATTAAGAAAAGTTTAAACATTTGAATTTATTAAGTTTATGAAAGGGGGAGGGTAAGTCAAAGTGGTGTAACAAAAGTTTATAAAATATGTTTGGGGTGGAAAAAGTAGATGGAAAGGTGTTTCTTCTTCTTTCACAATGCTAGAACCCAATGTAGTAGTAGTAGTAGTAGTAGTAGTAGTAATTTATTTATACCCTGCCCATCTGACTGGGTTTCCCCAGCTACTCTGGCGGCTCCCAATCAAATACTAAAAATAGAATCAAACATTAAAAACTTCTCTAAACAGGGCTGCCTTCAGATGTCTTCTAAAAGTAGAATAGTTGTTTATTTCCTTGACATCTGATGGGAGGGCGTTCCACAGGGTGGGCGCCACTACTGAGAAGGTCCTCTGCCTGGTTCTCTGTAACCTCACTTCTCACAGTGAGTGAACTGCCAGAAGGCCCTCGGAGCTGGACCTCAGTGTCTGGGCTGAACGATGGGGGTGGAGACACTCCTTCAGGTATACTTGGCTGAAGCTGTTTAGGGCTTTAAAGGTCAGCACCAACACTTTGAATTGTGCTCAGAAATGTACTGGGAGCCAATGTAGGTCTTTCAGGACCTGTGTGATATGGTCTCGGCAGCCACTCCCAGTCACCAGTCTAGCTGCCGCATTCTGGATTAGTTGTAGTTTCTGGGTCACTTTCAAAGGTAGCCCCACATAGAGCGCATTGCAGTAGTCCAAGCGGGAGATAACCAGAGCATGCACCACTCTGGCGAGTCAGTCTGTGGGCAGTTGGGTCTCAGCTTGCGTATCAGATGGAGCTGGTAAACAGCTGCCCTGGAAACAGAATTGACCTGCGCCTCCATGGACAGTCCAAAGGGACTCCCAAGCTGCACACCTGGTCCTTCAGTTACCCCATTCAGGACCAGGGAGTCCTCCACACCTTCAATGAATCTGAATGGTGGAAGATTTGAGACAAACGAATGCAAGCACTTCTTTACACACACTTAAGCTGTCACATTTGCTTCCATGGGATACTGTTGACTGCCACCAACTCAGGTGCCCTTAAAAGACGATTAGACAAATTCATGGAGAATAATAACAGCTAATAGTTGTGATGGCTATATACTATCTTTAAGTTCAGAAGCAGTATGTCTTGGAATACCAGTTGCCTGGGAAGCATAGCAGGAGAAGGAGATTTTCCTCATGTTCTTCTTGTGGGTTTCCCCATATGCATTTGGTTGGCCACTGCAGGAAGCAGGATACTGAACCAGATGTGCCTCTGGTCTGATCCAACAGGGCTCTTCATATCCTTAGAGCAACATTGGTATGAAACAGAAGGGTTCCTTTTCTTACATTTTTATTTAGTACATTTATATCCTACCTTTCTACCTAGGAGATCAAGGTGGCGAACATAGGTCTCCTCCCGATTTTATCATCACAACAACCCTGTGAGGTAGGTGAGACTGAAGAGTGAGTGACTGGCCCAAGGCCACACAGGGAGCTTTATGGCTGGGTGGGGAATTGAACCCTGGTCTCTCAGGTCCTAAGCCAACACTTGTATCACCACACCACACAGGTTCTCACTTGTTCCTGTGTCTCTCTTCCATGTCAAACCTGCAAATGGTATGATCTCTTTAAAACTGTTGGGAAAAACTGAAAGGGGGTGTCACAAATTCCCACGCTCCTTTCCAATGCAGGCAACCCAGCACCCAACAAAGATTACTATCCAAACTCTGCTTGAAGATCTCCAATGTGGCATAGCCCACCACACCACTGGATAATTTTTTGGTGTTTATAAAATTTCACTTCCACTGTTCCTTCCAGAGGAGTCCAGGCTGGCAAATAACAAAATGTAGAATAGTACAGTCGTACCTTGGATCCCGAACGCCTTGGTATTCAGACGTTTTAGCTCCCAAATGCCGCAAACTCAGAAGTGAGTGTTCCGGTTTGGAACCCGAACAACCAACGGGGCTTCCGCAGCTTCTGATTGGCTGCAGGAGCTTTCTGCAGCCATCAGAAGCCGTGCTTTGGTTTCCGAACGTTTTGGAAGTGGAACGGACTTCCGGAATGAATTCCATTAGATTTCCAAGGTACGACTGTACTATTGGGGGGGGGGACCTATTTCAAACAACAACAATAACACTCAAAGCAATCACATATCCTCATGGTTACTAATTTCAAGTTTGCCGTGACTGGTCTCTTTCAGCCATCAAATGCCTGGGTAAATAGGAAATGTTTTTCAATTTCTGCTGAAATTTGGTGATGAAGGAGACAGACGCACCTCACCAAGAAGAACACTCCACAAACAGGGAACTGCCACTGAGAATGCCCTGTCACAGTCAACACAACTGGGCAGCAGCCCAAGCTGACACCACCAACAGGAATTCATCTGGATGATATTGGGGAAGGCACTCTTTTAGGGACTTGGGCCCCAAACCCATTTAGGGCTTTGTATGCCAGTACTAACAGCTTGAATTTGGTCTAGTAACTAACTGGCAGCCAGTGCAAAGCTGTCAGGACTGGTCCTATTAGGTTGCCCAGCTTATCAACCTTGCAGCCACATTATTGCAACCTCTGGACCATCATCAAGGGCAGGCCAGCAAAGAGTGCATTACAGTAGCATAACTGGGAGATGACATAGAGCATGGACAACGGGTTCAATTTTCAAACTGCTCTGGCTGTTCATAAATCTATCCATGTATTCAATTGAAATCTACTCTCCAGTAAGCCCATGTATATAGGTTTACACTCTGAGGCAGCAATGAGCAATTTTTTGGCTACTCCTGGGTTGTTGTTGTTGTTGTTGTTGTTGTTGTTGTTGTTGTTGTTATTTATTATCATCATCATCATCATTACATTTATACATACATACATACATACTCCACCCAGCTGACTGGGTTTCCCCATCATGTTCCCTCAGCCCTTTAAGCTTTTCCAGGACCATTCTCTATAAATTTGTATTTCTTCTGAACCTGTTCCTGCTTAATGTCCCTGTTGACTCATTCTCATAACCTTGGAGTTATGAGTTCATGGAAGCTATGGTTCTTTGCTAGCCCAGATGGATTTTCCCCCACAGTCTCTAGTGTTTGTGTAAATACAACTGCTGTTGCCAGATATGCATGGAGAAATCTTTGGCAGTGTTCATGTTTGTAAGAAAGGGTCATCCAGCTCATTAATTGCAAGCATACCTTGTAATCGTGCATACTATAGCAAGCCTTTCTATTGTGGAGCGAGGAGCACTGTGCAAAAGGGTAGCGTGCTCTCCTAATATAGGGTACGGACAACCCATGTATTGAATCATGGTAAAATCAAAACTGGAAGAATGAATGGCTAGCCCTGTGCAGAACGGTTGTGCGAAGTGGCCCTAAGCTGATATATGATCTTTAGAAGTGAAAAAGCTTTTTAACAATAGTAATATTGTTTTCCCTGCTGTTGCCCCTCTGTAGGGATCATCTGTAGTCAGACTCTGTCCCTATCCCCCCCCCTCTCTCTCTCACACACACACACACAGAATGTGCAAGGTGGTCATCTGCTTATGACGTGCAGACATTTAAACAAGTGATCTATCTAAGGGGAAACAGATTTCATTTGCCTGAATGCAAATCTGTCTCAAGCAGCCTTCCACTATCCCACTTCCTTACTCCTTCCTGCAGACCTATTCCTTCACACTCCAAGGTCTCCAAGTATCCCTATTTTCCATACAAACAGCATCCTGGTTGTATGAGTTGTACAGGAAACAAAACACACAGCATTACCGAAACATACTTTTGACCCCCAAAGTTGGAAGGTCCCTGGCCTATACAGGCACGCATCCTTCACCCGTATACAATGTGTGTTGCAGAGCTTATTCACGTAACTAAATGGATATGAGAAATTGTGTGTTGGATGGGGGGAGGCGGCAGCATACAAAGTCATCCCTAATTTGGAAGTGAACCTACGTTTACTACTATGCTGTAGGAAATCAGATGAATGGTGGTGAGTTTACCTGACAGTTTGGCTGAGAAGTTAAATCTCACTAGGATTGCCTCTTCCTGGGTAACAACAATGAAAACAAAAACAGAAGTGGTTGGTGGGCCCCATGAATTCACAGGAATCTGCCTTGCACCAAATCAGACCTTTGGGTCTACTAGCTCAGACTTGTCCACACTGATTAGTAGTAGCTGCCCAGGGTTTCAGACAGTGGTTCTCCGAGCCCAGCTTTGTGGCATTGCTTTCTCTCTAGCTTTGATGAGCTAGGCTAGTTCTCAGCTGGTTTCAAGCTGAACTGAAAGCAGAAAGTTTCAGCCGAGTCTATTTTTTCACCTACAAAAAATGCCTAACCCTTTTAGCCTAGGGAAACTGAGCTAGTTTCTTAAAGGCTAGCCCTACCCTTTTTAAATTTAAACTGATTCTCCCACTAGATAGATCAATATTTTGTGGAGCTATACACTTCACTGCTGCAATGTGCATTATTGCAGCAGACCTTTTCTGAGCCTTAAAAAAAACAAAGGGGGGGGGAGCATGAACAGCAAATGTTGATGCTGTGTGATTTTTTTTTAATAAAAAAAACAGATTGACTTGATGAACTCTCCTGTAAATGCTTAAAAAGTGATATTTGGATGTATCCTTAATGTTGTTCATGTTGTCATATAATAATAGCCAGCATCTGGGCAAAGATTAGAATGCATATAGAATGTACCTATAGTCATCTGGAAATGCAAATATATTTGCAGCCGTCACATCTGCATCCATTTAAATCACATAAGGGGTAGATTCAAATGACCAGTCAAGTAGCATTTGATAGGCGATTAATAAACTACTCACCATGTGAGCCCGGATGCCAGTCATCTAACAAGAGGTATGGACGTACGTAGTACTTAAAAGGGAACTGGAGAACAGAAGTACTTTTCTGAATTTGGGCCAAACGTTATTTTGAGGATTTCCAGTCACTTTTGTGCTTCTTTTTCTAAGGGTCCTAGGAAATAAGTCATTCAGCAACAATGTTAATTCAACAATAGTTACCATTTTAAGTTTAGATGTGTAACTGTGTATAAAAACAAGAGTATGCCACAAAATAGCTACATGGTCTAGTGCAGGGATGCAGGTAGCACTGTGGGTTAAACTACAGAGCCTAGGACTTGCCAATCAGAAGGTCGGCGGTTCAAATCCCTGCGGCGGGGTGAGCTCCTGTTGCTCGGTCCCTGCACCTGCCAACCTAGCAGTTCGAAAGCATGTCAAAGTAAAAGTAGATAAACAGGTACCACTCTGACGGGAAGGTAAACAGCGTTTCTGTCCGCTGCTCTGGTTCGCCAGAAGCGGCTTAGTCATGCTAGCCACATGACCCGGAAGCTGTACGCCGGCTCCCTTGGCCAATAAAGCAAGATGAGCGCCGCAGCCCTAGAGTTGGTCACGACTGGACCTAATGGTCAGGGGTCCCTTTACCTTTACCTTTACTAGTGCAGCCTTCCCCAATGGTCATCCCTGGGAGTTGTAGTCTTATGGGAGTTGTAGTCCAAAACATCTCAAGGGCACCTGGTTGGGGAAGACTGCTTTAGTCATAAGAGCTGGAAGAACATTTACTACTTCAGAAAATGTAATTATAAATCCTAAATGATAAATGCTGTGGGGTTTTTTGGGGGGGGGGGGTTAGTAACTTGTATCAGCAATCTGCATTTGAGAAAACACTAATCAGCTCTCTGCAACACTGATGCATTAAAGGCAATCTTGTACATTGAGTTCAGTCGGGGCTGGTTCCCCTTGTGCCCCTCAGATAAATATTACTATGAATATAGAGTTTCTGACAATAGTTTCTGTACCATGTGTCTGGACTCTTACCTCTCTGGAGGCACCATTACAAAGTCAAAATTAATCAAAAGAAAATAAAGGAAACCCCAGTGTTGATTTTCAAAACTGAAACCCAACAGAATCGCTGCTAAAATAACATAACTGCCTGATGCAAAAGCTACAAGTACAAGGAAATTCTGAGTTAGGGCAGATGCAGTAACCTTAACGCAACCCTGCCGAGCCAACCAATTGCATACATATGGTATGTAAACTAACCTGCTGCTCTGAGACTCTGTCAGAGGACCATATGTCTTGTAACGGGGAGGCAGAGGAGAGCTAAGTGTAGGGGGTATTTGAGATTGTCTCTGTTCAGAATGTCTTCATGTCTGATTGGATTACATTAACACCTTCATGCTACCGTAATATTTCCTGCTTCTTAACTCTGGTCTCCCCTTAACCCTGTACTGTTGGATTCGGTACGGCTACACCAAGTGCAACGGCACAGGGCCTTTCGCTGAAATAAATCACGCACCGCAAAACATCCTGAGCTTACATAAACATTTGATTGTAGGCATTTTCTGTCAAGTTGCCTTTTTTTTCATAAAGGCGAGCATATATTATCATGCCCTTCTGCAAAAGCCAGAAGTCCTGATTTTGATTCCATCACCTGCCCGCCCGGAACCTCAGAGTGTTTCTAGCTCGGAAGAAACTCTATATTTTGTCCTACCGGATGTGGCAAGGGGCTCTACAGTGTATGTCAGGCTTGAGCTGCAACATTTCTCAGCTTTGTTCTTTCCACCACTTCGGCTATCCTCTGGACAATTCGGCGCAGATTAACACAGCCCATTTTCCTGTAAGCAGTAACACAAACCAAGATGTGTCTTTTACTCCATTAAATATTAATTCGCATCATTTAATATTAAAGAGGTTGCATTCCTACTGTTCCCCCTCCTTCCCCCCACACTTCTCCTCTGATCCATACAACCCATTTCTGAGTGTCTCAAATATATATATATATATATATATATATATATATATATATATATATTACAAGGCCCATTGTATGAGGGGGGGAAAACATTGTTAATTCTCCAAGGAGGCTGAAGATGCCAATTGGATCAGTGACCTGCTTCAGCCGCACACACAGAAGAAACATACTGAACAAAACGCTGAGGAGGAAATTGTTCATCAATTGAGAACACACAGCAAGATGCCAGCTTATACCAGAATACCTATAGCACAGCCACAGAATACACCTTAGATATATAATATATGCTGTAAGAAATGGGTGGACATGCCTAGGGATGTTGGAGAATTGCAACAAAAACTGAAACGGGATCAGAAATTGCTGGTGTTCGCTCATTTGTCCCATGCCGAGAATGGAAAGCAATCCAGTGAACACAATTTGTGCTTGCAGTTGCTGTTGCTTTCATTCTGTGAATGATACGTAGTCTGTTACTTTGCCCCCACCCGCCTCCATCGGCATTGCGTTTCCCTTGCAGTGAAATGAATGGGGGTGGAAGGACACGATGAAAAACACAGTTTACAGGATTTATGGAATTAATTACTCGTGTAACTTTGCCACAGGGTACAGCAAAATAACGTGGTTTTTGGTGGAAGGCGAACTGCAGTGGGACAGAAACAGTGCTACATGCAATGAATACAGGGCAGAAAGAAAGCGCTGCCTTCATCCATCCCTATTCAGGCTGCAGATTTGTCAGAACTACCCTTATTTTTTTACTGGAACTCCATGATCTATCCATGAAGCCTGCTCTTAAAACGAAGCAGAGTGTCTTAAGATGATATTTTTTAGTATTTCTCTTTGGGGATTTTAGACCTAAGTGCATTCAATAACTTTCATGAAAAAGCAGGATATAAAAATGAAAATAAACAAACTGTTGAAGAACTATTACTGAGTCTTTCCACATCCCCAACCTCCCATGTTTCTGGACAAAACCCAGTGTATGCTTTGAAATGGGATGACAAATGCTTTTTCACATCTGTACTGAATCATGATAATATTAGTAAAATCAAAGGGCCCTGGATACCTAAGACATCCCCTTAACTTTCAAATGGGCAGGGGAGCAGGAAGAACAGAAAAGCAGGCACCACCATTTCCTCTTGGGTTAATAAGAAAGATTCCTAATTGAGGATCCATTAGTACTTAACAAAATTTGATAGGCTTCAATGTACATATGATGGCAATGTATGCCAATTAACTCCCACTTTTCTAATGCACCTCCATTCACTCACTCTTGTGGCCTATAGGCCGATGGAGGGGGATAAATGAGGAGTTCTCTCAGATTTGTTGCCAACAACAGATGGTGCTAAGAGCCCAGGCAGTGAGTTGGCAAATCCCTCTCCCTCCCATTTCCTCGTTCCCCAAGCTCTGTAACCAATTTAGCCTTTGGAGCTGGCATTGCTCCGACCATTCTGACTCAATTCCCAACCTAGGCTTGCTAGCATGCTACTCAATATGCTACTGGTTAGCCTGAGGACTGCTAATCATGGATTCTTTCAAATGCTATGAGAATCAATTAGCACTGGGGGTGGGGGAAGGAGAAGAAGAATTAAAGGCCATGCCCTTAATAAGCAAATCCGAGCAGAAAGAGATCCCTTGTTTAAATACAGTGTCTTCCCAGGATGCTGGAGGTTGCGAACTGCATCGCTCAATACAGTTACCAGCACAGCCACTCTATGGTTTTTCTTAATAAGGAGCGAAACTTCTGCAACACCTTTCCTGGGTCTGGTTCTTCCATTCAAATTGAAGTTTGCTTTGTTGATTGGTCCCAGTTTATAGATGCATATATTTATTTCTCCCCTGGGGTTACAGAACAGCTTTCTTGGCATCACGCAGATTTTGGGAAGGCCAGGGATGCTATGGGGAGAGGAAAAGAGATGCTGTATTAAAAGCAATTAGCTTTAACCAAAGAGTTAAGGCAAGCTTGTTGGCTGAGAAGTGAAGAAACTTCACCTGGCAGGGTTGCTGCGTCAAAGGGGGAAAATACTGTAACTATGGATACAGCGGCTAACTGAAATATAATTCACCCACCAAAAAGGCCCGAGCAAAAGGAAACAAATCACTTTGCCACCAAAGCCTTGGATATCAAACTCCCGGCATTAGGCCAAAAACGGAAACCCTTTCAACGGAGAGACTGACAGGCACGTAAATTTCAACAGAAAAATTTGCAGCATGAATGTCTCTTTTTTAGTGTTGTGTTTCTCCTGAGAGACTTTGTGTGTACAATAGGATGTTTTCTCGTGGATTTTTTCAGCTCCATTTCAGACACAAAAGACAGCCTGCTCCCCTTCAAGTTCTCAAAAGCTTCATTCAGAGCAGCATTCAATAAAATCTGAAATAGTGGAAGCGCAGATACGTTAGAAGATTCTGAATGGAGAAAAATATGAGATGACGGCTATTGGGATGCCATAAAGTTACACAGGGAATTCTCTGTCTAATTCTAAAAGATGGCAACTCATAGATTTGAAGTTTTGCATTTTGGCATACATAAATAAAAGGTCACAAGGTTGACTCCATACCCCTACTTTTGAGTCAGTGCAGCACAGCTGAATAACTGCAATGCCTGCATTGATGCTACTTGGCAACTGAAATTTTATGATTTTATTGTTTTCTTTGTGCTGTATATCACCCTGAGAACTTCGGCTGAGAGGCAGGCAAAAAAAAATCTAATTGATAAAAATAAATAATAAAATGGGTCCAATTTAGTGAAGGTGAACAAATCACTGTCTCTCGGATTCAGTTTGTATCAATGCCACTGGAATCTCAAGCTCTGAAGGCACATTAAAGAATTGTAAAGGACTTGGCAAGGCAAAGATGATTAAGGGGCTGAAGCAACTTGTTGACAAGAAAAGGCTAAACCACATGGGAACAGTTTTTGTCAGGGTCACAGAACAGTAGGGAAAGGTGCAGCTTCCACTGCCTTCACATTGCATTCTTGAATATAATCCCACATTTTTGGTATCTTTCTTTTAGGCAAACAAACTGATATAGCTGCATGCTACATATTTAATGTAGCGTATGGTTTGGCCTAAGGGACGCGGGTGGCGCTGTGGGTTAAAGCCTCAGCGCCTAGGGCTTGCCGATCAAAAGGTCGGCGGTTCGAATCCCCGCGGCGGGGTGCGCTCCCGTTGTTCGGTCCCAGCGCCTGCCAACCTAGCAGTTCGAAAGCACTCTTGGGTGCAAGTAGATAAATAGGGACCGCTTACTAGCGGGAAGGTAAACGGCGTTTCCGTGTGCGGCTCTGGCTTGCCAGAGCAGCAATGTCACGCTGGCCACGTGACCCGGAAGTGTCTTCGGACAGCGCTGGCCCCCGGCCTCTTTGAGTGAGATGGGCGCACAATCCTAGAGTCTGTCAAGACTGGCCCGTACGGGCAGGGGTACCTTTACCTTTACCTTATGGTTGGGCCAACAGTGCAATTGATTGGCAGTATAGTGGTACCTCAGGTTAAGAACTTAATTCGTTCTGGAGGTCCGTTCTTAACTGAAACTGTTCTTAACCTGAGGTACCACTTTAGCTAATGGGGCCCTCCCACTGCCACCACGCTGCCGCTGCACAATTTCTATTCTCATCCTGAAGCAAAGTTCTTAACCCAAGGTACTATTTCTGAGTTAGTGAAGTCTGTAACCTGAAGCATCTGTAACCTGAAGCGTCTGTGACCTGAGGTAGATTCTAGGCAAAGAAAGGCAAGGCCTTCTTCCACACAAAACAAAATGAATCCCCAGAATTCATTCTCATAAGATGTGATGGTGGCTGGACAGCTCTACAAGTGGATTAAACAAATCCACAGAGTGTGGGGCTATCAATGGATGTTAGCTACATGCCATCACCACTGAGGCCTAGGGGTCATGGGGCTATTGCTTTCATAGTCTATTTGTAGGCTTCCTAGAGGCATCTGTAAAAGAGGATGATGGACTAGATGGGAAAGCAGGGGTCTTCTAATGCTTGCCCACTTCTAATAAGGTGGAATAACACTACTATTTTAAATCTGGCCACATGTCTGCTGTGCTTGCACGCCATGATTCCAGATATGGGCTGGCATCTCAACTGGGGACAGTGTAGCTCCCAATCTGTCTCTATGAAACACATGGCATGTAAAATTGGTGTCGATGAAAACCTGGGGAGAGGGTCCAATAGGTTAATGAACTAGGTCACACGGTTTCAGCCCATCTCTAACAAAATCCTGGAAAACAAAATCTAGGTGGATAAATGTCACATTTGGGGACATTAAATTAAACAGTAGTCCCAGTGAACAAAGGAATTTGCCAAAGAGCAGCCAGATTTGGAAAGTGAACCATTATGCTCACAGAACGCAATATGCAAAATTCCAATGCAATATGTTTTCAACAAAAGGAAGAGGTCAGAGAGTGTAACTTCTAGCATGACTTTGCACAGAGATTTGGGCCTAGTCTATTAATCAGAAGCAAGGGGTAAAGGCAATGCCCCATGTTCATAAAAGCTCAGTGTTATAAATAATAGCAATGCTGATGCTTCAATATACAAAGAACTCAATGAATGCAATGGTCATATCTTTGAACAGTGAAATTTCTTCTACTTTAGGGCATGAGCTCAATCCCAGAAGCCCTCCATTTTAGTCAATAGCAAAAAAACTATAGTTTTTACTTTAAGTGCTCTGTGAGGGGCAATTCATATGTTGCTTTTTGTCAGTCAACACACCACTATTGAGAGTGATATCTGCGCCTAAACTTCCAGAGAAACATAATGTGTGATTGCTTCTCTGCCAGTGTGTATACTGCAGGGCTCCATATCGATACTGAAAACACTCCATTATCACAGATGGATATATAGTCCCTATGCTGGAACAAAGAACACTGAAATTATCTTCTGATTCGAAAATCCATCATATCTCATTATGCAGAGTCACAGAGTTGCATGAGATGGCACCTTAGTTTTGTCATTGATACAGCATGGACCAGATTGCAGCAGCCAGACTGAGGGGAGTCTCAGTGGACCTTTAGGATGGTCTGTCTTCAGGGAGTAATGCAGTCCAAAGGATTCCAAGTGATGCTGAAGGCTGACCCGGGACATATTCTAGTTGAAATGTGGAGCTCAAAGCAGCATACCAATTGTATGCTCTCAGCAGCCCTGTGTGGCAGGTTAGGCTGATAGGCTGCCCAAGTGTCACCTAGTGATGAGTGCCATGGCTCAGTGGGGATCTTAAACCTGAGTCTCCGGGTCCCCCTCCAATGCTCTAAGCACTACTACACACTAACTCACTTAAAGAACTGTAAGTCCATCCAGCCTGCTTAGAGAGCTCTGAAAAAAGATGGAAGGGAAGTTCCTTTGGGAACATGTCTCACATTCACTTACCAGATACATATGTGGATCACCTTGGTATGCTATGGGGACTTTAACTCAGTCTGTGGGTTTCTGTTCCCTCTTCTTCCAATCAGCCCCTTCCAACACTCTCTGCAACTGTTTTGGTGGGTTATATATAGAAATAATGAAGAAGGGGGGGGGGAAACCCTCAAAATACCTTCTCAGTAACTGTCTTGCTGCTGAGGTCTGATAAACAATGGGACTATTAGCAAGAACGCATTATCATGCCTGGTGATATTTCATAGGGTATTTGACAATCCATAGGGGCTGCTTCTGCTGCTCCATAAATAAGATATACTATTTAATGGGTCTCTTTTATCATACACATCATGGTGAATCTACAAGAACATCACTTAACTTGGCCTATCCATCTTTCACCCACCACGTCCTTACAGACATCAACAAACTGAAATAACATGTTGGATTTTCTATTATGAATATGTATTTTTGTACTTTACATGCTCAATTTTGCTTCCTCCCCATCAGGTCGGGTAGTGCCCGATATATTATGAAGAGTGATTGACTGAGGGAGTGTAGTTCTCAGACACCTGAGGGGTTATGTAAAACACTGTGGAACCAAGTGATTGTGAGCTATAGTCCACACACTTTAGCTGTAAATTTACCCCGTCAGCTAGGTACACTGGAAATACATATTATGCTAATACTCTCTTGCCCTCCCTCAAGAAGCTCCCTCTGCAGAGATGCACTGTACCTACGACATGCCATGTTTTCTCAGATACAGTTTTGTTATACATAAAACAAGCCAACATGCAAATTTGAATATTCCGTTCTATCAACCCATTAGTTATGAACTCATTAAAATAATGCATCAAATGAACTGTGATTCAATGTTTTAAGGCCAAGGGATTGGGCGTTTTGCAACCACAAACTAATAAACTTCTATAGCTTTTCATGGCAATGTACCTCTGCTGAAAATAGCTCTAAACTTGCTCTTCAGATTAGTATAAATGAATTCTTGCTATATTGGTTAATGTCAATTTTTGTATCAATTTTATTTTACTTTTTTATATATATTTTGCAAAGTCTTCTGATCATTATTATCGTTTCTATGTACAGCCTGCCTTTGATTTCAACAGGGCCTCAAGACAGCTTACAACTCATCAGATTTGGCTCTGATCCACTGGCTCTGAGATGCCAAGGGTTGAACCCAGGACTTTCTGCCTGCAAAGAGATTACAGTCTCTTCCCATGTATGCATGTAAAATAGTACACAAGAATACAGTGGTACCTTTGTTCTCAAACAGCTTAGCTGCTGAACAAATCAGCTCCAGAACGCCGCAAACCCGGACGTAAGTGTTCTGCTTTGTGAATGTTTTTTGGAAGCCGAACGGATGCTCCTGCAGCCAATCCGAAACCATGCCTTGGCTTTCGAATGGTTTCGGGTGTTGAACAGATTAAGTTCAAGAACCAAGGTACTACTGCATACTCATTACAGCACTAAAGCTTTCATGCTCGCTTCCTGAGAAAGTTATGACTATTTGCCCCACATCTTCTGCAGTGAAGACAGGGACAAATAATTCATTCAGCTTTCTTGCAGTCTCCTTACCTTTATTTAGCACATCTTTTACTCGCTATTCATCCAATAGGCCAACAATCTCCCTTTCTAGTTTCCTGCTCCTGACGTATTTAAATAAAGATTTCATTGTTGTTGCTGCTCCTAATGGTTTCAGAAACATAGTCCTCAGATTCTATTTTTGCATCTCTCATGGCAGTCACAGGGAACCTGTGGCCCTGTGGTGATGTGTTTCAACCACAATATGTAGTCCAGGGCCTGATTCAGTATCTCAGAAAAAGACTCAATTCGACTTGGACCAATTTGGAAAGTGCCTATTTTGGCTCAGATCTGCCTGGCTTCAGAAAATATGAAGATGCCAATATATATATATATCAGTAGCTCTTGAAACGTCTACCTCAACTGTCGGAAGTATTAAGCCTCTGAATATTAGCTCCAGGAAATGACAAGTGCTGTTCAAGCTTTCCATAGGCATCTGGGTGGCCACTGTGAGAACAGGATGCTGACCAAGATAGGTCTTTGGCCTGATCCAAATGGCTCTCTTCATGTTCTTATTTGGATTCAGATTCTAACGTATTTTGGGTACTAAATAATAGAAAACCACAGAAGAAATTGTAGACTTTAGAGAAGAGAATAAATAGTTTCATTCGTATATATTGTTCCACAATTTAAAACTACTGTCATGGGCATTTATCTCTCTCTTTGCTTCACCTTCTATGTAGGAGACCCCTCCCATCCCACATAATTCAGTTTGGCTCACTACCTTCCATACAACACTTTAAGCTATTTATCTTCAATCATACACCCCAGGGCTCCATTTTAATATTGTTACGTTAAGTTCTGAGGAATAAAATACTGAGGTGCATAGCTCACCTGGTGGTACAGATTGACCTGAGATATAAAGTTATATCATACAACCTGATATTTAAAGCTGGAAAAGCAAATAATCTGTAAGCAAAAGTTTTCAGAAGTCTGAGAATGTTCAACTACATCCAAACCATACTACGGCTCTCAATCCACAATTAGTTTATCATAGCGGCATGAGGAATCTTTTTCATCTATACAGCCACAGTACAAAGTGGATTACTAGACAGTTTGGCAAACTTACATAGCAATCAGTGAGAATCCTTAAGAAATGGTTTCTAAATTAAAAACACAGTTGTGATGGTGAACTTAAAGAATCAAATGATGACAGTAAATAAAATTCTAGGTCAAGGTCACAATCAGTAAAGTCTAAAATATAAAGTCTAAAAGGGTTGTACTGTATGACTTCCAGGGTTCCTTCCAAATATATGATTCTGTGAGTATTGTTCTGATCCATTTTGCTGCAAAAGGTGTCTTTAGATGGACCTTTGGATAGTGTTGAATTACAAACTAGTTTTTTTTTAAGTACATAAAAAGCAATGAGTAGGGTAGTTCCCCTAAACTCTTACCTCTTCCAAAGCCACTGGCAGCATGTGTGGCACAGCTACATACCAGATAATAACATGGTTCTGCCAATGTGGCAAGAGCAGAGCTTAGGAGTCACGTCTATTATACCGTATCCTAGAAGCTGATGCTTCAGTGCAGTTGCTCACAGGACTGGAATTCCTTTATGGTCTTGACTGGGGGAGGGGGAAACCTAGGGCACTCCAGATGTTGCTGAAATACAACTCTAACCAGCAAGCATGGTCAATGGCTAAGGATGATTGGAGTTCTAGTGCAGTAACAACTGGAAAATCAAGATGAAGGGTTGGGTAATCACAGGACCTGGAGCCAAATGTGGTCCTCCAGGCCTCTCTAGCCACTTCAGGACTGTCTTCAGGCCATATCGCCTCCCAGACCTGCTCTGTGTCCACTCCTTGTTGCTGGATTTTGCATGGCTGGAATGTGTCCTTGGATCTTTGGTCCAGGGCTGGAATGTGCCCTGATGTCTCTTGCTTGCCCAGATGGAGGATGCTGAGGTGTTTGTGTGCATCTATTGTAGTAGTCTCATTGCTGAGCAACGATGTGCAGAGCTCAATAGAGTGGGAAGCCAGCCAACCAGAAGAGTCTCTGAGGTGTACTTTCCAAGAGGCAGAAGGCAGCATCCAAAGTCCTAGGGCCAGGCAACTAGCAATCCATGTGGTCAAACAGTCTAGGGGTCAGGGAATCTAATGATCATGGGGTCAGGGGTCAAGACAAGCAGGAAGCAGCAAGGTAGGGTCAGGAAATCCAATCACTGTAACCAGCATCTGACTGCTGCTGAAAGCTCTGCTGAAGAAGGCTCCAGCCATCTAGTTCTCACCAGCGCCTTCTCCTCTGTGTCCTTGAAGGCTGAACAGCTGCAGGTGAAGTCACTCTGCCTTCTCCTCTCCCTTCAGGGTGGCTATTCAGAAGGTGAAGCTGACTTCTAGCCCATGGCAACTGGGTGCAGAATATATGTGTGTATAAAAAGAAGAGTCACATTCATTGCTCTGCCCATTTTTGCCCATTACTGGCACGCCCATGAGGGCTATGATGTTTCCCAAATTTTGGGGGCAGAAGTTGGCAAAGGGTGATACTGAATGGGTTGGAAGAAGAAGGGTGAGGGATGGCATGCTATGTGCAAAAGAATGTAAAAAAACAGCACTGTTATATCAGACCAAAGGCCCATCTAGTCCAGGGTCCTTTTCTCACAGGGGCCAACTAGATGCCCAAGTGAAGCCCAGGAGCAGGACCTGAGCTCAACAGTGTTCCCCTCACCAGCAGCTGGTATTCTGTGGAAGTAGAATAAAGCCACAAAGGGAAGCTCTGGTTGGTGCCCTATCTACCATCCCATTGACTCCACCTGCCCCACTGGCCTTTAACTGCTTGCGAATAAATAAATAACATTCAGGGGGAAATAATCAAATGTATATGGAGATAAGTTAATATTGACAAATTGTCCTCCACAAATGTGATGCTCTTTTGTGCTCTCCCTCCCTCCAAATTTCTCTACAAGCGTCGTGCCAGGGCTTCTCGTCAAGCCATGACTCTCTGCTCCATGCATCAATTGGGGTAATTGGGAATAAGCCAAAAGCGTGTCTGTGCTTCCTTTCATTGCCTGCAGTGCTCCTTTTGAACTACATGTTCAAGTGCTTCTTATTCATTTCCCCCCTCACAAACATACAACCTGAAATCCCAGATCAGTTCTGAAGCCTCAGGATTAGAAGCCAAAACTGAGCTGGTATTTGAGGATTCATATGGTTTTGAGCCATTTTTATTTTTCACTGCTAAAAAACAACAGCAACAAGAAAACACTCCTGACATATAAACTCCTAACAATTTCTGCATTTTATCTTGACATTAGGCATAACTGAGACAGAGTAGTCTCAACCTGCCGATAATTCCCATTTTACAAAAGCAGAAGCTGTATTATAATGGGAGCATACAAATAAGAGCAGTTTCCTGCCTCCTTGTATTTCAGATGCAGAGCAGATAAAAAGCTAGATTCAAACTGATAGTTCTCATCAGGGAATGAACATTAAAAAGCTTAGTGTCTAAGGCAGGCTAAAGAAGAAATGCCTTTAAAAGAGGGGCTCTGACAAGAATTGCATCTGCAAAGGAATGCGCAAGCACAATCCTGCACATGTTTACTGAAAACTTAGTCCCACTGTGCACCTCAGGGTGGATAAGTGTGCAAAGGGTCACAGTCTTAGAGACCCAAGTGCCAACAATTGTTGTGATGTTTAATAATATAGATTAGAAGGTGTTGTGCTGGATTACTGCTACTTGTTCTCCATGGGGCTGCCCTTGAAGACGGCCCAGAGGATGGTACAGAATGCAACAGCCTGAATGTTGATGGGCATTTCTGCAGGACACCATAAAACACCAGTTTTCAAAGGCCTGTGCTGGCTGCTTTTTTGTCACTGGGCTGCCAGGTTTTGGCATATAGAGAGCTAAACAGCTTAGGACCCAGTTATCTGAAGGAGCTCCTCTGCCCATAACATAAACAGCCTTGATATCTTGTTAGATGAAAGGCAGTATAGAAGCATAGGGAATCCTTCCACACACATGGTGTACAGAAGCAAGCTGTGGGCTCCTGTACTCTCCCACAACGTATAGATAGATGATAGATAGATATAGATATAGATAGATAGATAGATAGATAGATAGATAGATAGATAGAAGAACCCCAACCACCCAACTGAGTTGCCCCAGCCACTCTGAGCAGCTTACAACATAATATAAAAACACTGTGAGACATCAACCATTAAAAATTTCCCCATACAGGGCTGCCTTCAGATGTTTTCAGAAAGTTGTGCAGTTGTTTATCTGAAAGGAAGGTGTTCTACAGGGCGGGCACCACTACCGAGAAGGCCCTCTGCCTGGTTTCCTGTAACTTCACTTCTTTCAGTGAGGGAACCACTAGAAGGCCCTCAGAACTGGCGGCCTTAACTGCGAGCCAGAGCTCATGTTCCTTCAAAATGCAGCCATACATGGAGATGCTGAGGACCAGACCTGAGACCTTCTGCATGCAAAGTAGATGCTCTGCCACTGAGCTGTGGTTCTCCCCCTCCCCCAAACAGGCCATCTGTATGTGGTCCATCTGTAAATAAAAAAGGGGGAATACATGCTTTCTTCCCATGATAGTATCAACAGTGGTGAGTGTAAATCTTTCCCCCGCTCCTAAACTGTTTTTGGAGGAGTGAAGAATAAAGTGATGGGGAATCCACTTCACCCCAGTAATGTGAGAAGGGGCCCTTAATCTGGTGGTTTTTGTTATCCTTAAATTTTCAAGGGCACTGTCATATGAAACCTGACCAATTTGAGTAATTGTTGGATGTACGGATTTTTTTTTGAAATTTAGCTACTTCTTAAACTGCAAAGCATCTTCCATATCCACATAGATATTTTTAGGTGACTTTTTTGTAATATGGCCCAAGTGCTGTTGCAAATTATTTCCTTCCTTTGTTTTTCCCCTCTCTCTCTTCATGAAACATCTGAGCATTTGCTATTTGCCTTTAAAGCTTTGAAGCTCATATGATAGGAGAATCAAATTTTGTTTCTGCCGGCAATAAATCAAGTGCTTAGTTCTCAAAGTATTATTTTTAAGACCAGTGAGAAGAATTTGGCTACTCTCTCTGGCAAATGCTCTTATTTGTATCATGTGCAGATCAGGCAACTCATCCATCTAGCTCTGTAATGTCTACACACTGACTGGCAGCAGCTCTTTCAGATGGAAGTCTTTCCCAGCTGTACTTTAAGATGTCAGGGACTGATTCTGAGACCTTTTGCATGCAAAGTTTGTATTCTGCCATTGGGCTGCTCTGTCTTGCCAAAATAGAAGAGTCAGAAGCGGGGGCTGCAACAGGATCAAAGCTATGGTTTGTTGGAAGAGTATTTTTTTATTGCAAATAAATATTACCGTTAGAGATCAATAATGTATAAACAGCTTTATGATATATGTCAGTTGCACCTTAGTGCCATATAATAACAGTTAGATTCTGCTATCCACCACCATCAGTGACTTCTTAAAAATGCTTTTAAGAATTTTCCCAACCAAAAATGTAGAATCTTTTTAAAATATTTTTCTTCAGTGGAAATGTGTTGGAATTCAAAAACTGTTTCATTATTTTTTCTCCAGAAGGCCTGTAATCTTGGCAAGTCCCTGACTTCCACATACTGCCTCAAAAATACAGTAGTAGAAAGAGCAATACCCATCTTGAATATTGCCACATTGACTTATAGAACTGTGCCCTTGAGAAAAAGACTCAGAGAAAAACGGAGAGCCATGTGGTGACAAAAATGAAATAGAACTGTCATCTAGCAGTTCTTCATAGTCCATCAAGTAAACTATTAAAGATATAAGAAGAGGCACAGTGTGCTCGGGCAAAGGTTGTTAAACCACTACTCCAAGGGCAGGTCACAGCACATTGCTAAAGATTGTTAGTAAAAGATAAACCAGTTTTCTCTATGAAACCTGACACCGCCAGTTCCCAGCCTCACCTTTAATGCTATGTGCTTGCAAACAGGGAGCCAGCTGGATAAAGTAATATTGTAAGACCTTTCAGAGAGCAATTGTACTTCAAGTTCAGGATATTTTGCATTAAAGAAGCTTCACAACCTTGTCGTACTGTTGGACTTCTTACTTCCTTTAGCTCACGTATCTTAGCCTTACTGTAATTTAAATAAAGGCGTTTTAGTTATATATTAGAATTTCCAGCTGTTCACAGCTCCGAAAACTCAAACAGGCAAATACTCTTTGCCATGTAAATTCAACAATTCAACAGCTTCAGAATGTAACAAATATTCAGCCTCAAACCCTATTAGAAAGCTAAGCCAGATTGAATTATGTGTCTTCCACCCAAATCTTGCTTAAAGGACAAGGTAGAAGAAGAAGAAGAAGAGTTTGGATTTGATATCCCGCCTTTCACTCCCTTTAAGGAGTCTCAAAGTGGCTAACATTCTCCTTTCCCTTCCTCCCCCACAACAAACACTCTGTGAGGTGAGTGGGGCTGAGAGACTTCAAGGAAGTGTGACTGGCCCAAGGTCACCCAGCAGCTGCATGTGGAGGAGCGGAGACGCGAACCTGGTTCCCCAGTTTACAAGACTACCGCTCTCAACCACTACACCACACTGGCTCACTACACCAAGGTAGGCTCTGAGGGAGCAGAAGTAGGCTGAAACTTAACAACTAGAGCTAATTGGAGGCAGGATTCAGGGTGTAAGTCAAGGGTCAAAAGGAAGTAAGTACTCCTAGTGTGTGACACCAGTTGTCAGCAGTCAGGAGAGGTATGCACAAAGAACCAAGTAGCAAACTGGGTCTGGGGATTTAGAGGAGATGGGAACCTGCAGAGCAGGCATATGGAGTCATTGGACTGCAACTCCCATCACCCCTGGCAATTAGCCATGCTGGTTGGAACTGATGGGAGTTGGAGTACAACAACACCAGGATGGGGAATCCTCTCCATCTCTGCTGCAGAACAAAGATTCAGAAGTCTGAGCTGTTAGCTTTTGTATGTGCAAAAGCCTACACAACATGTATTAGAAGCTTGTTCTAGTCAGTTACACTGAGAATTATAATGTTGCTTCTGCAGTAATTTGGACAGCCCAAGTGCCTTGGGGTATCTCATAGACTATTGAAACAGAATGTCCTCACCTTCTACCAGTTTCCCAGACTCTCAGGCTCTACTCAGTTATGTTCCCAAGAGGATAGAGTTTCAAGCTGTTGGGAAGTTTCCAAATATACTTCTCTCTCTAGCTCACAGCCACAACTATTGGGAGGGCACCACCAATGATCTTATGTAACATGATGAAACATAGAAAAGGATACTATTGCTGAGGTGCATCGAGTCTGGGCTGCTTGAATCTTTATGAGTCACATCCAAAATCCAGTGTCTTTCATTACCCCTGGAAGACTAGTTGTAGCTAGCGTAAACAGTGGGGAGTCTTGTGACACCTTAAAGACTAACAAATTAATTATGGCAGAAGCTTTCATGGGTCATAATCTACTTCATCAGATGCATACATTGCCATCCTAAATTGGCAGATATATAAACATGGGGGGGGGGGCAGGGGGCCAGATGGTAGCAGTAAGATCAGAGGGGAATGAAATGCAAGGAATACAAACATCTGACCTATCAATGTAAAAACAAAAACGATATGGTGAACATTCTTAGAGTTCTTTGAATGCAAAAATAAGATAGCCAAATGTTACTGGTTGTAGAGAAACGAGGAAATGCTCATCTATCAAACATCAAGCATAACTAATCAGTGCCTGCTTTCATTTGAAACACTAGAAATAGTTCTCCCCATGTCTGAAAGTGGCTGAGACAAGTTTGAGATCCCCCCTCCCATACCAGAAAAACTAGGACCTCCTCCTCCTTCTGCAAATCCATATTTGGATATATATCTCTTCAAGTTCTCTCCATCACTTTCTGTTACTCCCTGCTTCCACATAAGCCCTGCAGTTAGTTTTAGATTGTCCACATATCACATAGGTGGTCATACCCTTGGTCTTTAAAAATTATAGGGATCCACATGAGAACTGCTACACACTTGGACCTTCTTATACCCCCCGTAATTTCACAATAAGCTTCCTTTAAATATTCCCAAACACCATATTTCATCACTTCCACCTCATTGCACCAACCCTGTTCCTCACAAAAATAGCAAACTTCATTACATGTTTCCATAGCTTGATCATCTAATAACAGTCTCTTGTCCAATATCACCGTAGTGGATATCTCAATTGTTTAACCATGCATTGAGCATTCTGTACAGCAGGAATGGAGAACCTGCAGTCTCTCAGATACTGTTGGACTACAACTCCCATCATCCATGACCACTGGCTCTGCTGGAAGGAGCTGATAGGAGCTGGAGAACAAAGACATCTTGAGGGCCATGGGTTCTCCATGCCTATCATAAAGGTTGGGTCATCCATTTCAAAACAGGCACATTAGGACAGGTAAACAATAGATTTGCAACAGTGATCATGTGTGTGGAAAGCTTCTGTGAAGTTATTAAAAAGATTAAATGGATTAAACCAAGGACCAGAACTGAGTATCTTAGGAAGCTACTGTGGCTTTCAGAGACTCCATTGACACTGTCTGATTCCCAGCAGAACTGAAAGTTATAGGTCATCCCCAGTTATGCCCCAAATAGCCATATATCAAGGAGCAGTGTAGTATTTTCAGAATGAGTGAGTTCGTCTTGCATATTTGCAGCAGCAAATCAGTGGGGTAGGGTTTTTTTAGCGATGTAACTTTTCTCTAAAGATACATATTTTTCTTTGGTTTCTCATGAATGCCTCAAGCCCAGCCTGCTAGTCAAATGACCTTGACATTATCGAAAGGGCTCTGACACACATCTGGGGAACAGAAAACACTTCAACAGATCCATTATGTAGATCAAAGCAGAACTCACTTCTTTTGCCATGAAAGAGGGATAGAACACTTGGTAGAAAGAAAACATTTTCTCTGGGTTAAATTAAAAGTAAAGATTTTCAAAGCAATTTCACATGCATGTAGTCATGGTGTGGGTATAGTGGTCTAACATCTACCAGCTGAAGACAAACTCGAGGTCTTGTGTTGCCTACAAGATATGATTGTGTTTCTTTTGATAAGTTGAAGTTTGGGGAGGATGTATCTCAAAGTTGCTGTAAATCTGTTCTAAAGAAAACCAGAGCAGACGTCTGCTGTCTAGAATTTCTGCAGCAAATATTAAAAACATTTTATGATGCATTCTCATAATATCTTTCTCACCCCACACATTCCTATCATTTTCCTGAGTTCTGACATTTGATCTTTGCAGTACAGGGAATGGTTCAGAGCAGCTTCTGAAAACCATTGCCCTTTTCTTGGCTCATGGGTTTCTTTGTGAAACAACGCATGTAAAGAGGTCTGCAGTGGAGCCAACAAGCTGTGCAGAAGCTTGTCGTTCCTGACACCTTGACAGGATCAGGAAACACCAGAAAGGTGTTGCACAAATGCACCAATGAGGTTTAAATAATGATAGTGCTTTTGAACCATCTGATGCTCCCAGCCAATCCTCCCCAATTCATGTCAGGTACAAGATGTAGAGTGTTGTAATAAATTTAATGACTCCAAGTGGGTAATAGGATATCATACAAAGTGTTTGTTGGGAGGCTACATCTTCCTAGATACTCGGGACCACCATAGTGTAATTCTTCTTATGCTGTGGTGAACTGCATGTGGCAATCTTTGCCTGCGCAAACTACAACTTGCTGTTTCTATAGCCACATTCTGGATAGCATTGGAGTTGCCTAACAAGTTGGCAAAGCTTATTGCGTCTGGTGGAACCTAATACTATGTAATGATAGCTCTGCTAGCACAGCAGTGGTCCACATCAGGACATTTGCATAATGTTGACTGTCACTTAATGATCCATAGGCCAATATTATGCTTGGTGTTTGCATATGTTAGAATGCTGGTGCCAGTGTTCACTAATGCTCACAGTTGTCCTAAAAGTTACATGTGTGTAAAAAGCGTATTTGCATGTGGCCATTGGTTTGGGCTTCATCTTTAATACAAATGTCTTTCCCCACTCAAATCAAGCTGTGTTAATTAAGTAGGTGAGGAGACAATGTTCACCTTATTCAGGAGCACCCACAGCATGGCCACATCTCTTGGCCTGATTGAAGGCTACACAGCTAACTACATTATCTGTTAGGACAGTTATATTCTCTCATATGACAATGACTCCCAATATGTAGTCACAGTCTTCTGGGGGAAGGAAAAAAACAGCAATTACCGTGCAGCACTCGAATCTGCCTGCCAACAGCAGAACAGTGATTTGTGAGACACATCAAGAGCTTCTGGCAAGATCAATCTACCAAGATCCCTCTGATAGAGGAATAATGAGTTGACAAAGACCAATGTTCAGTTGGGTCCAAGCCCAATAAGATTACTGTACAGCATCATCAATATTGTCTGTGTTTGGAACTGACACAATCAGAATGGAATCAATTGCATTTTCCACAGCACTGTCACACATGATTTTTAACTTTGGCTCACAGCGGTGTGGAGGAGCTTGCAGATGTTGGCAGATTTTTTGCTAACTTATGGAATGTCATTATTAAGTAGGAACTGCGCAGTACAGTAATTTGCAGTTCTGCTGTGTTCCCTTGTATGGTCTCTCGTTTGGAGGAGGGAGGCGGAGGAGAAGATGCAGTAGCCGGAGGGATTTGTCTGTTATCACCCTCATCTTGCTGTGATGGCTGAAAGTACCACATGATATACAAGGTACAGCTTGCTCTTTTTCGTGTTTGTGTGTGCACAGGTTTAATTTGAACTGCATAGTCTGAGCAATGTACACAGATGCACGGATTCCACCCCTTCTTTGACACAATAAAGAAAATAGTTTGTTTGGGGTATTTTAAGAGCTCAGTGGTTATGTAGATGACCCTATTTGCCAGATCATCATTCCAGAGTTTTTTTAAAAAAAGCTTAGAAATGGATGGAGGCAGTTAAAAAAAATCCTTCAACCTCTACTTGGGTGTTTTATAACCCAATGTTCAGCTGCAAAAAGCTATCAGTGATATGTTCCCCGCAATCTATTTTATGCAGTCCATCCTTTATATAGCTTGTGGGAAAGCCCCATCTATTATGTTATTTTACTGGTGTGGTATATAGCATGATGGTAGATTTGTATGTAAGGGGAAATGAAAACATCTTTGAAATGAGAGGGAATATTCAATATGCAGGGCTAGGTTCCTTTGGAAAATGATTATGCAGATAGGTGTAGAGAATCACAAATGCTGGAAGAGGCAAAGTGGCCACTCGTAGGGCAACAACCCTCCACATCAACACCCCTCCCCAAGAGATCAGTGGATGCAATCCATACTAAATGTGGCATAAATCGGGATGGTTGCTTAAGCAGGAAAGCTGAGTCAAGTGCTACTGGGCAGGGGCGAGGTGCATGCATCTAACTGGATATAATTTCTTCTCAAATGCAAACATAGCAATCAATTAGATATTGATGGTGAATTGGACCCATTCACTAAGTTTTACTTGGTTTAGGGTAAGGGTTTACCAACCTTTTTTGGTTCTGTGGGCACACTTGCAAACTGGATAGGCTACTGCGAGCACACACTCTGCAGCCAAGCACATTCCACAGCCTACTCTGGCTACAAGAGAATGCTTCTTACAAGCCGAACTCTGGGGGGTGAGTGGGGCTTTGTGGGCACCAGTGGAGACCTTTGTATGCCTCAAGTACAAAGTTGACAACCCCTGGGTTACCCATGTTACCCAACATTATGCTTCTATCAACCACCTGGTGAGCCAATGCCCTCAGAGAGATTGCCCTTATTGCGCTTGGGAAAACGTTTGCAACAAAGTCCTGAAAATGTCGCCCTAAATGCTGTTCTGTACCAGAGTGTTCTGTTTTGGGGCTGCAAGTGCTTATCACAGTTATGGTTATGAGCAGCATTACTACTGCTCAAAAGAGTTTCCATTGGGCAGTGGTTCCATGTGAGGGCTCAGGTTTTGACCCAATGGGCCCTATGAAGTGAAAAACCTCCATTCCTGAACCACTCCTTTCTGGGAGCTGCTGGTATGGAACCTTTCCACAAGCTAGCTCTGGTCATTCATATATGAAGAATAAGCTGCCCCTACCATGTAAACAGGGACGCGGGTGGCGCTGTGGGTTAAACCACAGAGTCTAGGACTTGCTGATCAGATGGTCGTCAGTTCGAATCCCCGCGATGGGGTGAGCTCCCGTTGTTCGGTCCCTGCTCCTGCCAGCCTAGCAGTTCGAAAGCATGCCAGTGCAAGTAGATAAATAGGTACCGCTCCGGCGGGAAGGTAAACGGTGTTTCCGTGTGCTGTTCTGGTTCGCCAGAAGCGGCTTAGTCATGCTGGCCACATGACCCGGAAGCCAATAAAGCGAGATGAGCGCCGCAAACCCAGAGTTGGTCACGACTGGACCTAATGGTCAGGGGTCCCTTTACCTTTACCTTTACCACGTAAACATTGTATTAAGGGGGGGGTGCTAGAGAAGGGTGTGCAAAACATGCATGGGATTTACAGAACAACCCAAAAGCATAAGGGGAGTAGTAGAACAGAAGGCTGAAAAGTCACCTTTTCCTATGCCCTGCTGGGCTCACATCAGCATGGTGGAAGATGGAGGTTTATGGTTTTCCATTGTTCTGTTTCCTGTTCTGGGTCTTTTAAATATACAATGAAAAATCTTCACAACCTTTTCTGGGGGCAGGGCAGGGGAACAGCAGGACTCTCCCAATACAATCCCAACATGCTCTCCAAGAATCGCATCACCGCCATCATCATCATTTAGAGGTTGTTCTCTCCCCCCCCCCCCCCCCGGTGAACTCAAAGAAACTTACAACAAACATTAAAAACAAAGTACAAAATAAGAGTAAACAGAACATAAAATGCTTGCCAATATATGTATAAAAGAGCAGATTCAACATAACACAATCCTACTAAAATAAAAGCTGGAAATATTTTGCCCTCTCCAATGTCAGAGCTCCAACGCTAGAGAGGCATCAAGTTCCACAGCCTCACAAAGGCAACAAAGAAGGTCAAGCCGCCCTGTTCAAAGGGCTACCTCTCTCTCCACCCTTGGAGATGGCAATCCAATGAACGCTATGACTGTTAGGACACCCTCTAAGGGTCCTAACATCTTAAAAGCATGTCTGACCTTGAGGTCCTCTTTTCCTCTAGGTCCTCAGCGAATTATTCTGTTGTCCACTCCCAAAAAACATTCGTTGCTGATGTTATTCACCTGAAACATATTGGCCACAATTCAACACAGTGTGCTTAGGTTTGTGTTGGATTGTGCCCATTGCCTTGAGTTGGTTTTAAATGTCCTTTGACATACACTAAATAAACCTTTATTTTATTTTCTAGTATAAATTGCAATCTGAACTGTTTTATAGCAAGCATTTTTGTATAGGAATGGAATTTTCAGTGCCCTTGGCATGCTTGAAATGGAAAAAAAAAATTCAACATTTCTGCTGAAACAAAGAAACTGTTGAAATGAAGGGAGGCTGAATTTTCACATAAAGTTCAGCTTTTCCTGAATATAAATCTCTTCCTGGATATAAAACCTTTTCCTGGATAAAATCCTTTCTGGATATAAAATCTACAGAAGACAGGGTAGGTCATACAGGGGTGGTGTTGCCCTATTTGTCAAAGAAGGGATAGAGTCTAATAAATTAGAAATCTCAAATGGAGAAAAAATAAATTTATTCACAGCAACACTATGGGTAGAAATTCCAGGCCAAAAAAGGAATATAGTTCTGAGGGCATACTCCTGTCGATTCCTCCTAACCAAAACTTTGATGGTTATCTTGAGATGCAAATAAAAATCAGAGTAGCAGCTACATTAGATATTGCAATAGTAATAGGAGACGTCAGTGACCTGCAATCTAAACTGGTGAATATAAATATGAAGTTGAAGAAAAAATGCAAAAGACATATCCAGTTTTAAAAAGTTCAATCTGGTGATCTCCAATGGAAGTTTATCAAGCTGAATACCAAAAACACTGGTGTTTGACTGTCCTGGAATGGATGTAGGCTAGCCAAGGCCATAGTGTGTAACAGAGTGCTGCTACTGGAGCTCTCTTCTTCATCATTCACCATTTAGGATTTGGCCACATAGATTAAGCCATTGCAGCCTGTACCCAACCTGGTGCCATCCAGATGTTTTGTACTACATCTTTCATCAGATCCAACCTACCCCATCCTCATTCCCAGCATGCTTCACTCACAGAAGCTACTGCTAGGAGTTCCATGTGCATCCTTATTTTGCATTACACTGCTTAAATTGATCATTCACACAAGCTGTTATTGTGCAAGTATACCAGCTGATGTAGTCAACTGACTTTTAGATTAGATCTTTAGCAATAAGTCTTTGTCAATCTATAGCAGTCATGATCATCTTGATAAGCAAAAGGCAGGAATTCAAGGAAAGTAACTATATTTTTTACACTTGCCTTTAACTTTTCAAAACAACCTTCCAGCAGCCATTTCTGTTGTTAAAGCAAACATTCCAGATATTTTTTGAGTGCTTTGGTTTCGATGTTTTAAAATCCCTGTACAATAAGGTTACCAGATTTTTTCAATGAATCTGGGGACACTTTTCAACTTCAGTAGGAATGATAGGATTTTGTCAGGGGACTGATTTGTAAATCCGAGGACTGTCCCTGGGAAACAGGGACGTCTGGTAACCTTACTGTAGAAGCAGTTCAGGCCTACATTTTAGATTTATATGGCATGGGTTGCTGGTGCTGCTCTTAATATGGAATGTGGTTTAAATTCTTTGAGCTGCCTGGCTTGGATATTAGCCCATTCCCTTTGGGCTTCATTGCTATCTTCTGCTCACTTCCAATTCATTTGGATTCTGGGCAGGGGTGCCAACTTGAATAAAAGATTGGGGGACAGGGAAGGTAAGCCCCACACCACATAATTGATCATATGGTGTGGTGCATGCACACCATTTGAATGGCAATGCCGATCAACTTTGGAGAGGCCCAGCCCCCTCAGATATTTTACTGGGGGGGGGGGCAAAGACTGCTTTGACTCTAGGAGCAGGCTTCTATGATTCCAGGTGATTATAGACTCTTATACAGCTCCCTGAATGGAGGAATTGCTGCAAAAAGTTGTTTCAGTTGGACTTTTCCCTTCTCATGCATAAACATGAGCAAGCCAAACATATTGTCAGACAGAGATTAATGGATGTTGATCTATAAGAGCATTATAGTGTGTCTCGGGGACCTTGTTCACCCATCTCTTGGTTTGCTAGGTTCCAGTCCTAAGTATGACACACCTTATTTGACCTGGCTATCCATTTCTAGAAAAGCTTTTTCTTTGGCACATTTTAATGCCTAACCTTCAAAACTTTTAGATGGGAGATGTAATGAAATCCCTCTAGTGCTGTGCATGGGATCCAAGATTTGCTTATCTCTGCATTAATTAATAAATAAATAAAACGAGTTGCTCTGTGCCATGTCTGCTTTGATCTGTGTATGGGTTGTGAAACACTGCAAAATGAAGCACAGTCTTCATTTAAACGAAACAAAGCTCTTTGTTACTCTTTGGACCAAAATGGATGAAATTTTCAGGGACTGAAGCTCCTCAAGAACAAATTAAACCAGCCAAATTACAGGGACTGTTTGTGGGGAAAGTAAAAGGGAAAGTAGAAGGTCTAATGAGACACTAGGCATTGGACAAAGACTCCCTGACTGGTGAATTCCATAACAGGCTGCCTATTTTATTGGGGGAGCCATGCTCTAAACCAGCTGGAAAAAGTCCAGTTCCCACTTCCACTTAAAAGTTCAGAGGGACCAGCCATCCGCTTTACTGAAATCAAGAGGCGACCAAGTCTTGGTTGTAAACATTGCAGCTTCATACAGACTTTCCTAATGCTAGGTTTTAGGCAACATTTTGGGCAGTTTCACTTCTTGCAAAGCTCATGGGCCTCAAGAAACATAGAGATATTTAGGAAAACAGAGAGCTATATAGACAGAAAGAATTAGAAACAGAGAATTAGAATTAGAAACAACAGAGCAACATGAAGCTTTGTCTGGGCTCTGATCTAGCTTGAGATAGAAATTAACATTGTGGCTTCAACATAGGTGGTGTTTATCTGTTTGCTTTGTAACACAACCCCCCCAAAAAAAAACCTATTAAAAAACAAACAAAATAAATGATTCCCTAATTACCTTGATTTGCCTTGCGATTTGACCCATGCCCAGAGGTGATGCACACCCCTAACACATACTGTCATAGAATCATAGACTCTTAGAGTTGGAAGGGACCCAAAGGTCATCTAATCCAACTTCCTTCAGTACAGGAATCTCAGCTAAAGCATCCTTTAATAGCAAAGAGGTGGAGTCAGTACCATATGTTATTTTAAAATGTACTTTTTATCAGGGGTCTAAATAAGCTCTGAAGTACCTCATTACACAGGCCCTCCAAGGATGATTTTAAAGAGGCTCTCTTGATTGTTTTATTAGAGGACTTTAACTTTTTAATTACTAAGCAATTGAACATTACTAAGCATTACAATTATCCTTGGACAATTTGTGTTGGCTTTCTAAATTTCCTTTCTTTTAACGAATTTATGTATTTTATATTCTGGACATTTTGGAATGTTTTTTTATTTCTGGTTGGTGGACCATAAATAAATTACAATCATATTCATTAAACAATCTAGCTGAAACTAGGCTGGACAACTACTAGACGACTGAAACTACTAGACAAGGTAACTGCTCATGAAGGCTAAGTTATAAATGGTTGTATTATATATACCACAGGCAGTGGTATTAATTTTTCCATATTCAGCTAGCATTTTCATTATTATTCAGAAACTTTACCAGAAAGTGTTCAACAATTAGAATAACAGAATGACACCCAGCAATTTGGAACCAGCACTTACACAAGCAAACTCATTTAAGCCCAAAGGCCTTCTTCATAAACCAGGTTTTGGCCTAGAAACTGAAAGTATACAGTGATGGGGTTTGGCAGGCTTCCTAGTGAAGGCATTCCACAAATTTGGCACCACCACTGAGAAGACTTGTGTTTCCTAGTAGACATATAGATCAGGACCTTAGCTGTTGAATGGAATATGTGAGGGAGTATTTACAAGAGAATTAATCCCGCAGAGTGACCTCTCTAAAGTTATCCTTGAACATGGGCCCCAAAGTGCCATTCATTTTCATGGACAGCTATAAATTGCATTTAAATTATTACTTTATGCATATTTTGCTACTTCAGCTATAATAAAATACAAAATTGTGCTTAAATGGCATACACCAAAGTGAGGAAAAATATATGCAGGCTTAACTGTTCAGGTATTTAATTGATTTTTTGCGCCTTCCATTTAAAACATATTTATAAAATTGCTTTCTCCCGTACGTTGTACTGATACTTGGAAAGTCTTAACTTCTTCTTGTTGTTGTTCTGAAGGTGACAGGCAGTTCTCAGCCTCCACATACTTTTCATCTGTGAGCAACAATGTTGAAACCCATGCATTTTAAAACATCCTGTGGTGCCATCTCCCTTATATAATTTGTTGAGAATGCAACAATTCTATCTTGCTCCTTTTTTCATATTTTCTGTAACAGAATGTAAGACATTTTTGTTGTGTAGGAAGGCTGTGTCTTCATATTGTTATGCCATGCATATCCTTTATTTCCTTTTGTTGTTCATCATTCTCTCCCCATCCCTGTTTTATATGACATTTCTGAGATGGTACCCATAGCAACACCCACTAGTAGGGATGAGACTCTGAAGCTGTTTTAGTCATCCCCATAGCTGAGCACTGACAATGCCAGTCATTAATCTAGCGGCGTCTGCCTACTCAGATCTGTACAGTTCCTTGTCTGGTCTTTCCCCCCCTCCAGCAAGTAACCACCTAGTGCACAGAGATCCAGAGACTTGCAGTTAATGATTTGTCACTTATTCAGAATAGCTCCAGTTGGCAGCTGCGCTAGCCATCCGCTATGGCACAGCCACACTGTATTATGATACAATTAGGTATCTCTTGGACTTCAACATGGGTACCTGATATTTCCAGTTAATCAGTAGGGGTTTTTTTGTGTATGTGTGTGTGTTTTTTAAGTGACTACATACTTTAGATGTAGAGAAAGCTCCACAAAGGACTTAAGGAAAATTGATTTCAGTGTTCCTGTTGTGGTGGTGCTGTGTGGCTGCATCCCAAATGAGTTTAGATACTTTGCACACCCAATTCCAAACACTCTTCTGCTTTAAAGCCCAAACTTGTCATATTTGTCACCTGTGTGGCCAGACTAAAAGAAATGATTGGATTTTCTTTGAGATATGCATTCAGCATGATGAGGAGCTAAACTAGCAAAGGAAAACGTCAACTTCTGGAAACACTGATACTATTTTATACAAGTCAGCAGTGCTGAACTGATGGCTATTTCTCAGCTGTTCACCCACCTTGAAATCAGCTCCTTTGTTTTGCTAATACCTTGGGGCGAGGCAAATTTTTTTTGGCTGGGGAAGAAAACTGGAGAAGCTGCCATTTTCTTTTCCTCAGGGAGCCCTGTTCAGAGGTGTGTTTTTTAATATTGGAGAATACAAAATGGCTGTTACCATTTTTTTAAAAAAATCTCTTGCCACACCATCACAACTGCAATTATAATGGACAGCAATTGAATAGCTACAGAGAAACAGACACTTTTACTGAACAGAAAATCGTTCACCCACCACCTCATTTTATTTGAGAGGTGCAATGTTAAAAACCCTTCAAAATAAAAGGTAGTGACTGAAAAAAGTTAAAGTGTGATGTTGCATGCACATCTATTTTTAATTATGAGCTAGTGGGGGAAAACAAACCTTATTTTCAGAATATTTAAAATATAATAAAGGTAAAGGTACCCCTGACCGTAAGGTCCAGTCGCGGACGACTCTGGGGTTGCGCACTCATCTCACTCCACAGGCCAAGGGAGCCGGCGTTTGTCCGCAGACAGCTTCCGGGTCATGTGGCCAGCATGACTAAGCTGCTTCTGGTGAACCAGAGCAGTGCACGGAAACACTGTTTACCTTCTCACTGGAGCAGTACCTATTTATCTGCTTGCACTTGATGTGCTTTTGAACTGCTAGGTGGGCAGGAGCTGGGATCGAACAACAGGAGCTCACCCCGTCACGGGGATTCAAACTGCTGACCTTCCGATCAGCAAGCCCTAGGCTCTGTGGTTTAGACCACAGTGCCACCCGTGTCCCTTAAAATATAATGATGCCGTGCAATTTTTTTTTTAAAAAATCAAATATGATTTACTCAGAGGTTTGAAAAACTTATGCTGTTGGGGTGGGAGGGACAAGGGATCAGACATTAACAGTGCAGGCCTATGAGTGTGTATTTTTGAATCAGGTTATCCAGATTGATTTATATGCTGTCGAGGGATTTGATTTGAATGAATTTTATAATGAATGATTTTAGAGTGTTGTGTTGTGTTGTACTGTTTTATTGTTGTTAGCCGCCCTGAGCCTGGCTTCGGCTAGGGAGGGCGGGATATAAATAAAATTTATTTTTATTATTGTTGTTGTTGTGTTGTTGGGCTGTGTATGTGATAAAGGGGAACCAATGGTATACTTATTTGTATAACATTATTCTTGTCTGTTTGCCAACAAAGGTCAGTATAGTAAAAGCTATGGTTTTCCCAGTAGTGATGTACGGAAGTGAGAGCTGGACCATAAAGAAGGCTGATCGCCGAAGAATTGATGCTTTTGAATTATGGTGCTGGAGGAGACTCTTGAGAGTCCCATGGACTGCAAGAAGATTAAACCTATCCATTCTTAACGAAATGAGTCGTGAGTGCTCACTGGAAGGAAAGATTGTGAAGCTGAGGCTCCAATACTTTGGCCACCTCATCAGAAGAGAAGACTCCCTGGAAAAGACCCTGATGTTGGGAAAGATGGAGGGCACAAGGAGAAGGGGACGACAGAGGACGAGATGGTTGGATAGTGTTCTCGAAGCTACCAGCATGAGTTTGACCAAACTGCAGGAGGCAGTGGAAGACAGGAGTGCCTGGCGTGCTCTAGTCCATGGTGTCATGAAGAGTCGGACACAACTAAACGACTAAACAACAACAACAATTCTTGCTTGTAAAATTCAATAAAAACAAAAATTAAAAACAGTGTATGTCTATGCATATCTGCCCATGAGTTCAAATGAGACTTACTCCCAAGTTAATGGGCTGTGAAAAATCAGCAAAATGAATTGGAGTAGCAGCCTCCTTCTTGCCAGCCCTACAAGTCAGTAAAAGTAAGAAAAGAAAGGAGAATATTTTTATAAATATTTATTATCTGTAAAAGGAGTATCTGTATTAGTTAATACTTTGTTATCCCTTTGGATCTACACTGTATCTTTATATTTTTGTATTGCTGGGTTGTGGCGCTTTATGGTTTAAATTTTTGATTCTTTTTTTCTTTCTTTTTGTTATGTTTGTACTTTTTCAATTAAAAAAAAAGAACGAGGAGGGGAGAGGGGGGCAGGTCTGTTTCCCTTGGCTCAGCTTGCTGGTTCTTCCCTCCATGAGACTATTATATCACTTTGACCCATTTCCAGTTCTTTCAGGGAAAATACCAACTTTGTCAATTTTTGAATGACAGAATGGTGTAAAAAATACAAAAGCAAGCAAATCCAACTCAGTGACCAGGGAATGTGTGTGTGTGTTTAAAAATGGCATGTGCAAAGCCTTAAGAGGCAAACTTCCATTAATGGAAGCCCTACAATAATGTCTCCAGTTGAAGCTGACATTCAGAATCAAGTGTATTCTTCTGATCTAGCCTGTTCTTGTGGGCACTCCATGTCAGAGTGTCTTAATGCCCACAGCTGTTTCACTTAATGTCTAAAGTATCAGCCTTATTTAATTGAATGGGAAACTCCCATAAGAGTGCTGTGAGTGCATGGCAAGATACAGGGATTTTGGATCACATTAAAACACTTGGCCCATTAGGCGCAGCTCTACCGTTAGACAGCTAACTTGGGTGCCGTGAAAGAAAAGCAAATGGTTGATTTTGTTGCTGTTTGTTGTTGTATTTTTACTGTATGGGAGTTGGGAAGTATATGTGGGATTTTTCTGCCTCAGGTGAGAAAATAACTTGGCTAATGAAATATACTCAGAGTCGCAAAGTGATTTCATGCTCTTTATTCAGCTCATAGTGGTGGGGAGGAATGAATGAATGTCCCCTCAAAGTATCTGCTTTATATACATTATTTGCACAATGGGCTGCACATGATTGGCTAATTCCAGAATTCTACTGTAAGCCAATCAGGTTGTGGTTTTGCTTCTATCTGGAGAATGATTGGGTGGTTCCTGCCAACCAATCATACTGCTGCATTGTTCTAGGACCAATCAGACTGCTGCATTCTGAATCCTATTGTTCTAGGACCAATCAGACTGCTGCAGTTTGGATCCTATTCAACTCAGTACATAACAGCTAACTTTGAGCGCTCCTTGAGAGGCAAAGGAAGAGGCATTTGTTACTTGACCTCAGGCAGTAAAATGTCTCCAGCTGCCCTATAGTTAAGCATTGGTGAAAAGTGGCAGATCTGGGTATTGAACAAAGTACTTTATGCATGTCTTAAAATACAATTAATTCTCTCTGCCAAGGAGGATTCCACTGCTGCTGATCCATTGGAAACACTCCTGATCAATATTGACCAATTTACATGGAAATCTATAAGCAAAAGACTGACTTATACAGCAAAAATGAACTTCCTTTAATATATAACTCTATCCAATATTTGATCTTAAATTAGTTCTAAATTCTCAGCAAATTAGAAGATTACATCCACATTAATCCAAATTAAGTCATCATGATTAATGAAATTTCAAATACCAATAGAATTAACTATAATTAGTAACTTTTGTAAAGCGTTGCTGAATTAAATCTCTTGGGCAATAGATTTCCCACCCCAACCCCAGCATTGACAGTAAATTCAGTACATATTTAATTATATGGAAAAAGTAATAAGTATGCTATACACACTTTATAGGACTATCCAAGTATGCTAATGAAGCTGAGAAGAGTGTTTGGAAGTCAAGAAATTGGTTCAAGAATACTTGAAATGAGTGCATGTGGAATCTATCCCTAAGGTATCACAGTAGGTATGTGTAACGCCTAAAGCTATGGGTCACAGAGAAGTATAGCCACTCAATCTGCTGCTTCATGTATGCTGACATATAGTCCCCCCCCCCTATAATCTAGGATGCTAAATCATGCTATAATGAAGTACTGAATTACTGAGGCTTTTCCAATTTCCACTGAAATGGACTTTAATTCAAAACTATGCCCAGTTAATTAAACTTTCCCCATGATCTAATTTGCTCTAATTATTTCTATAAATTGAAATGAAACTGGGGTTGTATAAAATTACCCTAAATTGGAGCCAGTCTCCAGTTAGAGGAGAGTTTTTGAGAGAGGGGGAGAGAAGCTACAATGAGTGAAAGAGCAGAAAGTGTGGGTACTCAACCGCATAATGCTTGCTGATAGTTTGAACAAAGCTAAACAAAAAATTTAACTTTTATAACTTGAATTTGAAATTGTCCAATCTCATTCCATTTATTTATTTATTTGAACGGTTAGCTCTCCATACCTTGAGGGCTAGGTACAGGGAGTAATAAAATTAAAAAGCAAATGTAAAAGATTCCATTAAGCTTCAAATAAAATCTAATTAAGGAGATTAAAAATATAGCAAATGCTAACAACTTCAACACCGGCCGTGAAAGACCTGTTTTAGAAAGTGGTTCGAGCACTGGCAGATTTCCAAGGAAAGAGAGAGCCATCATTGTGGTGAAGCCAAATGGCTGCCGCCTTGTACACACTTACTTGGGAGAACGTCCATAGAATTCAGGGGGACTTACTTCTGAACAGACAAATATAGGATTTTTTCTCAGCAATATTTATACAATAAAATATTCATATTTTTTAAAAAAATAATATTTATTAAAGGTTTAATAGTTACAGGGGGGAAAGGAAAAAAACAATAAAAAAATTTAACAAACAATACATCGAAAATAAAAAGAAAAACAAAAAAACCATACATCAAAACAACAAGAAAAACAAAAACATTTAAAAACACATCCAATATTTCCATATCTTTACCTTTCATTTACTTGTTTCATCGACCTCCTCACACCTCCCTTTTTTGTATTCTAGTTCAATTAGCTATTTCAGCAAATCCTTTCCATCTTTCTCAATTTTTTGTTCTATAATTTATCTTAACACAATCTAACTTTAAATTTTCCACTTTGGCCCATTAACAATCAGTTTTTGCTTAATTCTTTATAACATTTCTGCTAAAACCATATAACTTCATTCCGGCATTCTTCTAACATTCATTTATACAATAAAATATTCAATACCATGTATAACACAATAAGCCAAACAAGAAAGGAGAACATTCAAGCAGCAGATTACTAAGGAGAGCAGAACTTCATTTTAAAGAATGCTGGTTAGTTATCAATACAGTCTCATACAAGTCTGAGAAAACACAATGCTTCAAGGAACCCACTCCTGCAAGGAGATGGAACACCATTTCCCCCAACAACATAGGGCCAAAATAAATTTATAAGAGGGACAGAGCTGTCACCTCTCCATTACTTTCCCACCATTCTACTCAGTCCCATTGTCTAAAGACTCATGAGACTACCACCTTACTGAAGGTCAGCAGGTCAGATTTGGGTCAGTGTCTGGATGGAGGACCTCTTGGGAGCAATCTGTGAACCATTTTAGGTTCCATAATGGAAGAAAGATGGGATATCATTGAAAGGGAAACAATACAGTGGTACCTTGGGTTAAGTACTTAATTCGTTCCGGAGGTCCGTTCTTAACCTGAAACTGTTCTTAACCTGAAGCACCACTTTAGCTAATGGGGCCTCCTGCTGCTGCCGCGCCGCCGGAGCACAATTTCTGTTCTTATCCTGAAGCAAAGTTCTTAACCCGAGGTACTATTTCTGGGTTAGCGGAGTGTGTAACCTGAAGCGTATATAACCTGAAGCGCATGTAACCCAAGATACCACTGTATAGGGAAAAAAGTAAAGTCTTACACACCAGCCTCTCACACCATTATCCAGTTTCCAGAATGTATTACTCTTCTGTTTCTAGATCTTTGGAGACAAGTGTGTTGGTTATTGTTCTGTGTGTAAAAATCTTTTAAATAAAAACCTTTTTTCAAAAGAAGAAGAAGGGGGAAGGAGGAAGAATGCATTACCCTAATTCTACTCACTGCAATGAAGTTTTCAAGCAGAATCTTAAGACCTTAGCTGGAGGCAAACAATTCAATCCTTTGTGATTCTCTTGATTAAAAGAAAATATGTTTCCTAAGCAACAAGATGCCATAACACATATTCACATGAATTACTGTAAAATAAAAGTACACAAAAAATTTAAAACATATACTTCTTTGTCTCTTTATCTCACAGCACTCTTTGTCTCATGCTCACAATTGCTCTGCAAGACTACAGAGTGCATGAGTATTTGAAGAAGTAAAAGAAAATAGGCTACCACGTGAATTTAAGAAACGTGAATTTAAGTTCAATCTGATGGCATAGCAAGAGTTTCAACATAAGCTCCCTGACCTTCCTTTTCCACTGATTCCAACCTTGACCCAAAGGGACTCTATCCCTTGGGACTGAGGGATATGTTATTGCTTGTTATTTCATTACAAGGTTCCTGCTGAGTAGAGACAGCCAAGCGGATTAATTAAATTAAGTGTGCCTTGTAATAGAGGTTTGCAGCCTATTGGAGGGAGTGTGACTTGCAGTTTATTGGTGTGAGTTGATACTGACAGACATATGTCATTGTGTTCCAAATGTACTATATTTAAATGCATGCACTTTCTTGGCTCATGCAATCCCACTGGATATTATTTTTGTTGAACCAGAATAATTGCAGCGTAAATGTATAATCTAAATGCTATGGATTTTCTTTGTCCCTGCCTCACTGAAAGTGATGGATTGAGACAAACAGTGGCTTCCAAATATAGTTTTGAGAGGTGCCTGTCCTTATACCAGCCAATCAATGAACGCAAAGTGAGCAACTATCCACAGTTGCAATTTGATGACCAACATATGCCTGAAGTCCTGTAGCAAATCTTCTGATTTAATAGTATACACTTCCAAACCGTAGAAGGGCAATCATTGTTTCCCATTTATTTATCAGTGGAATGTGTATACCACCTTTTATTTTTGAGAATAAAACCAATTCAATAACACAAAATTAAATATCAGTCAAAATAAAATAATGTTAAAATATCAGTCACGGAATGGCAGGAATTGGTATTAATGGTTGGGGAAATTCCTGGGTAAAGAGATATTTTTTCAACTGTTATGGAAGCAACCAAATTCACGCACATATGAAGACTGCTAGCATAGGCTCTTCTTTCTCACCTTCTTCCCTAAACGGCCTCGGCCCTGTATACTTGAAGGAGCGTCTCCACCCCCATCGTTCAGCCCAGACACTGAGATCTAGTGCTGAGGGCCTTCTGGCGGTTCCCTCACTGAGAGAAGTGAGGTTACAGGGAACCAGGCAGAAGGCCTTCTCAGTAGTGGCACCTGCCCTGTGGAACGCCCTCCCATCAGATGTCAAGGAAATAAGCAACTATTCTACTTTTAAAAGGCATCTGAAGGCAGCCCTGCTTAGGGAAGTTTTTAATGTTTAATACTGTTTTGTGTTTTTAATATTCAATTGGGAGCCGCCCAGAGTAACTGGGGAAGCCGAACCAGATGGGCAGGGCATAAATAAATTATTATTATTATTATTATTATTATTATTATTATTATTATTCCTTCTTATTGCTCAGTTAAAGCTTCTCTACTTCCAACTGCCTTCCTTACTTATAAAGAATAAGATTATCAATGGCTACCAGCCATGATAGTTACCATATTTTTCCGCCTATAAGACGCCCCTATGTATAAGTTGCCCCCTATTTTTGAGGACCCGGATTTAAGAAAATGGGGGGAGTCACTATCTGCGCATAAGACACCCTATAATTTTTAACATTCTTTTAAAGGGGGGAAAAACTAGTCTTATACACAGAAAAATACGGTATGTTCTACCTGCGCTGTTGGAAGGAATGTGCCTCTGAATATCACAATTTCTGGGAATCACAATTGGGGAGAGAAAGAATAAGTAGTCTTGCTTACCTAATTGCCTATCAACCAATTTATCACGCAAGACCGAAGGACATGTCCTCCAGACACCTATTTTATAGCCAAGACCAACATTAAAGTGAGATTTGGCTGCATAATATAACTCAACAAATAACCACCAGGTAGGGATGTCCTTCCAGGCACCCAATGTTTGGTCAGCTCTTGTCTAACTTTCAAAAGTCTTAAAGGAACTTGGAAACAGTAAAAGGTCAGAAAATGTCCTCATTACAAATAGATGGGCATCGTGTCACTACCAGTAACAGTTGCAGTTACAGAGTAACTACAGATAATTACAATCATTTAATTCAAAAGTCCCAAGTCACTTCATGCAGAACGCAAGTCATTTATCATTATTGACCTTAGTTGAAACAAATCTACCAAATCAATAAGGGTTTCAAATATCCATTAGAGGAGGCAGTGATTGGTTACAAATGATAAGCACTTCATATATATACCTATATTAATAGGGGGAAAGCTGTCCTGGATGTTTTGGATTAATGAAGAAGAGTTGGTTCTTGGTAGTGACAGTTAAATAAAATAGAGTTGACCTTAATTCTCCTTTAATTAACATTAAGAAAAACTGGTTGTTTTCAGTGAGTCCTATTAACTACTGAAACATAGGTAATTTAAAAAAACAACACCCTATTGTGCTATATAAGTGAAAATTTAATACTTTACCCCTGTTCCAAACACAATGGTCTCAATCCAGCAAGGGTAAATGGGTGTGGTGTGTGCTTTTCAATACAAGGATGAAAAGTTCGACCCATGAGCCAGAGACAGAGCAGATCACATATTTAAAGGAAGCGAACGGGAAGTAGAGGATTCAGATTTCTCTCTCCCCAACAAAAATCATTAAAGGCAGTGTACTGTATCTAACTGAGTCCTTTCCATCACAGAAATCTCTTCAACCCGGCAAAAACTTCTGTGAATGTAAGCGTGGAAGGAGATTTTTGCTGATTTCCACTGGAACATGATTGGAGGAACGGTATTGGATACAACCCAATCTGACCAATGTTATACATGTGCTGTTCTGGAAGCTGCATTACAGTTTTTAGGTCAGAAAACCCATATGCAGTTCCCATTTTTTAGTGGTGAATTTGCTTTTGTCTTCTGGCTGGGAGACCATTGCTCTGACATCCTTGGAAGTCTTCTGTGACAAATTTTGAGCACTTCAGTAATAAAACCCCACTCATATTCTGATAGAATTTGATGCTACAGAGCAAGTCCTTTAGAAGCATTCAGAGCACTGTCTGTTTATCTGAGCTGGATCATTTTTGAGGATGCGGACAAGGTGCTTGCAGCGATGCAGTCAAGCACCTGTATTCTTCACTCTTGCTCAACTTGACTTCTTAGAGCTAGTCAAAGGATTGCCTGGATAGGTCAAGGGATGATTAATGCTTCATTGGAGCATGAGGAGGCTAGATGAGGAGAGCAAAAGTTGGCTGAGCCAGTGTGGTGTAGTGGTTAAGAGCGGTAGTCTCGTAATCTGGGGAACCGGATTCGTGTCTCCGCTCCTCCACATGCAGCTGCTGGGTGACCTTGGGCCAGTCACACTTCCTTGAAGTCTCTCAGCCCCACTCACCTCACAGAGCGTTTGTTGTGGGGGAGGAAGGGAAAGGAGAATGTTAGCCGCTTTGAGACTCCTTAAAGGGAGTGAAAGGCGGGATATCAAATCCAAACTCTTCTTCTTCTGAATCCTTCTGGGGCTGAATTTCTTGGGTTCAAGAGGTGAGGAGATGGCTTGCTCTGGACCAGGTTACAGAAGGAACAGGCCCATAGACTGGGGATACTAATGGATCCAATATTGCCTTTGGAGGCTCATGAGACTTCATTGGCTAGGAATGTCTGGCTAGGAATAACTGCCACTGATACACCAGCTATGACCCTTTCAAGAGATGATTCAGCCATTGTACTCCATGCTTTAGTAACTTCCAGACTGGCTTATTGTGACATGCTCTACATGGGTCTGCCCTCGAAGAAGACTCAGAAACTTCAACTGGTCCAAAATACAGCATCCAGATTACTGGCTGGGATTCCATTTAGAACGCACATAACCTCTATTTTAAAGCAGCTGCATTGGTTGCCGAGTTTGTTTCCAGCCTCAATTCAAGGTGCTCACATTAGTGTTTAAAGCCCTGTAAACAAATGAGGCCCCATTTCATAAAGACTTCTGCTTGCCAGATGGAACAGTACTCCTCCTCTCTCCCTCTCCTGTTCTGCTCCCACCCCCCAGAAAACCCTGGTCAATTTCAGGGGTGTGGGGGCATGCAGGACATGCTGAATGGGGAAAGCTAAAAAGAAAAGAAAAACTAACCTCTTTCTCTCCTTGGCCCCAATCTGTGGGCCACGCTGTGCATCTGCATCTGGGTATCAGTTTTTTCCCCACCTGCATCCTGATAGCCAAATTGACAATGTCACAGTCGCACCTTTGCAGAAGTAGTTTGGGTGATCAAGTGCAAAACAGAACAGCTCTCCTGCAACTTTGAAAACTTGTTATGCAAGCCTTACCTGCTGAATTTCTCTTTCTACACAACTGTAAAAAGTGAAGGAGCCATGTTGTCTTTTGCAACCATACAAATGGGGTCTTCAAAGCTTCAAGATAAGCTCCCTGTCATGCTAAAGAAGCACTGGGATTTTTATTTTTATTTTTTAAAAAGATTTGCAATTAAATGTTGACCAATCTCTGTTGCATATAATAAAACTGTTTAATAAAAACAAATCACTATCTTTTTGTCCTGATAGCTGCTTTCCCAGAAAATTTATTTTGTGGCCAGCCTTATTCCCCAGAGAGTGTGAAATGACATAGGATATTAAATACCAACACATGTATCACAGAAAATATAAATTTAATACTGTGATCGGTGTCTAAAATAGGAGGAACAGAAGGGAGGGGGCACTTGAGTATGTAAATAAAGCAGTATCACAATGCAACAGAACCTTTTCGACAATGAGCTTTAATCCAAGCGGCTAGACGACAATACAATCTAAGTCCGTATGACATAAATGTGATTGATGTCTTCCTCCTACAGCATGCCCTGGGAGCTCAGAAAGAGGCAGTAGTAATAGCAACACAACTCAATGGTAAATCACACCATTAGTAGTTAATAAATGCATGTATTTCTCAAGGCAGCCATGTAAAACCAGTACACAGCCTATTATTCCAATGCCTGTAAGCTTTAATTACAACCTTATTAAAGTACATTGTGCTAATGATTCTTTCAAATTCTCTGATTTTTTCCTACTGGCAATTCTATAAAAGGGAACCTGGATTGCAAAGTTTGTTTTTTGAACCAGGAGGTAAGTTACAAAGAAAAGCAGGGAAATCCAAAGAGTATTAAAATAATCTTAGTTTAAACATGACAGCACCCAAGTGGAAGTAACAAAACCATCCTTACTGATTCCTGTATATCTTCCCACTCTAAAGTTGCAATCCTAAACAAACTTACAGTCGTACCTTGGTTCTTGAATGGAATCCATTCCAGAAGTCCGTTCGATTCTGAAAACATTCGAAAACCAAGATGCGGCTTCTGATTGGCTGCAGGAGCCTCCTGCACTCAATTGGAAGCGGTGGAAGTAGTGTCGGACATTTGGGTTCCAAAGAACTTTCACAAACCAGAACACTCACTTCTGGGTTTGCGGTGTTCAGGAGCCAAGACATTCGAGTTGCAAGGCGTTTGACAACCAAGGTAAGACTGTACTAAAGAGGAAAGCTCTTGAACACAACTGGAAACTTCTGAATAAACATATAGGGAGTAGTGGTCTATGTTGTGGGGTAGGTCCATTAGGTTGGCAGAAGCTGGGACAAAGCAACAGGAGCTCACCGTGTCATGTGGATTCGGACTGCCAACCTTCCGATTGGCATGCCCTAGAGGCTCAGTGATTTAGACCACAGCACCACCCACATCTCACACAGTGTTGAATTAGGGTTTAAAACCCCAAATAAACATGGGAGAAGAAGACATATGTAGGCTGCCCATATGCATCTCTTCCACCACTGCTCACCACCCAACAGCCCCCCTTGACATACCCAGATCACTCAGGGTGGACCTGATCTGACCCAGGGTAATCTGGGGCTTCCTGAACCCATTCTAGCTAAACCGTAGGTCAAACCAAATTGGCCCAAATTGATTCAAGGCCCATTTGGAGTTACCACATAGTCTTACTAGAAAGTGTGGATCATTTTCACTGTATAGTTTAATCACTACTCGGTACTAAAATTAGTTGTATTTGTTATTGTCTACTGACTGGTGTGTCTTCTAAGGCTTCCATGACAGAAATGCCATGTATATCTTTTTCAAAAATACATATATTGCAATTTCTTCATATATTTGTTCAGAGGGGACAAAAGGAGTAGAAGCAGTCCAAATAACTGCCAACAAAATAAGCCTAGACTGTGCATAGATGTTTAATTTCCCAGTGCCTATTTCTGACTCAAAAATAGTTTCCTCCTCAGCAGACGTTCCACCGATTTCTCCTTTCCACACTTATCTGTCTTAAAAATTTCTGCCGTGTCTCTGTACTATTGGCCCCTTTGCGCTCTCCTTAATAAAGGACTGTTATAATGTGTATCCCCTTTAGAATTAGTTTGACCAGTAGCAGAATGTTATGAATTTTGAAAATGCTGTCAGTTGGGATTGGTTGCATTTACCAATTTAAAATGAGTTTTGTTTCAAAGCACTTTGCCTGCCATCCAAGGTAATTGGAAAGCAAGTTTGAAAAATCTTCTAATGTGCTTTTTAAAATGGACCAAGGCTACAGAGGCAGCCTCTTAGACAAAATATAATTAATTTCTATCTGTCTAACCTGATCAGTGCAGGCTGACAGTCCCTCTGTATTCCTTATTTTTAATGTATGTGTATTTTTTTCCAATAGACTACATCTTCCTTTCATCTGCCTCTTTTCCTTCGGTAAATTGGCATTTTCTGTCTTCTAGGAATCTCATTACCATCTAGTGATTCTCCATTTCTTCATAATAAAGGTGCCCAACTTATGTGCCCAAAAGAAATGTAAATATGTATTTTTCTTTACCAAAGCTTTATTCCCCATGCCTTTTGTGAACTGATGACACATGCCATTAGTGTTCTGAAATCATTCTAAACACCCAATAAGAGAACAGTCTATCCCTCTTGTAAAACTTTCTGCATATGCAGCACTCTGCTTTCAGTACTGAATACTCAACAGAATACTCATACATGAGTCTACATTCTCGGGAACTGGATTACATACTTTTGGAGGGGTTACATTTCCTCATATGGATATTATTATTTGCCTGGGGTTTGGGGGGAAGGATCTCCCAAAAAGAGGACTTTGTTTAGTGAAGCCACGTGAAGGTTTCTCTCAGCATTTTAGAAAAGAAAACCAAGGTCCAACTGTGGTTGAACAGATTTGTCAATTTCAGCTTGTCTCAGTTTCTCATCTCTTTCCAATCCGAAGGTGAAGTCTCCACATTTCTGTATCAGTTTGCAGATTTTGGGGGGTCGGGGATACCCTCATAAAAATTCATCAGCATTTCAGTGCACTTCTTTCATAATTTACACAGTTTGGGAAGCAATTCCTCCTTATACAATGACAATATTTTCCCCCTAATATATGGATTTTTTTATGCATGGTTTCCCCTAATAAACATATTTTTGTACATGCCTACTTGATTGGAAAACAGCATCACAAAATTTGGAAAAATGAAGATATCAGAAGTTTGCATTAAAATGCAAAACAAATTTCACTTCTTCCCCATTGCTAGTCCAAATCACATGTGTGTATGTGTGTGTTTGTTTTGAAAAGTGTGATATTCATACTTTTTTAAAAAAGGCTTAAGAACTCCATCCTCCCAAAGGTCACTGTTACCAACAGTCCTGTGAGAAAGAGAATCATCAGGAAGCAAGACAAAACACCATTACAACTATCCACGGCTAACACCCCTTTCTTTCCTTCCCAAGGCCATCAGAACCTGTGCAAAAGAGAATCAGGGTCATCTTTTCTGGGAGTGGCTGTGTGATGCTACCCTGAAATACACCTGGACATGTCACCAACAAGCTCCAGAAGGCCACTTCAAGGTAAACTGAGTAGCCAAGTGTTGCCATGTAGTATGGTTCAACTGTTACTCTACACATGTCCCATAACTGTATGTTATTTGGCTTTATTTTGAGCAAAGAGCACAGAATTGTGGTAAACCAGAGACAGCCCCATATATGGTACAATCCAGCAGTGATCTCAGCACATGCCAGTCACAGGCAGGAGGTTGCACTTGGTTAACTGGCTCACAGAACCCATTGCAGCCATGTTTTTGAACTATGCACACCCCGCAGTAGCTCGGGTGTGTGTGTGTGTGTGTGTGTGATGCTGGCATGTCCCCACCCAAACCCAGCCTTGCTTCCCATGAAAAGTTTGCTGAGGTGACTGCAGATTTCTGCTAGGCCTGAGAAGATCCACTCTGTAAGGTCAACATTGACAGTCTCTTCTGAGGTGTTTGGATTGCTGGGGGCTAACCAAATATATATTAAGAAGAACTAATGCTTTCCCCCCTTCCTCTCTAAACATCACTTTTCTTTTGTGTTTAGCAGACTTTTTCAAGTGTAAGGAAGGGTAAACACACTTTAAGTGTTCATACTCCTACAAATACTACTACTACTAAATTATATTTAAATACCGCCCTTTATATGATGATCATAGGGTGGTTTACAATATAAAAACACAAAAGACATAAATGCTAGTTCATCAGGGTTACCACACAGCTGCTTCATCTACACTATGGCCACATGCACAGGTTATGTTCCAGGTTTTCATGCGCATTGTCAGAGTGCACATAAGCACTCTCTATTACATCCCTACCCCAGTTCCACAATCTTTTCCTGCAACTTCCAGGTTCACAGTGATGCTCACATGCTTGATTGCACATTCTTTGAACGCGCGCAAAATGCCTGTACGGTGGTACCTCGGGTTGAGAACTTAATTCATTCCGGAGGTCCGTACTTAACCTGAAACTCTTCTTAACCTGAAGCACCACTTTAGCTAATGGGGCCTCCCACTGCCGCTGCGCCACCGTCACATGATTTCTGTTAGGATGAGAACAAAGTTCTTAACCTGAGGTACTATTTCTGGGTTAGCGGAGTCTGTAACCTGAAGCGTCTGTAACCCGAGGTACCACTTTATATTTCTAGACACGCATTTGTCCACAATTGAACAGCCACTGTGGTGTAGTAGATACAGCAGTATACCTGAACTAGAGGAAACTGTTCTCAAATTATAACTTTGCCACAAGGCTGACTTCATGGCTTTGGGTAACTCACATTCTCTGCCTGTCAAGCCTACATCCTCATAGGGAATGAGTAGCCCTGTATGTGGCTCCTTCAAGCTGCTTGGGCATGGCAAACAATGGTGATGAATAAATAAATTATTGTTTCACTTCTTTTCAGTGCCCAAAACTTTGCTGATGTCATACATATGATTTATGTTGTTCATTTGTACCCCAGTGGAGCCACCAAGAAGCAGGAACAATTCTGTTAAAAGTTAAAAGCCACTGTTAGAGAGAGCAAAAGTCATTTATGTATACAGAATTCCGTAATACTTTTTGTTCAGCACAGGTCTTTACTAGTGTAACTTTTAACATTCTTATATAAGAAACCAGGCGAGCCACACATTTTAAATGGCTAGACCCCTATGCTTTGCGCAGCTTGTAGTAGTAAACAGCAACATAAAAGGACCCATAAATGTCAAAGCAATGTACTTCTCAATTCTCATAGTTTACCTATGAGACGAGAGCTATTTTTTCCCAGCTAAAAAATGGTAGATTTGTGTTTTCAATGGGCATTTTCCAGGTATTTTATGGAGCTTTCCCAAGTGTTTCATTGTAGGAAGGTGAAAAGTATATCAGTGATCAAGTTTTAGACAATGAATGTTGGGAGGGAAATCAATAGTCTGATTAAAAAGAAAAAGCTCAGGAGGCTCCTAAACCTAAGAAGTTGATTTCTTACCTCAGTATATCTCACTCAAAGCACCAACTGGCCTGGCCTTCAGATTTACTGGGCCATTACTCCTTGCGTGCTTTTAAATGAAGGACGGTATCAGTATGAATGAGAAGCAATTAGCACCTAGGGAGTGTGTGTCCCCTGATGTAACTCTCCAGAGAGCAACCCCTCAACTGCCACATGGAGAAATGGGATGTTTGGAGTTGAAATTCTTTCTGTAGATGATTGCCGTTCAAAGTTATTAGGAGCCTTTCAAAATTATCAGCACCTAAAACCCTGGAAATGGCATAAATGATGGTGGATAATAACCTTTGGGGTGGGCATCAGACAAAATAAGCAGTAGAATGTCCTCATAAACCAGAAGACTCTGAGTATCCTTAGGAACTAGAGGAGAGTAAGCCATAATGAACTTCTCACATATTCTGCAGCAAGGTTCAAACATTTAACAGGCCAAATGAAACCTTCTACTTCTCTACCATATACCATATTTTTTGCTCTATAAGACTATAAGACTCACTTTTTCCCTCCTAAAAAGTAAGGGGAAATGTGTGTGCGTCTTATGGAGTGAATGCAGGCTGCGCAGCTATCACAGAAGCCAGAACAGCAAGAGGGATCACTGCTTTCACTGCGCAGCGATCCCTCTTGCTGTTCTGGCTTCTGGGATTCAGAATATTTTTTTTCTTGTTTTCCTCCTCCAAAAACTAGGTGCGTCTTGTGGTCTGGTGCGTCTTATAGAGCGAAAAATACAGTATACTGTATCTGTGACTAAAACATGGGAGCTCCCGACAAACATTCCTTGGGCGTGTGTACAATCGGGTGTCACCACAGAGCTCTCGTCTCACATGTGATGATGATTACAACTACCTACTATTACATTTTAAAACTGGCCTTCATCCCAAGGGAAGATTTTATTTGCATGGTGCAAGGGAGCACACTTGCTCCGAGACTCTTGCCAGCCTGGTAAGGGTGCAAAATGGCCTACGGATCTACACATCTATTTGAAAAAGTCATCCAGTGGTCAAAAGAAACTGTCTTGCTTATTTATTTAATAAACTTATAACAATAATATAATAATAATAATTTATTATTTGTACCCTGCCCATCCCAGCCACTCTGGGAAGCCACTCTGGGAAGCTTTCAGCATATATAAAAATATAGAACAAACATTAAACCTTAAAAAGTTTCCCTAAAAAGTTTCCCTATACATTCAAATGTATACTTGTATACTACTTTTTAAACTCAAGGTGTTTTGTAAACCATACGTCAAACATATACCGTATTTTTTGCTCTATAAGACTCACTTTTTTCCTCCTAAAAAGTAAGGGGAAATGTGTGTGCGTCTTATGGAGCGAATGCAGGCTATGCAGCTATCCCAGAAGCCAGAACAGCAAGAGGGATCGCTGCTTTCGCTGCGCAGTGATCCCTCTTGCTGTTCTGGCTTCTGAGATTCAGATTATTTTTTTTCTTGTTTTCCTCCTCCAAAAACTAGGTGCGTCTTGTGGCCTGGTGCGTCTTATAGAGCGAAAAATACGGTAATAAAGTACAAGACCATGAACTAATACAATATGTCAAAAGAGTATTTCAAAATGTTACCTAAAGCCAAGAAAATCAACACTTACAGAGCATAATCAGGAGAAAATTAGGGATCTCTGGAAGTGGTCCAGAGGAGAAGACAACACTTCTTGAAAGTGTTATGCAGGGCAATATGTTTCAATGAATGTGGTCCTCGCTGTACATAATAAATCCAAGTATGAGTAGGAATGTACCTGGATGTAAGAATTAGAATGTCTGCATAAGGTTGCTACAGCAAAAATAAATCACATACCTTTACACATTTAATATTTCCATGGTGAATGCCATGCTGATACTTGCATTGCAAAATGCAAACATCTAATCTTTCGTCAAGATCACACGTATCAACCCAGTCCAGTGATTAAATGACTTCTTCCTGGTGAGCTAGTTTTCGTGGTAAAGATAGGAGTAAATGCATTAAGGGCTATGTATTGATTTTAATTAGAATGGGCAGTCCACCATTAATATGAGTTGTGGTGCCCCTAAAACAGTTGTCGGGGGGGATTAATTAATTTATTGTAAATTAATATATTAATTGAGAGTGGGTAAAAGCAGTCAGGGCAAATTAATTCAGAGTGAGAGAAAAATAAAAGGGGGATTGGATCAACATAAACCAGAAGAGGAAGCTCTAGCCTGTTCATCAAGACCAGAGAGTATTGAACACCATATTAAAACAGGATACCAGTTCTGATTCGAAAAAACAAAGCAATTATAATAAAGGCACTAAATTAAATAAGATGAAGCTATTTTCTCTTCCACAGAAGATGTGGAAAATAGGAAATAGGAGAATGTGTGTGTGTGGATAGCTAGAGAGAGATAGATATAGTTGCGTGTCGAGGTCCCCAATCCACCCCCCAAATAACTCACAACAGACACGTAATTTTTGTTTAAGATTTTTGGCATGATTTTGGCCACAACTTTATTCAAATACTAACCGTGAGTGGTTGTTTAGCCATTGGTTAAGACTATCTGTCCCGCCGCCTGGGGACAGAACTGACTTCCGGGCACCACCGAAAGACAGTGCGGGGGAAAGCAAGTCGGGGAGGCATTGGAGCTGAGACACAGACCCTCAATTCTCATCCGCCTGCTCCCCGAAGGCTTGCCGGCCCTAGTCCCATTCCAGGGATTGGACGAAAAGATGGCAAGCCCCAGGATTCCTTTAACGGAATTCCCTTTCCGCAGCAACCATGGAGGGGCAGGCACAGCCTATCCTGACCCCTCCTCCACCAGATTTATAACCAATGCCTAACCACAACCTTACAAGTTGTGACGATTTGCTATGCAGTAGGCAAAAACCACCCAGCCAGCCAATTTGCCAGGTGGAAAAATTCCTACCAGGCCCCTGCTCAAAGGCAGACGACCCCCATGACAGGCAATAGCAAGGTCAACGCAACAACCCCTTACTCTAGGGCAGGTGGGCGGGTGATCCGTTGCACGCAGCAAAAGAGAAAGTACAAGGCTGCGTGCAGAGTATTTAAACCTTTTACCCCTCCCACCAAAATTGCAACATAACTTTTACCCCAGCAACCCAGTGAACCAATCACTGCCCCAGGCCATCTTTAGAGACCCTGCCTGGTAACAGAGGGGTGGCTCAGTAGACCCCACCGCAACACGTGCTCTCCCTGAAGGAGAACACGCTTTGGTGATTGATAAGCGTGACAAAACTGATCTAGAAGCCCTGTTCTGTGCCCAGTAAGCATGGGACTCCTTTACCCAGAAGGCATTGTGGTCCATAGATTGGAGCAGAATCCTGGGCAAGGTTTTGTTCAGTATCTTCTTTGTGTGATGGGCTCATGAGCCCTTGCTGCAGAAGGGAGGGGAAAGTCTATAATGCTGCTTCCCCTGGAGCTCACAGCCATTTTGCTTTGAGAGCTTCCTGCCCGCCCCACCCTCAGGTTAGAGTCTTTACTGAGCAATTTTCGGTCGCTGGTTGACAGGGCTGGAAAGAGTTCTCTCTCTCTCTCTCTCTCTCTCTCTCTCTCTCTCTCTCTCCCTGATTGGCATTTGGTTGGGGGTTTTATTCCCGACTTTCCCTCAGTGGAATTATGGCTTTCCCTTGTTAGGCGGAATAACGTTGTTTTTTATGAAGGTGGAAATAGCATTGGTCAAGGTCAACATAGTATATCCCCCCCCCATAAGGGTCCTGATGGGAGAATTGACCATGGCAAACCCAAGTGTGGGTTCGGTGTCTGCCTGGTTGGAATCTGCACCCTGGTGAGGCCTTATTTGCTTGGCTTGTACCACAGCAAGGTTCAACACTGGGCGACTCCCGTTGTACAGGTTCGGAGTGACCCAAACCCAGAGGATCCATTCCATCAACATGGGGCTTGTGGAATGATGAGCTAATCCTGGGACCCAGTGCCATGCCAACCCTTGCCCTGCCTGCTGCTACTGTCAATAAAGATATGGCCATATTTTATCTTATCACCGTTGTGCATTCTGGTTACCGTATGTTGCTGCTCTCATGGGTCACATAATGCACCTGCCTGGGCAAGGCTATCTAGAAAAGAGGCCAGCAAATTAAACTGGAGTTCTTAGAACTAAACTGATGAAATACAATGAATCAGCCAGCACAGTCCTTAATATTTGTGCCTGGTTTCCAGAGTAGATGCATTAGGTATAATGCCTACATCCCTGGCAGGGAATCTAGAGCCTGTAGTAGGTCAAGAACATCTCCCAGTGTTTCTGTGAATCAGAACCTTCTAAGCAAGGCCCAATAGAACAGTCTGAGCTGATCTACACATTATTTTAAAAGCTCATAATAAACATAATCTGAGACAATTTATGCAAGGCAATCCATGCAGAAGATGTACCCCAAAATGTAAAATCTCTTTTCCCAGAAGTTTCCACTGCAATATCCTTTGACTCCCCCTCTCATCCTCTACAGTGTACACCACAAAGGCAAGCAGACCATTCAGATGAGTCACAGATTAAGAATGGTACCGCCAGGACCAAGAGGATGCCAGTTCTGTTAATGAGCAGAATCAGATAAACTATTAGATGGAAGAAGGCTTCTTTTGGAAAACAGAAGTCATGTCCAAATGAGAACAAAAAGGGGAAACAAACTTTGGCAAAGTGCCAACAACAAAAAATATTTAAATACCTCAAAAGACTGGCTAGGGAAGTGGCTGGACCTTTGGATAACAAGGGAGTCTAAGGTGTGCTAAGGGAGGATAAAGAAATTGCAGAGAAGCTAAATTTATTATTTGCATCTGTCTTCACAGCAGGCAATACAGGGTGGCATTCAGCTAAATAATTGCATGAATGGAAGAACTTCTGCTTGCACAATGACACCAAACTCTGGAGGCAAAGGCATAGCCTACAAAGATCTAACAGTCAGCTGGTAGGGTCTTACGGACCACTATGTGTGGGACTTTACAAGATCCAATGTTCAGCTGAAGGTTGAGTCTTGTGAAATCCTGTGCAGAGCACTTTGCAAGCTCTACTGTACCCACCCACTGATCACTGGGCTTTGCAAAGCTCAGCATACAGCACTGTGCACAGTCCAGTGCCTTTCAGCTGAGCCAGGTCTTTCAAGTGTAGGGCAAATGTCGGCCAAAATGGCATTATGGGCCAAATGAGAAGATCTTGCAGGCCCAATTATTCCCATAGCCTGGAGCTTCCATACTGCTAGCTAAGGTGGCTTCTTGTGCCTCTGTAAACATTGTTTACACACTGAACAACATGTTATATTATTTATGCTAAACCGATTAGTTGGACTTTTCCTAGATAGGACTGCTAGCCTGCTCTCTTTCTACTGGTGCCCCATAAAACTCAAAGGAAGCCAACAGCACAACCTGTCCCCAGCCTCTGGTTATAGCAAAGGGGGAAAGGGTTTTTCATTGGTGGCTTGCTATTCAAGCTGTTTTAGCGAAGATCTGGTTATAAAAATATAGACATGTCCATAAGGGCTGGCTACATACATCTTCTTGCTTCATTCTAAAGATTCTTCATCTGTAAAAAGCCCTATATTTATTATTACATTCATAGTTCACCTTTTCTCCAAGAAAGGAAATCTGTGTACACGACTCCTCTCCTCAGCAATCCCCATAACAACCCGATGTGGTAGGTTAGTCTAAGTGGAAGTGAATGGCCTCAACATCACCCAGTGCGTTTCATGGATGAACTCGGCTCCCTGCAGTCCAAACACTTTAACCACTATCCTACACTGTCCCAATATATGGGTCACATAATTTATAATTAAACAATTGTACATGGGGTCTTGTTGATATTGCTAGGAACTACACCTTAAAGTATACTTAATAATATCCATTTTAAAAAATCAGCAGATCTATAAATTTCCCTTCTAAATTTTGTCCATAAATCAGGGTTGCCTTTTTGGTTGTTACTGGACTACAACTCTCAACATCCATGACCATTGTGACTGGGGCTGATGGGAGCTGCAGTGCAACAATGTCTGGGGAATACCACATTGGTTGCCCCTGTCATAAACCATTTGCTTTTTAAAAATATAATGGTATAAATTATTTTTCTGTGGCATGAGTGGCTGTGATGCTGGTATATTAATGGTCATTGCCATTTGTGCTCTAGCTGGCCTCCAAATCAATAAGCATGCTTAGTTGCCTGTCATTAAAATTGATCTCTACTACCCTTCCAAATTGACGTCACATTCAACTGTAAATATCATCAAATAAGCTGTCACCTCATTTCCCTTATCTGTGTTTTTTTCTCCCAAAAGATAGATTTCTTCTGTAAGACTGAACAGTAGAATTCTTCTTAATTATTTCTGACATTTCACCAATGGCATCTTCTGGCTTTTCCTCAGAGGACAGAAATGTCTGGCCTCTGTCCTTTAGAGGCAAAGGGGAGAAAACAACATCCACTTCTGTTTCAAATGGTCTGAACCAAAATACACCTCAGAAATTAAACTCTGATGGTCATAACGAAGTAAAAAGAATTAAAGAAATGAATGCGAACCTTTCAACTTGTGAACAGACTTCACAAAAACCTTATGCCAATGCTTTCAAACCATGCGCTGAACTTTTGCTTCTTGTGTACTTAATGATAGCACAGAAGTGGTCATGTGAATTGGCCCTCAGGGATCTCAGGGCCAGGTAGGGTGCTTCTGTATAAACAGCAGATTCCTCCTCTAAGACAGATGCAATTATGTGACAGAGAAAACAGAGAGATGGAATTTGAAAGGTGTACAGAAGCAAACATTTTAACAGCCCAGCACGTCCTGAAAATATTCTTCCTCAGGGGCACTTAGATGTAAAACACTATACCCTACACCGTTATTTCAAAACAGGGTTGTACATCAGTGCCTCTGGGGAGGGGTGGATCTTAAAAACATATGTCATAAAATGCTTATTTTTCTGCACTTTTGAAATGGCATCTTGACTCCCTTCTTTTTCCTTTGAAATTTTGTAACAACCAAGGGGACTTTTGAAAATCAACAGTCATTTGCCCTTTCTGCATATACAGTACACTAAATGTGCTGTGGGCATTTCTTGGGTGCCAGAGGGCATTATACTGTCGCTGATGCTACTTAACATCTACAGCAAGACAGGGAGCAGTCATTAGGAGTTTGGGAGGCATGTGAGATCAGTACGCTGATAATAACTATTTCTCTGTAACATCTGAATTGGGACAGGGCGATAAGGCCTTTGGACCGATGCGTGGATGCAGTGGCGAGCTAAATGTGGGCTAATAAAATACATCCGAATTCTGGCAAAACGGACACTGTGTGTGAGCAGTTCCTGAGCCCAGGAAGTCAGTACCCTGCTGTCCTGGATGAGGTTACACTCTCCTTGAAGGAACAGATGCATAATTTGGGGGTGCTCGGGGGCAGATTACTTGAAAGATTACCTTCCCCTTTATATACCCAGTAGATCCCTGTGGTCTTTGGGAGAATTTCTCCTCTACGTTCCATGCTCTGCAGTAACTTGGAGCTCCTCCCTCATCGAACTTTCTAATCAGAGATTTTAAAATGTACAAAACGAAACAGGGCTTTCAGTGTGACTGAGAAGGGGAGACTGATCTCGACAAGCTGGAATGTGTGCAGAGGAGGGCAACCAAGGTGATAAAGGATCTGGAAACGAAGCCTTATGAGGAATGGTTGAGGGAGCTGGGTCTGTTTAGCCTGGAAAAGAGGAGAGGAGATATGATATGATATCTCAAGGATACCACAAGGAAGATGGAACTAGCTTGTTTTCTGTTGCTCCGGAGGCCAGGACCCAAACCAATGGATTCAAATTACAATAAAGGAGATTCCAGCTATACATTAGAAAGAACTTTCTGAAGGTAAGAGCTGTTCAACAGTGGAATGGACTACCTTGGAAGATTGTGGATTTTTTAAACAGAGACTGGATAGCAATCCGTCGGAGATGCTTAAGCTGTGATTCCTGCATTGCAGAGTGTTGGACAAGATGATCCTTTGGATCCCTTCCATCTTTACAATCATGGGCATAGCCAGGGGGGCAACTGTTACTAGCTGGCCAATTGCATCACAGGTATCTTGGTTCTGCCCCCCTAAAATAAATCCTGGCCACACCCATGTCTACAATGCCATGATTCAAAGTTTGATTTTATTGTTAATATTTTGTATTTTTTTATGGGAAACTGTTTAGAGGTTTTTGTCTATCAATCTTGAAAATTAAATGGAGAATTTTGCATGATTGATACTCTCTATGTGTAGCAAAACTGTAAGTGTATGAAGAATAGTTTGTGTGTCCTTTGGGAAAGAGTTTTGAAGTTGTAATAGGTTAGAAAAGGTTGAAGATAGATACCTTCCAGCTGTGGCTATTCTCTATTTTCTCGTTCTATGTACATGTTACTTGCATCTACTGAACATTTAAGTAATGCAGCATCTCATATGTTAGCTACCTGTTTTACCTGGCACAAAACTGTCTAATATTCTCAGAAACTAAATATCATAACCCTTCTGAACATTATGCACTGTGACCTTAAATGTGCAAATTTGATTGTACAGATGTGGATTCTCAGGTGTAAGGAAATATATACCGTAATTTAAAGTTAACACATCGAACATTTGCCATTAAACCCCATGGAAGTGGCCTTCTCCTTTGATTTGCTAACTGCTATACTATGAATCCCTTGTTCACTTCATGTAAAACAAGCATACCTATTTTCCCTTGTCGAATGTTAGATGGTATGGAGATGATGTATTATGTTTGTTTAATCCAGTACTTTTAGCAGAACTACAGGAAGCAAAGGCAGGGCAAGCACAAACCAGGTGTAAAGTAATCTATCAAGAAAACAGAAGATAAATTACTTACAGCACTGTCAAATGTGAACTGCAAGGCAGTGTACACACAATATTAAACTGAAAGGCAAAGGAAAAAAGGCATAGACTCAATGTTTCATGCCCTTACACACACACACACACACACATTCACACACACACACAACATAGACAAGGGTTAAACAATAATTGCGTGGCAGTTTAGATAGACACAAGGCAGAAAATGGATGCTCTTTCAAGATAAACTGCTTCTCCCTCTTCTCTCTCACTCAGTGGCAGGACACATTTACATTATCAATTGCTAATTCTGTCACCAAGTTTCGGCATGGTTGGACATTTACCAAGGACCACGTTTCAGCAAGAGCCAAGCTGAAAAGAGCCCCAGAGACTTGCTGCAGGAATGAGCAGCAGGCCTGGCTGGTGGGGTGGGGCGGCCCTGCAGAGCCACCCTCCCAACAGCAGCATCTTTGCTGCTTACCTGGGGTGGGATAGGATGGTAGCAAGATCAGGGATGCATGGGTGTCCCAGTAGGAGGGCTGGATGGCTCTGCTGGTGCAGTCACACAACTTTGTCCTCACCTCTGCCCTACCCCACCAGTCCTGCTGATGAGACCGATTTATTGAGGAACAGAGCCCATGGAGAATGTCTTGCCCAAAGACCCTCCAAAATCTGAAGCCGACACTGAATCTGAGGATAGCTGAAGCGGGGACAAAGAGGAAGGAATGTGAGCTTACTTACCTTACCCATTTGCTGATTTCTGAAAGTGTGGGGATAAATATATCTGGAAGACATACTATCTGATCTAGAAATGCAACTGCTTAATCCTATAGATCTGGAAACAAGCCGGGACTATTCAAGGCTGGTTCACAAATGCACTTGGTCACTAGAAAGTGATTGCTAGCATGTAATACTGTAATGCGGTCACTTCATTATATACAAGTCACCAAGGCTGTAATTCTAAACCCACTTACTTCGGAGTATGTCCCACTGAGTTCCACCAAAGTTCTGTGTAGATAGATACAGATATAGGATTACACTGCATGGCTATGATCATACATATGCTTACCCAGAAACATTGAACTCATTTAGACTTACTCTCAGCTAAGTATTATCAGACTGCAGAATGTCCCATTTGTGCACATTAATGTGAAATATCAAATAATAAGAAATCAGGTGATGTCCTTCATGTGTAATGGGAGATCTGTGGGGGCAAAAGAAATTTCACTCTGTTCACTCTTAGATTTTCTATCTTCCTTATCACTATGTTGCTTGTTCCAGAGAAGCGTACTTCTATTCATAAAATAAATACAGAAACAAAAGGTTCTTATAATAAATGTAAGATTAACTCTGAACAATCTCAGAGTTACTTTGTCAGGCTTACTTAGAGATATTTAATTTTTTCTGAAATCATTATCTGTATGTAAATCTTAAGGGAGGGAACATTTATAAAGGAATTGATAGGATTAGTAGGAGGAATTGATCCTTATTTATCCTTTAATTTCAGTATTCTGCATCCATTAGCTCATGATATTAAAATACTATTAAGCTGCTCACTGAACAAACAAATTGACAAGACATTAGAAAAATCTGAATCACTAAATGAATATTTCAATGAATGAATGTCTATTTAGTGTGTTAGTAACTAGTTAACACACAACAGACCACTATGGCATCTTTATACACAGGGCAAACAGCACCTGATTGCATACAAATAGAATAACTGCCCTACCAGCACATATATTGTATCTGCTCAGCAAATACTGTGCAGCAACAAGGCCTAATAAATTCATTGCAACAAAATCCTCTCATAGAATGCAGGGGTTATGAGACCAGGTGTTAAGGGAGGTCTGATCTCTTAAATTTCCCAAGATGGTAGCATCTGCGTTGTTACTCCTTGCACTTCATGTCAAGTTCAAGCCCTAAGGTAACCTAAAAACCCTAAACAAGTAATACTCACAGGAATATTTTGGTGGCTGAAGGAAATTCTGGCTGCAGCAGATTTGAAACAGCCATTGTTGAAACAGGGACCTATTTTTAGGGGAAAGGGTTTTATTCAGTGCAGGGGTTATCAGGACAGAAATGTGCTTACTCCATCAACAACTGCAAGTGCACTCCTTTATATTTTCCGCCTCTGGGAACTCCTATGGGGAAATGCAAAATCTGTACCTAATGTAACTGTTGCGTGGAGGGCAAAGTCTGCCCTCCATCCTTAACACAGATACAAAGCCCGGGGGGGGGAGGAGCTGTACAATATATATCTGTGCATAGAGGACACACATACCTGGTTTCCCATAATATACAAACCCTCCACATAAACAAACTCAAATCGCCCATGATTATGACAAACATTTTGTTATTTTTTTTATTTTAAAAAAATCGGTTACAGCTTTTTTGTGTGTCACTGCTCAAGAACTAACTTGTATTGATATTGTTTTATTTCCACCCTCACTTTAGAATAAGCCCTCACAAGGTGACTTACAATAAAAAAAATATGTTCAAGCAGTTGAACACGCACATAAAACAACAGATGCAATTACAGTGGACGCTCAGGTTGTGAACGTGATCCGTTGGAGAGGCACGTTCGCAACCCGCAGCGTTTGCAACCCGCAGCACCGCATCTGCACACATGCGGGTCACAATTTGGTGCTTCTGCGCATGTGCAAAGCACGATTTAGTAGTTCTGCGCATGCGCAAGCGCTGAAACTTGGAAGTAACCCATTCCAGTATTTCCGGGTTCGGCGCGGTGCGCAACCCAAAAATGCGCAACCTGAAGCGTCTGCAACCTGAGGTATGACTGTACACAGTAGGAGTCTGCAGGGCAGCACTGCTCACCTGGCTTCCCAATGCTGCCCGTCACTTCCTGTTAGGAAGAGGGGAAGGGGCAAGGCAGCAGGGAGCTCGGTGTGAGCGCAGCAGCCGGAGTATCCGGATTGGCTCTGCCATTGTACCCGCACTGCCTTGCCCTCCCAGTAACCAGCAGTGATGTGTGGCATTGGGAACCCAGGTAGGCCACACCCCTCTGCCCATGCTTCCCTACCAGCGACTACTGCAATCATATATAGAGGGCCAGCAGTAAATGCCTGGCAAGATTATAAAATATTTAGGGACTGTTCAAAGCTGGTAGGAGTTGGGGCTCAGTAGAGAACTTGAAGTAGGGAATTCTGCAAGTCTGGGGCTATCATTAAAAAGGTCCAGTCGCTGCTACTGCTAAATTTATCAACCTGAGTGGCCTCTCAAGTGGATCTTAGGGCTCAGGACTTCTCAGGCAGTACCATTGACAAGGCATTGCTCATCCATGTTCCCAGTGTCACACAGGAAACAAGGGCAAGGGCAAGGCCACTTGTCTTAGATGGATTGAATTTCAGTTTCAGGTTGCCTACATTAGCCCTGTGATTCTTACATTGCAGGGGACTGGACTACACAGCCCTTTACAGTTCTAGAAGTCTATCTCAAAACTACCTCAGGATCCTTGTTTAATGCTTCTCTGCCTCTTGGGGTGGGGCGAAAGGTCTGGCCCCACTCCTCTCTCTACATACATATTCCTTGCACACAAGTAACATGTAAACAGGGCTCATGTTTCAGATGTTTGGAAGACGACTGACCTGGGACAAGTGTGTGGGTCAAAAGCACATAATATCCCATTACAGAGATCACAGTCTCATCACCCCCTACTCAGCAAAGCAGAAGTGTGTGTTTTTTATTCTAAAAATGTACCCTGGAGCAAAATAACTTAATCAAAGGTCTATGGCCTGATTTCCTGACAATACAAACAAGGAATCAGGTAAAACATTTCCCCCCCCCCTTTTCTTTTTAAGAACCTATGTGATGGAAGAGGGTGAACATCGGAAGCTTCTGTCCGTTGTTTTTTCATTTATTTTTGTCTTTGCACACGAAGGCAGCAAACAAGGCAAGTATTTTTTTTTTTAGTCAGCTTACTGTGGACTGACTTCAGCAGTCTGAAAGAAGCAATAATTGATTTCAATAATTAATTCCTGCTGACTAAAATAATGCTGCTGTTTATGCACACCTCCCTGAGACCCAGTTAAAGGGAACTTTGAGTCAGGAATGCATAAACAGTAACATTACTTTGGGGAGCAGAAGTCCCCTAACATACTGCAGATTTGGGAAGGGCTTTTTAAGCCCCCAGGCTATATGAAAGTTTATTTCTGCTTTCCCATATTGCCTCATGATAACCCTGAATGAAGTTCACAGAATCTGAAAAGCTAAGCAGAGGAAGCAGGAATAGCTTTGACAGCAGAGAAGGTCTCATGCCATAACACTCCTCTAAGTTTGATCAAGGCAGAGACAGGGAGTTCATATTTCTTTTCCATTCTTCTTTCTTTTCAGGTTTGTTTTAAAAGTATCTTTGTTGCTGCTGTTGTTATTTGTAGTGGGACGCGGGTGGAACTGTGGTCTAAACCACCGAGCCTCTTGGGCTTGCCGATCGGAAGGTCGGCAGTTTGAATCTGTGTGATGGGGTGAGCCCCCATTACCAGTCCCAGCTCCGGCAAACCTAGCAGTTCAAAAGCATACCAGTGCAAGTAGATAAATAGGTACCGCTACGGCAGGAAGGTAAACAGTGTTTCTGTGTGCTCTGGCTTCTGCCATGGTGTCCTGTGTGCCAGAAGCTGTTTAGTCATGCTGGCCACATGACCCAGAAAACCTGTCTGCAGACAAATGCTCCCTTGGCCTGAAAGTGGAGATGAGCGCTGCACCCCATAGTCAAATTTGACTGGACTTAACTGTCCAGGGGTCCTCTACCTTTACCTGTGATTTGTAGCATCCCATGTTTCCTGTTGGCATATCTTTCCAGAAAAGGTAAGGGTACGAGCCTGACTTCCGCCTCCTCTCCTCACCAGCAGACCCTCCAGCCACCGCCATATTTGCCGCCCTGTCTCATGCGGCAACTGCAGAAGATGGTGCAGAGAGAACAATTGGACCACGGCCACATCCACACTGCAGAAGGTGGGCTAGGTGGGCAGGATAGTTGGACCTCATCCATGTTGACTGCTGTGCACATGGCAGTGACACGGAATCGGGGTCCACACTGAGCAGGCAAAAGCGGGAAGTCAGTGGCAGCTGGTGAGAATCTGGCTTAGCTGGGAATGCTGAGCAAGAGGACGCCCACTATTGCTCATTGCAATGCCCACCCCTCCAACCGCAGCATGGGGAGCACTGGACTGCTTTGCTTGTCTGGTTGGGATATACAAGCATCCCTCCACTTACACAGGGTTTACATTCTGGGCATACATGCAACGCAGGATGAATGATTTTCTCTGCACATGCTCAAAAGACATTATCTTTTATTCACAGGGTTGTACAAAGTCAGGTGTACTTCTAATAACTTCATGCAATCTGACCCAAGCAGCTTCCTGCATGCATTTGCCTGGCAAACCTAACTTGTGAATATGGACATCACCACAATATTACAAAGATGGCCAAGAAAAAAGTGTTTTCTCTGAAGCTTTCTGTGTAAAAAAAAAAAAAAAAATAGGTGGCAAAACGCAGTAATGTAGGACAGACCTAGTTTTGTCAATGGCTCTGTTCCAGTGATATTACTGTATGAGGTTATTATTAGTTTGTTTGACCCACAAGAGATGAGAAATGCTGAACAGCTAAAAAACAAAAACTCCAGAAAAAATAACAAAAATCATCTTCATTACTCAATTTTCTTTATACTGTATAAACTTGCTTATATATACCTTTGGAGATTTGTGTAGTTCAGAGGCTTTCAGAACACTTTAAACCACTATAACTGGTCCAATAAATGATGTATTTCTCTGTTTTAAGGATCCTAAATTGAACAAAGCACTTTACACATTTTTAACATCTCCTGCGGTGTTTTCAGGATATTAAGTCTGATGGAAGAGAAAAATTCCACACAATACATGTTTTACTATGTATGATGTATGAGTACAAGCTTGGACACAGATATTTGAATATTTTAAATTTCAGATGATTTACAGTACTTGAACACCTCGATTCTTTTATCAATGACCTTATTTATATTATATCAACTATTGGCAAATTTATGCCCCCAGATTTCCGATTCTCTACCAAGCCTGAATTTACTGCAGCTGATTATGAGAGCAACCTTTTATCACTAATGTGGTGCCCATAAAATATCTCTCTCTCTCTCTCTCTCTCTCTCTCTCTCTCTCTCTCTCTCTCTCTCTCTGTGTGTGTGTGTAAGCTCTGCACTGCTCACATATATTCACTATTAACTGCATGCAGGTATACTACGAAATGTTGACCTTGTCTGACTCCACTGGTCCCATGGTGGTGAGGTTCCTGCTGTAAAGAACAGAATAAAAGCACAGCTAGGCCAGATGTTTTTCCTATTAAATAGATTAACTTAGCCCAAATGTAAAATTAAGAAAACATACTGGTTCTGATTTACTATCAGTCCATGATCTGTTGCTGCAAAGGGAACAACGGACAGTCCTGAACAGCCAACTTGCAATTTATTAAGAACAGCAAGGGAATTCCATACCCTCACCCCTGACTGCTCTAAAAATGCTGAACGGAGGGCCCCGGCCTAGTGATGAAAGCTGCTTTCTGACAGTAAAAGCTGAGTAAAAACAACATTAAAATCATTTAGAGAATGCCTGGTAAAGTACTGCCACAGAATACTCAAGACCCCACAAAAGATACTTGTTTCCAGAAGGCTCTAAAAGGTATAATTCCAAGGTCTGCCTGAGGTACTTCCTTTTGCAAATGAAATTTTTAGCTTTCTTGTCATATTTTTGTGAGCCACAAGGGAGCAATGTCCAGGGGATTAAATCCCTAAAAATAAAAAATAAATTTAAAAAATGAGGCCATGCATTATTTTCCTTCGTTAAAATGTGATTTTGCTTCATAAGCCTCCCTTCCGTAACTGGGAACGCAAATAAAAAGGTTTGTGTTCTGAAGTCATTAATGGCGGACAGTGCTTATTCACCTCATAATTGCTTTGCCATTTGTGCCATAATCAGGGACCCTCTGAAAATTCTCACGAATCTGAGGAAGTGTTTATTGTGTTTCTTTAAATTGACAGAACTATTTTATAAATAGACATATGGAGACTCAGAAGATGGGGGGGACACCCAAAATGTGGTCACCATGCAAATTTGCACCCCACATTAGCACTGACAATTATTGCTCCCTTCAGTCTCCCTACTCCCCCAAATTCCTTAGGCTTTACTTAGGTCAGGCTTCCTCAACCTCGGCCCTCCAGATGTTTTTGGCCTACAACTTCCATGATCCCTAGCTAGCAGGACGCAGGGATGCTGGGAATTGTAGTCTCAAAACATCTGGAGGGCAGAGTTGAGGAAGCCTGACTTAGGTGCTTCCATTTTCCCTGATAACTTCTGGAAGCCAACCATCCTCAAAGAGCAGCATTGTCAAAATGGTGGTAAAAGGAGCATTCCCAACTCAGTACAGATGTCGCCTCCCCCCCCCCCCATCTGCTGGAGCACCTAGGTAATAGATGGACCATTTGTTTTTGCCAGTGAATGAGGTGATAATGAGGCTTTCAGGTTTTATTATTGTTTGTGATGTATTAGCAGAGATGAAGTCAGAGAATGACACCACATTCCTATTCTAATACACACACACTTTCTATACCACAGAAACCTTTCTAGAGTGCTTGCATAGAACCGCTATAGGCTGGCTTCTGCTGCACAGAAAGAGTCACCTGAATGTGGGGCTGCCTGGTGGGCAGGGGGCAGAAGAGCCCCATTTGGTTACAGTAAATCCTATATAGTATAAGCAAAGTCATTTCTCAAGTGTACCCTTGTGTAACCAAATGGTACCACTCATGCCTAAGAAGGAGGAGGTATCAGCGACTTGGAGGAAAGCACATGAACCTAAAAGGGGACCCTCTCCCCCAAAAGTGTCCAATGACAAGGAGTAAACATGCTCAGTGGCCATGCAATACTGGCTCACTGATGGAACTGGGGAGGGTAATATGGGAAACTGGGGGAGAATGGAATTAAATGGTGTGCCCTGGAAGAGGGCATGGCTGACTGGCTAACACCCCCCCCCCCGCCCCCCAATGATCCATAGTGCAATGTTTTGCTGCGAGTCCCACTTTTCATTCCTTGTTCTCACCCTTCCAACTCCATCCCACTGCTGTAGGTGGTACTAAGTGGTATAAAATGTATATGGAAAAAGCAGTATAAAAATAATAGTGTGCCAAGTTCAACTAAACAAATGCTGGAGCCAGTGCATTGAGTCCAACTAGGGCAATAGGGATTCCCCTCTTTCCCCCTCCCCCATGTGCCCCTGAGCCATCCCAATGAGCTCTTGGGTGGGTTGGGAGAACCCCCAGGACACCATGCAGGGGGAGAAAACAGGAGTTTGTTCCATCTGGCACAGCAGAAACACTTGTGCTGAAGGAACTATTGCCTTAGTGAGACTTGAGGGTCTTGCAGCATTGCCTTATCAGCCTATTCGTTTCTCTTTGGGGGGGGGGGGTTATGCACCATTCCTGACAAGCTGCATTGCATCACCCGATTATAAGTTTTGAAATATTATTTGAACAGGATGGGGCAGGGGAGCCACTATTTACAGAACTGCCTGAGTGGAACACTGGGAATTTAGCTGCCCATTAAACTACAAAGAATTATTAATCTGGTTATGAAAATTTCCCTTTAGATCTCAGCTTTGACATATCATTTACACAGAGATACGAACAATTTCTTCTTCTAAGGGACGTTTCCTACTCGCATCCCACTGTAAGAGAGTCAATTTAGGGAGATTTGCTGACTGTTAAAAGTCCCTTTTCCACATCAGAGGAAGAAGCAAAGTGCCACTCTCAGCAGTGTGAATCTGGCCAGGATCCAAGGAAGCAAGGGCTGACTTAGATCTCAGTGGGTGGTGACCATTATGCATTTGGGGGAAAGCCGTTCCAACCTGGCAGGAGAACTGGTTGTAGCATAGAGGGGAAGGGGGGGAATAAAGTACAGCTACTAAAGTCACCTAGTGCCATTAGCCTTCCCTGCTGTGGGTTAGTATATCGAAATTAGGCTCTAAGAAGAGATTGCTGTTCGCAACGAGGATATCAAACAAAGCAAATTGGAGGTAATATGATGCTGTTAACATCAGACGCGCCACATAAAATGCTGGTAAGAAGCAGGGATTATGAAGGACTTCCACTGAGAACAAGCATTTGGTTAAACAATGATACAGCGAAGGCCTTAACCTCATGTCCCCCCACAATGATTTGGCCTTTAGACGAGAGAGAATACAGAGGGAGCATTTTGACAAGCAGCCCTAAGCCAGTGGCAATTAGTCCCATATGAAATGTGAGTCTATAGTAACACATGCATCCTCCTACAGTAGGAGCGGGGAGGGGGGGATACTTTTTCAAACAAAGGAAAGAAACAGAATATTTTAATTCAAAGGAAGCTAACTTGTAATACCTTGAGTCATATTTTAATAAGGTAGGCTACCTGTGAAGAGACCAGAGATGTAATTCCCTCAGTCCACCGGACTTCCATGAGGCAAATCAGTTATTAATTTAAACCTGAAATTAAAATACAGAAGTAATAAATACGAAGAAAGACGCAATTAAGAGCTCTTCTTATGCTGCTACAAATCTTGCATTCTGAAAGTCGGCATCAACCAAAATCTTTATGAGAATGCTGCATCTATTATTTGAGTATGGCTATCACAGAAAGTTAAGTCAAAATCCATGTTATAGTCCTGAGAGGACTGAGCATCTCTCCCCATCCAGAAAGATTGGTAAGTAACCACATGTTGCCATGTGATTATACTTTAGTAACTCTTATCTGTTCAAGGGATTCCCATTTTTTTTGGTGAAGCCACACAAAAGCAGAGTTTTGGAGATGTGATCAATAAAATAATTCTTTAGAAGCTTCTGTCCTGAAGGCAAGCCAGCTGAAGGCTGGTGATGATGATGCTTTGGATATCCAAAGTGCGGACTATGTCCCATTGAGACCAATGAAATAAATTCATTGCAAATAACTCTAGTCCCATGGTTTTCCATTGTGTTTAGTCAAACCAGATTTTAGCTGGATCAGGGCTATACAAGTATCAAGGGTCACTGCTATCCTGCCCCCTCATACTGGTGATGATTAAATATCCCATCTGCATCCCTTTTTACAAGCCCAGAAGCAATACAGATTTACCACTCAATTTACTAGATTTACCATCCAAAACAGTTGATAAAACTGAATACATCTAGTTTTATATTTGTCTCCAAAAATAAAATAAAAAATAGTGCCAGCTGAGACTGGTACTCATGAAATTAGAAAGTTACATATCAGAATTCTTGTGCAGTTGATAACCTGATCAGGAGTGGTCCTTCTGAAAATTAACCTGACTTCACTACGGAGAAGGCAAGTGGATGAATGCAAAAGAATTGTGCATGCTGCAAATAGGATACCCAGTACAAGTTATAAAGTGATTTCCTTTATAAAGCAACCATTTCACAATTTACTTCTGCAAAAGCACAAAAAAGAAAAATCAAGCACAGTCCACTGAAGATAATTGTGGTGATGATGAGGCAGAGATATTATTTTTATTAGGTTTCAACAAATATGCAGAATGAATCTAGGAACTTGGAATTAGCATGTGAAACCAGATACAGAGGAAATGTGAATTTCAAAACTGAACGAAAGCAGACTGTAATGAAGATTAGTTACTCCTATGTGCCTCACTTATAAAACTAAACTTATTTCGTGCAGGAGGTTCCGAATGTGACCACTAGCAAAATTCTAATAGCATATTTATATAAGAACTGATATCACTCAGTGGTATGTGAAATATTGGGAAAGGAAGTTTCATGTTTGCTTAGGTTGAAGGGCAGACTGGAAATGGTCAAATGAATATATAACATGTCTCCTGAATAGAATGGAGAAGATATTCTTAAAGAATTTGATGAGGTGTTTAATGAGCTTGGATACATTATGGATATAATACATCATGTAATATAGATCCAAATGTGCTGCCAAAAATATATGTGCCATTTAAGCCCCATTAGCACTAGGGAACCAAGGAGATGCTGAAATCAACCGGATGATAAAATTAGATGTCACTGAGAAAATTCAGCTATCTCTTCATTCGTCTTCAGGAAGGAGAACCCTAACATGAGCAACACCTTTGACTCTGGGTGTGGGGTGAAGAGGTTATGGGTGTTTTCTTCTGCCTGCAATGGATATTTTCATGTGAGTTGTTCAGTGATGAGAGTCTTAACTGCTATAAATTCCATTTTCCTTATTGGAGATATCACAGCTTTCAAGACTGCTTGACTTTGCATGTAACAAATGGAAAGAAATGCTAGATAGTGATTCTGAAACTGTCACGGGTGAGCTTCCTCTTTATCTACTATCATTGTCTTCACTCATACGTTGATCTTGAATAGCAACCAATGCTAATGGGAAATGGGCAAAATGACATGCTTTGGCAATGTCCAGACCAATTTAGTAGTCACTCTGCTCTGAAAGTAGCAGGACACACTCAAAACATATGTGGGACAATGGCTTTAATCAGCCGAGTGTCAAGGAGAAGTGAATTCCATACTGTGAGACCTTCCCAAGGTCTTAATCACCATCCCCTTCACAAAAACAGATGGTATCCAGGAGAAAATGTCAATCAAAGGAAAGTAAGTTTTAGGTTCAATCTGCATATTCAGAACTCTGACTCCCTGTATCAGGAGCTAGTGATCCTTCAAGGACCATACAGAAACAATATCCAGTCAGTGCCTCATCAGCACCTAAAATAATGAGCAAGGTTGTAATAGCTACAACTAAGTGATGGAGAACAAAAGACTAAAGGGAGGCTGGGATGGAGAGTTGTGTGAGAGAGCAGGCTGGAAGAAGCTGGGGACAGATATGTCCTGCTGTGAGCTGGACTAGGGATCCCATAGGAACTGAATGAGGAAGCAAGATCTTCTGTGAGACCATCCATCATATACTCAGGTTGTGGATATGTGTTAATAAAACCATATACCCTAAAGACACCACAGTCATTATCTAACAGTTGCAGCAAGGTCAGAAAAGCTAAAGCTCAGGCGGAACTCAGGTTTGCAAGAGAGGTTTAAAATAATTGACAAGTTTTCTTCAACTATGTTTGAAGCAAGAGTAAGAACAAGCAAGTACTAGGTCCTTTGCGTGGAGATGATGGAGAAATGCTATAGGGTGACAGAGAGAAAACAGAACTGGTCAACACCTACTTTCCCCCTTTCTTCACCAAAAAGGAAAGCAGTGCCCAACCTGATGATAACAGAGTAAACAATGCAAGGAGGGAGCTGCAGCCCAAGATACAAAAAGAAAACGTGACAAGTGGGGTGCTGCAGGGTTCTGTCCTAGGCCCATTGTAGTCCAACATCTTTATAAATGACTTGGACGAAGGAATTGAGGGGATGATCATCAAATCTGCAGATGACACCAAACTGGGACGGGTAGCTAATGCCACAGAGGACAGAATCTGGATTCAAAATGGCCTTAACAGATTGGAGAACTGGGCTAAAACTAACAAAATGAATTTCAATAGAGACAAATGTAAATTTCTGTACTTAGGTAGGAAGAACCAGCTGCACAAATATAAGATGGGGGACACCTGGCTTGCTTAGTAGTACATATGAAAAGGATCTAGGTGTCTTAGTGGACCACAAGCTTAACATGAGTCAATAGTGTGATCCAGCAGCAAAAAGAGAGAGTTAATGTTATTCTAAATTGCATCAACGGAGGTATAGTGTCCAGATGAAGGGAATTAATAGCCCCACTCTGTTCTGCTTTGGTCAGACCACACCTGGAGTATTGTGTCCAGTTTGGGGTGCCACAATTTAAGAAGTATATTGACACTGAAGGTGTGCAGAGGAGGCCAACAAAAATGATCAAGGGTCTGGAAAGAAAGCTTTATGAGGAATAAGTGAGGGTGTTTGGTATGTTTCACCTGGAAAAGAGGAGACTGAGAGGAGATAGGATAGCCATCTTCAGATACCTGAAGGGCTGTCACAAGAAAGATGGTGCGAGCATGTTTTCTCCTGATCTGTAGGGCAGGACCCTAACCAACGGATTCAAGTTACAAATAGGGAGATTCCAACAAAACATCAGGAAGAACTTTCTGATGGTAAGAGCTGTTTGACAGTGGAACAGACTCCCATGAGAAGTGGTGGACTCTCCTTCCTTGGAGGTTTTTAAGCAGAGCTTGGATTGCCATCTGTTATGGATACTTTAGTTAAGATTCCTGCATTGCAGGGGGTTGGACTAGATGACCCTCAGGGTACCTTCCAACTCTACAATTCTATTATTCTATGATCGAATTCAAGCCCTGTTGATGCAGAAAACCCACTACTACAGCATCACTGAAAGGTGGCCACTAAAAACTTCTCATGAAGGAGGAACCACCACCTTTTCTAACTTGAGGTAAGTTAGAAAATGATTTATTTACATTAAAAATGATATCATACACGCCATCCCATGCTATCAATAATTTCTGTTGCCACAGCCCACCCTGGCTATGAGCAGCAGTGCACCCACAGGCAAAGCAATTGATTAAATGGGGCTTGTGCAATGGGTATAGTCTTCCTGCCTTCTCTGCCTCGTATTTAAATAAGGCCTAAGCAAAGGCTGCTCATTTATATGGCCAGCGCTCATGTCTCTTGGCACATTGCACCTTTATGGATCTTCCTTGGAAGATACAACGGCCAAATATTTATGAATGTTCTATTTTCTTTATGTTTTTGTTTAGTTCATTCTAAGAATTAAAAACATAAACATTCTGTTTAAAAATCTGTTCTCTACATCCAAACGACATAGAGCAAAATGCTTTTGGCATTGTTTATACACTGTGCATGTGTGTGTTTGTACGTGTTGCTATCGCCGTATCCATAATATATATTAAAACTCTTTGTTTTACTACCTATAGTAAAATTATAAAATGTGCAGTCCCTGTAATTACATTGCCCTTTGCCGTCTGTCTAAAAAAAGACTGCGTTCAAATTTTCCCCCTGTTTTATTTGCACCCTATTAACAACTGTTACTGGAGCTTTAATTATGCCCCTGTGATTGCAGAGATGCGGCTGACTTGTGTCATTTTCCTCCCAGGGGATGCTTTATAATTACCAGCATCCATCGTGGCTGCCTGTAAGCTGATGCTTTTTTATTACCAGTTCAATAATCACTGCATCCTTGTGAACATCTGCTCTGCAAGCCATGCATCGGAGGTCCCTGTGCCTGTCACTCGATGCTCCCTTGCTGTGGTGACCCTTTTGCCCTCACCTTCAGTTTATATCTAATTTGCCTAGCAGAAGCTCAGTCCAGATTGCCGCACAGGAATGCAATTAATGCTCCACATTTGCAAACAAAGAATATGTATGTGTGTGTGTATATATATATATATATATATATATATATATATATATGCTACTTTCCTCCTCCTCCTCCTCCTCCTCCTCCTCCTCATCCCCTCCCTCTCCCTCTCTCTCTCTCTCTCTCTCTCTCTCTCGGTTTTATTATCTTATTGTCAAGCCCCATAATTTGTATTCACAGCAGGATGAATCAATATAAGTCCTGAGGAGAAGATACATTATTTTGTTAGTGTTTTAGGCAGATAATGAAAAGTATGCAGGCTTGACTGGATGGGTGTGTGTGGCTTTTATCTGGAAATACACAGCTGTTTAAAAAGAAGCAATGTACACAAATTTATTTTAAAACACATACCTGTAGGTTCCCATAGCATGCGTTCAATAGCCTTCAGGTTGCCTCTGTTATACACAGCCAAGGACATTAACTATTGTTGGGCAAAACCAGCAGTGCTGCTCTGCAGAAAGTTTGGGGGCTTTCCAATATTTTCCATTCTAAACCTTCTGCCATGGTCTACAGTCTAGATTACTGGTCTGAGGCAGATTCTGCATCTTCCCAGGCATATGTAGAAACATCCTTAGTTAGCATGGATCAAAGGCATCACCATGTCATGCAACACTGCGAACAGCTGGACAGCTCAGTTGGTTAGAGCATGGCGCTGATAACACCAAGATCGCAGAGAGAACCTACTGGATCCTGTTCAGCTTAGGCTGCAGTTGAAGAAGAAGAAGAAGAAGAAGAAGAAGAAGAAGAAGAGGAGGAGGAGGAGGAGTTTGGATTTGATATCCAGATTTATCACTACCCGAAGGAGTCTCAAAGCGGCTAATATTCTCCTTTCCCCTCCTCCCCCACAACAAACACTCTGTGAGGTAAGTGGGGCTGAGGGACTTCAAAGAAGTGTGTCTTGATATGGCCTACACATGTACATTTTTGACCTACAGTTTTGACCTACAAGCATTGGATTGAAATGTTGGTTGTACTTTTGAGCGTAAAATCTCATAATACAGTGGTACCTCGGGTTACATACGCTTCAGGTTACATACGCTTCAGGTTACAGACTCCGCTAACCCAGAAATAGTGCTTCAGGTTAAGAACTTTGCTTCAGGATGAGAACAGAAATCGTGCTCCAGCGGCGCAGCAGCAGCAGGAGGTCCCATTAGCTAAAGTGGTGCTTCAGGATAAGAACAGTTTCAGGTTAAGTACCAACCTCCAGAACAAATTAAGTATTTAACCCAAGGTAACAATTCAACATATTCTAATGAGAATTTATACTTCATTTGTGAAAACATAAGGGTATTCCTAGAAGTATATTATCTATTAGCCACATTTACATCTTAAGTAGTTTTTTTTTTAAGAATTCCAAATCCATATCCTGTGTTTGGTACAAGCCTTTTTCTGCAACTATAATTAATAAACTATCTTACAAAAAAAGTATCTTGTCTTTGCTTTGCATTCTGAGGTAGCATATCAGCTTGTCCACTGAGGCAAATTCCAATATTCCCACCCACCCACCCATCCATGTTGGTGCTTCTCAGTGGGAGACAGCCTTCTCCCGGCACCGGTCCAGAAAGCATAACACAGCATTCACTCTTACAGACATTCAAGCAAGCACCAGAGCTTAGCAGAAGCTGAGACTGAGGATATGTAGTATCTGGGTGTGGTGATTTATTTACAGGATCGAAATAAAGAACAGAGCCATTATGGCGTGTCTCTTCTCCTCCGAGACAGAACAACAGAACAGAACAAAGGACAAAGAAGACGGAAGTGGCGCACAGTTCCTTCCATTCCCATGCTTCCAAAGAATGGAATGCCAACACACAGAGCATGTGATCTAGTAGTCACACACACACACACTGCAATACGGGAGAGAATGAAAATCTTGACACCCCAACCATTTCTTAATGGACTGTGTAGTTGAAAATTACTTAACATAAGAACTTAAGATGAGCCGGCTGGATCAGGCCAATGGCCCATCTAGTCCAGCATCCTGTTCTCAGGGTGGGCAACTAGATGCATAATAATAATAATAATAATAATAATAATAATAATTATTTTATTATTTATACCCTGCCCATCTGGCTGGGTTTCCCCAGCCACTCTGGGTGGCTTCCAACAGAACACTAAAATACAATAACCTATTGAACATTAAAAGCTTCCCTAAAGAGGGCTGCCTTCAGATGTCTTCTAAAAGTCTGGTAGTTGTTTTTCTCTTTGACATTTGGGAGGGCGTTCCAAAGGCGGGTGCCACTACCCAGAAGGCCCTCTGCCTGGTTCCCTGTAACTTCACTTCTCGCAGCAAGGGAACTGCCAGAAGGCCCTTGGCACTGGACCTCAGTATCCGGGCAGAACGATGGGGGTGGAGACGCTCCTTCCGGTATACTGGACAGAGGCCATTTATATGCATGATCTGAGCACAACGGCACTCTCCCTTCCTGTGGTCTCCAATATTTGGAAGAATTACTGCCTTTCTGCATTACTGCTATCCTACATTGTTCAAACAGAGATGTATATTTTCAATGGATTTTTTTAAAATGGTGGTTATTACATGCTCCTCTCACTAACACTTTGCGTGGAAATGTCAAACGAGGGTGTCAATGGCTATATCCAACTAAGTTAAAGCAGTCCCACTGAGATTAATAGACCTAAATTAGCCATGTCCATTAATTTGAATGGGTCCACTCTGAGAATGGCTAACTTTGGATACAATCCAATATCAAATTTTTTCAGAGATAGCATTCACTATTAAAGACTGCATTGATTTCAATAAGAAAGAAATTCAAAGTGCTCTTCTGAGCAGTGCTGGACTGACTGGTCAACTGAAACGTTATGGCCATTTGGGTTAAATAAAGCAGATGGGGAGAAAATATAAATTCATTTACTTACTTAGTGGAAGATCCAGTCTGTGAGACATTTGATACTTTTTATAGAGTATTAAATACAGAGTTTTGCCAGCTGGTTACTGTAGTTGAATGGTTTTTCATCTACGGGCACAATCAGGAATACTTACTAAATAGATAATACGTTTTGCTTTTCAGGTTTCATTTTTAACTGCATGATTTTCTTTTAGAAATTGCTAAGCAATCTGCTGCTATTTTCCCTGTACAGCACTTCAGAAATAGTAGTAATTTCTAAAATGAGCATATGACTAACAAGCACTACATGTTAGCCACTGCTTGCTGCTCTATACCAAATAAGAGGGACACATCTTATCAGGCTGGGGGAACTCTCTTGTCCCAAATGGATCACTGACTCAATGCTTTTCCCTAGTTGCTACAGATGACTTACAATCCCCCAGGACTCCTAGAAATCCCAGCCACCTGGCCCATTTTCTGAGAAATGGAGCTAATACTTGTGATTGGGATTTCTTTTAAGACTGAAGGAGCCAAGCTCCATGAAGCTGGATTTCTTTTATGAGCCTAGGAGCAGGTCTCTAGATGGCTCTTTCATCATATTTCAGAACATGGAACTGCAAACACCACTAGTTCAGGTGACAATTATTTTGCCCCACCTATACATTGCAGGAAAGAGTATAAGGTATATGGTTTTAGCTCTACCAACTGGAAGTCCAATGTTAGTTTGCTACCTTTCCAGGATACAAGTACTGCATTTTTAAAAGAATAGTCCTAAGGAAAAGTAAACTGAAAAGTAAACTAGGCCTAGCAACATAAATGAATTAATGGAACTAGCAACTGTGTTCCAAGATATCCTCCTACCATTTTCTTACTATACTTGGAACAGGAGTCTCTGGTATACTCTTCTTTAGGGAAACTTCCTGTTAAATTTTTAACAACACAAGCTTCTTTTCTTTCAGTGATGGCATCCAAGTCCCATAATGACTTGTGATATCATTCAAAGCAGCATTCCCCAACCCAGTGCCCTGTAGATGTTGTTAGACTCCAACTTCCATCCGCCCCAGCCAGCATGGCCAATACTTGGGGATAACAACAACAACAACAACAACAACAACAACAACAATATCATCATCATCATCATCATCATCATCATCATCACTATTCAAGGACCCACTTATGTGGAGCCACTTGTACATTGTTGGCTGTGGGGTTTAAAAAAAATCTAACTATGCAAAATTACATATATTATACTTATACATATAATACATATAAAAGAGCAATGCCCCATGCTCTGCTATATTTCCACAGCATAATTAAGTATTTTAAAAAAGATATCTGCATTGTTGTATCTCTTAATGTGATTGTTATTTTAGGAAAACTGGTGTGTATGTGTATAATACGCATATAATATTATAAGAATAATAAGCATATAATATGAGAGCATGGTGAATATTTTTAGCAGAAACAGGTGAGGGAGATTTAAGATGAGAATTAGACAAAATCCATGCAAATTAGCTTGATGTCAAGATATTTTTTTTTAAAAAAAAAACCCCATCCTTATTCAGCCCTTTTACTGAGAACATGTTGAGTTTCTTAAAATGTAATTTTCATATTATCTGATGATAATTACAAAACGAGCAGGTATTATCCATACAGAAATATTACATCCATACAGAAATATTACATCTGAAATACCTTTGCTAAAATCATTTAGATTTGTCTGGTTGTTTTACAAATGCTAGAAAGGGCAGTCACAAAACTATCATACTATATTTATGAGACTGGGGGGGGGGGGTTCCTTTGATTTGTATTAATGCATTAATGTTAATCTTCATATTTACTATCAGCCGTAGGGGCAGGAGATGGTTGGGCAAAACCAGAAGACCTTAAAGATGACTGAGCTAACAAAATGTGTAATTTCAGCCCTGTTTCTTAGGCAACTTTAATCCTTCTCATAGATTCCAATATTTTCACTATATTCTTAGATGTCATAAAACTCATACTTTGTTTAAGTTGAAATTCACTATATAAATATATGTTTCTAAGCCAGATCTGCTGAAAACATAAGATGCCTCCAATATACCATAAGTGTCAGCTGGAGATGGACAAATCTTTCAGTTCTAGTTTCTCAGTTTCCAAACCTTAAGTTCAGTTTTCCACATTTCTGCATCAGTTTACAATGTTTTAACTGCTCATGAAAATTCATCAATTTAGTGTCTATTCCTCTTACCATGCACATTTTTGTCAAATATAATGCAGTTTTGTGTGTTATTTTCCCTTATATATGCATTGGTATGCATGCTTTCTTCTAATATACTCATTCTGGTACACATTTTTGGCAGCAGAACAGCAGTCAGAAATTCAGAGAATTTTGTTTCGCTTTGCATATTGCTTCATTAAGTTCAAATTCAGTACGTTTACATGAAAATGCACAGCAATCCACATTTCTCCCCTTCTCCTAAACAGCACACATTTAATCCTAAACCAGAGTTGTGAGCAAATGATCTCTCAAAATTCTCCATTTTATTAGTCCCTATCTGCTGTCTGTAGATCAGCCACAGATTTTCCATTTCAGCTAAACTGGGCTTTTCTTGGTCGCAGATGTTTCTTTCAGATCACAGTGTTAGGTCCATAGGTACTCAAATGCCAAAGCAATTGGTGACAACCAGATTTATAAACCTCTGAAATCAACATGACTTGCTTTCATGGTATGATGCAATAGTTTTTGCACGGCCCTCCTGTACCACAGCACAGCAAGGTCAACGACTGCTTCCTAGTGTGGGATCCTAATGCTGGTCTGTATTTAGCACATATTGTGCAGCTGATCAGCTGGGATTTCTGATCAAATAGGGCATCATGGACATGCCGTGATAATGCCCAAACATTTCCTGATATGGATCCACCATGACATATATGAGTTTTAATTCACTTATAAACAAATATCCCCTGTGCCAAGAACATGTCTCCAACAGTGATCGGTCATGACTGAAAATATTTGGATGACAAATACAAAATGGATGTGCATAGACAATAAATATGCACAAATGGCTAAACCGGGTTGGCTACTGTTTCTGAAAAACCAGTTTATATTAAACACCAAGCTAATATTAATACCAAAGATTCATAATCCAAAAATAAATTTACAACCTCTTGTTTGTGTGTATAGATCGATACCGTGTAATATGATATAAATATAGTCATGTACCTATTTTATCGACTAGAAACCTAGAAATGTGTTCTGTTTATGCCAAATGTGCACTCTTGTGAAGAATGTGTAGCTGCTGTGGATTCAACTTGAATCATTCCTGAAAATGGTTTCGTTCACAGTGATAAAGAGCAGTGCAATTAAGACTGGCCTTGTAGCACTTATTCCTGCCGTTATAGCATCCAGATTGGATTACTGTAATGCGCTCTGCGTGGAGCTACCTTTGTGCTTGATCTGGATGCTGCAGTTAGTATAGAATCCTGCAGCACAGTTGCCAACAGGAAACCCTGTCAGCATATAACACCTCTGATCTGAGAGCTGCACTGGGCCAAGTTCAAGATGTTACCTATAGTATATGAAGCCCTTAATAGCTTGGTTAAGTTTACTTGTGAGATAGTCTTACCTATGCACACCTGAGCACTTCGATCTGTAGAACTGGGCCCATTTCGGGAGCCAAAAATACACATTTTAGTGTGGTTGCACCTACTCTTTGAAACTCCCTGCCTGGTTACACCAGGTAGGTGCCTTTGCTTTCATCATTTTGGTGTCTGCTTAAAGTATTTTAAGTATACCTGAAGGAGCGTCTCCACCCCCATCATTCAGCACAGACACAGTGGTCCAGTTCTGAGGGCCTTCTGGAGGTTCCCTCACTGTGAGAAGTGAGGTTACAGGGAACCAGGTAGAGGGCTTGTCAAGGAAATAAACAACTATCTGACTTTGAGAAAACATCTGAAGGCAGTCCTGTTTAGAGAAGTTTTTAATGTTTGATGTTTCATTGTATTTTTAATATTTTGTTGGAAGCTGCCCAGAGTGGCTGAGGAAACCCAACCAGATGAGAGAGGTATAAATTATTATTATTATTATGATTATTATTATTAGTGTTTTAGGCAAGTCTATCCAGACATGCAGATTAAGTGTTTTAATCTTTTTTGCTGCTAATTTTAATTACCTCCGTTTTTAATTATGTTTACCTGCTTTTATTGATAATGTTAATATTTATCATAAACTGCTTAGAGGTTTTATTACAATCAAGCAATATATAAAGAAATATTAGTTCATACCACCTTTTCTGAGCTTGGTCAAGAATTGTCCACTTTGGTTGCCAGCCCCTGAGATCCATCTTTCCCTTCCCAACCCCAGACTGCAAGACTTGGTAACATAGATCTCTTCAACAGATTGTATGCAGTGTGTGCTATCTGAGAGCCACCTGCGGAATAGTCTCTGGGGATTGTGACCTTCTTGAAAACAGATGGTGCCTTGCCTCATTGACTTTGCACAATCCATTGGTTCTATCATGCAGAAGGACTACAGACCTTTCAAGAGGCATCATAGTATTGTCAAGCATCCATGTTGGTGCTTCTGTGATGTTCCATGCATCCCAATCTCACTTTTTGTCTTTCCCAGAGATGAACAAGGTGGACAAGGTGTTTCCTTGTTCATGGGCCTGATATTGTATTGTAGAGAATGGGTACTTTGTTTTGTGCACCACAAACCACCCAAAGCAGAATTCTTGTTCTGTGGCCAACACCTTCCCTTTCTGCACCTTCTTCCGTAGAAAACGCCCCTGAAGGCAACACAAAACCATTCCTAAAGGAGGACTCAGCACAGCCCTGTATCTCGACTCTTTTACAATGTGTGGAGCACAAGAGCGGCAGCTGAGAGTACAGTGGTACCTCAGGTTACATACGCTTCAGGTTACATATGCTTCAGGTTACAGACTCTGCTAACCCAGAAATAGTGCTTCAGGTTAAGACCTTTGCTTCAGGATGAGAACAGAAATCATGCTCTAGCAGCGCGGCGGCAGCAGGTGGCCCCATTAGCTAAAGTGGTGCTTCAGGTTAAGAACAGTTCAGGTTAAGAACAGACTTCCGGAATGAATTAAGTACTTAACCCGAGGTATCACTGTAACAGGATACAGATAGGAGGAGGTGGTGCATAGCAGGCTGAAGGCTGTGGTGTAAAGATAGCAGCGGACCAAGAGGTTCATCGCGGGCTTGAAGCATAAAGTGAGCAAAGAACAAAAATGCACACATGTCACTCTCAGCCCAGGCAGCATTGCTTATTGTGATCCATACCAAAATTGTTTAAATGTGCAATTTTAGGCTTAACTGTCCTTGCTGGCCCTTGAAGGGGCATTGCTTATGGACACCATATTAAAGTATGGATGAATGCCAAGTTTCAAACTTTTAGTCAGTTTTAGCTTAACATGTTGAATGCTAGAGCCCATGAACTGCTGCTGCAGTGCATTGACTCATATCACAAAGCCATGAAGTCCGTGTTTATTATATGCACTGGATAAACAAATTGTAAAAGGCAAAGGTAACTATACCAGTGAAGGAGGAGAGCTAAATTCTTCCATAAGGAGAGGAAGCTGACTCTTCAGGAAAAAGAAACAGCTTAAAGAAAACCTTTCAAAACCAAAGGACAATACTTAGCATCAATAGAAGAAAGGGGCACAAGAAAGGACATGATGGTTTAAAAACTGGCTGCACATAAACAACATAATGTTACAACTTCTGAAGTTTACCAATTCGGCTAATAGTTTTAACAGCCTCCGTCCCCAGCATGCTGGACGAATTCCAATCTGAGTTGATCTATTCTACGTAATAACATTTTCCCTGTAGTTTTGGCTACCTCGTCTCTTCCTTTTCCTCCCCTGACCTATTGAACAGCATATAGACCACATTCATCAAAATGCTCTGTTAAAGAGGTGCCATGTTCATTCAACACCAGAAATGTCCACAGTTCAGGGGCAGGTGAAGTAATTTTGGTGTATAGTTGAGGCCTCTGGGAATAGAAATCAAAAGACCGGCATATCAGCTGGTATTAACTGGCAGAGTTCCATTAAAACGGGGGGGGGGGGAGGGGGAAGCTGTACATATTATTACTGCTAAATAAAACGCTCCACACCTATTTTAAAAGGATGTTGTTTAGGTTGCAGATTGAGTCAGGAAATGTCAGATTTATAGTTGCCCGTGCAACCTCCTGCTTCCCTGTTTGTCCTTCCTGTGCACAGAAGAGAGAAGGTGTCTTACGAAAGACGAAACACAGACTGCATCATGATCCCTGGTGGGACAGCATTAATTATAGTATTTCCTAAATTTTGCAAACTTTGCTTCCTTTCAGCACATTTGTATTTTACACTAGTCGGGGACACACGCACACACACACACACACACACACACTCTCTCTCTCTCTTTCACTCCTCTGACTCCTACAATATAGAGACTGAAATTAATTTTTTAAGACAAATATTGGTTTTGAAGGTACTAGCAGTTTAATGATAACACAGTTTACAAACCGCTTTATCAAGTGGTATATAAATTTTTTGAAATAAATAAAAATTAATAAAGCACACCAAACCCTGGCTGTTTTACATCTGAATATGACCCTTGGTATGGAGCGCTATGATCCGTGAATGAAAAGCAGCATAGAAATTTAATAAAATAAAAATAAAGTACTGTAGATCAGAAGTCTCTCTGCCATCACACATAGTTTCACAATATGTGGTTTCCCAATGGAAGTACAGCCATAATGATGCCTACCAACAATAGAAGCCATTGGAAGGAGGTGCAATGTGTGTAAAGCTGAGTGAGCTCCCCAAATCTCTCACTAGATTAACTCGGGGGGGGGGGGATTACAGAGGTGGGGGAATGAGGAAAATTGAGATAATTTTCTTGAGCTTGGAAAACGCATTCTCCCTTCCCTGAAATCAGTGGCTGCGAAAGGATTCTGTGGAACTGTAAAACAACATGTGGTTTGTTAGGACCTTATGAACAGACAGGTGGAATAGACACTATTATACAGATTGACCTTATGCATGAACTGACTGGAGAATGATCTGATTCACTGGGTCTTCTGCTTTGTTCGTTTGTTGAACTTTTATGCGTTACTTCTGTTGAAATTTATGATTTGATACTATGAATAGTATACCTTATTTATCTAAGAACACAGCCGGTTACGTCTTGTGTGTTTATTGAGTATGCTTTACGTGACCATAGGTTTGTTTGTTGTTGTTTTGCTAGGAGCACGTAGAGCAAAAAGGTAGGTTTGTTCTCCCCCCCCCCACTCTCTGCACCTCTCATGTACTGGTAACAGTACCCTAGAACCCAAGGTCTAGGAACTATGGAGCTATTCCATGGTCCTCAGAAGGTTTTCCTGTGTACTGTACAATCAGGAGCATAAGGGCAACAAATAAAAAGGGTGGGAAGGAAAGAAATCTACTTCCTCTCACCATTCACTACCAAGAGCTATTCCCACAATTACTGCTTTTCATGTAAGTATGGGGGGAGAGTGTGTTTTGGAGGTCATGGGTGAGCAAGGTGGGGGTTTGTGGGGAATAGTGAGGACTAGCAAACAGGGAGTGGTATTGCTGGATCAATCCATCAACCTCTGATGGGTGATTTAGAAGGATTGGGTCTGGCATCACTTTTGCTGTGTGTGTGTGCCAGTATCCCTACTCAGCATAGTTACATCTCAATGCAGCTCCTTCCTTGGAAGGGTCTTTGGGGTTGAAGGTACACGCAGTAGGCAATAAACACTCATGGACACCATGAAGATTCAGTCAAGTGTAGAGGTTTACTTGACAGGCACAAAAGCATATTGGTAGCAAATATATACAGACTGTCATGGTCAAGGCATGCTTAGAGTCCAACAAGAGTCCAAGACTCTCTCTCTCTGCTTCTCTCACCGCAAGACACAAGCAAGAGACTCACAACAAGTTGCAACAAGTTACACAGAACCATTGATATCAGTACTTCCTGTCACACTGCGCATGCCCAAAGAACGGTTCCCACAGAAAATGTCCTTGCATAGACAAAACAATCTCAGCCTTTCGCTGCTTCTTGAAACTTCTTCTCTGTTCTTCCCTGTTTCGGGAACAAATGATTCTCTCACACACAGAATATCCAATAGGTATGACACTCAGAATTCTTCGGCTCAGATTTTGATCTGAGAAGGCAAATAATTTGAGGGCTTTAAAAGTTTCTCTCTTGTTTGATAGGGGCTTTACCATCCCTCAGAGTTGATCTCTTAGACTGGCTCTAAAGAACTTCTCTGTCATCTCTAATTATGTGGCTGAGTATAACTTGGGATGTGCAGTTTGGCTGTCAGATGTCTTAAAAGACACATATAGGTTCTGCCACTTAGACTCAATCATTTTAGCTTTGCCTTTATATTGCCCTGGCATCGTCTTTCTGTCCCCCCCCCCCCAGGCACTGTTGCCATGGGCGAGAGACTCACACATGTCAGAGAGTCAAGGGCCTCTGAACGAGATACAAGACTCCTCATAGTCTTGTACACACATATATGAGAAGTCAGTGAAACAAGCTTATCCAGCGATATGCCAGCACAGAGAAGAAAGCCTGCATTTCTCACCTCCCTTTTTCAAGTGTGAAGAACAAAGTATGGTTGCCACTACACAAGGCTGTCCTCGTCTTGGTTGTCCATTGTAACATCTTCTACAGTCCACCTCTTTGCATGAAACTATCACCGTGGGAGGTTCCCTCCAGTGTGACAATGTCCACACTATGACAGTGTCACGTCAAACAAGACGTTGCAGTAGATCTTAGGGCAGGGATGGAGAACCTGTGGTCTTCCAGATGTGGGACTCCAACTCCTTTCAGCTCCAGCCAGCATGACCAACAGTCAGGCGTGATGAGAGTGGGCAGTGTGACAACATCTGGGCAACACAGGCTCCCTCTTTATATCTTAGGGGTAAAACTAAGACCTAGATATTTTCGAGAGAGAATGAGGCACAGAGCTATGCTGTGTTTTTGGCAGCAGACCCATGTCTAGAACTTCTTACATAATCATCTAAGAGTATTTTCACATAACCTATATTTAGGTTTAAACTCACCTGCAGGGGAATTTGCTCAGGCCAAATGGGATTTTACCTAGGGTTGGAACAAGCTATCAGTATTTCTGCTGAATTACTTTTACATACTGTAGAAACAAAGAACAGAATGGAATCCTAATTTTTATGCTGTGTTCTGTTAGAAACCACACAAAAGCTTTCTATTTACACTTAACAGCAAGGGATTGTTTGTGGCAAAGAGTCTATAGGGATCTTTTTAAAAAAGAAAGAAGGAAAGAAACCCTTCCCATTACCTCTACATTTCAGTTCTCCTAATATGGCAAACACATTTTGCAAACTATAGCCATATTTTTTGGATCAAAAGGAAAATCATATATGCCGCCGCATTGAAAAAAGGGATTAAATAATAAGGCCCATCCAGAGAAGTCTCTCATTTTTATGCATTTCTGTATTTTCTGGTTTTGTTAATCAGAAGCAGATGAACTTCTCTTCGCAAGAGTGTTACTGACATGGCTCGTATCAAGAAGTATGATGTTTCCAGCCATATATCCAACTTAAAGAGGAATAGTTACATTTGAATAAGCAACAAAACATGTGGATGTTTGTCTGAATTGAAATGAACTTATGAACCTTAGAATTCACAAGCCAGTCCTAATCATAGCCAAACATCGCCAACATCTGCTTTTTCATCTTGGCCAATTTATACTGAAAATCCTAGAATCTCATCATCCCAGCTTCAGGAAGAGAGAAAATGGCAGAACGGGAACTGGATATGCAAAGCTTTCTGCAATTTATTCTCTTATCTTCCTTAACCTCTAAGAAGGGGGGAGCGGGTAAATAGTTGTGGTGCGAGTTAGCAGCAGCGTTGTCATTCTCTCACATGTGGGTGTTCTAAGGAATCATTCAAATGAAATACAAGTACAAACTCACCCAGTGTTGGCCTCAGACCCAGCACTCACCACCACTTAGTGCCCCCTACCAGTGGGTGCTCTTCTTCAGCCACCAGCCTACACCCTTTCATCCTTCCTCCCTTGCAGGTAGTCTGGCTCAATGGCAACACTCTGTTACAACTGCATGATCCTCTCTGTTCCTGCAATACATGTTACTAAGTCTACTTGTTTGTATTGCATTGCATTGCATTGCATTGCATTGCATTGCATTGCATTGCATTTGCTTGTTTCCTACTACAAAAAAAATTCCAAGTTGACTTAGAATTTTGTCCCTCCCAAGCTGTCATTCATGAGCTGAGATCCAAGAAGTTCTCAGGACACTTCTACTTTTTCTTAGAGTTAAGTCTTTGTTTGATGCCCTGGGAACCTACCAGTTGAAGGACTAATCTCCTCTCTCTCTCTCTCTCTCTCTCTCTCTCTCTGTGTGTGTGTGTGTGTGTGCTTCAGACAGCAGTATTTGGCTCTGCCACAAACAAAATAAAAGATCTCAAATTTACTCACAAGGCCTTCCTTCACCCCCAGGTATTTTGGTAGTGAAAACAGAGTCCCTTGGCCCCAGTCTATGCCTTTTCCCTTTGGCTGTACAAACAGCAATCCAAATAATCAGAGGCTGCATATCAACTGTGTGCCTAGGAGCAATTTCTCCTTACGAAGTCTAAGCTTAGGTTCAGTACGGAAAGTACCAAAGGGGTAGCGCTGTGACTCTGTTGCAGCAAAAACAACAAAGACTCTTGGGGCTCCTTAAGCTTATGCCACAACAAATTTGTTAGCATTTTAAGGTGCCACAAGATCTGTTGTCGTTCATTAAAAACAAAACAGAAACCTATGCTGGCCTTTTCCCGTTTGTAGATGCAGATCATTCTACAAAATCAGTTGAAACTCTATGCTATTATTTCCTGCTTCTATTTAAATAAAAACATGGTTGGAAACTGCTGTTCAGGCTTATAAGTGTGGAAGCAATTGCCTTGTGATGGAGAGGTTCTTGTTGCTGCCAGGGAAGTGTTACATTTAGGAAGGACCACAATAGCCACAAATAAAGAGGAACATGGGGTTTGGGGAATATTTTGCATGGAGTTTCTGTGATACAGGATTCAAAGGGTTTTTGTTGTTGTTGTTGTTTGCCCAAGATGGACATACAAAAGAGACATGTTTTTAAAAGTGGACAAATAACATTGAGCTGACTCTTCTCCCTTCTTTCTGCTCTTTGATGGAATTTCCATTTCCGTAGTTTCCTCGGTGTTGAATAGCAGAAGGTTCCTTGGGTTCTTATGACTAATTTCCTCAAAAACTACACTGTGCCTATTAATGCAGAAGCCAGTTTTTGGCATGTAGTTGTGAAGAAAAAGGATGAAAAATAAACATGTATAACTTTGGAGCACTTTCGGAACACAAACTACTCTTTGTTTGGTATTTGGCTGTAGGTAATGCAAACTCAGCAGTCCCAATGTGACAGCATATTTAGCCAAAGACTAAAGTTAAAAAACAACAACACTGGAAGTCGAATTTTGTTTTGTTTCTAGGATGCTCTTCGGACCCATGTGCTAGAATCCCCAGGTGCTCTACTGTGTCCAGACAGAGAATTCAAGTACAAACTACACATTCTGCTTAATGCATCGGGTACAAATATGTCTCAGTTTTGTTAAATTACCGCTCTGTGTGTATGTGCATGTGTGCCCAATTATTATTAGGATTTCAGGGCACAGGGAGAGGGTTTTTTCCTTCCTAGCCCAGCCACACACCCCTCCCCCAATTATTGCCCCCTGAATGGCTATGAAGCTTATTCAAAAAAGTTCCCATTGGAACCAATGGGAACAATTTTCTAAACTTTGCAGTCATGTCGGTGGGGCTGGGAGCACAATTTTGAGTGGGCAGTTTGTGGCTGTAGTTACTTTACCAAAACCACTATGCATGAAGCATACTGTGTACTTTCATTTCATTTCATTTCATTTGTTTTTATTACAGTGCAACAAGACAATAACCCACCGACAGCATACAAATCAATATGGCTAACTTGACCCAACAACCCCTCTCCCCACACACAAACAAAACTCACTGCAGCCAACTGAAGGTAACCAACCATGCCCTGCTCCCCCCCCCCCAAAAAAAAAATCTTTCTCACTTAATTATTCCAAACTCCATATCTGCTGCTTAACATCAGGCAAAAAACATTCCTCTTCAGTCAGGTCTTTGGCTGATGACATCTGGTACCCTTTTAAATATGCTGTGGGGAGAGGGAGGGTTTGGGTAGTTTTTATTATGTATTGGGGGGGGGGGCTTTTTATATATTGTATCTTTGTGTTGTGAACCGTCCTGGGATCTGCAAATTTAATAAATAATCATGATCTGCATAAAGTTGTTGGGAGAATCCTTGGAGAATGGTGTCATTAGTACATTGCTGACATCCCAACTCTGTTTCTCAGTTACATCCAAGCCAAACAAGTTGGCTTTCAAATAAGGCAGGCATTGGCTGCAATGTCATTTCAGTGCTTGCAACCACACCTGGAATACTGTGTACAATTCTGGTTGCCTCGCCTCCAGAAGGACACTGCAGAGCTAGAAAAGGTTCAGAACAGGGCAAGGGAAATGATCAAGGGCATGGAGCAGCTCTTGCATGAGGAAGTTGCAACATTTGAGGTTTTGTGTTGGAATCCTGGCAGCCAAGACCCAAGTCTGGGACAAGTGCTCTTTGGTGAGCGAGCCCCAGCAGAGGGGTTATTGTCACCTTCCCTAACAGAAGCAAGGAGCAGGTAGTGATATATCCTTAACTATTGTCAAGGAAGTTAGATGTTCAAGAGATCTAGGGCGTTGACTGCATTATATTATTTGTTGGTTTTAAACATTTCTAGGCTACCTTTCCAAAACACTCAAATCAGTTTACATAAAATATGTAATCCAATTCTAATGGCCTTAAAACAAACTCATAGAAGTTAATAACCTGTAAAAAAAAATATCTGCTAGCCTGCTGGGGTTGGCAGGTAAGGGATGCAGAGAGCTGGTGCAAAGGTAAGAACTTCCTTCCTCTAGCAGCTCACCTGATTTCTTCATTTAGGTGAGGGGAGAGACACTCACTTGCATGCAATTTCTTTTCACCAGTGACTATCGTGAGTGTGCTTAAATACAAGGCTGAATTACAACAAACCCAAAGTAAAATCACAAAATTAACATGAGGTCCTAGATGGATGTGAGATGCCACAGATTTTTGCCATCTGCTAAATAAGTGACAAACCTGTCAAACCAGAGAATTTGGATCATACCAATTTAGCACTACAGGCATCCTTTGCTTACCACACTAACTGTACTTTCCTTGTTGTTATTGAATAGTCGGAAATGTTCCCCCTTCAGAGTAACAAACTAAGAAACCCAAATATTGCTAACCTAAAAAAAAGAAAAAGGAAGAGGCAGCAGGGAGAAAAAGTGTTCTAAACAAACAAAGTGTTGATCTGCCTTTTATTAATTTCATTTTTTATCTTCTTGTATACAGACGTTTGACAGCTATGACATTCATGGGCAATGCATTTGAAAAAGAAGACATAAATATTCAGAGACATATTAGAATGCTGTTCAATGTAAGCACCTGTCTACTTAGTGTTGACAGAAAATCATTTACTTTGCTTTATGCATGTTCTCTCTGGAGACCACTGAGGTCCTATTTTATTTAAAGAGCTGGTCCCAACATCGCTGCTTCCACTCGAAAATGCAATATATGCAGCTAATTATATTTATCGAGGAAACAATTTTGGTTTATATTTTCAATAATCCTTAAACAATTTTGTCAATTCCTTACCTCAGGATTGGCTTCTCCCTGGGTATCAGAAGGCACGTGACCTCATGGTGTCTTTATTTATGACATCACAAAAGAGGCAATGAAGTCTATGATATCATAAACGTAGCAGCACCAGCAACGATGCATCACTGTAGGCAGCAGCGTTTACTTACAGAGCAATCTTGTACTCCGTGTGTGTAACTCCGAGTTCAGTGGGGCTGAAGACTTGCAGCGAAGACTGGATAAGGTTACAGCCTCACTCATAGAATCACTTTATTTATATTGTTTATCAAATGTTACTGCCACTTGCATTAAGTACACAGGGTTTCTCATCCTAAAACCAAGAAGTAAAAGAGACAAAAGGTTTCTTTTTCAAGAATTGGAGACATTTGTAATCTATTTCTTCGATCAGGTTTCGGTTTGAGAATGCAAACTCTATAAATTTACTGAACTCTACTCTAGTTCAGTAAATGGGCTAAATTTTATAAGTTGCTGAACAAGCAAATCAGCATGTAGGTTTAAACCAGTGGTTCCCTAACTCCTTCCCCCTCCTCAGACCACTTGAAAATGCTGAGGGTCCTGTTAGACCACTTCATTCCCCCCCCCCCCGCCGCCAGTTGTAGCAGTTATAATGCACTGTGCTAGGTGCTGTATGATTTTTAAATTATATTTTGACAGAAATGCTGAATGAACTTTGTGGAGCTCTGGTGGTAGGACCACAGCTTGGGAACACCTGGATTAAACACAAAGATTGCTGCACCAGCATGTGTTACAACTTGGGGCATCAGAAACTGACCCGGAGCACAAAAGCACAAATTAAGTGTGCATACCCTCCAACATTTCTCTGATGAAAATAGGGACATCCCATTCCATAATGACAATTTCACTATTTATACCCCACACATCTGACTAGGTTGCCCCAGCCACTCTGGGCAGCTTCCAACATGTATAAAAACTTAATAAAACATTAAACATTAAAAAGAAACCTTCCCTATATAGGATTGCCTTCAGACAGCTCAGGGGTTGGATAACGCCATACCCTCCAACATTTCTCTAGTGAAAATAGGGACATTCTAAGGAAATGAGGGGCATTCCGGGATCAAATCAGAATCCAGGGTGCCTTCTCTACATCAGGGACATCCCTGGAAAATAGGGACACTTGGAGGGTCTGAGTGTGTTTCCAGATATTGTGCACATTATTTGTGCTTATTAATATTGCAAAGGGTCATTCAGATATAGTTGGCAACAGTTATTTATTTATTTATTTATTCATTCATTCATTCATTCATTCATTCATCAGATCTTTCCTGATGAGGACAAATCCAAATAAGACTGAGGATGGGTGAATATGGACTAGTGTTTTGATGCTAATGATGTTGCATGGGCACTGCAAAGAGAGAGAGAGAGAGAGAGAGAGAGAGAGAGAGAGACCCCAGACCTTGCACACAGGAGAGGCAACTGTCTCATATTAAACACCCATCTAGTAGCGCCCTAAGCCCGCCAATCCTGCAACAGCACCTGTTGTCAGATGCACAATAACAGCAGTGCCTGATAATTATATGTGGTATAAAACCTGATTGAAGTGGTTGGTGGACAGGACTGGAGAAAACCCACGATTCACTCTAAAGGCCCTATTCATGTCTACTCGGAATTAAACTTCATTGGTTCAACGGGACTTTCATGTATGTGTGCATAGCTTTGGTGCATAACTCTGGTATGCCAGCATAACAGAAATACAGCATAAAACAGTAATATGAAAGTGCAAATTAAAAACTAATAATAAAAGAAACTGCAAGAAAGAATGGCTTCTCAGTTAAAATTACATTTAAAATTCTTGTTTTCCTGAAAATTAAAAAGGAACAGAACAGGCAAGCTATACTAAGAAGGGAGTTTTACATTGGGGGACCCATGCCTGAAAATGTCCTATACCTCTCCACCTACTTATAGTCACCAATATCAGACCCTCCAATGTTCCCAATTTTACAGGGACAGTCCCAGATTTACAGAAGGCATAGAATCATAGAATCATAGAATCATAGAGTTGGAAGAGACCACAAGGGCCATCGAGTCCAACTCCCTGCCAAGCAGGAAACACCATCAGAGCACTCCTGACATATGGTTGTCAAGCCTCTGCTTAAAGACCTCCAAAGAAGGAGACTCCACCACACTCCTTGGCAGCAAATTTCACTGTCGAACAGCTCTTACTGTCAGGAAGTTCTTCCTAATGTTTAGGTGGAATCTTCTTTCTTGTAGTTTGGATCCATTTCTCCGTGTCCGCTTCTCTGGAGCAGCAGAAAACAACCTTTCTCCCTCCTCTATGTGACATCCTTTTATATATTTGAACATGGCTATCATATCACCCCTTAACCTCCTGCTTCCTGATTTGATTCCAGAATGTCTCGCTTTTCCTTTGAACATCCCTATTTTCATCAAACAAATGTTGGAGGGTATGAAATATAACTTCAGATCAGGGGTGGGGCAAGTCAAGCATAAAATGGCCAGTCAAGTTTTTCTGAAACCTAAGGCACAAAATCTCCACCATAACAGTAAAATAAAGGTAAAGGTAAAGGACCCCTGACAGTTAAGTCCAGTCGTGAACGACTCTGGGGTTGCAGCGCTCATCTCATTTTACTGGCTGAGGGAGCCAATGTTTGTCCGCAGACAGTTTTTCCAGGTCATGTGGCCAGCATGACTAAGCCGCTTCTGGCAAAACCAGAGCAGCACACGAAACACCGTTTACCTTCCCGCTGGAGCGGTACCTATTTATCTACTTGCACTTTGACGTGCTTTCAAACTGCTAGGTTGGCAGGAGCTGGGACTGAACAATGGGAGCTCACACCGTCGCGGGGAATCGAACCGCCGACTTTCCGATCATCAAGCCCAAGGCTCAGTGGTTTACACCACAGCACCACCCACGTCCTAACAGTAAAATACAACAACAATAATAACCAACAGTTTGCTGCCCTTTTGTGGCACTCAAAACCAGCCGCCTGAAGCAGCTGCCTCACTCTGGCTAACAGTTGGGCCAGCCCTGGCTGGAGAATCCTTGGCCATCAATATATTATTGGACTGCAGCTCCCATCAGCCCCAATCAAAATGTTCAGGAATGATGGGAGCTGTAGTCCAGCAATGTCTGGAGATTCATTGCTTCCACACCCCTGCTATGGACAAAGATGGTATCCGGAGTAAGGTCTCATCTGATGATCTGGTGATTAAATTCATAGAATCATAGAACTGTAGAGTTGGAAAGGACAAGGGTCATCTAGCTCAACTCCTTGCAATACAGGAATCTTTTGCCCAATGTGAGGGTCGAACCCATAACCCTAAAATTAAATGTTGCCAGCAGTCTTGTCCCAGTGGCTACGCTTGGGACATCGCCTTAGATATACTGACATGAACAAACCCACTCTCTGTTGACACCATTTCTGCTGTAGGAAAAGGCACAAGGAGCCAAACCACAGCTAGATGCAGAAATGACTGTCCACAGCAAAATCTGGACTAAGCAGCACGTGGAAGCAATGTGCCCTGACCTGCTTTAAGCAAAAATTATAATTAATTCAGATTGTGCATACAGTACATGCTTAGTAAATGAGATTAATTCTGCGGCGTGTACTCATGCTTGCTTTCTGAAAGCAAGCTTCTGGCTGCACTGTTCTGAAAGGAACTGCATGACCCCCAAAGTGTAAATTTGATACCACGCCTTGTCGTCTTTGTGAAGAGCCCTGGTTTCCACCGGATTAGCACCGAGGCCAGAAAGAACTCCTTAATGCCAGACTCACACAGGTCAGAATAGCAAACATATCAGATTATCAAAAATATAATCAGAAGCAAGCTAAAGAGAACAGAAACTAATTTGAAGTGAGCACGAGTGTTATGATATTTTAATACATTTTATGTTACCTGACAGACATGTAATGATGTTAACTAAGACCTGATGATGTAGCAATTGGGGGGGAGCAGGAAGAAGAGGCTTGGAAAGCAGAGGAAAATCATTAGTTTTCAAACTGCAAAACCTTACAATGCTGCCACCTGTAGGGAAAATGCTGCAAGGACAGCGGTGTATATTTCGGTCGTGCATCCTTCATTGACACACAAAAGCACAGAACGGCATTGACTTCACAGATACAGGTGCTTGCTTGTAAACAGTTAATTCATCAGGTGAACCAAGAGAAGTGCCTGTTTTGGTCTTGTGTCTTTGACTCTCATCTATAATTTAATTAGGATCATGAAATAGCAGTCCATAGAAATTATGAGCTGTATGATTCCAGATCACGCATCGATCTTTTTGTCCAATTAAGCAGATTCTTTCTATAGAAAATTGCCCCCATCACTGATGCAATCTCCCCCTTTCTTTCCCTCCCTCTTCTCTCCCCAGAGAACATAATTGGCATTGGTGCATAAGATGCCTAGTCTCATGCAGATGATTTAAGATACACAAACTTTTGTGCTTCAGATGATTGTGGCTGGGAAAGTGGGTATTACTGCATGTAGAAGAGGGAGCAAACCTTTCTTCCCATGTGGAGATCCTCCTTACAGAAAGCCCCAATCTGCCTGGGCAGGAGCCAGTGCTGCTGCAACCCAGTCAGGCCAGCAAAGAGGAAGGCAGGGAGCAGATTCTACCACTAAGGCCTCAAGAACTTAAATAGCCAAGAGGCAGTAAGGAGGGGAAGGAAGGAAACAGGGCTGCTGGAGAAGAAAAGAGGGGAACAGAGGCTGCAGGGAAACCTCCTCTCTTGGATCCTATAGTGAATGTCACCAGAGAGAAACTAGGCACTGATGGGCAAGGTAAACTTTCTGAGAAGGAACATAGCTATTGCTCTAATAGCTCGTGGGACATTGGAACTGTACTGCCTAAGGAAGGGAGGGCAAGATTGGCAGCCTGAGCCTCTACCTAAAACTAAAGCTCAATAAATCTGGAATTTCCACATTTCACCTGCCCTGTCTCCAACTGGGCCTCACCGTTGAGTGCATTCTCCATGGAAGCCATGGATCATGAGGCATTCAATGTGCCACTCCCCCAGGGCAGCTTCACACACAGCCTCCTGCCATGTGTTTGTAGTAGGCATTTCAAAAAAGAGACGACAAGGGAATAGTCCTGCCCAGTCCCAGCTTTGAAGCCATTTCTGCCTTAATGAAAGAGTAGACAAAGCTGCATGGGTTTGTATGTGTTTATTTCTCGCCTTCCACACATGCATCTCAAGGAGAGGTACAATAAAAACAGCTGATGTGTTTTTTTAAAAAAATACAAATTGGATACCCAACACACAGACTCATTTGTCCAGCAGGGAAAACCTTTCAGAAGAAAAATGTCACAATGGTAGCTGGGTAGGGGCAGAAGGAACAGCCTAGTCAGAAGAGAAGATGATCCAAGCACAGGAATTCTCACACTTAAGCAACCTCTTCCATAACTGTATTATTTTAATGCACTCCTATCTCTAGGCTTCCCCCAGACTAGACTATTAACTTCACGTGTGAGTGTTTCATACATCTGAAAAGCAGAGCACCGGGCAAGGTTATTAGTCACTCTATTGTCCATCCTTCATGGATGAAATGACACAAGATAATATCTGGGCGACCATTTGCAACGTTATCCATTGGAACAGTCAGTGAGTGCGTTTGCTTGCATTTCCACATAAGGGTGCAAGAAACGTGTTCTGAAACCAGCACAAAGCCCCAAGGAAGGTAGAATACTTGGGAAGGGTATATCATCTACCTGGCCAGAGTCTAGAGAGTCTAGAGAGCCAGTGTGGTGTAGTGGTTAAGAACGATGGACTCGTAATCTGGTGAACTGGGTTCGCTTCCCCGCTCCTCCACATGCAGCTGTTCGGTGACCTTGGGCTAGTCACACTTCTCTGAAGTCTCTCAGCCTCACTCACCTCACAGAGTGTTTGTTGTGGGGGAGGAAGGGAAAGGAGATTGTTAGCCACTTTGAGACTCCTTAGGGTAGTGATAAAGCAGGATATCAAATCCAAACTCCTCCTCCTCCTCCTCCTCCTCTTCCTCTTCTTCTTCTTCTTCTTCTTCTTCTTCTTCTTCTTCTTCTTCTTGGGACTGAACCTGTCAGGCATCAGAGGATCCAACCCCCACAGCAGGTTGCCAGGAAGGATAAGACAAGGAAAGTTCTTACCAATGCTTTTTATTCAATATTCACAGAGAGAGGCTTAGAATGCAGCCACTTGGAGTAATGGTGTTGCTCCTAGTAAATCTCCCCTCCCCTTCTCATGTGTCATCCCTTCTACAGTTGGCGCTGAGGGCCCTTTGCTTCTGAGCCCTTTGCTCTCCTATTTTTAAGGCTTGCCAGGTTCTGGGAGATGGTGGGTCTGAAATGCTTTCTAATGATAATGTGTCAGCCAGCTGCTCAGGCTCTGCCTCCTCCTCCTTTTCCCAACTTCCTCATCTTCCTCTGAGCTGTGATGTCCCTCAACCCCCTGTTGTAATTCTGAACTGTCTTCTTCTCATCTGGAAGGGTCAGGCTGGGGAGGTGGTCTCCACCATTCCTCCTCTGCCCAGTCACTGACAGAGCCAAACTGAGGAGCTCTTTCCTCTTCACCGGACCAAGTTTCAAAATTGTTCTTACATCAGGATTGGGCATGTCATGTCTTTGAGATTTTGTGGCATCTAATGAACTAGGAATGAGATGTTCTTCCTCCTGCTCAGCATCTCTCTCAGCAATAGCCCTCTCCAGGTGTTATAAATCAATACATATGTAATAGGTGCAGGGCAGATAACGAGCCTCTTATGTTCATCCAGCATCCTATCTCAGTAGCCAACCAGATGCTTCTGCAAAGTCCACAACCGGAGCTTGAGTGCAACAGCACAATGCCCAGCAACTAATTCTTGGAGGCACAATGTGTCGTGATACTGGAAGCAATATGGCCACATACCCTCCAACATTTGCCTGATGAAAATAGGGACGTCCCATCCATAACGGTAATTTTACTATTTATACCCCACACATCTGACTAGGTTGCCCCAGCCACCCTGGGCAGCTTCCAACATATATAAAAACACAATAAAACATTAAACATTTAAAAAAACAAAACTTCCCTATACAGGATTGCCTTCAGATGGCTCAGGGACCAAATAACTCCATACCCTCCAACATTTCTCCAATAAAAATAGGGACATCCTAAGGAAAAGTGGGACATTCCAAGATCAAATCACAAATTGGGACGGCTTCTCTTAATCAGGGACATCCTTGGGAAATAGGGGCACTTGGAGGGTCTGTAGCGATCAAGATTATAGCTTCCTTTTGCCTGGCCTTGAATCTTCAGCTTCACTGGAAGACTCCGATTCTAGTATTATGAGACACAGAGAAAAACTTCTGTCTGATCACTTTCTCTACACCATGCAAAGTTTTATTCACCTCACTACAGAAGGTGCACATGGCTAGGCTTACATGTATTGAGCATGGCTGGTTGCCATCACACTGAATCTATTTTAGCCAGTTCCCATGTGGCTGACACAACATTAAGACTCACCCTGACACCTACAGATGCTGTTTGCAGCAAGTTCCATATTGGAGATGCAAATTAACCATCAGAGCCCAGTCCCTCTGCCAGTTTCCACTTCCTTGCATGACCAAGGCACAGAACCAGCAACTGCCTTTCATGTATGATGCCAACTATGCTCTCTGCTAAAGTCAGGATTTTATATTTTGACCTTGAGCTGTTATACTTGTCATTTTGAAGGTAATGCCACAATTTCCTTTTGTTAAAAGGAAATGGCAGCGATTATATCTAATGCTTTTGATTGTTATGTTGCTGTTTCCTCATATTCGCCCTTTCGAGAAATGTATTTGTTAAAAAATGCAAATGCTTTTCTTTGTAAATAATTCTGGCATTTTGCTTTCAGTGCAAACACAATGCTAACTGAATTTATAGCCATTTTATTTATTTATTTTTCAAAAAAGAATACCAAGATAGGCAGCATTGTATTGTAATTTACTCTGACTTGCATTGTAGTTTACTCTGGGCTCTTGGGACAGGTTGAGTTCCAAATATAACATCCTTGGTCTTGCTGTAAAATGACCCACTTCTTCCCATAGAGGCCATTCTAAATATCTGTTACCTAGTGGCGAGTTGGAGAGGAAAGGGCAAACATCCTTGTAACAGTATCACCGTATCATCTTTTGCATAACCGCAGTGGTTATTTCATAGACCAGATGCACTTGCTGGTTGGGACTAGTGCCAATGGGTTTGTGGGCAGTCATCTCTTGGCCATTTTGAGGCCAATGGAATACAAAGAAGGACCTCTCATTTGGATCGTAGACAACATGCATTGTTGATCAACTTGCTAGCCCTTTTAATATCTCAAGTTCTTTCAGTTCTTTCTGTCGGCTATATGCACACTATGCACCAAACCGTGACCTTATATTCCATGCTAATTAATTAAATTAATTAAAGGGGGGTTAAAAAGGTAAAGGTAAAGGACCCCTGACAGTTAAGTCTAGTCGTGAATGACTCTGGTGTTGCAGGGCTCATCTCGCTTTACAGGTCGAAGGAGCTGACGTTTGTCCGCAGACAGTTTTTCTGGGTCATGTGGCGAAACCAGAGCAGCACACGGAAACGCTGCTTAACTTCCCACCAGAGCGGTACCTATTTATCTACTTGCACTTTGACGTGCTTTCGAACTGCTAGGTTGGCAGGAGCTGCGACTGAGCAATGGAGCTCACCCCGTCGCGGGGATTTGAACCGCAGACCTTCTGATTGGGAAGCCCTAGGCTCAGTGGTTTAGACCACAGCACCACCCATGTCCCAATATAAAGGGGGGTTAAGGTAAAGGTAAAGGGACCCCTGACCATTAGGTCCAGTCATGACCGACTCTGGGGTTGTGCGCTCATCTCGCTCTATAGGCCAAGGGAGCCAGCGTTTGACTGCAGACAGCTTCCGGGTCATGTGGCCAGCATGACTAAGCCGCTTCTGGCGAACCAGAGCAGCAGACAGAAACGCCGTTTACCTTCCCGCCAGAGCGGTACCTATTTATCTACTTGCACTTTGACGTGCTTTCGAACTGCTAGGTTGGCAGGAATAAAGAGGGGTTACAGATGGTTAAAAGTTGAACAACTGTGGGATGGTCCTGAGTATCGGGCTGCAGTTAGATGATAAAACTTTCACAACATTCTCACTTACCAGGGACTGGTCCCTGTTTTCTGGCCCATCTCCCCTACTATATCTTTCTCCTAATGCTGTCATTACCCTTATTAAAATGTTATTAATGCAGATCACTAGATTTGCCATTTCCCAAATTTCAGCCCCCAACCTAATCTCTACAGAAATGTACAGAGGAATGCTATACATGTCCCACTGAGTTCAATGGTGCTTCTTTCCAGGTATCACTCTGAGATGCCAGTGGGTTGCCAGTGCCCAGGGCTGCATGGAGGGGACATGGGGAGAGAGGAGAATGGATGGAGTACGCATGCCCATTCAACTGCCCAGCGGCATTGGTGTCACCCAGGAGATCGCAGCCACAGAAATAAGAAGAGTTCTTCTGATGTCTAAGGAGGTTACTTCCTGGTTCTCATGGAGAAGCCATTTTCAATGGAGCCCCATGACAGAAGAACACAGCTTGAGGCAGTACGGGTGTTGATATTTTGCACCCCTAATAATTTTGCAGCCGGGGCAACCACCTTTGTGCCCTTCCCCCACGCAATGCCACTGCCTGGTAAGCCACTCAAAAGAATAACAGGTAGAAAGTCCTCTGCCTGAGAATGTGGCGACAACACTTAGCCAGATGGATAAATAGCCTCACCTGGTATGAGGCAGCTTTCTACGTGTGATAGCAGGGGTCCAGGATATGATCCCTATTCTCAGCTGTGAAATATTTCAGATAGACAGGCAGGCTTGTAGAGTTTTCAGGGACCACAGGGGTCATCTAGTCCAACCCCACCCCCCCTGCAATACAGCAACCTTTCACCCAACGTGGGACTCAAACTTTAATTAGATGCTTTAATTAGATGCTACAAACTTTTGACCGAAGTTCATATTATTTTATTACTGTGCAACACCCTGTAATACATTTGGCACATCACTTCTGTTCTTAAGTCTGATTTTTGCGAGCATTTCAGTGCCTGTTGATCGTGGGAAAGTTCCAGTCCATGGTGAATCCCCTTCAGCATGCACCAAACATGTGCTATCTTTTATTCCTCCATCATTGAACCATGCATAGAACCATTTCCAGTAGTGTAACAGAAGACACTAATACAATTTAGTGCATGGCAGGGATTGCACACGATAAGCACGTAATGAAGTACAAGTGATTGGGAGACAACATGAATTTGTGGTTTTAAGAGAAGTGTTTTAAATGCAAGGGATAAGTCTATACCGTGTATTAAAAAGTGTAAGTGCTATGTTCTGCAAGTGTTTGTCTTTCCAGATTTATTATTTTGTCTAGTTTTCTAAAGCAGAGATCAGCCAAAGGTATCTAGTACATCCTTTGATTTTAATGTATATATATAATAGTTTACTATTGCCATCTACAGCCTAAAATACAGATAGTTCATGATGTAAAAAGTGATTTTTACTAAGTATCCATGCGTCAGGTACTTCTGGAGATACTGAAATGGTTATTTTTCTTGCATTCGTGCACAGATTTTTATAGGATTAACAGTCCCTTTAAATACCAGTTAGATTTAGCCATAATAAGCACGCTGATGTAAATACAATAGGACATTCCTAAGGGGAATGCAATTTTTAAAAAGAATTTCCATATTTACTACAATAAATGTTATGCCAAGAATTTTTATAGCTAACAGAAACACAGAATATACTACACCCAAAGCTAGAAAACAGTTCCAGTACAAAGCATGTCTAATATATAGCCTCCCAAGTACACAGCCTATCCCTAGAAAAGTTGTAAATTAGGGTTGCAAATGAGGCCACAAACAAAATCTTGCTCAAGGCATGAATCATAAATTCAAACAATAATCATTTCGTATATGAGGCTCAACTACTTTGTTTACTTATCATACCCTGTTTCCTAAACATGTAGATGAAAGTAGGTCAAGTAAATTTAGCATCTTTTTCTCATGAAATACGTTATGATATCGGGTGGCACTGCCTAATTTACAATTACACAAATCCTTTGAATATTAAATTGTGTTTTCACTGTGCTGTGTCATTACCCATATTGACATTTTACCTCACAATGATACAGTATCATAGAAAGCTGTGGAAACACGCATTTATAACAAAACAGCAGCCTGCAGCATAAAATTTGGAGGGGGTGGGGGATAGATATGAAAAGATTATTAAATGGTGGTGAATGATTATTTTTAAGCTAGTTATGAAGGGGTGAGAGGGATTTCTCCCCCCCCCCCAGTAGAATAGAGTGTCTGTGTCTGTGTGTCTAGACATGCTCAGTAAGAGATGTGTGGGTGCATAGCTGAACCTAGCTAAGGGCTCATTCACACTTCTGATTGCCCCATGTTTTCTTCTGCTTGCCCCATGCTTTCTAGGCTTGTGTCTGCTTTCCTGGGAAAACCCACTGTTTACTGCTGAATTGGAACAAACTGCAATTCACAGAAAACCTCATTAGTGTTAGTTAGCAATTCAGTGGTAAACAGTGAGTTTGCCCAGGGGGAACGGCAGGGCAAATGATAAACCTCTCAGACCTGTGCCTAGAAAGTGTGGGAAAAGCAGAAGTATGGATGAGCCCCGTTATGACAGTCCTTTCTGAGGGGACACCTGTGTTCACTGCTATGGAGCAGCAATAAGGTTCGTCAAGCTACAGGGACGAGGGAGACATTGGGTTCAGATTGCATCTAAAGAGAACCTACCTAATGTGCACTTTCCAAAATAGTACACAAACGAAAGCACATCCAGGTTTCTTATCTTTGCTTTTCTTTGAATTTTGCAGGCACACAATGTGTACAAACAGGCATCTATTGGAATAAAATGCGCATAAAAATGCATATATTCATGAAAATAAAATGCATTATATTAGAGGGAACAGATCTGCAAAAAAATGTGTTTCAGTGGATTTGTACTAAGATGTTGCTAAATTTCCATGAGGACTTTTCTTTTTTAAAAGAAAATATACGTGGGAATGTGGAGAACTGGATTAAGGATTGGAAAAACAGAAAGAAACAAAAATGGACAGGTTTGCCCATCTTTACTGAGATATTCCTGCTCCAGCAAGAAATTTCAAAAAGAGAAGACAGTTAAGAAATGGTAACGAACTAGGGCTGGGTAATATCTGGTTTTCAACACCATGATATATCACCAGCTAAACATCGCAATATATTGATATATCACAATGTCTGAAATAAGGATGGAGTTAGGCAGATGCATTGGCTGGCTTCATGTTTTCCCCTGCGTCATTGTTTTTTGCACACACACATCATGATTCACGATATATTGCCAGGTCAAAAATTATGCAACTGATATCATGATATGGACTTCCAATTGGTTGTGGACAATATACCAAAAACCAATAGCTAACAGACATGAAATGAGCACGAGAAGACAATTCAGTCTCTTTTCCATATGCACCCACAAAGCGCATGATCAGCATGCGACAACAGCAGCTCTGCTGGTTCACTCAACAATCCCAAACTCTGGTGATTTCTTCTCCCCCACCCCCAAGTTAGTAAAAAGCCCAAAGCCTTATGGAGGCCTTCTGGAAAATGGATGTAAGCTTAAAGTGAGGTAGGGGCAAGCACACAAACATCCCAGTGAATGCTGGCTTTGTCAGTGACCCTCCTATGCTTCCAGGGTCCCCAGTTGTGGAGCCAGCATGTGTAGGGACACTGAGGGCAGGGCTTCTGCACACACACACACACACACACTTTGAGGCAACATATAGAATTGTAGAGTTGGAAGGGACCCCAACGGTCATTTAGTCCAACTCCCTGCAGCGCAGGAATCCTGCCCACTGCCATCCCTGGCTTGGCTCAAACCACCAACTTTCTGGTTAACAGCAAGACACACTGACGCATTGTGCCTCTTTGCATGCATCCATGCTCACTTGAATGCATGTATTTGCAGCAGCTCCCCCATTCCACTCATAAACACACTTGAATGTGTGCAAAAGGGATCTACCCATATTCCCAATGTACTTCTATGCAGAACACAGAAACACAAAAAATGACATAAGTCCATCAGCTGCACGCAGTTTTGGGGGGACTTCAGCCCTACAGCAGCAGTTCCCAAAAGCCATTCTCTCCTCTACTTTGCTTATTTTGAGAAAATTTGGGGTGGGGGCAAAGTGGCAGGAATGTCTCCCTGAAACAGCTGCTGCAGATTTCAGGGTCTGATCTGCTCTGGAAACAATTTGGAGATTGGATCATGTTCCAAACATCCAGAACTTAAGTAAAATAAACCATTTTCCTTACCTATTTCCAGAGTAGACTGTGGCAGTACTAGTGTGTTTGATGTATCGCAATCAATTTTTCTATTGTCTAATGTTTCAGAATAGCTGAGAGCCATCTGCACACACTCTAGGGCCATCCATACTTCACTTTTCCCCACAGCTTTCCCTCAAGGAAACCTGCTGTTTACCACTGAATCAGAGCAAACGTCAATTGGGTTTTCTCCAGATTGACCTTTGCTCCGATTTAGCCCTAAAGAATGGGATTCTCGGGGGAAAGCAGCGGGAGGCAAAGGCAAAACCTCTCAGACCATGCCTAGAAAGCATGTGATGAGTGGAAAACCTCTTGGACCCAAGTTTTCTAGGCATGGGACAAGCAGAAGTGTGGACAAGCAGTGTCCCAGAGCTCTGTTGGTTTCAGAAGCTGCAGACTGAACTCTTTCACTAGGAAAAGGTTCCAAGGCTAAGCTCTGATAAGTCGAGTCTCAGATTAATCCTTGTTTCCTAGACATGCCTGTGCCCAGCTTTAAAACATAGGGAGGAAGTTTAAACCTACCAATTCCCCATTCATGACAGAGGATCAAGCTATTATTTTCCCACTATATTACACTCTTGCAGTAATATGTCAGTGTGACAAGGAATTTCAATCTAAGCGGGTTCTATTACGATTTACGATACCGTTTGATTATGACAACGCTATCCATGTGTTTGAAATATCATACAGAATGTTTGCCCCTAGCCTGAGACTTTGTCTACAGAGTTTCAGCCTCAAGCCTTCCCCCATCTTCCCCCATCTCCTGCAGATGAGTAATAAACCCCTGCAAATAGAGGGTTATAATGGAAAGCACAAGTTTTGTTCGGTTGTTGTTGTTTTTCGAAAATGATTTTCTCCCGGCTTGATCTGATGAACCACAAACCACATATGAGAAATGTAACCATATGTTTATCTTGTTTACAACTATAAATGTGCCAAACAGTGCAAAAATGAAAACTAGAAGGGGAGCTAGTTTTCCTCAGGCTAAAGCTGGCTCTCAGATTATCGAAATATAATGTAGACATAGGACAGGATGGATAAGTCATATATGAGTTTCTTGCTTTACGTGCTTGCTCATCTTGCTAAACTCAGTCCATTAGAAAACCACAGCTTTGATCCTCCAGTTCTGTTTCACTTCAGTTGAGCTGGCAGAGGCATATGTGGAACAGCCTTTAACAGAAAATATGTACCGTATATGGAGGTTTTGCCAGGGCTTGAACGTGACCATTCCACACATTCAATGCATGACACAGGGGGTAGAATTCTATGCTGAGCTCTTCAGATATGTTCCAGCATTGCAGCTTGCCAGATGGAGTGGTCCCCCCTCTCCTCTCCCTATGCGCTGTTCTGGGGTTTCTCCTGAACCCCACACCCTGAGACGATTCCAGGGAGACACAAGGGGAGTAGGGAGGAAATTCCCATTTCTCCGGTGAAAATGCTTGTGCAGGATTTTTGCTGATAGGGATGGTTCAGTGATTCCCTCGTGTGTGTGTGTGTGTGTGTGTGCGCGCGCGCACGAGCTGATCTGCAATAGTCCAGGCAACAGAAGAAGAATCAAAAGGATACTGCAGCCAGCTGAGTCCACAAATGGAAATTGTACTGCAACCCCCCACACAAGCTATGCCCCCTTCCTGCTTGCTAGATTTCTGAAAGGTACTGAAGCAGTAGTTATAGGAGGAAGAGGTGCTCCTGAGCAGGCAAAGAATGTCCTAAGTTTCTTTTTCCTTTTCTTTTTTTTTAAAAAAATTATACTTTTCAGGTTTATACATTTCACTAATTTCACAATCATTTTAACATTTCTTTCTGCAGTTCCTTACATTTACCATATTTTTCGCTCTATAAGACGCACCAAACCACAAGACGCACCTAGTTTTTGGGGGAGGAAAACAAGGAAAAAATATTCTGAATCTCAGAAGTCAGAACAGCAAGAGGGATCGCTACGCAGTGAAATCAGCGATCCCTCTTGCTATTCTGGCTTCTGTGATAGCTGCGCAGCCTGCATTCACTCCATAAGATGCACACACATTTCCCATTACTTTTTAGGAGGGGAAAAGTGAGTCTTATAGAGCAAAAAATATGGTATTTTTAATATCTTCTGCATATCCTAATTAACTTAATTTGCTCATTTAATCCATCCTCTTTAAATATATACGAATGTCCTAACTTTCTAACAAGAGACCAGCAGGAATGGGGGAGAGAAGGAAAGAGCTGAAGCAGAATCGCAAGGTCTGGATCAGGGTTTCTCTTTAGGCATAACTATTTCTTTGCTGCATCAGTCGCGGTGTAGTCTGCCAGGTGTTGCCAAGGAAGCACATTTCCTTGCTACTTTGTGTGCTATTGCGGCAACTTGTGGCAAGAAGTCTACTTGGGAATGTGATTGAATCTAGCATTGATCAACAGGGGCAGAAGGCATTGCAAGACTACATGGGCATCTCTCTTTTAGACCTTTCCACCTTTAATTCAGCAGGCTTGGGAACTCTGGAATGTGTTGAATTCCCCCCTCTCTTTCCTCAGTTCCAATCTAATTGCCACACAGCACCTCTGTTGTATTTTTCCAGAGGTTGAAGAAACCATATAGGAATCATAGTGAAGCTAGAACAGGAACATGAATGTATTAGCATCTATTAAGGTCAAAGACCCACACTCAATAAGATGTACACACAACCCCTTTGCACTGCATACAATTCTGAACCCAACACCCTAAATAGAAGAGAACTCCTTTGTAGACTCACCTACGCATCTCTCCAAGACAAAGGTGTTTCTTTTAGTTTAGCCTGGGAAGTCCCATCCACAGACTCTCCTCCTTCTTTTGCAAACCCCTCAAGTCTATAACCGCTTGCACACACCAGCAAGTCTCTCTTTTGGTCTTTTGGCACTCCTGAGCTGCACCCTTCTCGCATCCAGTCCTTCTTTCCCTGAGCTTCCACTTTCCCTTCCCAAAATTTGTGGGCTTCTACCTTGTATCTTTGGCTTCACTTGCATTCAGTAAGGGCCTAAGTGGAAGAATAAGCCACCATCCCCTCTTCCAGTCTAACCTACTTCCTTTTCTCAGTCCTATTGCAATTATCCCCCTTCTTCCTCTGCCTCTGAGAGAAGGAGATGGGCTGAGGTGGATCTCTAAATATGTTCCCCCCCCCCACTCATTTTCCTTTGCCTAAGTTGTTTCAACCTATGTGTTGTTGTTGGAATCATTTACCATTCAAAGTTAGGCAGATATGGGAAACCATGGAGGTTACTTCCGTATGGTCCAAGCCAATATTGCCACAGGCCATGCTAGTATAGGAAGAAAACATCTTCACCTAAGCAACATGGCTCCTCTTTCCTCTGTATAAGCATTACAGATGAGGCAAAGGTGCAACACCGACATGTAACTTGTTAATTTAGAGCCTAACTATACTAGCAAAAACAATCCTAAACACACAAATAAACACACACACACATGCAGCAGTCATGGGGAGCAACTGATTTTGATGAAGTTCACAATGTGTGTGGAGGGGAAGTTTAACCCTTTCCCTTCTTACTGTTTTCTCAATAAAAAACTTCCCTCACCTGCTGTTTTTATTATTTTTTCACTGGTGTGGTTGCAAGTGACTCATTTATCTTCATGTCAAGTTTGGCCCTAATATTCCAGATCACAGTGACTTCAAAGGATCTTCCATAATAATTGGATTGTTAGAAAGGCTATTTTCTTATGATCCTAATGCATTCTGACTAATTCAACCTCGGCCCCTTGAGTTGAAAGACGACCGTTTCAAAACAGGGACTGGAGGCAAGCCTATCACCTACATGTCCCCGAGGTGATGTGAGCTGACCTTGCTGAAACTGCCAGGGCTGCACAATAATAGCTGGGCCTTGCACTAAACCACTTTGCAGAAATATTTTTTTGTCCTGGCACCATTTATCATTTTTACTTGTGTGTGTGTTTTGTTTTCTTGGACCCTTTTCATTCCACACATGTCCAAAGGGGAAATGTTTGCCAGAGTTGGAAGCTAAAGCAACTTAAGGGTTCATCCATTCATTTCTCCGAAGGGTCTGGCAATCCTTTCCTCTAATTGCATTTTGCCTTAACTGAATTAAACCTGCTGTTTCTAACACTCGAGGAGCAAATGAAAATTCTTAATAGTGTGGCTGTGATTTGTTGAAATCTCTATGTACTCGTCGGCATTCTCAGCGCGCACAAAAAAAATATGGAAGCATTGATGTTAAATACCTCGCCTGCTAAATTCCTCTTGAGCTTTTGAATATGCTGGAACACTAAAGCCAAATACTGCTAGAGTCAGAATTGCCAAGGGCAGCAGGGAAGCTGGAAGATGTATGTTTTGCTCCAGGAACTGTGCTGGTCAGGGCAAGATTCCATGGGATGAACTGGAAGGAATCGCTGCTGGTTTCATTTCAGCGCTGCTATGAAAAGGAGCAGTGTGTGCCATTAGCTAGTACAAGTTGCCAACTGTTTTAAGCATGCTAAATAGCAAAGCAGCAAGAATCCATTCTGAATGGCAGACCATCCCCCTCTTGGAGGTGGCTTTCTTGGAAGGGCCCTTCCTACAGCTTACAATGGACTAGTGACAGCAGGGCTGTCTGCCTAAATGGTCTGCAACATTATTCTGTTATACATTTTCCCCTTTCCCTCCCTCAAGCATTTCCCCAAGACATCAGGAGAATGCCCAATGCACAGAATAAGTGTGGGTTTTTATATTTATACATAAAGCTAGGGAACATAGGAATCTGCCTTATAACTGAGTCAGACCATTCATCTATCTTGCTCAGAATCATTTACACTGACTGGCTATTCAAGGTATCTGACAGAAGGGTCTCTCAGACCTCCCTGGAGATGCCAGGAATTGAACCTGGGACCGTCTGTGTGCAAAGCAGATGCTCTTCCACTGAGCCACAGCTCTTCCCCTCCATCCTCAGCACACTGACCAGGCTACACTTTGGGGACAGAAGGTATAAGAGGAGCATCCACAGCTTCATTGGATGAGTTTCAGCCGATGATATGAACAAAGTACTTGGTACACAAACACATACACACGCAACTCTTTAGTGTCTACTGAGCCATCCTTGTTGGCTAGTGAAAGCTAGTCAGGTAAGGATTTTATTAATGCATCAACTCCTGAATAGCTCAGTCAGTAGAGCATGAGACTCTTAATCTTAGGGTCGTGGGTTCAAGTCCCATGTTGGGCGAAAGATGCCTGCATTGCAGGGGTTGGACTAGATGGCCCTCATGGTCCCTTCCAACTCTATGACTCTATGAAATCATTGTGTTGAATTGAATTATCAATTGAATTATCAATTTTAAATTGAATTATCAATTTGAATTGTCTGGATATCTTTCATTTGGGCTTCCAGTTGGGATTTGGAAAAGGTGGCCTTGATCACCCTGATAAATAACCTGCATTCATTGGGCTACAGAGCACATACTTGAGTTGCTAAATATCCCAGGTTCAATCCGAAACATAGAATCATAGAATTGTAGAGTTAGAAGGGACTCTGAGGGTCATCTACTCCACACCCCCCATGCAGGAATCTCAACTATGGATTTGCATTTTGATCTCAGATATCTGGTGTCAATCGAATAATTGTTCATCCCTAAAGATACTTGTGTAATTCACCTATCAGTTTTCATTGTCAGTCTCTTGGGGGGGAAAGGCAAACAATGGCCTGCCTGCCTCACAAGGTTGGTGGGAGGGTAAACAAAATAAGGAATATAGAAGCATATTATATAATAGCAGACTACACTGTTAAATCACAATATGCATTTTCTACGTCTTTAACATCCAGTTCTCAAAAAGCTGTCTCTTTATCACATACTAGCTTAGATAAGAAATTGAACTGCAACAGATGGATTGGGGTGTGCACAGGAGAGCAAATTTGTTATGGCTCAATTTAGTTCCACAAGACAAACTAAATTGTCTGATTGGGGAGGAGCAAAGGCAGTGCCTCCTCTGTATATTTTTAATTATTGTGGGTTTTAAGGGTGGAATACTCAAACTTCCATTCCCTCCATTCAGTGGAGACAAGTTCAGCTTTCTGTCGATTGGGAACAATGCCTTAAAAAGGATGCTGTGGTTACTTAGAGCCAGCATGGGCTTCTCAAAAACAAGTCATGCCAGACTAATCTTATTTCTTTTTTGATAGAGTTACAAGCTTAGTGGATCAGCAGAATGCTGTGGATGTATCATGTCTTGATTTCAGTAAAACTTTGGTCAAAGTCCCCTATAATATTATTGCAGCGAAGCTGGTAATAGGTGGGTTAAACAATGTTACTCTTGGATAGATTTGTAGATGGGGACAAATATAAGGTTCTACACTTAGGCAAGAAAAATCAGATGCACAGATATAGGATGAGGGGCACTTGGCTCGACAGCAGTGCAAGGGAAAAAGCATATGGGGTCTTAACAAGGTTAAAAAAAGCTAATGCAACTCTAAGCTACATCAACAGTAGTATAGTGTTCAGTAAGGCACAACAGCCACATACAACCTTCCCTTCACTGGCACAAGCACACACACATACACACACACACACACACACACACACACACACACACGAAGCCGACGAGAACCATCACACCTAGTGGGATTAAATCGTACCAAGTATATATGAGGAGGAAAGTGGACAGTTCCTTTAAAACAGGAATGGGGAACCTTCCCCCCTCCCCCAAGAGCAGCATTCCCTTCTGGGTAACCTTCTGAGAAGCCACAGGCCAGTGGAGAGCAGGGGTCACAGACGAAAGTGGATGGAGCAACAAATACAATTTTTCCCTTTCTACTGTTGGCTACTTTCTATACACATCTTACTAGCCTCAGTCCAGGCAAGCAAGAGGCATTGCTGTAGTTCAAGGACACATTCCAGTTAGACGAAAACACTCAAGGAAGGTGCAAAGGTGGATTGGTGAGGACATGGCTGGGAATAGGGGATGCAGCTGAGAAGAGGCTGTGATGTGAGGAGAGTCCTGAGGGCAAGATAGAGACCCAGGCCTGAGGATGTCCATCTATTAGGAACTGGGGTAACCAAGTGTTGTAGACGGGTCCAGCCCAAGCCTTATAATGTACCTGAGCATTAGCACATCCAATATCTGCAGCACTGCTATTCCTGAGCAGGGAGTTCCTTTGCTTCTCAACTCTGCTTTCTGACTAGCCATAAGAATCCACCAGGAAATGTGATGTTAAAATGCCTGCTGAGAACTGCAAGCAACAATTTGTCTTGGTGATGGTATCTACCCTAAATAATGGTGTCAGTTTCAAATAACATGTTCTTCTTGGTTCCTGAGGCATTTTTCCCATGCTGTATTTAAATTATAAACTCTGTTCGCAATTTTTACAACAGATAGAAACAATCTTATACTTTGAAAACTGTGTAAGCTATATTGTGTTTGAAGCTGTCAGTTCAATGCTATTCTGAAACATTCCTGTGCATAGATAACTATCTTTGTGGGCATCTTCTTAAAGCTGTGATTGGTAATAATGTTCAAAATTTTCACATGTGGGGACTCTCTCTCACACACACCAATGCTCCAACCTTGAGGCCCAGCTCATTTTGAGTTTGCCACCAGTCCATCTTACTTGTCTGTTCCTCCAGCACAACCACCACATCAGCTTAGATACCCTTGTATATAAGGGGAGGAGGGTTGGTGCAGATGTAAGCAGTCTTGTAAGTCTCATCCTTAAGGCTTACATGTTCCTGAGAATATTATTCAGGAATATAATTTGGGGGGTGGGTTGGTGGAGGGTTGAGGGGTGGGGGTGGAGGGTTGGTGCAGATGTAAGCAGTCTTGTAAGTCTCATCCTTAAGGCTTACATGTTCCTGAGAATATTATTCAGGAATATAATTTCTTGCTATGATGCATAGGAGTTTTACTTTCCTATGCCTCCAAATTCAATGAACTGGACCAGTCTAGGCAGAGAAAACTAAAACTTCCAGGCTGGTCAATTTCTTCACAAGTTCCTTTATCAGATGATTGGTCCATCTACCTCATTATTGTCTAAACTGATTGGCAACAGCTCTTCAGGGTTTCAGGGAATCTACCTGGAGATACTATGGATTGATTTTCTGCATGCAAAGAATGTGGTCTGTCACTGAGCTAAAGTCTTTCACCTCACTGAAAGTACAATAAAGTTGCCTGGATAAACAGGAGTCGGTGAATGCTGGAGACAAGCTATCTGAGGCTTCTTTTTCAGGAAAAGGGAAAACCTCAAGAAGGCAAGAAATTCCCCATGAATTCTCTAAGAAAATTCAAGGGGGGACCAATTCAATGATGCGGCAAACCAGAGGAGTTTGCCTGCCACTGTTGATTGGCCACAGAATTCACATATGCCCTCCAGAAGTTGTTGGATGTCAGCTACCATCAGCCCCAGCCAGCATGGCCAATGGGCAAAGCTGATGGGTGGCTGAGGCTAATACACACAGGTCTTGCTATCCAAACACAATGCATTCTCAGGAAATTGTGTGTTAGGCAAGCATTTGCATAATGAACTGACGATTTCTATTGATTCTTATGTGAAAATTTCTAATCCATTCCTTACCATGGTATGTTGACCCCCAAATGATGAAAATCCACTTCACATCCACTTGTTTTTATGCTAACTTGCTCTCAACCTGTGAAGCTTATGAAGCTTACAATGCAATTCAAACATACTCCAAACAATACCTGAACATTCAAAGTAAGAGCAACATTTTACAAGTTTAATATAGGTAATTATTATGTCCATTTAAATGTGTACGAATTATGAAGAGTTATAATTCATATTTTTCATGCAAACTTTATTCCCCCCTTAGTTTTCAGCACAGCTTTATTTCTTTGTTTTCATCTCTTTTTCAAAGCTTCCACAGTATTTTCACCATACATGTAGAATTGTATGATCTAAATGCAACCAGTCTTCAATGGCTTTTATGAAAACTAGGAGCAAAACCAGCTCTTAGGCAAACTGCTCCTTCCATGCAAACAACCTACTATTGGCATTAAATTTTTCAAAATTGGTATATTCACATCTTCAAAAACACCTGGGAAACAAGCATAATGTGAGGTTTAACATAATATAACTCCATATACATTATGGAAAACTTCTGTTCTGTAAGTGATTGTAGGTTTTATATATACACATACACAGCTCCAAAATCTACCTACACACAACCCTTTTAATATCCACTTTCTCCCCCACCCCACCATCTCTATTTATAATATGTGATTTTAGCACACTGTAAAATGTCAAAAGATGACCAACGACAATCAAAAGCAAGCCTTAACAAAATCTTGTTTTATAAACTCTTGAGAAACCGTGACATATACTGCAACCTTATTCCCTGTATGTCTTCCTCTGTGTAAATGATTTGCTTCCCTCCCTTCCTGTGTAAATAAACAGAAATGTGTCTGTATATTTGGTGTTTTTTTCCTTTGGTCATGATAATCAAGGGCTATTACGGCAATAGATCTTATCTGTAGAATGGCAGTCCCTCTGCACCTTCAGTTCAGATTTTTGTTTATGCTTGGCTGCAATTGTGGCTGTTTCTGATAGTTTTAGGTCAGCCATGACAGACTATGGGTGACACTAAATAAACAAGCTTGGAGACTGGGACCAGCCAGGAAGGAATGATACTGGTACTCACTCTTTGAATTTCCTTCATTAATCAACTTTTCTTATTATTTAAAAGACCTTTCTGTGTTTGAGTCTGTGTATTATGCTGAGAATAAGATGCAAGCGTCTAAGAATATCAAAACAGGTAAGTCAGAAGGAAAGGTTTGACTATAGGTAGCATAAAAAGAAAAGAGTGCTCAGTCTTATGGGAAAACGAGTTTTGTGCTTCTTGAGAGTTTGTTTATAATTTTTTTTACCAATCCAAATTAAACAATCCCACCATCTGAAGCATGATCACTAGAGCTTCTGCTACCTGCAAAGCTCTGTAAGTTCTCTTAGTTTCCAGGTCTTATTTTGATGCTCCTATTTAGCTCTATTGCCCCTACTTCCATTTCCTTACAAAACTCTTCTGATTTCAGTAAAAAAAACCAAACTTTTCTGATCAGAAATCTCTTACAAAGCAAGTAAAATTGCCTGAGGCCTCCCCACCCCCCACCTCCTGAGGCCACAAAACCCAGATTCTCAAAGAGCTTTAATTGTATTCCATTCCCCACCCCATCACGCAGATTGGCTTCAGGATACATATAGTCCTCAGAGGCACAGTGTAAAAGGGAATGTGGAATGGCATCATGTATACAAGGAAGCCAGTGCATTCAAACAGGCAGGTGTAGGTGCCTTGGCTGCTCTATGCTGTGGTGCTACATAACATACAGTTTGCACTCTGTAAATGCAAAGCATACCGACACAATGCATTTGTCCACTTCCTTGTCAGAAAACTGTATCTGAAAACTATCCCATCTCCTTTGAGGCCACCAGCCAATGCAACAAAATCCTAGCCACTCTGGCTGACACTGCTAGAGTTTAATTAGTTCCACATTTGCTTCTTAGCCAGCTCCAATAAATATGCACGCCTTGGCACAGCTGCATCTCAGCAAGTGCACTGAAATTGAAAATGTTTCCTCTGAGGCTGTTGCAATCTTGGCACCACTTCACTTTGCCAGAAGCTGCATCAGTTAACAAATTGCTTGTCCGTTCATAATCACAGCGTAGGTAGATACTTGTTATATGCTTGCGAACATGTGGGCCCAGACTAATTGCTCACCCACACAGTGAAGTAACCATAGAACTCACCCCAAGCAGTTGGTTTATAGCTAGAGATAAGGAAACCGCACCTCCCGTTTTTTTTTACTTGACTGACATGAAAACCTGCCAAATGAGCTAGTTTACTCCAAATAGCTTGGAGTTCTTTCTCACATACTCTAGCCCAGTGGTTCTCAAAGGGTGTGGCTCAACACACTGGTGTGGCAGGAGAGGATGGCAAGTGTGGTGGGAAGGTTCAAGGACAATCAAAGAAACATTTAAACATTTCAGTGTTGTATAATATAGTATCAAAATATTCTTTTTTATTTGCAGAATATGGATAGATGTCTTTTCAAAACGAGAGCAACAGCATCAAGTGATACTGTGTTGAATTTGTATACATACTTTAGGTACATATGTAAGAGGCCTGTTTATAATTATATTTTGGGAATGATTCATGTTCTTATGTCGCTGCATTTTACATGGGTTCACCTATGTAAGTGATGAAATTGACATAAAAGATAGGCAATTCTATTCCAGTTCCTGATCAATATAAAATATAACTCATTTCGACCCCCCCTCTTCCTAACTCTTCTTCAGGCACACCAACCCAGCTGAAAACAACAGGATTTGGGCCTATGGCTGGGTAACTATAAACTTTATTCCAAAATGTTTGGCTATGCTAGGAAAATGATGGGGCATGTTAGGAAACTTAGCTTTGTTTATTTTTTTAAAGCAAGGTGGGCTAGACTAGAGGAAGTTGGAAAGAGACCAAATCTTTAGTTGGATTAGGAAATAGCATCTTAAGATTCTCATTCAATTTTCTCTGATAGCTTTGTCAATGCACCAGGTGTACAAATCAGTGCAGGTGTACAAATCAGTGCAGTTCAGAACGGATCGGTACACCATCTTGATTCAAAATGGCATCGGATGGTATACAAACATAGACAAAAACTGGCTTTTCCATCTTGGGACTTGTCATGCCAAACTGGGCAACAATATCTCAAAAAGTGTACGAATGCATAGAGGACTGACAGATGGACAGGCGAAGGGGGGATCATAGATTTTTGTGCCATTCTTCATACAAATTTTTTCCACTTTCCTTTATGTTGCCAAGTCTTTCTTAAAAGCTCAAAATATTATCTTCTATAGGAAGGGAAAGGCTGTACCTCAGCAGCAGAGCATCTGCCTGGAGAGCAGCTGACAGTCAGTGCAGACGCTACTGATTGGATGGACCAATGGTCTGACTCAGTGTAAGGCTGCTGCCTTTGTCCTAAGATAATATTATTTGACTGTAGTGTAATCTGTAAACAATGCATTATTTATTTCAGTTACGATAATTTCAGTTAGAATCTTGAGTGTGTGGTCTTTTATCACTGGCTATGTTTTACTCCATGACTCATTGGGTTGGTAACATGCAAGCCCAGATTAGATCAACAAATTGATACTGGGTTTGAACCAGGAAGGCTTAAATGCATGCCCTGAGTCTCTGCATCTTGTGCCACCAGAGATCTAGAGGAGAGAAGGGAGCTGCACACATTTCTAGCTGGGGCATTGACATCACAGCCCACAACCCTCCTGGCCTAGAAATGCAGGTGATTTGCCTAGAGTGCAAATCCTGTGCTACCAGCTTATATAAAGACTCTTAAGAATTGCTGCCTGCAGGCTCCAGACCCTCCCACTGCACTACCCGAATTCAGCCTGTCATCAGCCTTCAGTTGCCTCCCTGCCTGGCTCTCCTGCCCTTGGGCCCAAGCGGCTGACAAGTGTGAACGAAATAGTCAGTATGGTGTCTACCACCTAGACAGCAGTTATCTCTATCAGAAAACAATAATCAACTTCAATATTAGCTGACAGGTATGTTGACTCTCTCAATGACATACTTGTTGGTCTTCTCAGAATGGCAACCATCAAACCTTTCGCTGACAGAAGCACTGCCTCTAATGTAACAAGGTGGCGTGTGGGAAGACTGTTGTGGATAACTTTGTGTGCAGTCATCCATAGCCCCAGTCCTGTAAATAAAAGAAGGCTGTCTCACAGGTTATAATTAAAGTCCCATCCATCACCGTTAATGGCACCTTTTGAACACAAATCCTTTGTGCAAGTTGTTGAGATCTACAATTAAATTGCAAGTGTCTGTCTTTCGAGAATGGTCAAATGGCTTCTTCCAGAAGAAGGGTGGAAGGATTTTGAACTTCTATCCTACTGAACAATTCATGATGATTCACCCCCTCACACACACACATTTCCAATAGCCAAACCTAGGTGGGTTGATAAATGGCTGTGAAAGTGGTAAGCTGTCTCCTTGCTGTGCTCTGCACATTATGAATGAATGTCCAACCTGGCTTCTTCTGCACAGCTGAAAGTGCTAGAAGGCAATGTCAGAGAAGGAAGAAGGTGAAGACAGTCTGCATTCAACAAGAGAAAGTCCATAGCTTTATTATTTGTTTTGTTGTTTACATTTCTAACCCTCCTTTTCATGCTAAGCATGCAGCAATAAAACATAACATTACAATCAAAATGCAACACAAAGAATGTTATCAGAAGTACAGAAAGAACAGATTTAAGCAGAGCAAATGAAATGAGAGCAGCTAAATAAACGAGAGTCTGAAGCCCCTTCCATAATGGCCAAATTGTGGTTAGGCCATTTGTGTCTAAACTAGGCTACTGAGTCCTTTGGTGCCAGATAATCATGCTAGATAAGGAATATTTGTTAAAAAATAATAATAATACAGTGACATTGGGGCTTGAAAGCTTACAGAGTGCACATTCCTTCCACAGTGAAGAATACTATTTGCTGAGAGGTTTGAGCTGAGTGTGTGCTGCTTGGTGCTGGATGCAGAAGAGATTGCAAATTAGTAGTAGGAGATTGTGTACATGACATTAAAAGTGATATTCGGCATAATGCTCCTTGAACATTTGTTGGTGTGGAAGTGAGACTCTGTGTGCTATATAAAACACAGAAGTACCATAGCCTGTACCATACCAATGACTTGCAATGTGCATGCAGCAGATGAGGCTGGATTTCGACAGCTCTGTGTTTATCACTTTAATCAGACCACACACACACACACACACACACACACACACATATATATATATATATATATATATAATTCATTTTGTTTCATTTACCTCATATTGCTTAGCCCTGCCCCCCCATGAGCTGCCCATAGACAACCCCTGAACCCACCCTCACTTTTTCAGGTGCATTTGTAGTAGCGGAAGGAAATGGAAGTCAGTGTATGTGCCGTTCTCTCTCTCTCACACACACACACACACATCCTTCCCACAAATATATCCCAGCGCTCCATTTCTGGAAATTGGAAACAAGAGTGTAGTCTTGTGGACACGTAGTGAGTTATTAACCCCTTAATGTTTTGGGAGCCAGGTTCCAGCCTGATCCCTACCTCAGCTAGCTTGCCTCCATCCTCCCAGCCTGCACCCTCACTCACTCACTCATCATCGTTGCCTTGCCTCTTCCATTTAGGCACCTGAACCACTGGCAAAAATGACAGTGACTCCTCCACCCCCAAGTGTCAGCTCTGACCCATTCACTACCCTACACTGACTGGAGGACAGGAATAGGAGTAAAAGAAATAAGGAAAGCTTTTGCAAGTTGTAGGGAGAGATGACAGGGCTTTGGGTTGGTTGGCGCACTAGAGTGTGCATTGTTTGAAGGTGTGGCAGGGGGGTTTTGTCTGTCCCTCACAGCAGCCCCTCCCCCTTGGTGACCCACAAGCAAACACTAAACCCAGTGACCTTGAACTACTAGTAATCTTACAAATGAATAAATGAAAATCCAGCCTGCAGTCCTTACAGAGTAACGCAACTAATAGCTCTGTCTCGGGTACTTCTGCTCAGAAGTAAGAGAGTATGGAGAGCAAAGGGACTTCCTTCCAGGTGAATGCATCTAGGATTGCACTATAAAAGGGTAATAAGGAGATGGGCATGTTCTTGGGACCACCCTGTCATTTGGTCGACCTACCAATGAAGCATGAGTGCATGTTAGTACAATATCCCAATGTTGCAATGCTACAACATTTTCTGCTGCTCCAGAGAAGCGGACACGGAGCAATGGATCCAAACTACAAGAAAGAAGATTCCACCTAAACATTAGGAAGAACTTCCTGACAGTAAGAGCTGTTCGACAGTGGAATTTGCTGCCAAGGAGTGTGTTGGAGTCTCCTTCTTTGGAGGTCTTTAAGCAGAGGCTTGACAACCATATGTCAGGAGTGCTCTGATGGTGTTTCCTGCTTGGCAGGGGGTTGGACTCGATGGCCCTTGTGGTCTCTTCCAACTCTATGATTCTATGATTTCGTACAAAATAAGATACAGGAGAAGATGAAAAATCCAAGAATTGTCAATGCCATGGTTTTCAAGATTTAAAAATCCACAATGAACAATCCACCCAGGAAAGGGAGAAAAGTACACCCAAAAATGAAACGAAAAAGAAATGGGGCAAGAAGGTTTGAGACTGGGTGGAAGGGACATGAGCAGTGAGAGGGAAGAAGAGTTAAGAGACAGAGTGGAGGGATATATGGCTTCACATCAACCTGTAAAAGTGCTGTGAAATTGATTTTGAAAACCTTTTTGGGTTATGGGTGGTTAGTGGAACAGCAGATTTTAACTTAAGAAAAATCAATATGAAGCAGAAACTTCATATGGTTCTCCTTCCCCAAAAAAAGGAAGGTGCAAGTGAACTGCAAAAGTGCTACTCAAAGTGGTGGTCTGGGAGCCATCAGCTGCTGGTCTGTGTCAGTTCCACCGCAGCCCAGGCTGGATGGGACATTTCAGGGAACCATATGTGGTACTGGTCCCAGGCAGAGGGGACAAGACTAGCTGGTCCACCAGATCAGTTAGTTTGAAATGCACTGATCTATAAGCAACAGCGTGGATGAGCCATATGCATTTAGGTGAGCTTTCATGTGTGCGTTCTGTTGTTTAAAGTTATTTTGTGCTTCCACCTTTCAGGTTTTGATAGCGCAGCCATGCCCTTTTCACATGGGAATCCTACAAGATAAAGAGAAAACTGAAGCCTGCTCCCGAAGCACTTCTTCTTTTTGGGAGACCAGTAAAGCAATATAGTGTTTCTTCTCTACCTCCTGTTTCAATTTCCATTTTTAGTTTCTAAAGACAGAATATAATAAAAAGAAATCATGTATTCATCAAGAATTCTCAAAAGTGTATTATATTAAACTGACAGCACTGATACCACTATTCATGTTGAAATAATTAGCAATTCCGAGGCTATTAATAGTATGTTATACCACTGTTGTAGCCAGGGAAGGCTGAATGAAAAACCTTTTGGTGACTCTTGCTCCTACTAAAGTTTAATTAGCCCAAGTTATTGACCTAATGTTTAATATAACAGTGCACTCTAGAAATGATTGAGTAAAGAGCTCTCAAAGTGAGGAACTTTCCAAGTAAAGGTATTATATTTTCTTTATCCTAGAACAGCATAATAGGGCTGTGAGCATTTAAACTCCTTTTTCTTTTTTGGGAAAGTATTCGTGTAATTGCTAACATCACCTATGGGACTGAAAGCCTTTGTATTTAATTGATGCCAAAGTGCATCACTTTGACAAGGTCAATTTTGCAAGTGGGGCTTTGTGCTGAAGTTTTGATTCTTTCTGAATTAACTCTGATCTATAAAAATTATCAATAAAGAATAATATCTCTGTCATCAAATATAAATAATGATTGCAACTGGAATATTCTGACTTTAATGCACATCAAATTATGGGTAGAAAATATATATTCTAGAAAGCAGTGTTTTGCAAAGAATGTTAATAGAACAGATTATACAGCCAAATGGAAAGAAATTTTTTTCAAGGGCTTTCTTTCAGCCGGAACTCACTGAAACTCAGTTCCAGCACCTCTCGGGTGGGCACTATTGCCATTATAAGAGAACAAGGGAGGAATTAATGATGAGTTCCAGCTGCTCTTTTTCTAGAAAAATAGCTTTGCTCAAGTGTAACACAAATTCACCATTGGTGCTTGAAATCCTCGATTATAATGATGTGACTCAAGGTGTGTGAATAGATGCCATTGGATTATACAACAAAAAAGGCCTGTCCCATGAACCCAAACCATGTGCTGCACCTAGCTGCAGAACAACAAGAATGATCTGCCCCACATATCTTAAGGCACAGGCCAGTTCATATAGGGAGAGGTGCTCCTTCAGTTTCCTGGTAACAACAACAACAACAACAACAATTTATTATTTGTAGCCTGCCCATCTGGCTGGGTCTCCCTAGCCACTCTGGACGGCTTCCAACAAAGATTAAAAATACATTAAAATGTCACACATTAAAAACTTCCCTAAACATTAATCATTTAGGGCAGAGGTTTTCAACCTTTTTGAGTCCACGGCTCCCTTGACCAACTACATTCTTTCTGCGGCACCCCTGTGGGGCTCAGGAGCTTAGTTACATCACCCCTTGCCTGCAGAGCCAGCACCCTCTCACCCTTTTTCAAACAACCTCCCTCGTGGAGGATTCACTCAGCCTCCTCTCCTCTCCCCTCTCCTTGAGAGTCCTCTGGGCAGCTGCAGCTGCTCCCCCCTACCCCAAAGAGAGGTGCCTCCTCACACTGCCCCACAGGGAGCACCCCCTGGCCAGAGGCACCATTTGCCTGAGGAGCTTGTAGCCAGGGCTGATGCAACAAACAGCTGTGTAAAACCTTGGGAGGCAGAGATGCAAGAGGGCATCAGAGGAAGGAGGGAAGGAAAGAAGGACAGAGGCCAGGGTTGCCCATGGCACCCCTGACCCATCATTCAAGGCACCCCATGGGTGGCACGGCACACTGGTTGAAAATCATTGATTCGGGGCAATCATTGATTCAGAAGCATCCTGTTGTTTTTAGGAAGACCTACCATCTAGTACAAATGTTAGGATAGGAATTCTAATCTGGAGAAATCTACTCAGCTATTTAATAGTATTTTCCACTACAAAGGTTGGAGTTGTGGGGACACTGATAACTCACTCAGTGTTGTTGGAATTTATAATCACAAAGTGAAACATCTACTGGAAATAAGATGGTAGTTTGTAAGAAAATATCTTCCCATTTCCAAATGTTACACGTGTGTGTGTGTGTGTAACTAGGCAACTGTGCACATGATGATAGAAGTTAGCAGAAAGCAGTAAGAAATACATATCTGTATATTCTTGCTCCTTTTTGGTAACTTTTATTGGGATGTACATAGAGTTGCCCAGTTTTATAGAGAAGCCCAAGAGGCAGTGCCTACCTCACTTCTGCCACCCAACCTGTCACCTCTGCTACCAGAAATGTCAGCTATGTCAACATAGCTCGACTGCTATGGCCAAACCATAGACCCCCCTACTTTTGAAAATTTTGATATCTCTAGGTAGTTTTTGCTATGTGGATGGTGCTGCAGACCCCCTGGGTGGGTTACGTGGACCTCCTGGGAACCACTGGTTTAGGGTGAAACCTTCTAGATCTCACACAGTGCATAAGATCTCACAAGACTTCAGTGACACCACACAAGGTCTCACTGGAAGTTTGCACTGCTGCCGGTGCCTCGCAGGCACTGCCACACAATACTGGGCAGCAGCAGGGCAGTGACACCTTCCTGTTTCAACTTAAATGAGAAAATGATATTTATGTATGCCACTACTGTGGCTCATGTTTTGTTAGCCCAAAAATGGAAAACGAGCAAAGTCCCAACTAAAGAAGATTGGCAACTTAAACTGATGGAATATTCACAGCTTGTGGCTAGCATATAGAATAAGAGAACAAGAAGAACATACATTTAAAGATTATGAGAATTTTTTTTATTGAATATAAGGAGGAAAATTGTGTTTATTTGAAGACATGGGCAGCATTAAGATAAATTCAACAGTGTAAATAAGTTTTGATGGCTGTAATAATGGAATACTGAATGGTATAAAATGAGCCATGGAAAGAGAGGAAGGGGAGTCATTGATATTTTAAGGTTGTTTAGGTGAATATTCTAAAATGTAAAATACAAATTTAATAAAAATTATAAAAAAGAAGAAATGAGATGCACCACTGCTGTTCTTAAGGCAAGGAATTTTTTGAAAGGGATAGTGAATGAGATTCAAGGAATGACAGGACTACCATTAGAGTACTTGCTTTTCCCAACACAGAGTCAATGTCTACATAGCAAGGTATTGTGTAGGGCTCAGGCAGTTTGTCCAAATACAACAGAAGATCATGAATTATGAAGAAGATTGTATTCTGAACTGTATATTTTGTAGTGCTGAATGCTAAATCTTCAGTAGATTATTTTGCTTTTTCACAAAATTATTGTCTATAGCACCCACACATCAACTACATCAATTGAAGAGCACAGGTTTATCCTGAAATGAACCCCCGTTTCCTTTCCTTCATCAGTTATATATCTGGAAGAGAGAGTGGGCGTTTGTAAGTAGCATTTCATGCATCCCTTCTTCCACACATTAAACCAGAAAGGGCATTACTATTTTTGTAACTCTTTGATAGGAAAGCTCTGCCTCTGGTAAAGTTTGTAAATTATAGGCACCCCAATCACTTTCAGATTTCTCCTTTTTCATGTGTTTATGTTGAAACATTACTTCTCAAAAATGAATTTGATACAAATGCACACAACACTCTCATTCCAGTGAAGCTGTTCCACTTACATGTGCCATTTCCACTTATGCAAAGATGAATGTAGTGCCTGTGATTTCTATGTATCCCCATGTCTCACAGAAAGATGATTATATCTCCTCATACCTCACTGAATTCCAGAGAGTCCTCAAACCACTATGCACGACTTTTGGAGATATGCAAGGAGCCGCAGTAGGAAAGAAGACTCAAGAAAGCCACATTCTTGCTCTTGCCACACCCAAAGAAACTGAGGTAGACAGCCATCTTAGCTAGCCTCATGCATGCATGTGCGCGTGCACACACACACACACACACACACACTCTTCCAGCAAAAATAGGAAGCTGAGCTGGGCACTGAGTCATTTATGCTTGGTCTGCCTTTTCCTCAGCCTTCTTTGGCTTCACAGCACCCATGTTCCCACTCTTAATTCAGTACAGACACTGGCTGGTTGCCTTTTGGGGAGCCGAGTAAGAGAACTCCAGTCATGATTCTTTTAAAACAACAACAACAACAACAACAAAAGTGCCACAAAATCATGGAAAGCTTTTGAGTTCCCCAGAACTCTTCATTAAGTGGGATATTACATAAAGCAGGGAGGGAGGCGGGGGGGATAAAAAGTACAAAAATTAGGTTGGGTGTTGTATAGGTTTGCCATACGTCCAGATTTTCCCAGAAACTACTGGGTACTAGGATTTCAAAGGCGGAATTGATGTCAGGTGCTTTGTCCTGAATGTTAGGCAAGTCAATAGAAAAAAATGCATGTTTTTTTTAAAAAAAGCTCAACAACTTTCATCCTGGTTTTTACTTTTTGAAATAAGGCAACCCTAATGTTGTAGCTATAAGATCACTGGCAGGTCTCTGCTGAGGCTTTGATTCTTGGAGGATAAAGAAGCAATGGCTGCTCCCATTTAAAAAACGAAAACACAAAAAAACACAAAGCCTAGCTGTTACCCAGATCTTTTCCATGTCTGAAAAAAATGCACCAGTTCCTGGTTAGCCAAAAAGCAGAAGTGAAGAGCACTTCATGGTTCTGTAGCCAAGCCAATGTTTGTTTTTAATCAGATACTCTCTCAAGGACACTTAACACAGATTAGTTTCCCCTTAAAACATTGTACCACTCTGTTGTAGTAGTTACAATCAGAGTTGTAAGAGGGTAGAATTTTGCCACCCTTTCAGTGCATACTAATATTTGAAGTAGGGAATTAATTCACTTTGGTGATTGTGAGAGTATAGTTTCCAGAATTAATTAAACTTGGAGTGATATTGGTCTGTGATGCAAGTCTTTATTAGTAGTACACCATGCAAATAATTTTCTTACCCTTGGGAGTCTACATATTTTGATTAATATTTTCTGTTTAAATACAATTCAGATACAAACCAGTTAAACAAGAAAACTTGGATTTGAGCTAATAAAAATCTGGCTGAAATCAATAGAACTTAATTGTCTTAAATTAACATTAATTTATCTATATTATGCCTTCAGCTGAGAGTACCCAATCTCATTTTAGAGAATATTTTATTCTGTTTAAAAACTAGTGTACGTGAGCTGACACATATATTCAGAAATACACTTTGGGTTCCAATAGTTGGGTATCTGAGCAAGTATATATCTTAATTGTGTTACCTCAGTCACACAGCAAACTCAGTGGTATGTCTGAAACATATTTCTTTTCCTTCTCTATTTCAATCTAAATTAAGCTTAAAGTCCATTTAAAATATATTGGGAAGAAAACAACAAGAACCAAACCAAAATATTCCCAGAGAGGAATATTTTAAAAAGGGCCCCAAATTTTTCCAGAGCACCTTAATGAGGGTTAAAGGTCACTGCTAAATAAAACTATGAAGCAGAGGACCAAGATCCTGTTTCCATTTTAATGTGCCTCTTGTTTATGTTTTGCCTTCTAAAGGGAAAAGGCTGAAACAATTCCACAGGCGGGGAGGCCACAAACAGACTGGGCATTGCAGCTGGAGGGGAAAAGAGTTCTACTCCATAATGCTGAGGTGAATGTTAGTTCACACAGCAGAAAGACAGTTATGAGAAGCAGAATGTTCGCGGACAAAACTTTGGCTCCGTGTGTTTCAGGCCAGCTGGAACTAAACTCTTTCTTCAGCAAGTACCAGAATTGATTTCTCAGAGTAGTCTCTGGCTTCAACAATGTCAATTGGATGAAGATGACATCAGATCATTTGGAATTTTGGAGGGATTATTTGCCCCCCCATTTATCTCAAGAGTATGGCAGGGTGTTTCCCCCTGATAGTGCTGCTGAGGTGGTGAAGTATGAAAGAATGGTGGAGAATGGTGGAACTGTGGACCTTTTTGAAGTGTGATGGAAGCAAATATGCCTGGGCTCGCTACTAGTGGCTGAGGTGAGAAGGGGGAAGCGACTGAGTGTGGCCGCTGTGCCCTTCCAGGTGCTTCCAGGCACTTTCTTGAGATTAAAAGGGTTATGGTTCTGCTGTGAAAGTAGTTTGTCGTACTGCTTTTTTTTGCTTTAGGAAGAAATGAGGCATATAAAATTATTCATGATGTGGAGAAAGGTTTTCTCCCTCACCAGTGAAATTGAATGTTGGGAGATATAAGACATACAAAAGAAAGTACTTCTTCATCCAGTACACGGTTAAAACCATGGAATCCGCTCCCACGGGGTGTGGTAATGGCTATCAACTTGGACAGGCTGAAAAAAAGGGATTTAGACCAAACTGGGTCTGTGGGCATGTAATAACATTTGTTGTTGTTGGAATTAGACAAAATCGTGTACAATAAGGCTTTCCGTAGCTACTATATAGTACCTCCAAGATCAGAGAAGGATGCCTCTGAATGCCAGCTGCAGAGGAATATTAATAGGTGAGGGCAATTCTGCTTGTGGACTTCCCAGAGGTACCTAGTTGGCCACTATGGAAATACTGGGTTCCACTAGACTGTCACTCTTTTCCAGGACGAATTCAATTGCTTACAGGTATTTGAGGTTTGTACAATTAAAGTGAGTCAAAGTGTTTTGTTGCATCACATCTGCTTGAAACAAACAAACATTTTTGCAGTTAGGGAAGTGATGGGGAAATGCACCAAAAGTATGAGATAATAAGCAACTGACAGGAAGATATATGACCTCGCAAACAAATCAGGATGAATGCCTGTCGCTGTATACTGACCCCACAAGAAATCAGAGTGAAAATGTTCTATAAAAGCCCACATTTTGTAACCTCTGCATAAGCTTTGTGGAGTCAGGATGACCCCGCATTCTGAGAGAGTAGTGTGCACACTGGAAGGAACAAGGAAGAAGCCTTTTGCTGTCTGAAATACTGAAAGGTTTGAAGATGGCTCTTTTTAAAAAGAAACCTCACTTTTGCATCCAATCTAGCCTGTATCTTCATATACATCTAGTTCATTCTGATGATCTTCAAGGTGTACCATTGAACAAAGATAAAAAGCTCCTGCACCTTTGGCACTGCCATTCAACCTTTCAAGGTTCCTAGCAAATCTAAGCATAGTTCATGCATTTCTTGCAAAGCTTCTCTTTTAGAGTATTGTGACATTTCTTCTCATTTTAAAGATATCATGCAAATCACATATACTAATGGTCTAGAAGCATATTATTAACAACTGCTTTATTACATGAATAAAGTTGAAATACCCCCACCTTTGCATCTACAATTTCACCTTCATATTCTATATTCTCAAAAGCAATTATGAAGTTTTCTTTTGCTAGTGGGGGCAAATATATTCCCACCCACCCAGTGGTAATAACATAGACACACACAACCTGGTTAAGTAGTTATGCTTTGGCGGTATAATGTTAAGAGGTCTGGTTTTATTGTTCTTGGTCAATGTCAAGAGGGGTTAGATGCGGAGGGACTCCATTCAATGAGAATCAGATGTAGGCCTACATTTGAAACATTTTGCAAGGCTAAAGGCATTTGCACATATATTCACTCTCAAGTATATCAATTCATCACAGGGAAAATGAATTTAGACCATTATGGTTGTTACTTTAGAGCATGAGTCACATTATGGGTTTAAACATTAAAAAAGAAGGCAGTTAAGCTAGGGTCAAGAAAAAAATATACTATGAAAACAAGAGGGTGATAAGTCTTTAGAAAACAAAGGATAAACATGCAGGACTAGATCTGACCATTGTATTCTCCTGGCAGAGCTTCATTTGTTTCAGGTGGAGAGGGCCAGTGGCTGGAAGGAACTAGTTCAGTTTAACAACATTCATTGAATTAGTTCAAAAATATCTGAATCCTACCTGAAAGTAGTCCCTGTAATCATCACATGAAATGAACCCTGAAACAAGTTTATTTGGGGGTAGAACTTTGAAGAATTTCTAATTCATATTTAAGTTCATTTTCTTACGTGTGTTTTTTACTCTTTAGATGTGAACCCAAACTAGTTCCATTTCGTAAGAGACAAAGATGAACTGGAATTAGTTCCTTTTTTGACATATTGAACTAGAACTAGTTCCTTTAAAAAAAAAAAAAACTTTCCAATCTCTACATGGGACCCACTGTTGTTGAAAGTATAGGTGTGCTGGGATTAGATCGTTCTATTACACAAGTTGTAGAAGACATGAGTTAATGCAGTCAAATGATATAGGGCCGTAAAACCCAACATTGCTTAAGTAGAAGCAGTCCCATGCAATCGATCTTTCCCTTCCCTTCCTTTCCCCGCACAGCCTCCTGTATCCCCCATAATCCTTCTCTCCAGAGCGTTGAGAAGACCTACCAAACATTGTGGAGTGTGTCATATCAGGCTGCAGCAGGAGTTGGAGAAGCTCCTGAAATCAGATGGAGGCATCTTGCATTCCACTGGCTCAAGATTCTTCCACCTAATTTGGGTGACTACCCATCCCCTGTAATTCCACACTACTTTGCTCACAATTTTTAGTAGGTCCTCTCCACCTTCTAAAGAGGCCTCCTGGGGTGGTGGTACAGATGGCTACAGGAAAGAGGGAGGGGGGATTTCAGGTGCCCACCCTAGTTCTCTGTCTAGCCCAGTATTGCTACTGTGGCTTTGCAGAGGCTTTTCCCATCACTTGCTACCTGATATCCTTTTAAATGGAAACACCAGGAGCTGGATCTGGGAGCTTCTGCATACAGATCATGGCCTCCACCGCAGAGCTTTGGCAATGGAATGTGATATAATTAACTGTGCAAATGAAACTGAAGCTTGGACACCCATCTGAGCCACCATAATAAATGAATGCATCCGCTTACCCTGACTTCCAGTTATGTCAGTGGCGGGGCCTGAGTTGAATCTTTTGCGTATATATCAGATTTAATATCACTTCCACCACATACCTAGAAGAAAGCAGAGCTTTCCATCTCACCCACCCCGGATAGGCACTACAGGACCCAATAGTCATGAGAATTAGCAATTAGTGTGATGCCCTTGTGAGAGAATAATACAGATTGTATTTTTGGTGGGGTGTTAAAGTTGGCCAGAGCACCACTATACGCATAATTGAAGAAAGTCCCTTTTCCCCTTGCAACATAAAACTCATTATGCTAACAATGTCACAATTACCTGATTTATAAAATATAAAAAAACCTGTTTAAATAATGTTCTAAACTGCTAACAAAATAGCTAACAATTAAAAAAAAGGATTGAAGTTACCACGGGGAAAGAAAGCACTTCTGCTAACACTCCTAAATGTCCCTTAACCATGTACTCCTACTTACTTTCATAATGATTGCATGTTTTCCCTTTGGGCCCACTAAAGTATTTAATTGCAATTACACTCATTTACATAGCAGATGAGGCTAATTGCTGGTATTAGTTACCAAATGTATGCTTGCATTGTGAGGCTAAAAAAAATGCCCTACAGAAAAGAATACGACGATGCCTCTAATTAAGGAGCTATGAGTCAAAGTGAGCTTGTTCAGAGATGTAAATATAGAATCAAGTGTTGTTGTTTTCCCAGAGCTCTCTGGTGCAGTTGATTACATCCCAATATTTCCCCATATCCCATATATAAGTCAGGTGGAATATGAATATGCATGTTATAATGAACAATATTATTATTATTATCACAACAGATGCAATAAAGGACAGTGCCTAGATATTATGCTACCAAAAATGTCAGTTCAGTGTCCGACAAATATTGTGGCCCTGCTGATGAAAAGATGATACACTCACAAGCATACCTCACACAGCTTATTTCCTTAACAATTCCCCAATGCTTCCAGGTTCTTAGAAGGAATGCTCTTCTTTGGAGCAATTCCAAGAGGTCAAGGAAACCATTCTAATATGCCAACATGGACCATCAGAATTCCTAAGGCTCTGAATGGTGTCAGGACATGTCTACTTGCCAAATAATTCATTTTTCTTCTTTTTTCAGTTTCTAGAGCCACGCTAGTCTGTTGCTAGACATGCAGGTGGTTATGGGTGTTGAGATAACTAGAAAACCTTTGGGTCCCTTCTAACTCTACAATTCTATGATTCTATTATCTTCTACTCGGTGAGAATGGTACACACTATGCCCAGTCATTTCAATGACATTTGTGCAGGAAACGTTCGTGATTTTGATATTTGCTGTACAATATTTTCCATCTTCTGCTGTTTTTCACACAAGTTGAGTAAAATATGCATTTGGATAGTGCTCAGGTTATTTAATGGCCTCTTTGCATGTGCATCTTCTCAAAGGAATATCTGACATATTTGGAGTATAAATTGCTTCACCGCTACATACTATGCTAAGATGAAATTCCATTCGGCTTAGCTACAAAGGTCATTTTGTGAAAAAAGACTGGCACTCAGCCAAGTATCAGCCAGTCCCTATTTTCTCTGCTAAAGAGAAAAGAACAGAAAGCCTCCAAGTCAACCAAAATTACATTCTTCAGACTGCAGTGTCTCCGTCTTATGTGCAATGCTCCTTTAAAATATATACCCTTGGAAAACTAATTCTCAATTTCGTGATGACAGGGGTCATGCAAGTGTCATTCTTCAAATTTGTGTGAAAATCCCTTTCAAGTACTCTGGGCTCTTTTGTTTCGTCTCACTTCTTGAGAACTCATGTAGTGTAATTACTTAGCTATAGCACAGAATGTAAACAGGACATCCTTTCAGATAGGAGATCCCAGCATGTTGTAAAGTAAATGTTGTAGTTCTTGTGCTGTTCTGGAAGCAGCCCCGAGCCAAGTACTTCACAAAAGAAGATGCAGTAGCTGGGAAGCTTGCCTGCTATTGTAGGACATAAACTCAACCTTTATGTTTTCTTTCTTTTCCTTTTCCTTTTTTAAAAAAGTCTTGAGTTGTGGCTTCTGGCTTCAGCCAGTAAGAAGTATCCTTGTGTCACAGCAACCCCTGCAGGCTAAATATCATTCTAATTTTCCTCTGGACAAGCGTTTATGATTATGTCCGAACCATGCAAAGCATGGTATACTTTTAGCTACACAACCTGATGAGTCTCTGTTCATTAAAAATCATCATCATCATCATCATCAGTGGAACTTTCTGCAGCTTTCCCAGTGGGGAAACAGAAACATTATGGGATTTGTTGTTGAGAGTGCAGCATTTGGAGTAAAAGGCTGAAGCAGGGGTGTGTTTTTTTCTGCTAGGAGATGGGGGTTGTGTCATCTTGCTGCTATATATAGTTCCTATTGAAATATTTACACATCTGTTTTAATGTTTTTATGTTATTTTGTTAGCCACCTTTGGATTTCTGGGTGGACACACACTGTTATTGTTGGCACCCATCTGTCTCGGGAGACAATGGAGGAGTGTGCCTTTGGGGGTGAAGCCAAACTCTTGGAAAATTACAGCGCCCGTTGTGGCTGTAGAGACCAATTCAGGAGGGATATAAATCTGTGTAAGTCAAAATAAGTACAATGGTTGTTTGACACCAGCAGAAAGCACCTACAGGGCTTGGCATCCAATTTTCACTGATCCTTCTATCTGTGCCATATTTCATGCAGTTCTAGAGCCAGTGTGGTGTAGTGGTTAAGAACGATAGACTCGTAATCTGGGGAACCGGGTTCGCGTCTCCGCTCCTCCACATGCAGCTGCTGGGTGACCTTGGGCCAGTCACACTTCTTTGAAGTCTCTCAGCCCCACTCACCTCACAGAGTGTTTGTTGTGGGGGAGGAAGGGAAAGGAGAATGTTAGCCGCTTTGAGACTCCTTCGGGTAGTGATGAAGTGGGTTATCAAATCCAAACACTTTTTCTTCTCCTCCTCCAGTTCTCAGGAACAGTATTTCAAGGAGTGGAAAGCAGTGCAGTAGGGGGAGAAGGGGGGCAGTAAAAATTGGGCACCCCATCTTGCACAAAGCTGGTGCAAAGCTGCTATTAGATGCAACCCTTTGCATCTGCCCCCCCCCCCAGCCCAAACATGTCAAGATAAGAAATACACCAAAAGCATATTTAGTACCACATATTCATTTTTCACATTAATCACACAGCAATCAGTTACTGCTTCTCAGTGAAGGTGGGTGCGACAATGCTGATATGTATATCTTTGTCAAACGTATAAGCATACAAGTCTTTTCCTACATAGAAGTAATATCTCTGCAGGAATATCACCAAACATGAAGCAATCCTTGGCCCACCAATGTTGCCTGGAAGAATCAGCTACTAACTACCGAAATCAGTCTCTCCAACTTCCTCTTCTTTCCTCTCTCTCCCTCTCTGTAAGTTGGTGAACACATTTGTGAGCAAACTGTTTCGCTTTGCTCATAACCCTTAATAAATGTAAACCAAGATTTCAATTAACTGATAGTCATCAGCAAAATATCTTCCACAGAAAATAGTCTCTCAGCAGAAAACGCTCCAGAGGCATGGCAGACAAAGTGCAACATGCCCACCCTTTCATGCCATGCTATAAAGATGGCTAATTAAGTGTAAATAAAATATGCAAATGAGCCATGGCCCTCTGGCACATGATATATTTTCTTAAGATTCTAGACAAGTTATCTAACCTGGCGTTAGACATGTTTGCATTGTGGCAAATGTCTGATCTGTGTCTGAAAGAAGGTAAAATTATTGATATATTATTATCAGTAATACATCAGTTTAAGACCACTGTACTTGGTGGCATTAAAGTATAGGATTGGGTTAGGGACAGGCAACACTGTATCCAGTCATGTCACTTTTGCATCCATAATTCCGTCCAGTTCCAGTTCCTCATTCATCTGCATATTAAAAATCTGCACATTACACACACACACACATATTAAAATAGTATTTTCTCTCAAAATCCATATTTAAATACATATTTTCTCTCAAAACATGTATTTCAATGCTTATTTGTATATACTTTTGCTTTTTACATAGCAGTGTTGGCAGAAAAATTCAATGGATAGCTGCGTTCCAATTTGCAGGCTCTTCCAAGAGATTGGCTCATATAATTTCATAAAGGGATTTGCAAATTTCAGAATCCTCAGCATCCCCATATGGAATTTACATCTCCCAGTACCAGGCAAGGGAGCAGTAGAGAAGAATCTGTTAGCGCCGGTAACAGGGGAGATGAAGAAGGGGCAAGACAACCACTCTGCTGTCCCTTGTTTCAGTAGCAGCTGGCAAGGCAGAGCAGCATTCCTGAACTGGCCCTCCAACACTCTGCATTATTGCCAGTTACCAAGAATGGGCAAGGCAGCGGGCAGCTCAGTGTAGTGTGGGCACAGCTGCAGAACCCATCAAATGCCCCCAACCTGCGCCACACCAAGCTCCCGTCTAGCTACTACTGCCTGGCTTTTCATCCTAAGGGTTGCCAGTGACATCCCAAGTTCTTTCATCTAGAGGCAAGCACAATACATCTGTCCAATCACTACCCTGCAATCGTTCTGCTTGTGCAGCAGCCCTTGAGAGCAGGGAAAGGATCAGCCTGCCCAAAAGCCACTTACAGTAGATTTGCCCCCAAATCCCTCTTCTGAAAGGCATTACTTTGCTGCATCGTGATATCCTTCCATTTTCAAAACTGCTATAGTAGGTGGTTAATTATCCCACTCCTTCTGCACAGCAAAGTAATTGTGATTTATTGATGGATAAATACAGCATTTGAATGGAAATTAAAGGTAATTAAAAGGTCTGTTTTATGATCAGCCTGAGGAGATACGGCTAAGCAATAAAAAGAATTTACTGTAAAGGGCCATTCTAACAGAACTGGAAAGCCAGTCTGACCTGAGGATTAGCTTGTGAGAAGACTCTGGGGTCTTATTGGGCTAGGCAACCAAACGGAAGGTTCTTTGAGATGTCATAACACTACTGTAGTCTGAATTAGTCTAGAAGAATCAGTCAGGTGAGCTACTTGGGGAAGGGAACCCTTAGCAAATTTCAAGTATTATAGCTCTTTTCAAGTGTTACAGCTAGAATAAAATAAACATATGAGAAGGGGCACCAGGAGCAAGTACAGTAAATCCACTCCTGTTCGGTCACCATTTTAATCACTTTCCAATACATGGAAGGCAGAGGTTTGAAGTAGGGAGCCTACCATATTCATGGAGGCTTCTCCCCATTTTTCCCATGGGGGTGTGGTTGGCCACTGTGGAAGACTAGATGCTGGATGAGATAGGCATTTAGTTAGTTAGTTAGTTAGTTAGTTAGTTAGTTAGTTTTAGTTAAAGCTACATTTTAAAACATGACTATAAAACATGACTATTTGTTTATGCCACAAAAACAAAACAACCCCTGTGGTAACCAGAGGTAACCAGAGGTAACCAGAGGCAGCAACACCCTAGTAAGAGGCCTTTTGTCTCATCCAGAAAGGGCTCCTTTTGCATTCTTCTCTTTGGATTTGATTAATGGCACACTTGCTAAATAGGTTAACTTTATGGTACACTATATTCCACTGGTGGCATTATATGAATCATTAACCTTAACTTACCTCCCTGTGATTTAAAGCCAAACATTTGTATGTAAACAATTTCCCCCTTAATTATTAAGTGCATTTAAGCAACAGAACAAGAGGCGTTGCACCGGGCACTGATGAAATTTGAGACCCTAAGGTCTCACCGTTGCTAGAATACCTCAGTGTGAGTCCTGTAGGTCAGCTTGAAGGTATCTGCCAATAGCTAGAAATCATATTCCAAGAACATGTGACCTCAAGGATGACTTCTTTATACCTTATCTATTTGTCTAGGGCTTAAAATAAAAAACAAACAAACCATGAAGGTGGTTTATTTCCATCTTACATGTAATGGATGGTGGTATAACATCCAGTGGGTGCTACAGCGCAAAACTGCACCAACACTATCCTGAACACAGACTAACACTGAGGTGCCAATACTTCCCACTCTGAAGCCACAGCAGGAATGACAATGCAAAGCCACATTTATGGGCTGCACATGTGTTAGGTAAACAGCAATAGTATTTATCTATCCTTCCTAGCACTTGTTACAGAAGGGCCACAGTTCAGGGGTGCGCTACTGCAAAATATCCCAGGTTCAATCCCTCCTATCTCCATGTAGCACTGGGAAAACTTTGTCTGAGAGCCTGGAAAGCTCTTGCTTCCTAAATTTGGACACAAGGGGCCATAACTCACTAGGAAAGCACAGGTTTTTGCATTCAGGAAGCACCAGGTTCCACTTCTTGCATCTCCAGGTAGGGCCAGGAACGGGTTAGGGTCTGGCTAAAATCCTTGATGGCCACTGCCAGGCAATACAGACAATATTGAGCTACATAGATCCAATGGTCTGGTTTGGCATAAAGCAGCTGCCTACGTACCAGAATGGAAATGAGCGGAGATAAAATAAAAGAGCAATCTGATTGATTGTTTAATCCATCCGCCTAATTATTTTGAATTTCATTTTTAAACTTCTTCATATAAGATATCTGTCAAATCTTCATCATGGGAATCATCTCTGTCATATCTCTATTATGTTTGTCATTATTCATACTCAATGGATTCTCATGAATCAGATGCACAGAAAACAGAATTTAATATACCTTTCAATTAACCAGTGTGGTAGGTCAATTCAGACTCTGCAGGAGACAACAAAGACCTCCATACTGCAGTAAGAATTTACTTCTACACCACCAGTTTATTACCTGGGTGAGGGAACACCTTAAATAAAACACGAGACCAAGAGAATAGTAAGATGAAGCATCCTGTAGGAACCCAATATTTATTAGACCTATTACAACAGGACATAGTTGCCAATCGGCTGCTATGCAGAATTGCAAGTTTAAAAACTGCCCCCCAAGAATCTGCCACAGGCCAGAAGCTTCTCAAGGAGACAGGAACCCCAGCCCTGACTAAACTGGGTTCCTATAGGATGCTCCAGCTTGCTATTCTCTTGGTTTTGTGTTTTCTTTAAGGTATTCCCTTACCTGGGTAATGAACTGGTGGTGTAAAAGTAAAATCTTACCACAAGACCTGAAGGGAATATTGCTATATATGAAACTAATCATCTAGTAGCCATTAGTCCATCTAGGTCAATGTTGCATTGAAAGGAAATGGGGGAGGGGAGAGTTTGGGGGTTATGGGCTAGATCAGGTACCCCCAAACTCAGCCCTCCAGCTGTTTTGGGACTACAGTTCCCATCATCCCTGACCACTCGTCCTGCTAGCTAGGGATGATAGGAGTTGTAGTCCCAAAACAGCTGGAGGGTTGAGTTTGGGGATGCCTGAGCTAGATTGATGAAAAGCAGGGGTTAGAGGCAAGGTGCATGATTTCTAAACATTGGGTGGGCTTATAAAACCCATCTAATGAGTGGTGGCAGCTGCTAAGATGTGGAATTTTCTCCCCACAGAAGTGCATCTGATACCTTCATCATGTCTTTTTCTTTGTGTGCTGAAAATGAGACTCCTTGCCCTGGCCTTTGACACCTGAGCTATATATGCTTTAGCACCCACCTATTGTCCAGAGCGTAATTTATTTTAACTTTTTTTAATATCACATTTTAAAATTGTTGTAACCCACCCTGGGACCTTGGGGTGAATGGCAGGTAAGAAATCTAATGTCCTGGCTGACTCCCAACAGGCAGAAGCAGAGGCTCTTACTTTGAATGGAGATATCTCTGTCCAGGCAAGGAACAGCACAGGTTCAACAGCAGACACAGCTCTCCAGAGTCACAATTCAGGAGTTCAGGAGCAGGGCTTTTAAAGATGAGGCACACACACTCACAAGACTCTATCACCGTGTGGAAATAGTGGGATCGCAAGCATGCACTCCTTTAGAGTAGGTGGGTTTGCTCCCATATGCAATGGTGGCACCTGGTTCTTGGCAACAAGACTGCATCCTCCTGCTCAGGCTTCAGTCACTGCTGCATCCTGTTCAGCCTCCTCCTTTGGTTGATCAAAACCCACCCAAGCTTCTACTGAGCCTTCCCACTCAGCTGGAAGGTTGGAGACCTTCCCTCACCTCCAATCAGGATCCCTACAACTCAGTTCCCCATTCCAACTCTAAGATTCTATGCTTCTTCATCAGAGCCTGCCAAGTGAACGTTTATCTCAACAGTTCTGTTGAGCTCACAACATCTAACTCCTATTGAATAATGAATTAGTTATGGGTTGTTCATTATTTCCAGGTTGTTTGGTTTTTCTGGTTATTGCTGGGTAGTTATTTTTTAAAAAATAATAACACCAATCATTTCCATGCCAAGTCAAGACGAACAGGTATGTATTTTTCTATGACTACAAATAATAATATATTTCATAGAAATATTGAAGAGAAATGCCACTCACAATAGCTAAGGCTGTATTTGCAAAAGGCAGAATGGAATCACAAGTCAAACTTGTTATTTGGGAAAATTTTATCAGAAGGGCAGAAATAGTAGTACCATATGTTTGTTTCCTTGCATGGTCACAGGCTTTTAATTACATCTAATTCAAAATCATAACATTTTTCATAAGATTTTGTTGACATACTCCAATGATTTAGTTATTGCGGTGGTTACAAATGCTTACATTCCAAAAGGTCTTCGTGCCCATGAACATTACACCACTGAACATCTATGCCCAGCACTGAAATACGAAAGTTTGCCTTTTGTGCATTTCCAAACACATCATTCTTCTATAAATTATCGTGCTCCTTTTAGACAAAGTTATAATGCAACCTAATCTGTAGGCAACAGATACAGTTTTGACCAACTGTATTTGGCAAATATCAAGTTCACCACCAGCTCAATATCTGATCCATATGCTATCTAGGGACTACAATGCATCCGTCAGAGACAAAAAGCCGAATCTTCTGATCTCAATGGCTCCTTCCGTTTATCTTCTAATTGCTGTAAAACCAAGTAATACATATGGTGACAGATAAGAAGATATTATTATCAGTAGGAATACTATTAAACAAGTTTTATTTCCTATAATTAATTGGTAAGACGCAGAGAAATATAAGAAGATCAGGAGCTTCTCCTTCTCACTCTACTCACCAACTTGCTCTTCTCCTGCCTCAGTTTCCCTCCCCGTTTCCTTCTCCAGGACTGCAATATTTCTCCCCTGCCTGCCTCATTTTCCTGCCCCAAGACTACGATATTTCTTGTTTCCTCAGCTTCTGAACCCACAAAAAGGTCGCTGTAGTTTCCCCCCTCCCCCAAGACCACCCTCTCTCCCATCTACAGCTCACCCACAAAGGACAACAGAAACTCTCCTACAGCTGCCCATACCTCTATCTCCTGGGGAAAAAACCTCTTTTGGTGCCTAGGAGAGATGGGAGGAGGAAAATCTCCCTTGAAGGTCATGGCAGTGCTCCCCTCTCCTGTCCTCCTCCTGAGGTGACAGATTGGGGCTCTGAAGTACAGTAGATTCCTGCAACGAGTATTTCTGGCAAATAGAAACATTTTTAGGCAGTACTTCTCATTGTGACTGTTTGGGCTTTCTGCAATAAACTGTAAGTATTAGGTGATCCTTTAGTAACTACAGTACATTTTGGATATCTAGGAAGATGAAGATAAAGCTTTTACACGAAAATGCTAATTGTGGTGGTCCTAGAAGATTTCTGTATTTATATTTGTCAAGGTCTATAAGCAAATTTCACCAGGTGAACAAGTCAGTGATGGGAAACAAGTCTTAATAGTTTGTGTGCCTTTTCTCTAGTTAGATAAATATTGCACAAGAGAATTAAATAAATGAATTACTCCAATTCATAAAAAAGCCACACAATCCTATGGACCCCCAGATAGGGTTGCCATATTTTGAAGAGCAAAAAAGAGGAGGCATTTGCCGATTTCTGCTTTTAACTGTGGGTCGTTATGACGACTCTACCCATGAAAAAAGGACATGTCCTAGAAAAAGAGGACATATGGCAACCCTACTCCGGGAGGGCTTTCCAGAACCATAGAATGCTCCATGAAGATTTCCTCTCGCAGCCACTAAAGGTACTGTATTCACAAGTGACACTGTTGGTGCTCTTCACTTTCCCTTCCCTCTTATAAGCACTTCTGACACTTCTGTCACTCTGTCTGCAATAACATACCCTCCAAAAATAGGGACATCTCATTCCATTCTGGATCTGGCTGCAAGTTATGAGTGTTCCATGTGGCATATTTCTGAGCTTTCTATTGTTTTATCTGGTGCTTTGAAACAATGAGATTATGGTCATGTTCTGCTACATAGTCTCTATGGTGTCTTCCCGTCCATACACTAAAATGTCATCTAGTATGACACTGATACTCTGCCGCTGGTTTTATTCCAAAAGGCATCCTCAAGCCATCTGCAACTGCCTCCTTGGGGGTGGAAAAGCAAAATAGCTGCTTTCTTCATCTTATGAGACTTGCCAGTATCCATCCAACATAAAAAAAAATTGTTTGCTTTGGCAAAATCACGTAGGAATCCTTCTATGGTGAGCATTTGAAAGTGAGCTCTTAATGCCTTTTTGACTTGCTTGAGTTAATGTGAATGTGAAATTTTCCAAGTTTCTTCACAGCTACTGTGCTATTCATCCATTTTGGTCATTTAGTAATGATGTCATCCTTTTTGCCTTATTGCCTTCCTGTTCTTTTCTCTCAATGGGATTGAGGATTGACTCTGTGTAGTCCTGGCAGGGTTCTTTCATTTTCTATGAAATGCAGTATGCCTGGGAGACATTCAACTCCTTTGAATATATCGTTGTAAGTTTTGAGTGTTTGTGTGTTTTGGCATGCTGTCTTGTATCTGTTCCCAGCAAGATTTCTGTTCGCATCTAGTAGTGTAGGTGGCTTCTTACGTGTTAAATGTTACAAGTTTAATGCATTCACTAGCACTGGCTGAGAGGAGGGACTTTTAACTGGACTTTGCAAATTGAAATTCTAGATGGCATCTTTTCCCCCGGGGTTCTGCTCACAGGGCCTATCAGTGTGAAGAATCAGGATTGTAACATCATAAGATTTCCATATAGCTCAGTGCATTTTCAGCTGCAACATTGTCTATTCGGCATTCAGTTTCTTACTTGAGCCATCAATTAACCATTGATGTACAAGGTTCCAAGAGAAAGTTAATAAATCAGTCTGCTATCTTCACACGTTCTGTGTTGATGTCATGAATGTAGGACACATCACTGTCTGAACTGCAGTATAGATCATTGCTCTTAGTATTTATCTGCGTGGGTTTCCTCTGCTGAGAGTGTCTGCAAAAAAGCATTACCGCTTTTAGTTTATGTTTTAATTTTTTAATGTAATTTAGTTTTAATGTGTTTTTTTCTCTTATTGGTATTTTAAATGAATATATCAGACTGTCTTGTAAACCACTTAAGGATCTTTTTTGTTCTAGAAAGCAGCATATACATTTTGTCAAATAAATAAAAGAAACAATAATCTTAAAAGAACTAAAAGCCTCTGATTACATCACATTTTCTCTTTAAGTCAAACCTTTTTGATTTTAAAGTTGCCTGGCTCTCCTTGACCTTTTGAAAGTCTCAGCTGTCTCTCTAAAAAGCTGTAAGCCACAATCTGTTTGGAACGAAGAGAGCACAACTTGAATATCAGTAATCCACCCACCCACTCCAGTACACCAGGCTCATAGGCAACCCATGTCATATGCAGGAAACATGAAAGATGAATAGCTACAAATTAGATTACAGAGTGTTCTGGAATGCAGTGGCTTCTTGCATCTCTGAGGATGGGGACAAAATAATGGCCTGTGATCCTGTCCTCAAATCCAGCAAGATTTAACAAGGTTTATGAATGATAAGCAGATGCAGGATTTATAGTAGGCTAACCTACACACACACACACACACACACACACACACACACACACTTGTTGTTGGACTCCAACTCCCATCATCTCCATTCTGCAGGGCTGACAGCAGCTGTAACATCTGGAGGGCCAACAGTTCCCAAACCCAGGTTGTACTTCTGAGTGCACTTACTCAGAAGATAAGCACCAGTGAACAACACAGAACTTTCTTCTGGGTATACAGTTTGCATACAGTTGTAACGGAAGTATTGATTTATTCCTAAAGCAGGGAACAATGTAGGCATGTCTTTTTCTTATTTCTCCCTTATGAATGCCACCCATATTTATGGTCGCCTGTGCTATTTTATGAAAACTGCTGGCTTTGTGTGTGCGTTTGTATACACACACACACACACACACACATTATTTATTTAAATGGCAGTTTTTTTGAAAAAAAATTACGCAGGAATGTGAGATAACTAACTAGAAAAATAAATACAAGGAGTGTCACAATGGTGGTAAAAGTAATGAAAAGGTACCTAAGAGCTGGTTATTAGTCAGACAACAGGCAAAATGATGATGAGGCATGTAGGGCCATTCTTCAGTTAAATAGCACAAAATAGGGATTACGCTGCACACGACATGAAAGACAGGCCTATATTTTGTCCAAGTCCTCCCTTTGTACAGTTCTTCCTCCCTTTGAGCAAGCTAGTTCCTCAAAGTAGCTTGGAGGATTCTTTATTTATAGGCCTGCTAGTTCAGGGCCCACAAAGCCATTCATCATGTTCCTGCCTTCTGCCATCTGTTGTAAATGAACAAACCAGCCTGCAACTTTCTCAAGTATCTGTGTTTGCTATTATGTAGATTAATGTAAAATGGGGTGGGGGGGGGGATAAATCTATCGAGTGTGCTGCCTATATGCCTAATGAACCTGCCTCAAAATTCATCACTTAGCATGCAGTAAATGAAAATAAGTCTCCAGTAATGCAAGAAAAACGTCAACCTATCGTTTACTAACAACTGTATCAATTTGTTAACCTAATTAGCTGCCAAAAATGGGTTTATTAACTGACTCACAATATCACTTGCAATCATTAAAATGAGTTTCAGAATTTTAATTCAAACGTATAACCTTGTCATTTTGATTCTTGGAGTAATAATACAACAGTTGTACTTTAAATTTTGTAAAGCTGTGTGATAAATTCGGAGGCAATACTTTGTTACACACGGTTAACCCTTGTTTCTTGTTTGCAAAGTGGGCTATTAAAATTCCAAATTCATCTTCTAACTGCACAGGTAGAGCAGCCGTGAGCCCAACTTTACAGATGACAGTAGAGGACAGTCTGTTTGAAGGGCTGCCTAATCCAAGACCAGCTTGAAGATAAAGACCCATAAGAAGGAAGAAACAGGGACCTTGAAGTGACCCATCAAACAGCACCTGGACAGCAAACTGAGCAAGCATACAGGTCATCTGGTCCCAGTCCTGAAATGTATCGTATTCTCTCAATGTGCATCTATGCATATAAATTAACCAGCATATGCAAATGTTATGCAAATCGGTGTCTTCCTTTCTCCTCTTTTTTTATTGCTGCGTTTCCTCCAATTTGGCAATCCTTAACTGTTCACCCTATGTATGCATTTCTTTAGCCTGTAGTCTATTAAATGCAGAACATAAGAACTGCTCTTCTGCATAGCATCAAAGTCCCATCTAGCTTTTTGTTTCCCATAGAATCTGATCCAATGGTTCTGGCAAGATCAACACACACACACACACACACACACGAGAGAGAGAGAGCGCACCACCAAGAATGGTATGTGGGGTTTAACTGACCCCACAGTTATTTCTTTAAAAAATTACTACACGGCCGTTCAGCAGAGCTTTAAGGTTAGTTTTCAAAAGCAAGATAAAATACAAATAAATAGTATTTTAACAACAACAACATATTACAAAGCCTGGGGAAATTAAAAATGTATTTCCCTGGCACTAACCAGATGTTGTGAGAATGTGAAAAAAATCCTACAAAGGTGGCTTCAGTGCACAAGCAAGTTGGCATGTGAAAAGGTTACCTAGGTTATAAGCCCAGTAGAACTTTAAAGGGCACCACCAGCATTTTAAATTGTGCTCAGAAATGGACCAGAAGCCAGCAACATTTTTAAATGTTCCTGAGATCTGTTTCCCACCAGCCAGTCCCAATCAACAGATGGGCCGTTCTGTTCAACATAACACCTATTCTGCAATTGACATAAGAATCATATCAGTTACACAGGCACAATAGTACAACAATCATAAGCCCATGATAATGAATCAGCCTGTGCACATATCACAGCTGCATGAACAGGCAAAACGATTGCAAGAAGCCTTGCTGCCATTTTCTGCCATTGCCTTGACCATACAGATTATACCTGCCTCTTTTCTTTCAGTCAGTGCTGGAAGACCCTTATCTAAGTCTAAGGCCATGCCCCTCAAAATCCCTGGCAACTGGCCATGCATTTAGACGAAACCCAGCATTTGATCAACTCTCCACTAGGAAACTACATATTTCGGATGCCCACTCATCATCAGCTATTCAGCAATATCAGCATTTAAATAGGCAAAGTCTATGGTATTAGGCAACAAAACAAAAAACCCACCCTTGGCTGCCTCTTGATCATGCGTAAATAGACACAAAGAGACATTTATTGAACGATTCCTATTTTTTATTTATTTTTAAAATTTTCATAAAATGTATATACCACAAGATTGAGGTGGTTGCAGAAACCCTCAAAACAGTTTTGGAAGCAGTTCCCCGCTTGGTTTTTAACATCTTTATCATGTGATGCTGTGACATCTGCTTATCTCATTTCCATCCCTCCCACCCTCCAGGTAGCTGAGGATTTTTTTCCATTTAATTGTCTCACAACTGCAGTATCAAACCCAATGGCTTGAAGAAGGTCAAATGTTGTAGGCTTTAAGTAGCAAAGCTACAGCAATCCCTTCCCAGTACCTTCTTAGCAGATTGGCTTATTCTTGTCTCTGTGGTTTCAATATGCACATCCAAAGAATTCCGTATCTTTAGAGGGAGGGGTAGATGATGAGAGATTGCTGTTTTTTACCATATACAGTGGTACCTTGGGTTACATACGCTTCAGGTTACATAAGCTTCAGGTTACAGACTCCACTAACCCAGAAATATTACCTCAGGTTAAGAACTTTGCTTCAGGGTGAGAACAGAAATCATGCTCCAGCAGCACAGCAGCAGCAGGAGGCCCCATTAGCTAAAGTGGTGCTTCAGGTTAAGAACAGTTTCAGGTTAAGTACAGACCTCCAGAACGAATTAAGTACTTAACCAGAACGAATTACTTAACCACTGTATATCATAACTATGTAAGTGTCTTTGTAAGAGCCTAGATCAAGATCCCTGGTAACCACATATTGACTAACAGGCCCTACTAGCACAGACAATTTATTATCTCCCTATATGATTTTGAGCTCATGCTTTGACTCAGAACCCATACCAAATCTGAAAATATAGAGGGGAAAGTAAGGTGGTGCATAATGAAATCTACAAGCCCACCCCCACCCCCACCCCCTTCACTACTACCCTTCCACACCAATTTCAGTGGCAAATTGTGACTCTTTTATAGCTTTGTAAAAACAGACAATTATGCAAACATCAAAATAGGTAAGGGGCCCACATCTGATGCCCCCTGTTATTTAAGTACTGAGCTGGTGGCATATGTGTGCTTATTTGCCTATCAGCAGATATCGATGGAAATATATTGCAAGCAAAAATAAAACAATGAGAAGCATTTTCTATGTTTCCGAAGCTTCTGCTCTTCACATATTATGTAAGAAAAATAGCATTAACATTATGCATTTCCTCGTCACAATGCAAAGCTAGAATGAATAGGAAAGCTGACCAAATTTCTTCGGAGAGGCAAAGGAAGAAGGTTCCCAGGGAGCAGTTTCAGTGGTACAGAAAATCCTGACCGCATTCCTTTTCAGAGCCTTCTATGTACTCCAACTTCACTTATGTCTATCAGGGTTCGATAAGCAGCCTTCCTCACTAACAAGACTATAAGATGTTAATGTCATTCAATCACTCTCACACCCTTTCCTGCTATTTGTCCAAGGCAGGAAGCTATGAGTTTTCTTGTCGTGTGGACAAAGAGGAAATATCCAGTAAACGCTGACCTTTGCATGCAAACAGGTCCATATCCTTTTTCCGCTTGACAACTTCCTGCTTGCCTGCTAGGACGAATCCACTCTTCATTTTTTCCGGTGTCCATTATGTTGGCTACTCAGAAAACTATTTGAGGGAAGACAAACATTTTCATTAAGGTAAACGGCACTGAATATCCGGACAGCCATCCTAGTGGAGAATTATCTGCTATTTTATAAAATGACGCTGTAGCCGAGTCACTAAAATCCCATGTCAGAGACCAGTATAAGCTTGTTTCTGATACATCTAATGCTTTTAAAAGAATAGCTGTTTTAAGCGGGGAGGGGAATCAGACTACATTTTTAATGTTGGTTTGTTCCTTAATTTACAATTTATACTGAAAGAACAAGATAATATCATTACAAATAACATAAACTTGTGAAGACTGACCCATGTTTCTGCTTCATAAGATGGTCTTTCTGGTCATAAGACGCTAAATGCTTATTTCAACCAAATGCAGCATGTAAAAGGAATTAGCTCTTCCATGGGCCCCCAAAGAGCTCTTCTTTCTGGCACAGGGTTATTTTTAGCATTTGATGAGCTGCTAACCTTCAGAATGAGATTTTTTTGGTCTCTTGTGTCTGCATTACCCATATCTACATTAGGTAAATGGCTAGAATTCTCCATGTAAAAACCCTCACCCCACCCCCTCAACATATTAAAGTGGCCCACTGGAGAAACAGATGTTTAACACTGCATTGCCAATGACACACCAGTTTATTGAATACTAGTGCAAAGTGCTAGCACTTCCTGGGAATTTGAAAAAGTGGGGGTGGGGATTGTGTTTTGAGAAATGACGCAGTGCCTCCAATGGCATCTAAACGTAGGCAAAAACTACCTCCTCCATCTTGGGAAACTTCTTTTATAACCATGAGGCCAAACTGGGCAAAGTCACACCAAAGCCAAATTTTGGTCTGCTATCTTGATTCAAAGTGGTATCTGGCATCCAAACAATAGACAAAGACAATTGCCTCCACCTCGGTAAAACTTATGCAGAGTTGGGCGACAATATCTCAAGATACATTGGAGAAAAAAGAGAAGGAGGAGACATTCTTATTATACCTTGTTCCAGGAAACCCATTTTCGCAATGGTGCTTTGGAGGACAAGTGCAAAATCATAAGTTTTGGTGCTAATTAAGCAGAACACCCTAGGGACGCGGGTGGCGCTGTGGGTTAAAGCCTCAGCGCCTAGGGCTTGCCGATCGAAAGGTCGGCGGTTCGAATCCCCGCGGCGGGGTGCGCTCCCGCTGTTCGGTCCCAGCGCCTGCCAACCTAGCAGTTCGAAAGCACTCTTGGGTGCAAGTAGATAAATAGGGACCGCTTACTAGCGGGAAGGTAAACAGCGTTTCCGTGTGCGGCTCTGGCTCGCCAGAGCAGCGATGTCACGCTAGCCACGTGACCTGGAAGTGTCTTCAGACAGCGCTGGCCCCCGGCCTCTTCGAGTGAGATGGGCGCACAACCCTAGAGTCTGTCAAGACTGGCCTGTACGGGCAGGGGTACCTTTAAAGCAGAACACAGAAGAGAAGAGCGTGGATGAATACCAGCCACATTTACCTTTGGTGATACATGTAAAATAACTCACTGTCCCATCCCCAATCCTCTGGCTGCCCTTTAAAAGTGCAGCTATTTATTTTAATTTGTACAGAAACTGGATAATTTAAACAGTGGAAAAGTATATTTCGTAGGAAGAAGATAAAGTCTGAGACTGATAAACTTTAGGACTAAACGAAGTAATCTTGGCATGGGTAAAAGAAAATCATATTTAAGATACTTTAAAGATCTCTGCACTTAATTGTTTTAAGATCTTTCTCATGCTGCTGTTTCCTCTTGTGGCTTTCTCTTAAAGGTTATCTGTATCATAATGTGTCATGGGTTTCAAACAGTCTAAATGCTTAGTATAACTAAAAGTAGCCAAAATGACAATTAGAAGGAATTATACATTCATTGTGTAGTGTGTTTAAACAAACTATCATTTGCAGACCTTGACAATGCATATTTACTTACAAATAACTCCCAGTGTTCATTAAAGCTTTCTCTCATGTAAAAGTACATAGGATGGAAGCCATAATTGATTAATTAAATTATCCCTAAATTCACACATAGTCGAGGTCCTTAAGGACTGCTAACATTATGAGTTGCTTAAAAACACAGCCCCGTTGTGCAGGTCCTTAATATCAACTTTAAGATTTCATGATTGAACTTTTGCCATTTCAGTGCTACTATTAAAATTTTAGATCTATGCATCCATATTGATTTCCATTTCTAGTTTGTATGTTCAGGAATGTTTTTATTGATTATACAAGAAGGTAAATTCTCCTAATGACATTTTTTTCATTATTTTACTTTCTTTATGTCTCTTTCAGGAACTGTCTTTAGGGAGCAAAAGGGACAGTAAATGGTATTTAATCGCTAGGTGGGTTCTACAATAAGGACAACACAAAGGGTGGCCCTGTTGGGATATTTTCTATTAAAAAAACCCCCCAACCACAATTGCATTTTGGACTACAGGCCATGTGTGATCCTGAACACTTGATTCTGTTGATTGGTGAGTTGTTGAATCAAACAGCAGCTCACAATGCATGTACTAGAGGACGAAATTAGCAGCTAGAGAATTTGACCATCTGAGCATCACCTTTTCTGTCATTGAAGTAGAGGCTTGAGCTCTACAAGTTCAAGCTGTCAAACAAGTCATTTTTCTCAATGGAAAGGTCACAAATTTCTTTGCACTTGTTTCCTTGTACTCTGTGGGAATCCTCCTGAAAATCCTTTCTGTTGTAATCTTAACTCAGGATGTGTGTGCATGTGTACTCCATTCTTATTTAGCTTTGTACTTTTTTGCCTATGGTTTGACTGGGGCAGGTGGGCAGCAAGCACTGGCATCTGCCTCGTGCAGCATAATATGATCATCAAGCTGGGTAGGGGAATCTGAATCAATTAGAAATAAGAACCAAACTCTAAAATCAATTTAGAATCCATTAAAATTCATGATGAATGTTTCTCATACAAGTCAGCAGCTCCTATTAGAGTTTTTGGAGCTTGCCCAGCCAATTCTGATTTTATCGGGGGGGGGGGGCATAGTAATGTATAAAATAGCTTATCAATCGCAGCAAGATTCCTTCCATGATTCCTATGGGAACATTCTCACCACAGCCATCCAGACTCTCCAAAGAGGCCTGAACAGACTCAAAGCTGTATAAAGGGGCTGTGACATCCCCATGTGTGGGGCGACATGTTGATCCCTTTCTAACATGCTGAGGGCGTGGAGAAGGGGGACTATCCCATCTCTCCTGCACAATCCCAGTCCTGACCTCCGCCCCACAGATGCCATTTATGTCTAGTTTGGTCCTGGCAGCTAAAACTTCCTGCTCTATCTGTACTCCCTTTGACTGTCAAGTAGAGTAGTTAATACAAACTCTATTCCATTTGATGAAACTTTGGGTGAGGGGCTTGTGGGACCTCATCACTCTTTTGTGATACAGCAGTCACACCTTGTGGTGCCAATGACTGTGGCAGAAATGCTTCCCCGCTTTCTGTATGTTCAGACAGTGTGAGAAAGCTCCCTTTCTGATATCTGTAGGTAGAGCTGCTCTATGAGAAGAACTACAGTGGGTCAGAGTCCTCCGGGCATGGAGGAGCCCCATCAGTTTACATCAATACATGGTGGTTTTCATGCTGTCTGAACATGTAGATGGTGAGGAAGCATTTCTGGTACAGGCAACAGTAGCAAGTGATATGGCTGGGCACACATTCCCAACGCAGTGGGGGTACCCTGAGAGCCAGTGTGGTGTAGTGGGTAAGAGCGGTAGACTCATAATCTGGGGAACCGGGTTCGCGTCCCCATTCCTCCACATGCAGCTGCTGGGTGACCTTGGGCTAGTCACACTTCTCTGAAGTCTCTCAGCCCCACTCACCTCACAGAGTGTTTGTTGTGGGAGAGGAAGGGATAGGAGAATGTTAGCCGCTTTGAGACTCCTTCAGGTAGTGATAAAGTGGGATATCAAATCCAAACTCCTCCTCCTCCTAATCCTCCTCTTCTCCTTCTTCTTCTTCCTCACCCCATGATTCACCTCGTAAGGAGGAAGCCATGGAAATCTCCCCAGAGTGAAACCTTGAAGGATGCTCAACTTTCATACTGGTATCTGCCTCACATCAAGGAGTTCCTGCTTCAGCGCTGTAGCTGGGTGAAGGCCAGGCTATTCATCACGAATAAAGTGATTGTTGAAATTTTCCTAGTTGGTAAGAATATGTATCTCAGCAATAAATGTAATTTCTCCTTTTTATACAGCTTTGTGAGATTTAATAAATGTGAAGAGCCATATGGGCTAATTTCATAATGATCAATAAACACTTTTTATTACTTTTAAATGAAAAGAAAATGAAGACCTGGAATCTAGTGATGAAGAATTGATTTCTGGCAGACAAGCAAAATTGTTTGGTCTATTTTTATGGATGGCATAATTATATCCAAAGCCCATAAACAATGAACATCCACTTCTGTACTTTTTTCTGCACTGCTTTAGTCACAGAGCCAATCATAAACATGAATGAAATCAAAACATCCCTTTGGTAAATCAAAGGAAGTATCAGCAGAGTAACATAAACAACAGAAGAAAGCTTGGAGGGTTTCCACACTGGTTTCTGAGTAAGTGCACAACATCAAATGCTTCAATTCATAGCGGTGCCTTGCATCTAAATTTGACTTCCGTTTTGGACATGGAGAGATTATTTAGTTTAGTATTAAGGCACCTCGCTTTCACAACAGGGGGGTTATATAGATGTTTTAATGCAGCTAAAGGGAAAGGATAACTTGTGAGAAGTGTTCAACCTCCCTCAACAAATTCTCTTTCATTCTCACCTTACATTCCAGTTAATCGGTTCACCCTTATGGAAACATGCACACACGTGTGTTGTTGAAATGGATGGCAAAATTCCCACTGATTTTATTGTTTTTTGATAGCGTTATCAGTAGCAGAACATCTGAAGTTTTATTACGCATTTACGTTGCTAAATCAAAGTGCACCTTGCTCCTTTGCTCTCCCTGTTATGAAGCCTGAACCTGTCACGAGTCCCATGGAGACAACTTGGTGGCATTGGTCAGAGGGGAAGGTGGACTGGGATGAGAAGGTGGAACTGTGCTAACTGGATTCTGGGAGGACTCCAGTGGGTTGTAAGGCCCTGATCCAGGTCCAGGGGAGGGGCCAAGTGAACTGTCAAAAGAGAAGCCTGCCTTGGTGCAGTCATTGCAGTGTTATAGTGCATATGTATTGAAAATCAAATGGCAATGACTTTCAGTGCAAACTTTCAGTTCATTTCATTCAAAATGGTGGCCATGCATTTCCTCCTTGGGCATAAGACCCAATGCAGTTATTACTGAAGATACAGAGGTAGTAATATTGTCTACCTTTATCTCCTGAGTGCTTCCTGGCAGCAGAGTCAAGCCTTTTTTCATTATGTTATACTTACATTGTCTTTCCACGCTTCTTCAGAAATGGATAGATGAAAGCCTGTTAATATAGACTGGCATTTTTGTAATAGGGGTTAAGTAATTGGTGGAGGAGTGGCCTTTTCATGTGCAACCGTGCTGTATTCTAAGGCCTCATGAACATGAATGAATGAATGAATGAATGAATGAATGCATAAATAAATTCAACAATATGGGTTACCATAATATGCTTCATTCGTAGGCCAAGAGCTTCCCTAAGATCCTGTGTTTCCATTTTAACTCATTCTGTAGCAACGGAGTTTATAAATCCTTGTCTTTTGGAGAGGAGTACATGCATAATGCACATTTTCTTCACTTGTACACCAAGTCATTTGTCTCTCAACACTCCAGGAGCCAGAGTTTATTTTTGCTAACTCTGCTAAACCTGTGAAACTGAAACAACCGTGACTACAAACTGTGAGCTACTGTATTAGCTTGAGTTCTGCTGTTAATGAGAAGGCTGCTGTCATTGCTGCCATCACAAAGTGCTAAAATGTAGTAAGACGTGGTCTCTGGGACACCCCGAAACATTCTTTTGCGACCACACAAATTCAGGGTGTTGTTGTTCTTTTTTTCTTTTTTTTTTAGGGAATAAAAATGCATGGGTGATTTCTCACCAGTCTTCTTAGAAGAACCAATACTGTGAAGAAACAGAAAGCAGCGCTTGTTATAGGCCCCAAAACATGGGAAATGAATTCACTGGCCTTGATGTGTCTGCGGTCACAATCTGCTCAGGAGAAATCCATGGCTCCAAGGTATGCTATGCACAAGAAATGGAGCTTATTTCCTCAAATGGATGAAGTCGAACAAGTTATACTGACTGACTGCCATGTCAATCCAGCTTGCAATCTACATGTCATGTGATGAATAAATGCATTTGCCTTAGTTTAGAAGGTGGTGAAAAGACAATGAAGAGAGAAGCATGACAGAGGTTCAAGAAATTACGTGGGGTTTGGAGAAAGTGGGTATCTCCCCATGTCATACTACTAGAACTTAGGGTCATCCAGTGAAATTGAGAACACGCTTCTTCACACAATGCAGAATTGATTTCTGGAATTCACTGCCATGAGATATTGTAATGGCTACTAGATGAGAAGACTTTAAAGGGGGTTTAGACAAATTTATGGAGGACGGGTCCTTCTTTCAATGGCTATTAGTCACAATGGCTATATGTAAATTCCAGGTCCCAAGACGGTAAGTCGCTGATTCACCAGTTGCTACAGAGCTATTATCTTCACACCCTGAGGTGGGTATCCAGAATCATTTGGTTTACCACTGTGGGAAGCAGAACGCTGAATAAGATGGATCCCTGTTCTGATCCAGCAGGACTCTTCATATGCTTTACTTTTCACTAACGTAAGTTCAACTACAGTGGTACCTCGTGTTACGTACTGTCTCCCTTACGAATGCTGCAGGTTACGTGCTCCGCTAACCCGGAAGTAGATGCCCCTTGTTGTGACCTTTGCCCCAGGATGCGAACGGAAGTTTTAGCTTATCATTGATTTTAATTATTTTGTTCATGTTTTAAATAGTTGTTTTAACTGCCTTTCAAAAAACCTGATAATTGTATTGGGTGGCGCTGTGGGTTAAAGCCTCAGCGCCTAGGGCTTGCCGATCGAAAGGTCGGCGGTTCGAATCCCCGCGGCAGGGTGCGCTCCCGTTGTTCGGTCCCAGCGCCTGCCAACCTAGCAGTTCGAAAGCACCCCCGGGTGCAAGTAGATAAATAGGGACTGTTTACTAGCGGGAAGGTAAACGGCGTTTCCGTGTGCGGCTCTGGCTCGCCAGATGCGGCTTTGTCACGCTGGCCACGTGACCCGGAAGTGTCTTCGGACAGTGCTGGCCCCCGGGCTCTTTGAGTGAGATGGGCGCACAACCCTAGAGTCTGTCAAGACTGGCCCGTATGGGCAGGGGTACCTTTACCTTTACCTTATTCTCTTTGTAAGCTGCTTTGATGTGTTATTGAAATCAAACAGCAGCTTAATCTTGTGAAATAAATACATAAATGAATCGTCAGCTGCCAGCCCAGCTCATTTAGTGGGTGGGGATGACTCTCTATGCCAGAGCAAGGAGAAGAACCTCCCCTTGGTGGCTGGAGTTCCTCCTCAATCCTAAGCTTCTCTGCAATAGAGGTTTAAGTTATACTCATAACTCTGTGGACTCTATCCATATCTCTACATACCCTCCAACGTTTCTGCAATGAAAATAGGAATGTCCCATTCCATAACAACAACAACAATATTTATACCCCACTCATCTGACTGGGTGACCCCAACCATTTTGGGCGGCTTCCAGTATATATAAAACACAATAAAACATTAAGCAACTTCCCTAAACAGAGTTGCCTTCAGATGTCTTCTAAAGGTTGTATAGTTACTTATCCCCTTGGCTTGGGGGTCACATAACTCCATACCCTCCAACATATCTCTGAATAAATTGGGAAGTCCTAAGGAAAAGTGGGGTCCCTTTACCTTTACCTTTTAAGGAAAAGTGGGGCATTCTGGCATCAAATTGGAAACCAGAACGGCTTCTGTAAATCCAGGACTGTCCCTGGAAAATAGGGACACTTAGAGGGTCTGTTCATATATTGGTAGGCATTGTGTCTTAGATAGTCTTAATGCTTCCTATTGTTCCAAAGTCCCCTCCTGTAACACAAAGCACAGCAAATTCATGCTTGGGTGCTATAGTGGACATGACCTTTATTCATTTTACCAACATCTTTGCCTTCTGTACTGCATTAGCATCTGGTGCTGCCTGATAATGTGGTTCATATCTGCATGAGAAAAGTGTAGGACACATGAGGCTAGTCTTTGAGCAGGGTGGATGCTACAAGATAATCTGGACTTGTACCCTTCCAGGGTCCCCTCTCCCCATTAATCTTCTCTCTGTTTGGCCTCGTATTATGTTCACTTCCCATCAATATTCTAGTAAATGAGAAAGATTACTGGAAATATTCTTCAGTAGAAATAATGTCCTGTGGACAATGCAAAAACAACGAACAAATGGTAATGTTTATTGGCTCATTGCAAATTACCGTTTATCCCACTCTGGTTAGTAGAAACCATTTCTCAGTGGGTCACTGGACAGAATCAATGCTATTGTTGTCAATATATGCATTTACTTCTCCCTCAAGTTGCAGGATGTTGTCATTCCAAGCTTCCTAATTGTTCAGAAATAATTTGCAATGAAATATTGTTCCAGAAAGCTTTCTAGGATGTGAAACAAAGCAGCTATTTCTCACTTATTTGAGAGCTGATTATACCATTGTGAGGATAGTTATAGTGAAAGGAAAGCACAGCATTGGAGAGTAATTTGTACAGGTCTCAGAGAAGCTACGCTTCTCGCAGCGAATAAACATCTGCTGTTCTGTGGCTTCCTCATACACTGTGTATGTCCAGATGTTGACCTTGTTAACACCTGCATCATCACACTGCAGCCAAGAATGAGAAGAGACTTCACCCCATGGCCTGTCTGAACAGTTCATGTCTGCATAGAAACTATTCCAGCATAGTGGATAAACAATAAAACTGCTTCTAAACTCCTCATGGGCTAGCCTTTCCTGTTGTTCTCAAAGACATTGCCCTCCACAAAATGTAATTTAAGGCAAATTTCAAACCATTAAAATGGTTTGAAATTTTATTATGCATCATTTCTGTAACACTGAACTTGTGGCCCACAAAGAGGAATGCACAGAGGGGCAATGGGCTGGCTGGAAGAGAGGGAGAATGATACTTGGGATGCCTCACTCACTTTCGGCTCTGGTCGTATCCACTATTGCCATTGTCTCTCATTGCCATCAGGTGGCCTCCAGCAGATTAACCTCAAAGGAATGTAATCCTTGGCATAAACAGTTCAGAACCCCATATTTTAAAGGAGCGATGCATCGCACTACTGACGTTGCAGTGCTGTCTAAAAAACCATAGGTCTGGAGGTAGTACATAAAATAGCAACCCAAATGCCCAAGGGGTTCATTATGAAGAAAAGCCAAAGTGTTTCAGGCGCTTTAAGAGATGCTTAGAATTATATGGTTAGAATTTTTCAGTGTTATTATGAATGAGCCATTTCCAACATTCTCCTAGTGGACAGCAGAGTTTAGTACAACAGTTGCGCTAGCGGAATGCAGCTACCCAAGAGCTGATTATTGCATAATAATATTCAGTAATGTACTTGTGTTTTCCCTTATGCAACAAAATTCCACCAGAGCATTTGTTACAATGCCATTCTGCATGTTCATTTTTGCTTCACATTGTGCAGAAAAAAGAAAATAATAAAAATGGTTTTCCAAAAAATGTGCACTACTAAGTGACTTCAACATAGCGCTTCCTTAGACACGGTCCTCTGTTGTTACTACTGTTTTTGTTACTATTGCTTCATCTTTATTATTTAATTTGTGCATATGAAATTAGGTCAAGGGATGCAGGTGTCCCTTGGGCTGCAGGTTGCTCATCCCTTCCCTACCTTGCCATTGGATGCCCCTTTTCCTGTTTGACTCTCAGTTCAATAGAAGGAAGCTTACCTTGACTGTTGCCTTCCTGTGAGTTACTTTATGGTTTCATACATAACATAGCAGATCCCAGCTTCCTTCTGCTTCCAGAACACTTTGGATGAGGGACTGCAGCTCAGTGGTAAACCATCCACTTTACATGCAGAAGGTCCCTAATATACTTCCAAGTAGAGAAAGGAACATCCCTAATCTGAAAGCATTGAGAGCTAGTCAGTATGGGCAACACTAAGCAAGATGGACCCATAGTCTCTCAGTGCAAGGCAACTTCCTTTGTTCCTGTATGTTTATATGCAGTATGTTTCCAAACACAATTCAAAGTGTTAGCATTGCACTAAAAGACCTCAACCCTTCATACCTGAAGGAACTTCTCTACCTCCATTGTTCAGCCCAGACACTGAGCTCCAGCTCTGAGGGCCTTCTGGAGGTTCCCTCACAGCAAGTTGTGAAGCTATAGGGAACCAGGCAGAAGGCCTTCTTGGTAGGGGCAGCCACCCTGTGGAAGGCCTTCCCATCAGATGTCAAACAGATAAACAACTTTGACTTTTAGAAGACATCTGAAGGCAGCTCATTTCAGGGAAGTTTTTAATGGCTGGTTTTTATTGTGCTTTTACTGGGAGCTGCCCAGAGTGGCTTGGGCAACCCAGTCAGATGGACAGCATATAAATAACATTATTATTATTATTATTATTATTATTATTATTATTATTATTATGTAGAGCATGTGGTGGCCAAACTTGGCCCACCAACTGTTTTAGGACTACAACTCCCATCATCCCTAGCTAGCAAGACCAGTGGTCAGGGATGATGGGAATTGTAGTCCCAAAACAGCTGGAGGGCCAAGTTTGGCCACCACTGGGCTAGATGGATCACTTGCTTGACTCAGTATAAAACAGCTTATACTTCTGCCCACACACTTATTTTCCCATCTGTTGTTACTGAATATCTCCAATCCCAAAATACAAGTTATTGGATATTCTTTGGTAATTGTTGGCACAAGGAAATTGTTATTTCCCATCCAGTATAGGATGCAAAGACTACCTCTGAAGAGATGGACGTCAGAGTCTGCAAGCCATTAATTTTTTTTCTTTATACTTGTTAGGGGAGAAGAACCCTAGACTGCCTTGCCAACTTCCCAGGTTTGTTTTAAATAAATAAATAAAAATGTTAAAGGGGCCCTTCTGACAAATTGATTAACAATCCTGAGCTGCTGAAGTTCAGCCAAGTGAGCAATTAAACATTCCAAACAGCAATGAACCTTCAGAGATAATTTATGATAATTTTATGCACAAGAGCTCAGTGGCTTTTTAATTAGATAGAATGTTAGTAGTGGGGATTTCTAACAAGGGAGTGTCAGTGCTCCATACATCACTGAGATTACTTAAACATTTCAAACATGGTTGATGAATGAAGTTTCTTGAGATGGGGGAGATACAGAAGGTGTTGCAGAGTTGAGATTATTCATCATATCAATTATTGAGAGTGGGTGCATTGACATCCAACTCCCAGCTCATATTTTACAGGCACTGCAAGATAACAGACTTGCTGGGATTCATTCGGCATCTCTAGGAATATTGAACTCCTTCTTCCTCTTGAAGCAGAATTCTGCTGCCACAGGATCATGCATTCATTGTTTTCCTTCTGATGGTCAAGTATCCTGGTATTGGAGTACAGAGACCTTCCAGAACCAATTAGGTAGCTATCCCCATATGAAATGGGTGTATGTGTGTGTGTGAACAGATTCTCTCTAAGATGCTTCTCTCAGAAGATGCTCTGTTGAGATCACTGGTACTTACTCCCACAGGTAAGTGTGCATAGGATTGCAAGCTTACTGTAGTGATTCAGAGAAGCTATAGCCTGTTAATGAACACCACAGTGATACTGCCTTTTTTTTTTGCTCTAGATTTATGCTGGTTTATCTCTTTTTTAATTTACAAAAATACAAATTGTACAAATATATTCCTTGCGGGGAACCTGGAGAGGAGGGGAGAGAAACCAAAAGTCCCATTGTGCAAGTAGATTTCCATTGTGCAAGAGAACAAATACGATTGGATGTTGCCCAATAAACATTTATCTATTTACTACATTTGCATACGGTCCAGATAACTACGTTTTCTGGGCAGTTTAAATTAAACTCTGCAAATTGAATTCAAACCATACACAATAGAACCAGTTATTAAAATCACAACATCAAGAAACCACAAAAAGGCAAACAAAGCTGTTGGCTTTTTCTTTTCTTTTCTGCTGCAGAGAAATGGAAGAAGAAATATTTCTCCATCAGAAAGTAAAGAAAGTCTAATATAGTGTTTGTTGGAGGGAAGAGATAGAGAAAGCCATGGAACTGTTGTAATATTCAGGAAGGGAAAACGATATCCAGGAAAGAGTTTTTCAGGATGGCTTCTTTTCAGTCCGGGACATAAAAATGAAAGACTCTGAACCAGCTTTTAAAATAATGCTTTTAAAATAACGCTATGATAAGTGTGAAAGAAGCAGGTAAAAAATTGAAAGAAAAACATTAAAACATCAACATACATATACAAGTCAACAAAACATTTTCACCACTTCACGCTTGTGTATGTATTACTGGTGTGTGATGATGCTGGGGGTTTCGGGGGGGGGGGCTTGGTCCCTTTTATTTCATTCCATGCCCATTTGTAATCCATGCCATTAGAAAGGCAGCCTTCAAGAGAGGAACTTGCTCAAAAGTCATACATCTTATAGTTTCCCTGGCAACAGACATACATGAAAGATCTCATGCAAGATTCCAGTTCCCCTTATTTGGAGTTATGTAATCAGGTAAGCTAACGCCAGAAAGATATGACTAGCTTCAGTTCCATTAGAACTACAACACTCCTTTCCTGATGTAGACAATATCACATTCTGCATTTTAGATAAACCTCTTCAGGATTCTACTGTATGTGTGAGTGGGGTGCAGGGTAGCGACTTGTCATTGTGCTTGTGGCCCTGATCCTCCCTGCGCCAACCGACTACATGTTGATCGGAGTGTATTTACATTGTCATAAATACTGGCGGGAATTGTATGATTGGTACGCCTCATTTTTTCTGGATTCCATCTTTCTGGATTGTTCATTGGAATGGGGCAGAAATTAGAGTCAGTTCATATTTATAGATGAACCTATCTAATCTGAAAGCATATGCGAGCCAAAACACAGCCATCCTACAAAATGCACCCTTCTCTGAATTTTGCAATGCGGTTCTCCAGGCAAATAATGTGTACAAAAAAAAAGTATGTTCAGGGGGGAGTGTGATGAAATGCATATACTGGAGAAAATAATACAAAAGGCATTGTACTGGTGGAAACTGCATTGCAAACACGTATATTAGGCAAGAACTTTTGTTGTTGTTGACATCTGTCTTGAGACAGAATGGAGTGTGTCTCCGGGGATGAAGTCAAACCGTGTGGGGTAGGGACCAAAGGTGAACTTTATATCCGAGAAGGAGCATGACATGTCTCCCAGCAGAGGTACTACCCCACCTCTAACATTCCATACACCCCAAATGTAGGCAGAACCACATATAGTAATGTGTGTATTAGGAGAAATTCACAATAAAATGCTGGTGGATTTTCAAGGCTTCTTGTGGGTTTCCCAGAAGGAGTATCTGGTTGACCACTGCGGGGGTGGGGTGCACAACTAGATGGCCCCTCCTTGGCCTGATCCAGAAGCCAGTCTTCTTGCATTCATTTATATTACACTGCCCAGTGCTTTCCATGTGACTTAACTTGCCACCAGTGATGGCAGCATGGAGCTAAATTTTGCTGGCCACAGGATGCTGGACTGATCCAGTAGGCTCTTCTTATGTTCTTATGTTAAGTGGACTTTTTAAAAGAAAAGCAAAATCACAAACTGATGTGGAAATGTGAAAAACTGAACTGAAGATTGGAAAAACCCAAACTGACAAACGTACTTATTCCTAATTGTCCATAATGCACACCTTCTGACTATGTGTAGAGGCTGGACAAACAAAGGGATAGGGCCACAAAATCCCTCTCCCCTTGTGGATTTCCCTCCCCACATACATCATCTAGGTACAGTGGTACCTCGGGTTAAGTACTTAATTCGTTCCGGAGGTCCGTACTTAACCTGAAACTTTTCTTAACCTGAAGCACCACTTTAGCTAATGGAGCCTCCTGCTGCCGCCATGCCACCAGAGCATGATTTCTGTTCTCATCCTGAAGCAAAGTTCTTAACCTGAAGCACTATTTCTGGTTTAGTGGAGTCTGTAACCTGAAGGGTCTGTAACCTGAAGGGTATGTAACCTGAGGTACCACTGTATAGCTTCTGGCATATGCTAAAGATACGCTTCTTTACCCTGGGCTCTGACACCAGAGAGATGTATTTTAGGACTCGCTCTGTTCTTCTGATTGTAAATTGCTTTAACTGATTTTAATATTTATTCTTACCACGGAATGGCCAGTGGACAGGAATGAACTGACTTGTAGTCTAGCAACATCTGGAGGACCAGCTGCCCTTATGGAATACATTCAGCTTCTATTATCCATGGACATGGGAACTTGACTTGCATGGACTGTATATCCCTCATGCATTGAAAACAGGTCCTACTGTGAAAGCAGCACAGGCCATGCAATCTGCATAAGGCATTTCCCACTGTCACTGTGAAAATGTCCCAGGTGAAAAAGGGCCCTGATTTTTCCAGGGACATGTAACATTTCCAGATGTGCTCTGCAATGCCTGTCCAGGATCTCAGTAGCCAGCTGCAACACAAATTGAGGCCAGGTCCTAAGACATTTGCAACTCCAACTTCTGCGCATTTTTCAGCTACTTAAAAATGTGTTGCATAATTGACACTTTGTTACTTTTAGACTATGGCGTATTTTAATGATCATACGAAGAAGAAGAAGAAGAAGAAAATGACTTGCTGACACAACCAGGAAACAGATGGTGACCAAAAAAGAAGGGAGGGGGAGAAGAGAGTTGTATTTAAGGTGCCAATCATTTTGTTTGATTTACATGTTATCTAACTTCATTCATGAGTGCAGGGTGTGAAGGCATTTTCTCGTTTCTTGGGGATAATTTTTAGTTCCTTTATTTTACATAATTTAGGCATTTTCTTTTGTTTGTTTGTTTGCTGTTGTTTTGAATATGCCGTCTATCAGTAGATGGATCTATCCCCTTCCAAATGTTTGAGGGAATGGCTCTACAAAATGAATGAGCAGACTCAGGGCAGGAGTCAGCAGTCTCCTCCGCGATGGCCCCATCACCAAAGTCTTTCTCCCACGTGCATCTCAGATGAATGAGGTTAAGATCAGCAGTGTGGTCGAGAACCCTGATCATGCAGGTTCCCCATGAGCTTCTAAGAGCATTCAGCTGAACCCAGTTAGAAGCCCCCTTTAGACCTTCACACTCACCTCCTGTGTAATGCTGGACCCACTGCATAAGGTAAGACTCACATCAATAGCTCTGCCTACTTCTGTATCTGGCCCCACTCACCACTTGCATGCAGCTCTCAGATGGTTGCCCAGGAGGGAGTGTGGCCCTCAGGTCACATATGCAACTGAAAATATGTATTGGGAGGGTGGAGCTTGTGACCACCATGGCACTGTGTAGATGGCAAGAGTTTGACGTTAATCTGGCCACTGATTCCGCATGTATGAATTCATGTACCAACCATGGGTTTAAGAGCCTGGTTTTCATTTGATGTATTATTATAACAGAAAAAGCCACTATTAGAGCAATCATTCTATCTATCTTCTATCCCGTGGTCAGTATCTAACTAACATGCTGTGTCAGTGCAAGGAACTATGCTGCACAATGGAACTTCTCTTCTTTTCTCTTCTCTTCTCTTCTCTCCCCACCCCCACCCCCCGGTATGCCTCTTAAATCTGTTCTAGGGTTTCCACAGATCCTCCGGAGTAAATTTGGGGAGGGCACAGGACATGTGCAGGAGGAGGAGAAGGTTGCAAAGTTCCACCACGTAAGCATGAATCTTTATGCTGATGGGACGTGCTATTTTGATAATGCTCCATGTCTTTATATTAAATAAACCATTTATTTTAAAGGGCATTTTGCTTTTGTTTTGTTTAAAGTTTTCCCCATTTAAATAGCCTGCATTGCAGAAGGTTTGTCTCCATCTGTTGGCAAATCTTCTGTTCCATTGTCCCTCTTTAGGTCCATCACAATGGCAGGAGTGTGTATTTCTGTACTCCCATAATCTGCATTATTATTATTATTATTATTATTATCATTATCATCATCATCATCATCATCATCATTATTAACAACATTCAACATTAACTGTCCTTAAACAGGTGGTGAGATGCATTGCTTATTTCCTGACTTATCCATGGAAGTGATTTTCCTCTTACCCTATCTAGGCAGCCGTCTATATCAGCAGCCAAGGTTTTACGCAGACTCTTGACTTCTATCCAGGCTCTGTGGTGGTGTACTAAGTGACTGCAACATGGCACTTCCTCTTTGTTTGATTCATAATGAAGGTGTACTCAGATGTTGACAAAAGAGGCGATTGTCTTTTTCTTTAAAATAAAACAACAACAACCCTCTACCTCTCTCTCCCCACCCCCACCCCCCGGGGGAGAGGCGGGTGGAAATCGGCTGTTAGGTTTGATTAGACAAAAACCGCATCATTGATAGAGGTGGTGGTGGTAATGCTGGAAGAAGGAAACAAAAAATAGGAAACAAAATAAAAGAGTGGAGAGGGAGAGCAGAAAGAGAGAGGGAAAAGTGGCAAGCAGACACAAATACATTTGCACATATAAAGCTGTTCTAATGAGAGCCAAATTGATTTGACATTCAGTGGCAGTTTCAAGCCAAGAAAAGCAAGGCAGCCTACAAAAGGGCCCAGCTCATTGTTTATGGAGTGTCATACTGCATCATCTGTGAGACCAATAACAGTGATGGGAAGACCTTTAAAAGCGGGGAATATGCAGAGGATGGCTGTGTGGATACCACGGATGTCAGAACCAATAGACAGGCTGTGAGCCGTTTCCTGAACTGCGATCTTGTTTGTCAGATGAGGTAGGTGCTCCCCACAGATTATTAAAGCATTAAACAGATTTTGTCAATTCCTAGTGCTCTCTCAGATAAAAGAAAGCCCGTTAAGGAAGCAGGAGGGCAGCATCTAAGGCTCTGGTCATTCATCAAATCATCAGTGCTTATAATTCCGTTGCTATTTCTGTAACACCTACACCTACTGAATAGCACACACACAAAAAAAAAAACCGAAAGGAAATATCACAACACAAACAATAGCTATGCAAACACAGTTATGTTTGGCCCCAGAGAATATGAGGTACAAAACAGATATACAATTCAGAAGGAAGACTGTTAGGCACCTATTCCCCACCCCCAGAAACATATTAAAATGCAAAAACAAAACCCTATATTCTTGACCATGAGATTCAATGTGATGTAGTGGACAGAATGCTACCAGGAAATTGAATTCAAATCCTGAACCAGCCTCACACACACATTAGATCGCCTTGGATAGCTGCCTTTCAGATCGGGACAGGTCAATGATCCTAAAAGCCAGCTAGAATATGGTTTGCATGTAAATCTGCTGGGATTCTAACAGTAGTTCAAAAATGGTTAGCATCGCTAAGTTTTCTTCAAGTTGGTAAAAGATGGCATGGCAACGTTCCAAATCTAATTATTTTGTTAAAAAATAAATAAATCACAGCCCAGCTGAGATGCACATAAAAGCACTTCATCCATGAGAGTCCAATATACAGATCAAACTTTTTTCAGGATCAGTAGCAAAGTTTTGTATGTAAACTTTGTTCATAAGCAAAACAGGAATGATGCTGATCTCTCTCACGGGATTGCTGTGAAGGAACCTGCGGACCATGCACAGGTCCAGCATCAGCATCCTCACATAACTGCTGGTACACCAGCAACCTGGCAGGATCCACTGTTGACGTCTACTCACTGCACAACCTTTAGCAGATGCTCTTATCTGAGATGTTCTTGGTTTGCAAGTCTGGGAGTTAAATAGTACCCACTCCAATGGAGATCTGGGAGCGGCCATCTTCATTTTCCTCAATACCCCAGGGTTCAACAGTAACATTGTGTGAAATTGAAACCTCAGCTCAGGTAGAGCGCTGTTGTTGCTCAGCCACTGCCACTGCTGCTACCACGTAGGCCAACAGCAGCAGAGGAGTATATACATAGAGGGTGCTTTGCCAATGGTTCCCTCATACCTAGAACCATCCTAGCTATACACACTTATCTGAGAACAAGATCTGCTGAACACAGACATTTGCCTGAACTTGTGAGGATTTAAAATGTGTAAAGGTCAACAGCAGATGTGCACACACTGGCCTTGCGCCCAATGTTCCGTGGGAAGGCTCCTCTCAGTCGTAAGTAGTGCAAAGGTCCAAAGACGGCTTCTTTACATGTTCCGCTGAGGACACTAAATGCCCCTGTGCAATCAAGAATCCTGATAAGACAGACTTTCCAGTCCTGTAGAGGTTTCTAAGCACTTTCAGCCCATGCACAAAGGTTTTGAGATCAGGTGGCATTCCAGAGTACTTTGGGGGCAGGGATAGTGTGCATTCTCCCATCCAGTGTGAGATGGGAGAGCCAGTGTGGTGTAGTGGTTAAGAGCAGTGGACTCGTAATCTGGTGAACCGGGTTTGCTTCTCCGCTCCTCCACATGCAGCTGCTGGGTGACCTTGGGCTAGTCACACTTCTTTGAAGTCTCTCAGCCTCACTCACCTCACAGAGTGTTTGCTGTGGGGGAGGAATGGAAAGGAGATTGTTAGCCGCTTTGAGACTCCTTCGGGTAGTGATAAAGCAGGATATCAAATCCAAACTCCTACCCTTCTTCTTCTTCTTCTTCTTCTTCTTCTTCTTCTTCTTCTTCTTCTTCCCATCCCACTACACACTTCTAAGCCTCAAAATGGCGTTTCCATGCACTCTGGTTTCTGTCATGGTGTTCCGTTGCAACAGAAGCAGTTTAGTTGTGCTGGTCATGTGACCCAGAAAGCTGTCTGTGGACAAATGCTGGCTCCTTGGGCCTGAAGCAAGATGAGCACCACACTGCATAGTAGCCTTTGACTGGTCTTAACTGTCCAGGGGTCCTTTACCTTTTTTTACCTTTTTTCTAAGCCTCATGAATGAGTTCAGGCAAATGGCTGAAGACAGCTACCGTGAGCCATGCTCCTGAGTTAAAACACAGAGAATTGGGCTTTTCACGTTATTCTTCTGATGCTACTTCAGCTCTTGGTTCCAGTGCTGAAAGTTGATCCTTTATGTCATAAGGAAATATGGATTACTGAAGCTAACAGTTTCACTTTCTCATTTTCCCAATCATATGTTCAATTCTCCACACTTCCCCATCAATTTGCAATTAAAAAAAACCAAACACATGGAAATTCATCAGCTTTTTAGTGCACACTTCTAATATGCACAATTTTTAAAAGCAATTTTGGTCCATACACGCATGTCAATAATCCATTTCCCCACATAAAATGCATATTTGCATGTTATTTTCACAAAGAGATGCCTATGAGGGCACATTGTTCCCCAATTTATGCATTTTGTACATGTCATTTGGTTGGAGAACTGCATTGCAACATTCAGAGACGAGAGCATTTGGAAGGATAGCCGTGTCTAAGTTTGCATGTTGGTTTGAGAAGTACACATTATGGAAGTTTATCACTAAGATGCAAACAAAATAAGACTTCTCCTCCGTCCCTGTAAGGAAGTATAGTAGGCTCTACATCTGGGAACCTGTGGCTCTCCAGATGTGTTTCGATTCCAACTCCCATAGTTCCCGGCCACCACAGCCAATGGTCAGGGATGAAGGGAGTTGCAGTCCAGCAATATTTGGACCAAAATCCCCTGTTCTACATATATTCAGTGCTTTTGAAGGGCAGTGGGGAAATGAAAGGACATGGCTTTGTTTTTGCCCCATCAGAATGGGCTGAAGCTCCCAGAGCACTCTTCTATCAGTTTAGCCAGCAGTTTCCCCTTCTTTGTGGTGACAATTGGGGCAAAACTGGACAGATCTATCCCTCTAGCCTCTCGCAGCAGGCTGCTGTAGTTATTGCACTGCAATCCCATTTTGCCATATTATGAAATTACTGGATTCTTGTCATTAGAATTATGTGCTTTGCTCGTCTCAGAACACCTGGTGGGGAGTGAGATTTTTTTATTAAATGTCAGTGTGTGCCAACATGAATTAAATAGGCCTTCAAATAAGTTTGTGAAACACTGTGGCAAAGGATATATGTGTGTACAGAAAGTCTCTCTCTTTCTGCCTTCTAGCTATCTGCTCAGTCTGGGTATCGTGTTGTTGATATTAGACTCTGATATGAACGTTTCTATTTGGATTTCACCAAGAAAATCTATTTCTTCCCTAGGGGAAATTGTCAGCCATTTTCTGACTCTTGGGTCTCAATTCTCTCCAGACTCACATGAATAGAAATGTGGATTAACTCTGAATCATCTGCAATGCATCCCAGATCATATTTTACATTTTCTATCTAGCATGTATTAGACTTTAAGCAACTGAGCTGTATCAAAGCAATAATGTAAGGAATCACAATGAAATCACCAAAGATGTCATATAAAATAGCCCTTGTGGCAGGTAGCGGATAGAGAAACAGAAAGGGAAAGAGATGCCTACAACAAATAAACATTCAGACCAAATCCACAGTTCAGCTCAGATCGATTTGATTCTCATGTTTCTGCCTTCTAAGGCTGCAATCCTAAGAGTGGGGAGGGAGACACAAAGACAGTTCATCTGCCTCCTCCCAGGCTTTGCCAGGCTGGGCAGAAGTGAGGGCAGTCTGTTCTTTTCTGGTCCCTTCCCCTCAGCACTTTAAATTATTTCCCTCCCATTGGAAACAGTGGCCACATTCACACCACACAGAGCTACAATTCCTAGGGTTATCTGGGAAGAGGGATTGATTGTTAAGCTACTCTGAAAATTCTAATCCTGTGAGGGGATATAGGGCCCTCAGCATTCCTAACAAACCACAGTTCCCAGTATTCTTTTGGAGAAACCACTTATATAGTGGGAATGTGGGCAATGAAATAAACTATGCCACTTCCTGAACTGGCATTATTTTCCCCCTGGTTTGGGAACACGTTCGGGTTCTGCAAAAGAACAAGATCCATTGGACCCAAACCTTCCTGTAGCCCACTCACAACATGCCCCCGCCCACCCAAGCATACCTCCCTTGGAGCTTCAGCGTCAGTAGGGCAGGGGCCACAGAAATGCCCCCAGTGTCAGGAAGAGGATGCTCAATATCAGATCACCTTCCCCAGGCTTAGAGCCAAAGACCATAGAAAGCATGAGAGACCCATCTCTCAGGGTAAATATGAGATTATTCAGTTTCAAACTGAGATTATGAAAGGAGAATTCACAGTCCAACATTCTGCTGACTCTGAAGACTATGTGGTGCTTAGTTCCTACACAGGAGTCCTTCCCATGTACAAATTCTGGAATTCTTGAAGCAAATCTGTAAAGCACAGCCAATATATGCCAAGCTACATGTTACACTTACAGTGCAATCCTATATATAATTTATATTCAGAATATGTTTCGTAAGTTCCGTGCAACTGATTTCCAGATAAGTACAGGTGATCCTTATAGCTTGATTCACATTGGTGGCAGCTTTCAGTTTTTTGTGCTTTTTGTTTTAAAAAGAACTGTGCTATAGAACTCTAGGTGGAAGCACTAAACTCTTTCCACCTTACCTTTTATTGGCTCCAAATCTGATCTCTGAACTGCTTTCCCACCTGCAGGGTAGAAGATAGGGAAGCTCTTGTATCTTTTTCTCTGCCTGGATAAAAGGAGCTGAAGGAGGGAGGGCACATGGAGGGCACATAATATTGAGCTGGCAAATGGCTGCTGGGGAGGGGGGCCTCAGCTCCTCTGGAAGCTCCTCTTTCATTTCAAGAACAACCTCCTTGACACTCCCCCCCCCAAAAAAAAACCTATCTGGAGAAAGAATCTTGAAAATGAACATCACAGATCCTTTGGCCTTAACATAGAGAGCACTGGTTGTCATCAGGGCATCTCTGATGAGACAGCTGGTTTTGAGTGTCGAAGAAGAAGAAGAAGAAGAAGAGGAGGAGGAGGAGGAGGAGGAGGAGTTTGGATTTGATATCCCGCTTTATCACTACCCTAACTAGTCTCAAAGCGGCTAACATTCTCCTTTCCCTTCCTCCCCCACAACAAACACTCTGTGAGGTGAGTGAGGCTGAGAGACTTCAGAGAAGTGTGACTAGCCCAAGGTCACCCAGCAGCTGCATGTGGAGGAGCGGGGACGCGAACCCGGTTCCCCAGATTACGGGACTACCAGTCTTAACCACTGCACCACACTGGCTCTCACAGGAGGATGGTAAATTGATTTCAGCTGAAGGCAAGAAGCAGTGATGGCAACCAACCTGGATGGTTTTAAAAGAGGATGAGACCAAGTCACGGAGGGCAAGGCTATTAACAACTGTTGGCCACCATGGCTATGTTCTACCTCCACTGTCACAGGTATCAATGCTTCTGAATACCAATTGCTGGACGCTACAAGAGTGCTCTTGTGCTGGAATCCTACAGGCATCTGGCTGGCCACTGTGAGAAGAAGATGCTGGCCGAGATGGGACATTGGCCTAATCCAGTAAGCTCTTCTTCTGTTCTTCTTTTGTTCCAACTACATTTGGAGGACCACAGGTTCTTATTCCTACCTCCCAGGAACTCCTCCTTGCAACTCCAGATAAAAAGACCTAATTATTAGGGGGAAAGAAATAAATGGTCTCTCAGCCTTTACGCTCCGCTGCACAATAATTATTTTTATACTGCTTCCATCAGACTTCGCATTTCCCCTTTGCACTTAGCCTGATGCTCCAGAGATGACAAAGTGCTTTCCTCTTGAGTCCAAAGAGAAGCGCGATGTAAATAAAGTTCCACCATGTAACGGGTTTAATGAACACCACTGGCTTCAACAACTATTAGCCGCATGCTTATGTTCAAGAGATTGCAATATTTTGTGACAAAAGCATCAGTGAATTCCAAGACACTTGAAGAGTAAGCGCAAGATAGGAAGAGATGCTCTTTTTAAAGGCTAGGTCCTTGTACGTAGAAATAAATAGCACTCGAGCTAGAATGACATTGCATTGAAAAGCTGCCTTTATGGATGCATGGAATTTCTAGTAAGTTGCTTTTTTTTTTAATTGTTATTTTGGGTTTGCACTTTCTAAAAGGAATGATGTGAGCTAATAACAGAGGACAAGCTAGTTCAGTTATAACCTCCCCATAATTACTACAAACCGAATGCAAATGAGACTGTAGGGTCTGTTCAATGTACATTTCTGTGCTTGCCAAATCATGTTTGGCAGTGTGGTCAAGCAATAACAGATGCACACTGCGCCTAGTTTTCTCGGGCTTTTCAATAATTAGGAGGACTATGTATTATAATAAACCACATCCCTTTGGCTAAGGGTTGGATGCAAATTGCACACTAATTCCCTTCCAAGTTTTTGGAAGGAGACCAGAAGACATGAAAATTGAGGGGAGCATACTATTTACTCCAGGAAATGCACCTAAAGCTGAAATGGCTCGATTGCAAGAAGCGTTTGTGTGCTCCAAGGTTATCGAACGGCATGCTCTCGTTGCCATTTGCAGCTCAATAACAACATGCAAGAGTTCACGTGGCAATTGCTAAATAATAATTTGCCGTGCAATATGGTACTGAGCGATCAGACTTCTACCTTATATATCCATAAATAAATATGGTAAATAGTCTTGTTGATGGGTGGGTGGGGGAAAGCACAACAGTAATTATACACTTACATCCCCACTTTTTTTAAAAAAAAAAATATCCAGTTGGGACAGGACAAAGTGGGAAAATATCATTTACAACCCTCTTAATGTACATGCAACCAACACTGTGTTGGGAAGGAAATAGGGTGAGTGTATAATCACCCCCCACCCTCTCAATCGCCTCCCACAAGTTGGAAGGTGGCTGGAGTGGGGAGAGGGCTCTCCTCACATAGGCTCTGTGCATGTTTTAGAACCTTGTAAAAATAAAGGAATGCCAAGGGAGGACTTATATATCCTATGCCTTGAATTAAGATTGTTTTATTTATTTAGGCTGAAGTCCAAACCTCAACCTCATGGGTAGGCAAACTAAGGCCTGGGGGCCGGATCGGGCCCAATCGCCTTCTAAATCCGGCCCATGGACGGTCCGGGACTCAGCGTCTTTTTACATGAGTAGAATGTGTGCTTTTATTTAAAATGCATCTCTGGGTTATTTGTGGGGCATAGGAATTCGTTCTCCCCCCAAAATATATATATATATATATATATATATATATATATATATATATATATATACTCCAGCGCCCCCCCCCCCAAGGTCTGAGGGACAGTGGACCAGCCCCCTGCTGAAAAAGTTTGCTGACCCCTGATCTACCTCCTGACCCAAAATGGGACTTTAAGGAGTGCCCCGGCCATTGAGATGGAAGGCAAGACAGCTGGGGTGGAGGCTCTGGGGTCAGTAAGGTCACTGTTGCACCAACTTGGAGCTGGCATAGGAACTGGGCCTGATGCCACTGCATGACAACAGTGAGACTGGCTTGGGATCCAATGGGTCCCAGGCCAGCTTAGTCCCTCTCTGCCTCTGGAATGCCCTGTTTCATAGACTTGCATTGGTCCATGAAAGTTGCATTGAATTTCCATGAGAATCACCTTCTGATTTCATCAAGATTAGTTTCTTTCATTGCAGCCTGTGTGTTCCTGCAAAACACATCTCCCTGTATTTGTATTTTTGTGTTTTAAAGAAAACAACACACAGGATGGCTACCTCCCATTTAAAAAAAAACCAAAAAACAGATCACATTGGGATGGAGTACAGTGGTACCTCGGGTTACATACGCTTCAGGTTACATACGCTTCAAGTTACAGACTTTGCTAACCCAGAAATATTACCTTGGGTTAAGAACTTTGCTTCAGGATAAGAACAGAAATCGTGCTCTGGTGGCGCGGCAGCAGCAGGAGGCCCCATTAGCTAAAGTGGTGCTTCAGGGTAAGAACAGTTTCAGGTTAAGAACGGACCTCCGAAACGAATTAAGTACTTAACCCGAGGTACCACTTGCTAGCCCAGGGCTGGCATAATACTTGTGCTCAGAGAAAAGAATGTGCCTATTAATTGTTTGGGAAGGCCACCAGTGAGAGGTGAAACTCAACACACACACACACACACACACACACATATATATATATATATATATATATATATATATATATGATGTTGCTTTATAAGATACATAGTAAGCTGAGGCTCCAATACTTTGGCCACCTCATGAGAAGAGAAGACTCCCTGGAAAAGACCCTGATATTGGGAAAGATGGAGGGCACAAGGAGAAGGGGACGACAGAGGATGGGATGGTTGGACAGTGTTCTCGAAGCTACCAGCATGAGTTTGACCAAACTGTGGGAGGCCGTGGAAGACAGGAGTGCCTGGCATGCTCTGGTCCATGGGGTCACGAAGAGTCGGACACGACTAAATGACTAAACAACAACAACAGGGGCAGGGAGAGAAGCAAAATAGTCTTTTACTATTGATGTCTGATTTATCATTAATGGGGAGGAGAGATCTGGAGATATGGTGTTGACAGTTAACTGGACAGTTCATTGTACACATTTTGATGGTGATTACAAAAGCAAATAAGGTTAAATTGTGTTAAAGAGGGCATAGAAAACTATATGGAGGTTAGAACTCATTTCTATATATCAATTAGAGGTTTTTATACTTTTTCAGCTAAACTGACCTATGTCTTTTCATTTCTGTTTGTATATTGGCATTTTACTGGTGTTTGGTCTCTTTGCAAGCACATTATTATTTACAAAGAATTTCAATGCTCCTACTTGGAGTAGACCCAGTGAAATTAAAGGGCCTGCTAACTGATAGTTACAATTTAAATGTAACTAGTCTGAGTAAAACTTGACTGGCTACAACCTCATGCTTTTTATAAACTTCCTCGCTGTAAAGTATCCTTAAGCAGAGACAGGCACAGGGTAGCGTATGAACATTGATGTGCTTAATAGAATAATATTTTACAATAGAAAGTTCAACTTGCAGTGCTGCATTTTCTCCACTTCTCAAGCACAGGATGCTAGTGTAAATAACAAACCACAGAAAAATGAAATTTTTCCCGTCTTCTGTACATTTTACATCTATAGAGCATTACTACTAATTATTAACAACAATCCTAAAAGGCAGTTCAATATGATTCTCACTGTCTTGTGGGTTGGGAGAGAGAGAGAGAGAGAGAGAGAGGCTTGCTTAAGGCTGCCTAGCGATTTCTGAGTTTATAGCAGAGGTGAAATTTGAATCGGGGCTGTGAGTCTCTTAGGTTAAACTCCTGTGCAAATGTATCTGAGATGGGAGTAAATTCTTTTAAAACAGGGGGACTGGGGGCAAATAGGATTGTGCTGTTGGCTACTTTGGCGTTTCCTTGATAAACATTTGCTGTTTGATTGCCTCTCTATGCCACTTTCCATTCAAGTGAATCCCAAAGTTTCTAACAAACAATAAACAAACAGCAGAAATTAACAGAAAAACAGAAAATCGGAATTGCATCACAACTGCAATGCCTGACCATGCCATGTCAGATAATACCACTATGAGGTTAAGAGTAAAACAATTATAAATAATTATAATCTAAAGCAATACTAACAAAACAGTGGCTAAGAGTAAGCTAAACGTTATGACACACACCCATCTCCCTCAATAATCATTCATTTAACTCCTTAAACTACACAGTCCAGCATAAAATATTCTATTCTGTCCCTTCCACCTGTAGGCATTTCGATTCTAATCCAGTAGAAAAGCCTACAAGTGGAACCATACTGCAACAAATACCAAGGCTGCATCACAGTGCAGCTTATTCCATTTTCCCTAGCTGTTACTTTGCACATTATATTTGAGCTTTCACACAGGGTAAAATCCACTTCTGGAAAACTAATGGAATGCAATAGAATAGAGCTCAAGTTTGGTGCTCATTCCCCTGCTATTTGATTCCAGGAAAAAAAATCCATTTTCCCTGCTATTTGATTCCAGAACAAAATCCATTTTTGCAGTCCGCCTGAGAAAATCGCAGGAGTTTTGTGTGGCAATTCTCCCACCTTTCTCACAGGTTCACGCTGCAGCCACTCCTGTGATGTGGCATGCCAGCCTTCACTATACTCCGTGTCCATTGCAAGGCTCAGGGTTTTTCCTTTTTCTTTTTCTGCCTGACCATAAAGTGTGCAGGAAAGGTAAAGCCCAGAAGAAGAATAGTGGAATGTAGAGGGAGACGGGTGACACAGAGGAATGACATGTGTGAATGATACCTACCGCAACATGGCGGGATAGCAGTCAACATGTGATGAAACAGGCTTGTGCAGTGCAAAAGGAACATTTGAAAACGGGATAGAAACACTAGCCTTGTAATCAGTTAAATTAACACAATAAACCACACATGTGAATGCAGTCATAGTAATTAAAAAAGAAGAAGGTAAAAGACCCCTGGACAGTTAATTCCAGTCAAAGGCAACTATGGGCTTGTGGAGCTCATCTCGCGTTCAGGCTGAGGGAGCTGGTGTTTGTCCACAGACAGCTTTCCAGGTCATGTGACCAGCATGACTAAACCGCTTCTGGTGCAACAGAACATCATGGTGGAAACCAGAGCACACAGAAACACCATTTATCTTCCCACTGTACCTATTTATCTACTTGCACTGACATGCTTTCAAACTGCTAGGTTGGCAGAAGCTGGGACAGAGCAATGGGAGCTCTCTCCTTAGCGGGGATTTGAACTGCCAACCTTCTGATCAACAAGCCCAAGAGGCTCAGTGGTTTAGACCACAGCACCACCCGCATCCAGCAGCCATAGTCTCCCACACCTTGGTCACATAGATGTGTGTTCATGGGCAGCAAACCCTACACCCATGCAGACATCCATCATCCAAACTAAAACTGCTACCTGATCCTATGAAGGCGATGTGTCTTCCTTTACAGAAGGGCTGGTTCAAGTCCCATTTAAAGATAAAAAGCAGAGCAGGTGCCTTGAAGTTTACCATCAACCATTAGCACCTCGATAGCCGATTTACCAGTCCCCTGGGCACAGTCTTCCCTACTACGGCGAGATGAATTATATTTCTACTTGAACTGCAGGATATCAAATTAAGTCAAATTTAGAGTACACAAACTGAAATAAATGGACTTAATTTACAGACGTCTATTGGTTTCAATAGGTCTTCTCTGAGTATGAGCAGCAGTGGGTATCACCCATAGTAATCATTTCTAAATTTGCATCTATACATCTATACATATAAAGTAGCACATGCAAAAATTGTGCAGATCTGGGCCCTCTTTTTGAGTGGTGTCTATCCTACTAGGAAACGCACCCACTGCCATGTCTTCATGTATGAATTCTGAGCTGATAGCAGGTGGTGTGCAGTTCCCACAGTGGTTCAGAGCCACTTCCACATAGATAAGCAGATTCATTTAACAGCTGATCAATGGGCATGTTTGCCCCTGCTGAATGAGCTGCAAGCAACCTGTGAGGACTTCTAGTTAAGGGGATCGCAAGGGAGTCATGTAGAGTGTTGGCACAACCCTTGATATCTCCATGGTTTAGAGACATGACTCCATAACAATTATTCTTAAATAAAGGTGATGTGTACCAAACAAATCAAAGTAAATAGAAATTCATATGCACCATATTTCAATTAAAACTGAATTGTGACACCGTAGAATTTTCAGCATAAATGTTCACTTTTGTGGTATAATTTACAAAATTCCCATATGCTTGTATAATTGAAAAATTGGAAATAATGTAATTCATGTTTAGCTCAATAATCAAATACTCCTACAGCATGACAAGATTAGGATTGACTATTTTACTCTACAGTCTCACTTTCTAAGGTATTTCAATCTGTGGCCTACTCTCAGGAAGATCACATTGTCTAGGTCTATTGCAGTCTACTAAAAAAATCTTAACCTATTGCAATATCAGTTAATGGTTATGTAGCCTGTTACAAAACAGACTCTAATTTATATAAGTTCCTACTGGGTAAACATAATGGTCTACAGGGAAAGATTGCAACCAAGTGGGAGGAAAATTTAAATTTAAATGACTCATTGGAGGAATGGAGTAACGTTTGTGAGCAACCTACAGCAATATCAATTAATGAAAGATACGGATGGGTTCTCCTTAACTGGAACTCACAAGGTTGGGGGGGGGACCTTTTCAGATACCTCGGTCCAGTACAATTCATATTAACAAATTAAGGTTCAAGTTTCACAAACTGCTGGACAACTGCTAATCAATCAGTTTTAATATGTCACAATCTGCATTGCTAATTGGTGGAACATGAAAACTAGTACTTTATTTCATTGCTTGAAGGAGGGAAGTGGTAATAATAATATGACTATTACTCCCTCTAAAATTGCCTGCTCTAAATTTTGTGGTTTAAACTGTATCTGGCTTTATTTTTTTATTATTTTTTTAGGGCTGGAGCTAAAAGAAAACTGTTTAAGTTTATTACTAATGGAGGGATCATACATTCGCCAAAGCAGTTATTCTGTTTAGGGGCAGTAGTGTGTTGATGTGTACATGCATGAGTTCACACATTTACACCCTTTCTGTGCAAAAAAAAAAAATCCCAGGCTTGTGCATACACTGTTCATCCTTGCTTTATAGAACAAAGCTAGAAACAGTTGTAACCTAACAAGAAACTTTTTTTTTTTTTTTGTATGTGTGTGTATCTTCTGCATATGGTCCAAGTGCTCAATCTGGTGAGTATACGGATTAATTTTTCAAAGAATGATCCAGAATTTGAGGCACCCTATAAAATGTTACAACATGCTGTTCCGGACAAGTGAATGTGTTATTACGCTCAATAAACTTTTCCAGCTAATTTGCACACTCCACATTTCCACATTTCCACATTTCCACATTTCCACATTTGTGTGTGTGTGTGTTTTAAGTCCATCAGCAGTTTTTTCCTCATATATACATGCTTATATGCAATTTCTCCCAACATGCACATTTTTGCAAAACAATTTCGCCTAACAGAATGCATTTTAATTTTATTTCCACTAATACATGCACCTCAATGCCCATTTTCCTCCAATAATTGCATATTTGTACACATAACATTTTTGCAGAGCTGTATTGTGAAATTCAGAGAAGTGCAGATGTTGAAGGATAGCTGTGTTTTGTTTGTGTATTGTTCTGGAAAGCACAAATTAGATAGGCGTGCCTTTAAAGGTGAACGGACTCAAATTTCTTCCCCATCCCTAGTGGGAAGTTCACTGTGGGAAAATCACAGCTGATTTTCCCCTTGCAATTTTAGACTGGGCTCCGGTCAGTAGTGCCGAGAATGAAGGCAAGGTCACATAAGCCACTTGCGAACACTCAACTGAAGCAAAAGCTTCCATGACCTCCATGAAAATTTTCATTGGCAGCATGGGAGCAGCTCCTTCCTTTTCTGCTACTGGGATACCTCCACGGGCTCAGCACTCAGAAGATATCCAGGGATAGAAGGAAGCCTTCTGTTCATGAAAGGCAAAGTCTGGATCAAACCCAAAGTCTGGATCAAACCCATGTGGTCACAACTGTAAATCTAAGAGTGGACAACTTAATCTTCTGGTAAACTTTCCAGAGCCTTTAATATTGACTGGAGGAGGGGAAATCTAACTGAATATGCAGCACAATAGAATCTAGGGAGATATCTAAGGAAATGTTAACAAAAGCCTGAACATTTCAAGCTGAAGAGGGGTTAATTTAAAACAGCAGAATCTACTTCATAGAGTCTTTTTTTATTTTTAAAAAAGTTGATTTGATAATTTTTGCATATCAAGGATTGCCCTTCTGCTCTAACAACTGAGCCAAGACTCAACTTCCAAATAGTATGATGGCTTCTGTTAATTAGATAGTTTATCCATGATGGGTTGTTGACACTGAGATGATTTGTGTTAAATAGTTTCAAGATATTCTGTACGGCATTAACAGGCTAATGGAAGCAACGTTCATTCACGTTCATGATATGGCTTCTACCTCGCTTGAAGCCAGCCTCTTCCCCCCCCCCCCCTGCCCCACTACTTATGTTTCAAAGGATGGTAAACATTGGCGGCACAGGGAAGCCACAGTGAAACCCTTTGAGACCCCATTGATTTCAATTGGACCAAGTTAAGCTCAGGGGCAGTAAAAGTGCTGTACTGTGCCCAGTGCACACTCCTTCACATACCAGAGGTGCCAAGCAGAACCTATGTCCATTCTCAAATTTAGCCATCTCTTGCAGGCGACTGCTTTTATGTTTCATTTCCTGAAAATGCTTATAACAATCCCCATATACTCCCTTTTAAAAATTTCAGTGCATACAGAATATCAAGCTTTTAATCTCAGGGTTGTGTGTTTGAGCCCCACATTGAGCAAAAATATTCCTGCATTGCAGAGGGTTGAACTAGGTGGCCCTTGTGATCCCTTCCAATTCTATGATTCTAATGTAAATGAAACAGTCAAACAGTTGCAGGCTGTATCTAAAATACAACTTTGTTCATAATTAGGACTGAGCCCAAACGGTTCATTTTTGGCAGGGCCGAACATACACACCCTTTAGCCCATTGGCGAGATCTGCCAATGAAAATCTTGCTATTCTAGATTACCTTGGGCGCTGCCATCACGAACTCTTGGGCATGTGGCCTATACAATACAGTACTTGATTCTGGATTGCCTGGAATGAGCCCAGTACTAATCCAGGAAAGACAGGGGGGGGAGCACCTCTGTGAGAAATTACACAAAGCAGGATTTAAAAAGAGAAAGATAACTTGCAAAATCTAAGTGTCTGGATTTAGGGACATGTGACTGGTTCTGTTGCACTGGGCACAGAGTCTTGGCAGGAAGGAAGGCGCTGTGAAACCCGGGGCTGGCATCACGACGTAGGGCGCATGCCTGGTGTCACTACATACGGCACATGGGCCACACATAGTGACGCTGCACATGCGCTGTATAGCGGTTTGCCGCCAGCACCGCTCCAGCAGCATATGGACGGTGCCAGGATACCTCCAGCGCCACTACAGCCGCGAACGGAGGAGTTTGGATTTGAGTTTGGATTTGATATCCCGCTTTATCACTACCCTAAGGAGTCTCAAAGCGGCTAACATTCTCCTTTCCCTTCCTTCCCCACAACAAACACTCTGTCAGGTGAGTGGGGCTGAGAGACTTCAGAGAAGTGTGACTGGCCCAAGGTCACCCAGCAGTTGCGTGTGGAGGAGCGGGGAAGCGAACCCGGTTCACCAGATTACGAGTCCACCACTCTTAACCACTACACCACACTGGCTCTCCATTCATGGCTGCAGCCGTGAGCAGAGGATCATAGCACTGTCCGTATGGCACTGGAGTGGTGCCGGCAGCAACCCGCTAAGTACAGCGCATGTGCAGCGTCGCACGCATGCGCTGTATGTAGCAACGCCGCACATGTATAGCAGCGGACATTGTATAGCGGTTTGCCACTGGTGACGCTCCAGTGGCATATGAATGGTGCCGGGATCCCTCTGTCTTTGCTGCAGCTGCGGTGGAGTGATGGCTGCTCAAGCCACCACGGGGTGACTTCTTGTCACCCCCGCAGGCATGGAACCCAGGGCGTACCGCCCCCCCCCCCCCGTTGCGACACCACTGAGCCTTCGGAGCGCCACAACAGCTGCTGCAAATATGAGGTAGAAAAGAAGCCGAGAGGTGGGGGGAGGTGGGGGTTGGATTTTAGCATTGCCCAGGGCACTGCTGAAATTCGAGACCACATGGTTCACCGCTGTACTGTTGTTTTTATAACACCATAGATATAAAAGCATGGAGCTTTTCAGATCACAAAGGGGCAGATCCCTACCCTGAGGAACTTGCAGTCTAAAATTCAACACAAAGAAGCAACAATGGAAAGAAAAGCAAGCGGGGGCAGGGAAAAGATATGCAACTATTTGGGTTTCATGTGTTCAGGCTTAGTTACAGGCTAAGTTTCCATAGGAGATGCGAACTAGGAGCCTAGCGTTGAAGGCTTCAGAGGAAAAGGTGGGTTTTGAGGATTTGAATGCCGAAGCAGAGGTGACATCATGCGCATTCATACTCCCACAATAACTTCTGTTTTTGAGGCAAACATTAAAACTGCAGAATGGGCAGTAATAGCTGAACAATAAAAGTACCGGTTTGGATCCCAATAGTAGATTTCTGCTCAGATGATACTCCCATGCAACTTTCACAGTTTCCCCTTATTCTGGCCCCTGTGTTTACCTTCGAGAACCTGCTCTGGAGATTGAGGGACCCTCTGGAACTGGGGCTTGAGTTGCAGGGATAGGGAATTGCCAAAAGGTGGATTCAAGCCTTCCATGAAATGAAGGAGCCCTTCCGATTGTGGAAGGCACACAGTGCCCCCCCCCCCTTTTAAACCGTCAGTTTGCAGAGTGCTTTAACAATCGATGCCTCTTTCCAGGGAATTCTGGGAATGGTAGCTCTGCAAGGTGACTAGGGGGCTCCTGACAACTCTCAGCACCCTTAATAAACTACCCTTCCCAGGATTCTTTTGGGGGAAGTCCTGACTGTTTCAAGTGGTATAATGCTGCTTGACAAGTATACAAATCGCAAGCCCTGAATCAGACATAATGCTAAGCCAATAGGGTCTGACCTGAGGGTGGGTGGGATCTGTTCTTCTTTGTTACCCTTTCCCAATTAACCTCTTCCTCTGGGCCCTGCCCCTGTGACATCACCGGGGGGGGGGGTGTCTCCACACATGACATCACCAGGAGCCACCCCTAGGTCTCAGGTTTGGGGTGCTCCTGATCTGGCAGCTCTATAAGTCAGCCTATGGCCACGTTTCCAACATCATGGCAGCAGCAGGAATAGAAGAGGAGCAAAGTTTACACTTGTAAATAATAGTTCACCTTTCAGCCATAATAGTCTACCTATGGTTTAAAGTGATTGAAAGCAGGCCACTCTTTTTAAAAAATCCATTTATTTCCCAAGCATTTTTAAATTTAAATTTAATATTAATTTCCTCCGTAATTAATTACATTTCCCTCTGTACCTTCCATTCTCTTTCCTTTCTTCTGCATTTTCATAAACGACCCAAACCATTCCTATTTTTCATAGAAATGAATAAATTCCCCTCCTTCTCCCATCTTGGATTTTTGTCTCTTGTTGTTTCCAGCCCCTTCTCACTTCCCCATTCCCCAGAAGCTGACTCCGAAACTCCATTGGATATGTTCCCTGAACTGAGAGAGATTTATAATTTTAAAAATGCTTTTATAATTTGTATGTAGGAATAACACTTGCATATGTGCCTCTCTAGGTTAAAAGGGATGTCAATCATCATGCCTGAGAATATAAGCAGATTGCCAGCGTGGGTTGGAAAGGAATTTTCCCCCACAGATTTATACGAGTTAGGGAGTTAATTGACCTGGAAGGTCAAACCCATTCCTTTTACCTTCCAAAGCAAGATCCTCTTCTGCAGCCCAAACCAATTTTAAAAGACCCAAGCAACTGAGGAAGCATTACTTGCAAGAAGGGCTACTGATATCATTTAACTACCCCCCAAAAAATCCCCTCATATTTCCAGTACTTCTGTTGTATTTTTACTAAATGGATTCAACGTATATACATGTATACATGGCAGAGCAAACTTTGTCCCTCCATGTCAGTGCATTTCAGCAAACAACAAGGAGATGCTATAAGCCTTACACCACCCAATGTCTTACCAACACCCAAAACCCCATGACGAGCTTCTGTTTTGACTTTAGTGGAAAGACGCTACCATAAGTTGTCAGTATAAAAACGGGTGGTATCCAGTTGGTGTTCCTCCCCTACATAAGGCTTCCATCCATGGAACAGTGAGGGATTCCATTTTTGGCCACTGTAGCCCTTCCCCCACCCAAGATTCTCTCAGATCTGCTGTGATGGGTGGAGGAGATTGTCCAGTGAATATTTGGAAGATATGTGGATGGCAAAGGGGAGTCTCTGTCACTCAGTCCTACTGCCTTCCATGAATTGCAGGGCAAATATAGATAATCTGGAGTCGCCTGTACACATGAATGCTCCCTGTGTGATTTTGAAGCCTGATTGTACAGGATTCTAAATCGTATAGGAAAATTCCATGAGTACAGCATGCAAATCTTTGCCATCTAATACATGAAGGGCAGCAGGACTAAACAACAGAGCCACAAGCGAGGGGATTGGGTGAGCTATCATGTCCCTAAAGGTAAAGGTACCCCTGCCCGTACGGGCCAGTCTTGCCAGACTCTAGGGTTGTGCGCCCATCTCACTCAAAGAGGCCAGGGGCCAGCGCTGTCCGGAGACACTTCCGGGTCACGTGGCCAGCGTGACATCGCTGCTCTGGTGAGCCAGAGCCGCACACGGAAACACCGTTTACCTTCCCGCTAGTAAGCGGTCCCTATTTATCTACTTGCACCCAAGAGTGCTTTCGAACTGCTAGGTTGGCAGGCGCTGGGACCGAACAACGGGAGCGCACCCCGCCGCGGGGATTTGAACCGCCGACCTCTTGATCGGCAAGCCCTAGGCGCTGAGGCTTTAACCCACAGCGCCACCCGCGTCATGTCCCTACTCTCTACCTAATCATGGGTGGACTTTCTTACCAAATAGGGCTGCATTTGGGTTAAAAACAGAGCTCAGGATGGTGTACATAGTACATTATAGGGTGGTGTAATCCCATTTGATCCTCTCAACATCCCTGTGAAGTAGATTGTGCTGAGACATCCAAAGACCCCAGGTCACCCATGATTTCCCCAGTCAAAGTCCAAAACTTTTTAGTATACTATACAGCTTCCCAAACAAACCAGATCAACTTAGGTTCTAGGTCAGCTTCTGCAGAATGCTAGCATTGAAAGTGATATTTTCACAGTCTACATGAAAGATGAGTTTTGAAATAGTCAATGTAAGTATCCTAACTAGATATATTTTTGTGTTTTCCTATTTTCTAAAGCCTTTGTAGATCACGGTAAACAAAATCAATTAATCATGAAAAGCAATTGCTGCAGAGTAGAAGTAAGGCTCGCAAGTTCTTGAAACAGCATCACTTGTCATTGCTGAGCATTGTTTATCATTGTCAGGCACTTGTCACTCACCTATCTCAGCGTCTTTGATACCTTGAGATCTGGGGGTCTAAACCAGCAGCAGTCCACCTGCTTGTTGCACTTGATTGGGAGGAGAAATTACTCCAGTTATTTGCACCATCTGGTGTTTGAATTTCAAGTGAACATGAGTGGATGGGCACCTGGGGAGCTGAAACACTCGCAGGGAAATCATAGAATCAGGAAAATGAAACAAAGTAAAAGAATTTGAAAGTTTTGCTGAGCAAAATGCAAAAGAGGGCAGTTTTGGAATGATGTTTGGATCCTAGAAGGCTGCTGCTTTAGTTGTTTCCTGCACAGCATAGTTTGCATATGTATTTAGCAGTGATACATGGAGCAGTTATGTTTTCTGAGAAGAAGAAAGAAGACAATAAATCTACATACATCACAACGATTCTACAGTTGGATTGATCCAGACAGGAGCTATAGGTACACTTCTACAGATTCTCAGTCAATGGATTGAGAAGCCCATTTACAAAGGGCACTGCTTATTCAGTTCCCCAATTGTTGGCCTAACTGCCCCCCTCTCAAAGAATGATGGGATCTTGTAATCAGCTGCTCAGCTGAAGATATAACAGAGTCCTGGGTTCAATTTCCTCTTCCCCCCTTTGTCTTGTGATTGGCACCGTTTATGTTCTTTTATAGGGTTGTACACAGGCAGCCCGGGCTGTCATGACCCTGGAATTGGACTCCCTGTCTTCAGGGGTTGAGGACGAAGATTGGAAGTGTTCTCAGGGCCATCCTCAGATGTTCACAATTAACCAGAAGCACTTGCACGAAACAAATCTGTGCCAGAGGTGCCTCCCCTTCCCAAGAACATCATGTTGCCCACCTCTGACTCACCAGAATGCAGCTCAGAAGCTCTAGTGAAACCTTCATCTCCCCTGCTTCCTTGGAGTCAGCAACTGCTATAACGGGTTAGTTGCATTGAAATAAAGAGCCTTCTCTCACTGCGACTGAGACACAGCAGTACCTGCTCTTTAAGGCTCAGCCTGAGGATAACTGCTGATGAAGTTATGAACGCTACTCTTATGAAGTCCTTAGCCTGAGCCCTGAATGGAGCTGTCCAAGGTACCCCTGGTCCAAGTCTGTTACTCAAAACAGAAGTTACTCCAACTTACGCACAGGATATAGGATGTAATATTCTTGAATTCAATGTATTGAGTAGATTCCATTAATTATTAAAACATAAAAGAGTGAAATGGCTGGATAACACAAGATTACTTCCCAAAAACTCTCCCAAAAGGCATCTGTAGACATTTGAAGGCATACCTGTATAGGGAAGCTTTTAATGTCTGGTGCTTTATTGTGTTTTTCATATTCTGTTGAAAGCTGCCCAGAAAATACGTTGTTGTTGTTGTTGTTGTTGTTGTGGTTGTTGTTGTTATACTTAATGAGTCTATTTCAGAAGACACACACCCAGCGCTAAGTGCACTTTAAGATAGTTTGGAAAGTTCAACCAGTGTAGAATGCAGCAGCCCAGGTATGAACAAATATACACATATAGGCTCACATATATGTTTCTGGCCCCAATTTGGAATCAAAGTGCTGGTTCTTCCCATCCTTAAAGCCCTAAATGCCTTAGGCATTTATAACCTCATGTAAGCTTGCTAGTTCAAGGAGCAGTTCCTTATGGAGGAATGTTGGGTTGTAAATCACTTCAGAACTTTTTGTAATGAGAAATGATGCACTAATTTAACACACCTTACCTTAGAAATACTAAATAAGGAGCTGTATTTCCTTGAAATACAGAACATAAGAAGATTGTGCTGGATCAGGCCAAAGGTCCATCTGGTCCGGCATCCTGTTCTCACAGCGGCTAACCAGGTGCTTATGGGAAACCCACAAGAAGTATTTGAGCGCAAGGGCACTCTTCCCTCCTGCAGTTTCCAGCTGCTGCTATTCGGAGCAAAAACTTTCTGCGGCCAAACGCCAGCTCCCTCGGCCTGTAAAGCGAGATGAGTTCCGCAACCCCAGAGTTGTCTGTAACTTAACTGTCAGGGGTCCTTTACCTTTACCATTACCACTTAAGATGTCCTGAAGAAGCCTTGCTTTCATCTCATGGGGAGATCAGGTAAGCTGCCCTCTACCAACAGCCAAATCATCTTGGTAGTAGCCCCAATTCTGAGGCACTCTGTTCCAACAGATGGCATATTGCCTGTGAGTCACAAAGCCCACACTACCCTTGAAAAATACAATCCTATGATCTTATGGAACTATTCAGCAGAAACTCCCCGTCTATGGTATGCTCTCCCCAGGGCACACCTGAACTTTTTCATTGTTTTGGCACCAGAAAAAGTCTCCCTGTGTTTCCTGGGCATTTTGGCAGCACCAATGATTGCATATTTGTACGTTGACTATGTTTTTAATACGTGTTTAATATATTTTTATTACTGTATTTTATTCTTCTTGCAAGTTGCTTCAGGTCTGTTTGCTATGGGAAGCGATTCATAAATTCAATAAACATACACTAAAATAACCATATTAAGCTGCCTAGCAAGGGTTATGTTGTGATCTCTAGGTCTTGGAAGCTGTCATATTCATCAGTTGGGACTTCTTTTAAAAAAAAAAGAACAAAGGAAAGCAGAATAAAATTCTTACATACCTTTATCAACCTTATCTCTTCACAGGGCCTCATTTTCTGCAGTGATAACTCTGTTACTGAAAATATACTTCAGGCTGGCACATAAGTTCTGGAAACAGTGTGCCAGTTCTGTCAAGGCCAGAAAAATTACGACCTAGTTCCAGGAAGAAAACCAATTGCTGGAATATCATTTCAAACAGGAGGTTCCAACTCACTGCAAATAACATGAAATGCTTCCCACTCCTTTTACTTCAAAGTGAGATAAAATATTTTCAGTTGTCTAGTCAAACAAATGTAGACTAAAGCTTTTCGCTTCTTAACAGAAAACTGTTGCTCAGCAGTTGGCCAGACAGGCACAAACCCTGTACGCAAAACTTCCCGTTGGGAGTCCACAGCAGTAAACTCTGTGATATTTTCCTTCCTGGCTGCTTCTGGACATTCTTCCCCTCCAAAGGGTGGCCACTTAGACTCCCCACTGCCACCCCCCAAAAAAGAGGGGGAAAGGGGGATACACATTTTCATAAAATTTGAATGTACTAATTTACATGAATAGATGCAAATTAAGAAGCATAGAATCATGGAATTGTAGAGCTGGAAGGGTCATCTGGTCTCAGCTAAAGCATCCATGACAGATGCCTATCCATTTGTATATTTTAGTTAAAAATGCAGTACATCTCAGCACTCTGAAGAAGACTGTGACTGGGTGATCTGTGCTCCTGCTCAGTCTGCTAAATGGTGAAGGGCAACTTCCAGACTCCACTCCTGCTCTTCCTACTTGTTGTTGTTTTGTAGCCGTTTAAAGGTACCCCTGCACGTTCGGGCCAGTCTTGCCAGACTCTAGGGTTGTGCGCTCATCTCACTCTATAGGCCGGGAGCCAGAGCAGGCCGCAGACACTTCCAGGTCACGTGGCCAGCGTGACAAGCTGCATCTGGCAAGCCAGCGCAGCACATGGAACGCCATTTACCTTCCTGCTGGTAAGTGGTCCCTATTTATCTACTTGCACCCAGAGGTGCTTTCGAACTGCTAGGTTGGCAGGCGCTGGGACCGAATGACGGGAGCGCACCCCGCCGCGGGGATTCGAACCGCCGACCATGCGATCGGCAAGTCCTAGGTGCTGAGGTTTTACCCACAACGCCACCCGCGTCTTTGTAGCCGTTTAGTCATGTCCAACTGTTCGTGATCCCATGGACCAGAGCATGCCAGGCACTCCTGTCTTCCACTGCCTCCGCAGTTTGGTCAAACTCATGGTGGTAGCTTCAAGAACACTGTCCAACCATCTCGTCCTCTGTCATCCCCTTCTCCTTGTGCCCTCCATCTTTCCCAACATCAGGGTCTTTTCCAGGGAGTCTTCTCTTCTCATGAGGTGGCCAAAGTATTGGAGTCTCAGCTTCAGGATCTGTCCTTCCAGGGAGCACTCAGGGCTGATTTCCTTAAGAATGGATAGGTTTGATCTTCTTGAAGTCCATGGATCACTGCCTTGCCATGGCGAAGGGGCTTGGATAACTCAGAGAAACTATGAACTATGTCGAGCAGGGCGCCCAAGATGGACAGGTCATAGTGGAGAGTTTTGACCAAACGTGATCCACCTGGAGCAGGAACCGGCAAGCCACTCCAGTATCCCTGCCAAGAAAACTCCATGGACAAAGACAACAGGCATATAAAAGTTATGACTCGAAGATGAGCCCCTCTTCCTACCTACAGCTCATTAAACTGGACTTGAGTCCTTCATGCAGAATACTAAAGGAGGGCATCCCACCCCACCCCAATCCATAAAAGCCAGGAGCAGCTCCCACCAGTGTGTCCTCATTGCCCCCACCCAAGGTTTCCAACAGGAGTTCCTGGGCCTGGACTTCCTTGGTTGTTGTGGGAACAGGTTGCTGGGCTAGATGGGTCACTAGCCTGATATAGCTGGTTCTTCTGATCTTCTCATGTTCTGCAGCTGTCCTGTGAAATGGAAACCATACAATGCAACTCCGAATACTAAAGCTACTTGCATACTAGCTGGAAAGCTAAAATCTGGTATATATCAGGGATGTTTACATTTTTCAGACAAAACTCCTAACAATGGTCTATGGAAGAGAGTACTCTTGCTTCAGTTTTGAAACTTCAGCGAGATGTAGGCATGAAAGAAGTGTCTTGGGTGGGGAGAGTACAGGCCACTAAGGCCACCCAGGAAAAGACCATAAGTAATTTATAACAATAATTTATTATTTGTACCCTGCTCATCTGACTTGGTTGCTCCAGCCACTCTGGGCAGCTTCTAACGTAAATAAAAACATAAGGAAACTTTACGCACTAATATTTATTTATTTAAATTTATTACATTTATATGCCACCTTCATCTTCCAAGGATCTCGAGGTGGTGTACATGGTTCTCCTCCTTCCCATTTCATAGTCACAACAACCCTGTGAAGTAGGTTAGGCTAAGAGATGGTGACTGGCCCAAGGTCACCAAGTGAGCTCCGTGGCTGAGTGAGAATTCAGAACCTGATCTCTCAGTTCATATTCCAGCACTCTAACCATTACGCCACACTCGCTCTCCAGCAATGGCATTTGTAAAGAAACAATTAAGAGGATGCTGGAAGGGTTCAGGAAAGGCTCTGCATAGAAAGTGTAATGAAGTGATTAGAGTATTGGCTTTGGGTTTGTTACACCCAGGGTCAAATCCCCACCGACTTCTCTAATGCGTGTAAGTACAAAACACAGAAGTGGCATAACAAATGTGAACTGCACCTGACTGTGGCATTCTGCTCATTCCTCTTAAACACACATGTGCCTCAGGAATGTCTTTAACAGAGGAACTGGGTAGTAGTAGTAGTAGTAGTAGTAGTAGTAGTAGTAGTAATAATAATAATAATAATTTTATTTATGTCACGGCCTCCTTGGCCAGAGCCAGGCTCAGGGCGTCTAACACCAGTAAAATTACAGTAAAAACATAATAGGGGAAAAAAACAATTTAAAATACAGGTTAAAATGCAATTTAAAGTGCAGTCATATTTTAAAAGTAGCCCATAGATCAAAACCGTAAGGGGAGGGAAAACATAAGGGTCAGACTGAGTCCAAACCAAAAGCCAGGTGGAACAGCTCTGTCTTGCAGGCCCTGCGGAAAGATGTCAGGTCCCGCAGGGCCCTAGTCTCTTGTGACAGAGCATTCCACCAAGTCGGGGCCAGTACTGAAAAGGCCCTGGCCCTAGTTGAGACCAATCTAACCACCTTGTGACTTGGGACCTCCAAAATGTTGTCATTTGTGGACCTTAAGGTCCTCCGCGGGGCATACCAGGAGATGCGTTCAGGCCAGGCACACTTTACATGTGACACAATGCTCACTTACATGGTATTTTGGCAAGCGTAAAAGGTTTCTCAGGCCTTCAGCCATGAAGCTCCTTTGGTGGCACTGAGCAATTTCCAGCCTCTGAGGAAACCTACATTGCAGTGTTTTCAGGATAGAATGAGATAAACATCATGGATGAGGTTCTTTCTTCAAGTGAGGGCTACAAATATTACATTGCCAATGACTGCAACTGGCCCACAAATTCTATGCCTGCCACCTGAGGCCCATCAAGCTGTGCCCTTGCTGTTCTTCTTCTCACTGGGGAAAGCAGAGAAGCTAGCAAGGGTTTCTGAGGGTAGCACCATCTGAAGTAACCAGCTTCTGATCAGGAAGAAAACATGTGGAAAAGGAATGGGCATAAGCTTAGGGGTGGGGAAAATCCACAGAAAAATTCGCAGAAAAATAGAGCATGTGAGCTCATTTTTGTTTTGATACTTGAATGTGGAGAATTGTAGGTTTAGTTAATTTTGGCATGTTTATTGTGGAAAATGGGATTTACATCGCTAGTGTTCTGGAATAGTTGTTCAAGGTTTTCTTCTTTGCTTTTATAGCTGATCTGACCTTGGTGGGGGTGGGGTTACTGTATATACTCTTAACACTTGCTTCTCAGAAGTGTTTATTGGCACCATAAACACTCTGGTTTGCAAAGTTTGCCTTGGGTAGAAAGCATTTCTTATGGAGACACTGAGGTTAATCCTTCTTCTAAACATTTGTGCTGGATTTAGAACAGGCAAGGCTTTGGAAAACGCATTCATATTCTTCGTTTTGTTGGGAAACCATGTGGTTTGTGAAGCGCATCTTGAACTACGCTGTTCATTTTATTTGAGCACCAGGTCTGGTCCAGTACAGGCACTGCTGAAATGATTACAGCTAGGTTAAGATATCAACTTTAATTGGATCAATGTGTTGGTGGTGGGAATACAGTCACACGCACACACAAAATTAAAAAATATTTTAAAGATGTCACATAATCTAGAAGCTGTGTAAAAAGAAATATGCTATATGGCCATCAGTTATCAGACACATTCGTGTGTATTTCATGATGGCATCATTAGCGATGGCTGCAATGTACAAAAAATAATAATTACCATTTTTTAAACTCCCTTTATTCAGTCCAGACATTTACTTGAGAATGAAAGATTTTGGTATCGGAGGCTCCAGGGAAATGTTGGCAGTGGAAAAACTAACCTACACCAGATGGCAGAGGCCAAAGAAATACTATAAAATATGGCTTCCATTCTTACAGTTCTCAGACAAGCAGAACCCCAAGCACAGAAAACCTGTGAAAGCGGCAAACCTTTTCTTTTGCTTACATTTCCCTTTGCTACTTAGCAAACCTGAGAGGTATTGTATCATCACATATCAAGAAAATAATATGCCAGGCTGTTGAAACAGGTGGAAAATGTTTATTTGCAACAACACACTGCTAAAAAAAAGGGAGAACCAAACACACGGCTGTGGCTGTCCATGGCTGCCTATCCACAGATATCTGACTGTTGCCAGTTTGGATCAGGCAGAACACAGCATAAATTGTCAAATGCAGTGGGGAAAGTAGCCTTAATTCCCACTCTTTTGCCATGGAATTGCTTACGCACGGCCACACGTCTTGCACACCTGGTTAATGAAAAATCCAATCCAAAAGTGCCTGTTCTACAAAGAACAAAACTGAGGGCTTGTAACCATAAATTCAGAAAGAATATTTATCCTTCCGTCGTTTCCTTTTAGTAGACCAGGGAGGAATATTGCCCAAATAGAAAAGCAAAGCATTCTCATATAGGTAATTTTGTAGGCGAGTTCCTAAATGGATTTATTTATTTATTTCATGAAATTTATACACCGTTTTATTGTGTAAAAAAAAACAACACACAAAACCTTCAAAGTGGTTTACAAGGAAATTTAAACAATAAGAAAATTAGCAGCAATAATTTGGATCAATAATCCAAAAGCAATTATGATAATAAAGATAATTTACATTGTGTGGTATTCAACTAAATGTTATTCTGAGTAGATCCGTGGAAATTAATTAACATGACTAATTTAGATCCATTAATTTCCATGGGTCTACTCTAAGTAAAACTTGAATTCCACCCATTAAAACCCAACTTACAGAGCCCAGGCCAGGAATGTTTTCTCTGCCTTTAATTTCCCCCTCCTCTCCATTAATCCATGGAGAATTCCCCATTTAAAATCTGATTGCAAGAGACAAATTGTGTTGTTATTTCAGTTCACTCTTATTCAATCTTTTCCTTTTCCTTTTTTAAAAAATGGTGCAATTTTGGGTGTGAATGCAAAAGCCCCTTTTTATGGTTAAAGTCAGCATTAGCATTCCACCGCTTATTGCTAGGCAACGTTCAGGGATGCAAATTCATCACTTCTTCTGCATAGTGCAACTTTCGATTTCACCTCCAACTGTAAAAATGTAGTCTGCTATCCATTATATGCCACTATGGTTGGATGACATCCCAGGAAAGCTCTGACTACTACTGGCAGAGAAAGAGTCACTGGCATGGGGCACAAGCAGCTTTCGAAATTTTAAGCCCTGGCACATCACTAATTGTTAAATGCACTATCCCACCCACACCCCACACCCCAGACTCAGATTTTGTGAATCTTGCCTTCTGATTGCCTTTTAGATAGCTCTCAGAAATGCAGCTCCCTGTGAGGCAAATCTTCCTACAAAACGAAGGACGTAAAATTAAAAGCAGATTCCTGACAACTCAGTTTCGAATTCAGGCTGACAACTTGCCTGCCTTCCCATTCTACCTCATAAAGAATCAGAAGTATACTGGCCCATCATCACTTTGTGCAAATTTTGATTTGGAAAAAACAAAACTAAAACCTCAAGCGATTCTTCTTCTAAATCAGCATTCGGATAGGAGGCGTTTACACACGTTAGACACATAGTGAATGTAAACGTTATACAAACTAAGCAACTTGGTTTGCATTGTCCATGTTCCTTCCCCATAAACAAGGATAAGATGCTGATACATATACCACGAGAAATGGTCAAGGGTAATGTTCCGAGTACATGGTTTAGCCGTAGACACACATGTGTGTGTGACATTAGATTGAATACGGGGCTTTTAAAAATGTAGGTTTTGCTCACCTACGGGTAGCTTTGATCAGAATTACTATTTCTTTTTCAGATTCTTGTTTCCTGTTAGTAAAACAGGTATATCCTCATGCCCGGCCTCGCAATGTCATTGCTTAGCACTGCTAAAAGTAAGCTTTTTAAACATTACAACAAAGAACTATGGAATCAGACTCTTCATCCAGCTATTACCTGACTACCAAGACCCTTTCATTTGTGTGTGTCTGTGTGTCATGTTTTAAGATCTGTAAAGAGAATAGATTTTTCTTGTATCTCAAATGAAGCAGATGCCATTCCTTAAAAAAAAAAAATCCTTCTAACCACTGCTGATTGAAAATGTCTCTTCAAATGTCTTGGAACAAATTCATAATTTTATTTTAATTATTAGAAAGATGCCAAGAAGCTAGGCGTGTTAATAGTGATTCAGACTTTGCATGCATTTCCCCAATGCGCTGAAACAAAAGGCGTTTCTTTTAAGAGTGTGAATGAGCTGTGGCATGCACATGTTCTTTTAAGAAAGGCCAAGGGTGCAGTTCTATTTTCTTAGCTCTGCTTTCATATTTATGCGTCTCATTTCCAGCTCATTGCTGATGCCTCCGTTGCGCTATCCATCAACACTTTTATCCTCCTTGTTCCTCAAAAAGAACATAAAATCCTTTTTTATGTGGTGGTAATATTATTGCAAATAAAAGCAAATACCAAAATCTTTATTAGTCTGCCAAAATAATAAACTATTTAATAAAAGCATGCTGTAAAAATAAGGTCATTTGCATCACTCAAATTTCTTGCAGGAAATACAGAGAATTATTGGTCAAAACGGATAAAATGACAACAAATATTCCTGCCATTGATGTAACACAAACTCGAAATGAGGGTTACAAATGTACAAAGCTTTGCATGTTTGCTGCCTTTAAGAGGTTTTAAGGCCGGCTGCCCATTGAAGGATGTGGAAAAAACAAAATGAGAGTGTTGTGCTTGGTGTTGCAATTCCCCAAGCGAGAGAAAGGAGAGGCTGCCTTGGCTCCATTACATATCATTATTCCATGATATGAAACCATTTCCAAAGCTCAAATTGCCCTCACAGCTCCCTCAGTTACACACAATTTATTGTCCAAATACTTGCCATTTTTACATCAAGTATTAATTGTATTTTGTTTGGATTTGTGTCAGAGCTTTAGTGATATGCTATATCCACAGTTTCCTTTCCCCTGTCCTTCCCCATGAAATGCATTTTGGGTAATATTTTAGGCTTTATTTATGAACTTTGGTCAAATGCTGAAATTTAGAGAAGAAATTGCTTATTACTGACTTAACAGTGCTTGAACTTTAAAGCTATTGCAGTGTAACTTGACCTTTTTGTGGCATTTCACCTGTTTTCTTCTCCCTTTCCTGCTAAGCAGCAGTATATCAATAATTTACAAAAGGAACAATTAAATTAGGATTAAATAAGTCATAGGCAAATATAAGGCCAATGTGCTTCAAACATCAATTTCTTTTGCTAAAGCAGCCCATCGTCCCTGATCATTGGCTATGCTGGCTGGGGCTGATAGGAACAGGGGTCTGAGGACACCAGATTGTGGAAGACCTAATTCATGAATTTGCGAAGGGCTGAGATTTTCCAATAAATTGCTGAATGTTTAGACTCTTAAATGGATCTTAGTTGACAAATCTGAGGGTGTATAGAGATGGACAGCCATGGACTGCAAGAGTAGCCAACAACACAAGAGTTCTAAATAAACATGTAACCCACATCCACTATATCAATATCTACTATCTACAAGTACTTCTCAATCCACAACCCAGCCAGTTTGGATGCCAATAAATATTGCTGCAGACATTTCTGAGATCATGGTCTTTCCAGCGAGTGGCTGGTTTATTAACTGTCCAGGTTTATTAATTGTCTTACTTTAAATGTTGTGAGGACCCTATGCCCTTTTAAAATGTGGGGTTTTGGGGGGTGGGAAGCTATTGGGTTTTTTATTATTATTATTATGTATTTTGTGGTTTTATATTTTGATTTTATTCTGTGAACCGCCCTGAGACCTCCAGGTATAGGGCGGTATATAAATTATAATAATGTTGATACAAACACAACTTTCCAATCAGAGATATAAAAACTGACAGAATGTCATTTTCAGCCATGCTCATATGGTAAAAACGGCAGCGGTCTTGTGTCCTGTTGCAGGTTATAACCTAACAGTACACGTGGTCTCATGTTTATTTCTGGAGGGATAGGACATTTGTATCCAACAGCAATGTTAATAAGCTATAATTCTATTTGAATTGAACTTGACCATGCTTGACCATTTCAGGCTGCAGGTAGAAGTTTGTATGTTTCAGTGCTACTTCATCAAAAAAAAAAAAAGCTCTGTACTAAACAAGTAACATGCCAGGGGGTGAGGCTATGCTTTCGACATCCGATACTGTGTGAGAGCGTGTTTATACAGGGACACATTGAAACTCGGCAACCTCCCCTTGCAGTCGTAACCGCCTCAACCTAGGAAATGCTTTATCACAATTTTGCCTGCATGGATAACCTACCTAGCCCTTTCCCTGCAAACTGGTTTAAAGTAAAATCAGTTCCCTTTCCTTTACATTTAATGGAAATACTCTTACTATAGCTAAAAGGGTTTTTGTGTGAGAGAAATGCATTTCATGTTCTCCAGGCAAATTAGAATTTTGTCTTTCATTTGGGTTGTCTGTACAAGATGCTTTTAAGCAACCATCCCAGTGGTTTCAGGCCCTATCACCTAATAATTGACCATGACAGGAGTTATATATCCAGAGCCAGCGGGAAGAATGAATTGTATATGTCAGGCTCAATTACAAGGTGGAAGACCCAGCAACAAAAAAGACTGAACTGATTAAAGCTTGATGTTGACAAGAGAGCTGACATATCAGAGTTATTTCCCGAAGATGCACTCTTCAGAATTCCCTCCCCGATGCCTCAGCAGTCAATATCCTGACCACTTTGTCTTCCCTTGTTGTTGTCTATCCAGCTGGCATGCCATATATTGTTCTGCTCAATAATTCTTGGCAAAGAAGATGTTCTCTGTCTCCAAGACAAACCTATGCAAGAATGGCAAGAAAAGGATGCTAATGCTTTATTATGCTACAAAGAAGCCAAATAATTGGGCTGGGGAGGTGTGTTGCAACAGTTGCAAGGCTTTTTAGATTAATACAAATTAGAAAAACACATCCTGGCACATTTGAGAAGAATGGATTAATGGATGTTCTCATCATTTTATTGGCTAATCCTAGCGTGTATATTTAAGATGAAAGAATAGTCATGATTTTTCCATTCAAGTGATAAAATTGCTTTGTGAAAGCCACTTCCTGCATGCTAAAATCTCAATGAAAAATGATTGTTTTCGAAAATCTTTCTGGCAATTTGAGTCACATTAGCTTCCAATTCTTAACACATGAGGAACTGTTTGTCCACAAAATTTATGAGGTGTCTTGGGTCAGTAGCGTTCCTCTTGCAAATAGTTCATGGCATCCTTGTTTGAACCCATTGACTCAAGTGAGTTAAAGGGTTGTTATTTTATTTTATAATTTTATGCACCACTTTTCACGAAAAAAGCAAAAGCAAAAGTTAGCTGGGTCAATTACCAGAAAGCTCTTTCCCGTGCACAGAATGAGTTAGCATCTTCCCTTCCAGCTACACCCTCTTTTGCAATACCAAAGCTAACTCCACATATTTCTGCAATTCTCAGAAACAGCTCTTCAGAGCGCATGAAAGGCTGCATTGGGGAGAGTGTGTGTAGTTTGCTTGGAAAACATACGTAACCCTTCAGATCTCAGTCTATCATAGCAAACCTACAAGTGATCACATACCAATTCATTAGCAGGCAGAATTTATCTTCCTGGGGAAAAGAGCTCCATTTTGTAACACATAAGGTAGAGTCTGTGGCACATCGCTGCACTATGCTAGCTTGGTTTATTTTATACTAACTGGTTTCTCAGTGCTCATCATCCTGACCTGTACCTATAGGCTCACATGCTTCCTTGTTAATGCTGTTGATATTATTCTTGAGACACCATACATTTAAAGCACTTTAACAGTCATGACTTTGCCCAAAGAATCCTAGGAACTATAGCTTGCTAAGGGTGCTGAGAATTGTTAAAAGACCTCTCAGAGAGCTATGATTCCCAACATCCTTAACCAGCTACAGTTCCCAGGATTCTTTGGGGGAAGCCATGACTGTTAAAGTGGTATTACCGTGCTTTGAAGGGACGCGGGTGGCGCTGTGGGTTAAAGCCTCAGTGCCTAGGGCTTGCCGATCAAGAGGTCGGCGGTTCGAATCCCTGTGGCGGGGTGTGCTCCCGTTGTTCGGTCCCAGCGCCTGCCAATCTAGCAGTTCGAAAGCACTCTTGGGTGCAAGTAGATAAATAGGGACCGCTTACTAGCGGGAAGGTAAACGGCGTTTCCATGTGCGGCTCTGGCTCGCCAGAGCAGCGATGTCACGCTGGCCACGTGACCCGGAAGTGTCTTCGGACAGCGCTGGCCCTCGGCCTCTTTGAGTGAGATGGGCGCACAACCCTAGAGTCTGTCAAGACTGGCCCGTACGGGCAGGGGTACCTTTACCTTTACCTTTACCTTACCATGCTTTGAATGTATGATATGGATAGGGCCTTGATATGTGCCACTATTTAGTATGTATGATATGGATAGGCCTTGATCGGTGCCACTATTTAGTATGTATGATATGGATAGGGCCTTGATCTGTGCCACTTGATCTGTGCCACTCTTTAGCTCCAGAACCAACATGCCCCACCACCAATATCCTAAGTTCAACCATAGATATTCATGGGTTACACACGGCACTGTTCTAGTTGTGAAAAATATATATATCAGTACAGTGGTACCTCGGGTTACATACGCTTCAGGTTACATACGCTTCAGGTTACAGACTCCGCTAACCCAGAAATAGTGCTTCAGGTTAAGAATTTTGCTTCAGGATAAGAACAGAAATCGTGCTCTGGTGGCGCGGCGGCAGCAGGAGGCCCCATTAGCTAAAGTGGTGCTTCAGGTTAAGAAAAGTTTCAGGTTAAGAACGGACCTCTGGAATGAATTAAGTACTTAACCCGAGGTACCACTGTAGCTGGTATCTTCTTCTTAACTTAGAATCACAGCAGAGTGTGGAGTGAAGACATGAGTGTTCCTAAGCTTGAGCAGAGAAGAGTCAGCCTCTAAGGAAGTAAAATAAAATAAAGCAAAACCAGTTTTTTAAAATGTCACTAAATCACACGTGCATTCATTTTTTCCCAACACTAGCAGCATATTGGCATCTATCTGTCTTGGGAGACAATGAAGGAGTATGCCTTTGTGGTTGTGCGTGAAGTCAAAACATGGAGAGTTACAATGCCTGCTGTGGCTCTAGAGAGTCGGGGCAAGAACACAGCCCTGTTTCACACTGTTCTTTATAGTGAAGGTGTCCAAGGATGAGCCGTTATACTGGATGGTGCTGTGCATGTCCTTGTGGAAGGATCATCTTGTGAAGCTTAGGTGGGCATCCGACCTGGCTGAGCAGTCTGTGTCCTTTTCAGCTGAGAAGGTCAAAGGCCATCATCTGATCTATGAAGGTGATGTACAAAGGGTACCTCTGCTCTTAGCAGACCTCCTGAAGCTGGTACAATGAGAAAATCATGTCAACTGTGGACCCCTGAGCTCTAAAGCCACATTAACTTGTGATAGACTTTGTCAGCGAGTGACTGTAAGGTAAAGGTAAAGGTACCCCTGCCCGTACGGGCCAGTCTTGACAGACTCTAGGGTTGTGCGCCCATCTCACTCAAAGAGGCCAAGGGCCAGCGCTGTCCGAAGACACTTCCAGGTCACGTGGCCAGCGTGACATCGCTGCTCTGGCGAGCCAGAGCCGCACACGGAAACGCCGTTTACCTTCCCGCTAGTAAGCGGTCCCTATTTATCTACTTGCACCCAGGGGTGCTTTCGAACTGCTAGGTTGGCAGGCGCTGGGACCGAACAGCGGGAGCGCACCCCGCCGCGGGGATTCGAACCGCCGACCTTTCGATCGGCAAGCCCTAGGCACTGAGGCTTTAACCCACAGCGCCACCCGCGTCCCTAGCGAGTGACTGTAATAACTATCAAATACATGACTTTTGACATTCATATAAATACATATTATATTGGATCAGAGTACTGGTCCACTGTATATTGTCTGCTTCAGGAGTGGGAAACCTGTGGCCCTCCAAATGCTCTACAACCCCCATCATCTCTGAGCGTGGGCTATGTTGACTGGGACTGATGGGAGTTGGAGACCTCTGGAGGGCCATGTGCTCCCTATCCCTGGTCCACCTTGATTGGCAACAGCCAACCAAGATCTCAAGAGGCCGCTCTTTTTCAGGTCTTCTACTCAAGATCCTTCAACAGGAAATACCAGGGACTGGAGCTTGGACCATCTTCATGCAAACCATGTACTCCAGCACTGAGCCACGGGCTCTTTCTCTATGCAGATTCTTAACTGCAAACATCCAGCCCACGAATGGAGGGTTTCCCTTGAGCAAAGGGAGACCAATAACAACTGTACATCTGTTGCATTCAAATATTGTCAGAAAGGCTTTGCCTATTCAGCAAGCTCTGGCATTGCTCGACAAGATGTTTCCAAGGTTATTTCTTCTAGCCACTCCATTCTGTCACTTTCAGGTCACACCTGTCAGGGCAAAGAGTAAATCAAGTCTAAGTTGTATGCCTTCAGTTTCTTCTGTTCTATTAAGATACTGAAAAATGACGGGCAGATTACAGCTAAAAATAAATGTGAAAGGATGTATAAGAGAATGCAACCAAACTAGAAGACAGAAAATAACTTCTGTATTAGGTACTATTTTAGGCAATAATATTAATAGCAGAGCCTCTAAGGAAGGAAAACAACACTTTTTTGTTTTTAGTTTTGCTGAAACTAATGTTGCTAAGGAAGAATATGTTGCAAAAAGACTGATCTGTCGAAACCTGCATTACAAAGCCTTTATAAAATAACCACTTTTATGGACTTCCAAAGAGGATCACAAATAACTTGTTTACAATATTCTTTTTAGGCTTCTCCCACGCTGTTCTAATCATGTTAGCCCATCAGGTTTAAAATATTTGTCCTTGTTTGTAGACTATCATAAATAAAAATACCCGTGTAGTGCTTCTCCATTAAATCAAGTCAGAGTCATTAATACATTTTCCCCAAACAATTGTGTGGATGATTGCAGCTCAAATAACAACTCAGTGTACATTTTTAAGTGTTTTTAAAACAAGTGTCACATTTTTACGGTGTTTCTGAGTGGGTGATTATTTCCCATCAGCAGGCTTTACTAAGCATTTTATGTCTGAAACTTCTACATATCCTCTGGACTTAGTGCTTTAATTAAGAACACGCCTGCATTGCTTCTTTTCACAGCTATAATAGCAAAAAGTTACAATCTTTCCCTCTGGACAATCACGAGCTTTCATAGTATGCAATCTGATTTGGATCATCCACTTTATTTGGAAGATCCTAAGAATTATGGGAATAATCCTGATTATTATATGAATATTTGTATTTCTATAATAACTACCACCACTGTTATTTCCATTTCTTATCTGCTATGCTTTATACTAAAAAAAAAAAGTCTTGTGACCTGCTGTATAAAATACAAACAGTATTATCTATATTTATATATGAATTAATAACAGGAAACCAGCAATGTTTCAATCCAATTCAAAAAGCAATATCAACACTCCATGAAAAAAATACATATAGCATAAACAGGACAAGCCTAACCCAATCTAAATGCCCAGCAGAATGTAAGAATGGTAAGTATTAAATGTGTGTGGGGAAAGGAAAGCCCTTTGGTGCCAGGCATAATAATAATAATAATAATAATAATAATAATAATAATAATACTTATACCCCGCCCATCTGGCCAGGCCTCCCCAGCCACTCTGGGCGACTTCCAACAAAATATTAAAATACAGTAATGCATCGAACATTAAAAGCTTCCATCTGAATGACTGCAGGTTCCACACTCAGGCAACCAAATAGTAGCTCTTAAGATGGCATTCTTCCACAGTGCCAGTCCTCTAATCTGCACATTTCTGTCACCCTGCATTTCTTATCCTGTGCCCCCGTCCACCGGGCATCAAAGTTCAGTTTTCGCTTTTCTTCTTCCTGTCTGCACAACACATTGGTCCGTACTAGTTTATCATGCTCAGAATTGGCCTTCAAATGTTGGGTTGTTCAGGTTCCACAGTTCTCCAAATACAGTGGTATCTCTACTTACAGGCACGATCCGTTCCAGGGTGCCGTTCGTACCCCAAAAAGTCCATAAGTAGAGTGCTGCTTCTGCGTGTGCATGTGCCGCAATAGTGCGCTTCTGCGCATGCGCAAAGTGTGCAGAATGCTTCTGCACGTGTGGCGAAACCCAGAAGTATACACTTCTGGGTTTGCCGCGTTTGCAACCCGAAAATCTGCAACATGAACCTAACGCAACTAGAGGTATGACTGTACTTTAAAACGATCCAAAGGCTTGCAGGCAGATTTATTCTTATATAAATCCATTCATTAAAAATCATTTTACTGGATTTACTCCCCAATAAAAAAGGAGTGTCTTGCAGGCAATATAGACCATATTAGCACCACATGGAAGACATAGCAGCTGTATTTTTGTTACTTTTGTATTTTGGTGGTGAAGGACATAGGAGGGAATTAAGTGTGATGTCACAAATTCACCAAAATGCATACAGGCCATCTTTCTCTGCAGCTCCTTTGGAGAAGAGGCATTTGGGGAGATCTCTCCTAAGCAAGCTAATTCCAGGCTATTCACCTCCTGTCACTTGGCTACAAAAACTATAGCAGGACGTATATGTCACACACCTATAATTACAATCAAAGCACTCAGTTATCTATGGACTAGTCTGAACAGCAGGGGATTGGAAATGACCTTTAGAGATTCTGTCCAACTCCATGATTCTAAGTACATAAGTACGGCTTCAAATATAGCTCTCTTCCTCTGACAACCAGAAGTTCCTAAAACTTTTATACTTCTGTACACATTAGATACATATGGTACCTTGGTTTTTGAACGTTTCCATTGCCGAATGTTTCGGAACTTGAACATCGTAAACCTGGAAGTACATGCTTCGGTTTTTGAACACACCTCAGACGTCGAACATGCCACGCGGCTTCCGCTGAGTGCAAGATCCTGAGGCCTAGCTGTCGGCTATTGAGTTTTACTTTTTGAACGCTTCAGAACTTCAACAGTCTTCCGGAACAGATTACGTTCGAAAACCAAGGTACCACTGTACTTGTTTTCTCTCCTGCCTGGCAATTTCCTATTACATAAAGTAGCAGGGAGCCTAACTGGAGCTAGAGTCATTAAAACTGTGAAATGAGTAATATAGCATTTATTTATTTATATTAAAAGCGGGTTAGGTAATGGGTGTGAGGTGTTTAATTAGTGTTTATGTTGAAAGACTGTGTATCAGACTTTTGAGAACATAATCAAGATCCATGTGTATTGAAATGTGTGGACCTACTTCTCAGCATCAGCAATGAGCATGTGAAGAGTTAATCTAGGTAAATGTCCTAAGTGTGTACAAGTCTTTAATCCTAGTCAAAGTGTTGATGAAGTCAGAGGAACTCCTTTGCTAGGTGATGCCAGAGGGTGGGGATTAACCATTAGTATTTCAAATGAACTGACTATTAGAATGCAAATGAATACCAGGTACCATGAGATGCTACCAGGAAGATTTTATGTGCCTGGAACACCAATATGGGCAGTAGAGCAAAAAGGATGCTGGTAATGCTGCTTTAAGGACAAGCTGGTGTGTTTTGGGGTGCTGCTGCTGTGCGCCCCTCCACTGAAGCCTAAAGGCTGTACAGTGGTACCTCGGGTTACAGACACTTCAGGTTACATACGCTTCAGGTTACAGACTCCGCTAACCCAGAAATAGTGCTTCAGGTTAAGAACTTTGCTTCAGGATAAGAACAGAAATTGTGCTCCGGTGGCGCAGCAGCAGCAGGAGGCCCCATTAGCTAAAGTGGTGCTTCAGGTTAAGAACAGTTTCAAGTTAAGAACGGACCTCCAGAACGAATTAAGTACTTAACCCCAGGTACCACTGTATATAAGGGACGTGGGTGGCGCTGTGGGTAAAAGCCTCAGCGCCTAGGGCTTGCCGATCGAAAGGTCGGCGGTTCGAATCCCCGCGGCGGGGTGCGCTCCCATTGTTCGGTCCCAGCGCCTGCCAACCTAGCAGTTCGAAAGCACTCCCGGGTGCAAGTAGATAAATAGGGACCGCTTACTAGCGGGAAGGTAAACGGCGTTCCGTGTGCGGCTCTGGCTCGCCAGAGCAGCGATGTCACGCTGGCCACGTGACCCGGAAGTGTCTCCAGACAGCGCTGGCCCCCGGCCTCTTTGAGTGAGATGGGCGCACAACCCTAGAGTCTGTCAAGACTGGCCCGTACGGGCAGGGGTACCTTTACCTTTACCACTGTATATGTGTGTAAAATAAAGCATATACCATTAAAGTACTAACCTCCATTGTGCCTACTTTCTCCAAAGGAACACAGACCCTGGGTAAGCGCTTGGAATTCCCCTGGACTCTTGCTACTGCTTGGAATAGAGTAGGGCAGAGAGAGGGTGTGGGTGTGTGCTGTTGTGTCCCCCCCCCTCCACAAATGTTATTGAAAAGCATTGAAATTACCCTGTAATGTCCTCTTTATGGGGTCATTTCCTAAAAAAACATAATCAACAACTTTGCCGGCCCACCCCCAAAAATTTCCTGGCTACGCCCATGGGGCTTGCCCCCAACCTTTCTAACAACATGTTTAGGTTAAGGGCTGTAAACCTCCAACACTTGCTCACCTAATGATTTACTAAAAGAAAAAGGGGAATTTTGCCGTTCAAGCCTGGCTGTAACGTAGAAGGTCCCTTCATTTCATAATCGACACACTGACTGGCTCTGGCTGCTCGACGACAGAAATGCACCCGGCACATGCTCAGAGGCACTCTTTTTATTACTTCCCACGCTCTGGGTCTGAAACCTGGCATGCAAATCCCAGAGCGGAGCGTGCCACAGTCTAAGCGCTGCTGCGCGAGAACCGGCAAAAGCGCTTCTAACTCACGCAGCAGCTAGGCAGCAGTCGCACACGTGCGCTCAGCCTTGCCCTCACTACAAACCGCCTCAGTGCCAGCTCATAGCTGTCAGACGCTGTGCCTGAAATTTAGCCACCCCACTACCCGTCCGCTCATATGACGGCAGGGCTGGCTCTTGCAGTTTGTCGCCTGCGGACCGACTTCATGCTGCTAAAAGGACGGAGGGAATGCCTCATCACGGCTGCGAAAGGTGATTGTTTTGTTCAGGCATCTCGGGGGACAGACCCAGGCGGGAGGGACTTCCCGGGGAAGGAAGGAAGCATCAGACAGCAGCAGCAGCAGCCGGGCAGCAACGTGGGTTGGAAGAGGCAGTGTGTGTGTTGGTGTGTTTGCGCCTAGTTGGTGGCTTGCACTCTTAACCCCGGGCGCTCTTCGCATGCACTTAAATCCAGCCCAAGGTGTTGTGCAACATGAAAGTAGTGGCTTTAATCAGGTAAAAAAGAACAATGTGTGTGTGTAAGGGCTGCCCCCACAATGGACTAGTATTTCCACTGCAAGGTTTCTACATAAGGGAGAAGTGCTGGAGCCCCCTATAGCGCGGGGGTGGCTGGCGGAGTGAAGTGAGGGGGCAAGCAAAGATAAGCCTCCTCGGATCAGTTTTCCCTCCCGCCACCACCTTTCTGTTTGTAATCAGCAATTTCCTTTCTACCCCCTCTCAGTCCGTCTGACCTCACGCTTCCTGCTTTGCTTTGCTCTCTCCGGAGTCGACTGGCTGATTTAAAACCGTGCAGCATTTGCGGGTCATCTCTGCAGCATATGCGCCTTGGGGTTTTGTTTTTTGCTTCCCCTTTCAGCCCTGTGCATAGTGGGAAGAAGGACAGCTTTTTCTATGCCTGTGTGATTTAATATAGAAGGTGCTGAGATTTTCTTACCGCCATCTGTTTGATCTTGCACCTAAGAACAATAAGAAGAGCATGCAGGATCAGGTCATGTGGCCCCTCCAGTCTGGCTCACAGTGGCCACCCAGATGTCCACCTCACCCCTTGCTCCTCTGTGGGTAGGGTTGGGAAGTCGTGGGCTAAGTTTATGCTGTGTCCTACACCATACCTTTCAAGCACACTTGAAACACATTCTTTCCCTCAAAAAATCCTGGCCACTGTAGTTTACCACTCAGAGTTACTGTTCCAAACAACCCTTAAAAAGTTACAGTGTCCAGAATACTTTGAAGGAAATAATGTGTTTTAAGGGTATAGTGTGAACACAACGTGGCAACATTTACAAAAGGAAGGAGATGGAGCTGGCCTTGGAAACACTTGTTTTTGCAGGGATTTGTTCTCAAACTTGAAGAAACTGAGCTATTTCTAAATGTATTGGGTGTTTTGTGAACCTTGAAAACCTCAGGAAATGGGCTTGCTCAGCTCACAAGTTTGTAGTGCTTCGCCCTCCTGCCAAGTTACCACAGACCTGGGGACCACTTATCACAAACAGACACACACACATGTACATTTTCTCCCCGACTCATGTCCACCATACTGTCTGTACACCTTAACTTGAGGTAAATGGGCCTGCGGGTGACCGCCATTTCATTCATCTGTTAGTGAAGGTGGCTATCAACACTTTGCAGAATTTTGCACTTTGGCTGATTAGTGGTTTATCATCAATAAAGTGCACAAAAGTTCCTGCTTTAGCTATTGTCCTGCATTCTCATAGGATGCATATATGTCTGCTTCCTTCAGTTTGAGAAGTAAGCTAAAATGTTGGAAGTTTTGCATGCATGTGTAAACACATTCAAAGGCCAAGGGGAGCAGTTGCCCATAGGCAGCTTTACTCAGGCATTTGAAGGCCAGGAGTCCATGGAGGGCCTTGTTATGTGGTTGGATTTGCTTGAAGGGGTTTCATGCACAACCACCTGCGTTTCATATTCGGTAGTGATTTTCTTCTGCAACTTGACTCCTCCCTCTTGCGGAATTTCTCTGGGTGGGGGGGTACATTGATGCCATGTTTCATACAAATTAACAAACCCTTGAAATGGGACATAAGGACAGATTGTCACCTTCGATAAATAGTGGTGATTTAGGGCTTTTGTGGGAAAGTGGGTTTGTGTTCTGTATTTATTGGTAAAGTGGGTTGCTTGTGTGTAGTTGAGAAGGTTTCCAGCAGGAAAATACAGTGGTACCTCGGGTTACATATGCTTCAGGTTACAGACTCCGCTAACCCAGAAATAGTACCTCGGGTTAAGAACTTTGCTTCAGGATGAGAACAGAAATCATGTTCCGGCGGTGCGGCAGCAGCAGGAGGCCCCATTAGCTAAAGTGGTGCTTCAGGTTAAGAACAGTTTCAGGTTAAGAACGGACCTCCGGAATGAATTAAGTTCTTCACCCAAGGTACCACTGTATTGGGATGTCAAAAATTTACCCTGCTGCTTCCAACCCAAAGCCATCTCTGGCTGTGGGTGGCACAAGCAGATATACCAGAGTAGCATGCTAGTAATGCTCTGACCAGGGACTGGGTAGTCGTGGTTAATATGGTTGACTGAAGGAAGCCATCTTAGCAGCAACGTGTAGCCCAGCTCAGGTACCCAGGGAGATGGTAGAACACAATCTGTGACTTTTTTTAAAAAAATAATTCATTATTTCTACAGTATATGCACTTAGATCAGGGGTAGTCAACCTTTTTATACCTACCGCCCACTAATGCATATTTCTTGATGGTAAAATTTCCTTACCTCCCACCAGTGCTCGATGGAAGCTTGTGCCATAGAACCCCCTACCGGCCCACCTAGAATCCTGAAATGCCCACTAGTGGGCGTTAGGGACCAGGTTGACAACCCCTGACTTAGACAGTAAATCTACAATTCTGTGAACTGCTGCTTGTGTTAATAACCTGCTCTTGAATTCAGTGGGACCAATCCTATATTTACTTGCTTAGGTGTAAATCCATTCACCTCAATGGGACATACTTCTGAATAGACATATACAGGACTGTGCTTTAAGTATATTTGTATAGTTTTCTTTTTGGGGGGGTTGCACTTTAGGTATGCTTACTTTTCTTTAAAGAGCACAGTCCTATTAATGCTGTGAGAAGTAATAGTAAATGGAGCATCTTTTCTTAAAGCCAGGGAAATTACCTGTAAAGAATCAAGCATTTATGCATCACAAGTACTTTGGTATTTAGTAGCTTTCATTCCATCTACTGTCCTTAGCAGCTAAATTGTCTCTGATGGCAGTCTTGCACCCACACAACGTTGTTTTGCATTTGAGATTCACCCTATGTGAAGTCACTGAAAACGGGGGTTTAAGTGCTTTTAAAGCTTGTTGCTTTGCTTGCAGTAAATTATCTTATGCTCAAGGTTTGTTTTTAATAACTTCACTCAAGCAGAATGGCACAAGGCTGGCTCATTTTTGTATAAAGCTCAAGTCTGCAAAATCTGAGACATTTTATTCTTCATACCAATCTTACTCTTTTTTATGCACATTTTTCACACTAGCAATTACAGACCCAATTGGGCATTGAGTCAGAGAAATGTAAAATGCATTATTTGTGCACAGAGGCAAGCTTGTGACCCGGCTTCAGAGTATATATTTTTTTAAAGGATCCATGTAGGTTTAGCCCAGATAATTATCATTATAAGCCCAAGAGTCCCAGTGTTGAAAAAGCACTGGTTGGGATCCAAAGTTCTGTGATGCTCTTCTGTGCAATTGGAACTTTGATCTCACCATTTATTCTGTGTGGAAATCATTGGGCACAGGGAGCCTTGTGTGAAGTAAAAGAAATGAGGCCTCCCGTACATGCGTAGAACACTGCCTGGATATCAAGTGTGTATTCATCAAGTGATAGGTTGGAGTGGAAACACTTAAAATCCAAATTATATATGTGCTACTTTTAACTTTCTTAAGGATTTCTGAAAAGTGGTCTTTTTTAAAAAAACAACATCAACCCGGTAAACATTTTCTCATTTGTATATTTTCTCATTTTGAAATGACTGTTGAACTCATTACCGAGCTGTTTTTATACAACTGATTCTTTTTATTCCAGTGGTGGGAAAGACAGCTGTTACAATATGATGCATTGTGTTGCTGCTGGACACCAGATCGTTGCCTTAGCCAATCTTAGACCTGCTGAAAACAAAGGTGAGAATTTCACATTCCCTCAAACTCTGCCACCCTACTCACTGTGCTGGAGGATTAGTGTTGAATCTCTACCGGTAGATCTCTGAGTGATTTGCCCTAGATCGGCAATGATTTCTGACTCCCAGATGTTTAATAATAGCAGCAAATAATGATTTTACTGCTGACCTAAATTATTCTGAGCTTGGCATACCCAGGAGTTGAATTTTTTTGTGGAAGGACTATCAGCTCTTTTCAGTTCTGATACACCACATGAATTTCTGGGCTTGCAGTTCTCTAATTCTAAAGCCTTCTTCAGGCATTCTCCAAAGTTACAATGCACACAAAAAAAGGAGTGGGGATGAGGGGCCTAGCTCTGTCCCTTGTTGCCATTCTGGGTTGTCTTCCATGAGTTGGAGGCTGGGAGTATCTCTTGACTTCTTTTAAGACAGGTTTGCTGTAGTCTTATTTTATTCTATTACTGGATAATGGGTTATTTTATGGAGTTGTCATTTGCAGCTTTTTAGGGCTTTGGCTTTTTAAAGAATTGCATGGATTAGACCTAACAACACAAAGTAGAAGCTGATTGCTCTGTGTATGCATATAGATTTGATGTACTTTACTGTACTTTACTATTTATGTCGCAACATTTATCTACCATTTGACGGTAATAAAACATCAAAAGTGATTTATAACATCTCAAAGCTGCTATGTGAGAGATACAGATGATTGTTTACAAAGCCAGTTTTGTTTTGCGTTGTTATTACATGGTTGTTTCTGCCCCTGTGACATTATCACTTTTATTTCCTGTTGGGAGAGTGGTGGAAATATGTAAGTAGCAACCCACAAAACATGAAACTGCTGTTCCCATGGTGACTTGGGGGGCAAATCACTTGTTGGAAAGTTGCACAGAGCTGGAGAATAAAGTAATTCCCATCCATGTACAAAAGTGGTCAGGTTGATTCATCCATAACTTCATCTGCACAAAACATTTAAAGCATTATTATAATGTTTTAAACAGTCATGGCTCCCCCCCCCCAAAGAATTCTGGGAACTGTAGTTTTTTTAGTGTGATGAGAATTTTAGCTCTATGAGGGAAACAGGGGTCTCCTAACAGCTCTCAGCACCCTTTACAAACTACAGTTCCCAGGATTCTTTGGGGCAAGACTTGACTGATTGAAATAGTATAATACTGCTTTAAATGTATAGTGCAGATGGGTTCTATTTGAAACAAAACTGGGGGCAGGCTCTTCTTCCTTATTAGTACATATTGTAAATATTAGCTAATACAGCTTTAGTTTTGTCTGTCTTCCAGAAGGGACTGATGAGCTGGACAGCTACATGTATCAAACAGTGGGGCACCATGCAATAGAGTTATATGCAGAAGCCATGGGCTTGCCACTTTATCGCCGCACTATTAAGGGCACCAGTGTGGAAACTGGCAAAGTATATACCAGATGCGAAGGTGATGAGGTTGAAGATCTTTATAAACTTCTGAAACTTGTTAAGGTAGGTTGTGTGAGAATTCCTCTTCTGAAAGCTTAAAAAAAAAAAAAAAAGTTCAATATAGTTAGACTGTAGGCCCGAGGCCTGTAGTCACCATTCCTGTATTCCTCTATATATATTTTGCTCTACATGCCGTTTCCTATAGAGAATAAACTTAGATGAAATGGGTCTTAATTTATAGCTTATTCTGCACTTTATTGTTGCTTCCTGACTTCAGGCTAAAGACCCCATTATAGTAGTAAAACTGATTTATGCTAAGAAGTACAAAAGAGAAACATAAGAAGAATTGTATGCTCCTTGTGATTCAATGTCTTCCAGGTTTTACACTGCTGATATATTATGTTTTGTTGCTTCCAATTTCTTAGGTTTCGTATCTTTTGTTTCTGTGCTCAACTGTAGGGAACACGTCTTCTCCGGGAATAAGCCAATGAATTTTAAAAGCAAAACCAAAGAGGAAGGAATTTATTATTTATATTGTGTTCCTTACTCGGAGCCTTACATAGTACTTTTTCAATTGCAGTTTTGTTATTGGTGATATTCTGAATTATTAGTGGCATTTTCACCTAGGTTTTTCTTAAGTAGCAAGCGTAAATAGAATATATTGGCCTTGTTTGAATGTTACGATAGCCAGGGTCTATTGTTACAGGAGTGAACAACATCAAACCTTGGGCTCGTGCACTCCCTACTCCGGTGCCATGAAGAGGAGCTAGGAAGCTGTTGCTTCCATTCTAGACTCTACTAGCTGAAATGAAATGCTAATGCAGGGATGAGGAACACGTAACCCAACTCCTACCATCCCCAACCAGCATGGCCAATGGCAATGGACAATGGGAACTGTAGTCACACAACATCTGGAAAGCCACAGTTTCCCACACCTTTGTTTTAATGCCCAAACCGTGGTTAGCCTTAAGTTACAGTGGTACCTCAGGTTACATACTCTTCAGGTTACAGACTCCGCTAACCCAGAAATAGTACCTAGGGTTAAGAACTTTGCTTCAGGATGAGAACAGAAATTGTGCTCCGGCGGCGCGGCGGCAGCAGGAGGCCCCATTAGCTAAAGTGGTGCTTCAGGTTAAGAACAGTTTCAGGTTAAGTACGGACCTCCGGAACAAATTAAGTACTTAACCCCAGGTACCACTGTACTCTGGTTGGTTGGGGCAAGTTAGCTTCATGTCAGTCTTTATAAAACTCTGCAAGTTTTTTTATAAAACTGGCTTTTTTTCAACTAACCAGCAAAGCTCCTAGAAAAATGGGGTTTCCTACTAACATAAGGGAGATAGCATGTCTCTGAGCACCTTCCACTCTCTGCATGGGGAAGCTATGCTGACATGTGGAACAAAAATAAAATTATTCTCTGTCTTATAATTTTGTTTTTAGCTCTACCGTGATTTGAATTAAGATAGTTGCACTGTGGTCTGGATAAAAGGCGTTTATTTTAGAAGGTGCTGTTGTGTTATGTTTGTAGTGCTGTGTTGTAAATTTTCTGTGGTGCTGGATCTGAAGGCAGCCCTGTTTAGGGAAGCTTTTAATGAATGATGTTTTAATATATTTTTAATCTTTTGTTGGAAGCTGCCCAGAGTGGCTGGGGAAGCCCAGCCAGATGGGCAGGTAGAAATAATAAATTATTATTTAATATTATTATTATTTGTGGTGCACAGTTCTGCCTCCTGAGACTTTTGAGGCTACAGTCATTAATGCACTGGTGGTGGTACAGCAGAGGATAAATTCCAAGCAGGATGCTGCTTGTTGTTGCTCTGTAAGAGAAATTCTACTACTTTGTAGAAAATCTTTTATTGGTCAGAATAATAGCAATCCTTGTGTTTCTAAACTTGGATTTCCTTTGCAGGACAATAGCTTGTTTGAGCTCCACTCAGCTAAGAAAAATCAGTGATGGGTCTCAGCAGAATATTTTTAGTGTGCCCACAGGTTCAAGGAAATACAGTGTATTATAAGGATTTCTGCTTGCACAAAGGGACTTTCCTCTCCCTCCTATGCGTGCCCTGTGTCTTCCCTGAATCTTCTCCAGAGGATTGGGGGAATCCCTAGAAGAACAGACTTTCTAAGGGGAAGTGTGGGGAATAGAGGAGGGAAACATTCTGTAGTGCAGGCTGGAATCCTTGCGCTGATGGAACGTTCCCTTAGCCCTAGGTTGGATTCCACAGATCCTAGTCGAACTATAAAATAATTGGTTCCAATAGGGGCCTGAAAAAGAAATTTGAATTGCTTCTTAGTGTGAAAGGGAAAAGCTTGCAGTGGTTCTGAGGAAGTGGCTTTCAAACTGCTTTTGGTAGCCCTGGACTTTATTAGGGTTCTTCAGTAAGGAGATCAGTGGTGAATAAACTTAGGAAGACAGCTTGGTCATCAGTACCAGTCTTCTTCTGCAATGTGTAGGACAGGCTTGTATGTATCCTTGCGTGAACTTTCAGGTCGCTTGGGAGCAAAGGTGAGGTCTAGTAGGCCTGTACGATGTTCCATCTGAATCAACAGAATTTTCATGGCAGAAGATCAATGGGGAAAGGGTTCATTGAAGCAAGTTTTAAAAATTACTGTCCTTAGAGTAGGACATAAATTTCAAACTCTTCTCCAGGAGGATCAAGTTCTGTGTGACCAGTAACTCAGAAATCTTTGCAGTAATCCAATAGACTAGTGGTTCCCAAACATTTTAACTCCATGGACCACTTGAAAATTGCTGAGGATCATGGAGGAGCACCTAACAAAAATTTCTGCCCATTGTAGCAGTTGTCCTGTGCAGTGCTAGATGCAATTTTTAATTGTCTTTTTATTGCTTCTTTCATTTCTTATATTTTATATTTTATTGTATGGTAGGATCGCAACTTGTGTACATTTGACACATTCAATCACAGCGTTATGTGCCAGGTGGCCTGGTAGCTGATATCACACAGATTAAAGCCATACAAGGCAGACAGCTTAAAAGCTCTTTCTGTGGCAGACTGGGCTACAGGAGACTCTCTCATGGTCTCTGGAGGCCTTCATGAGATCTCAGAAGGTAAGATTGATAGTGCAGGAGCAGTTCCAGGGGGTTGTTTTGACTATACAGTCATACCTCGGGTTACAGACGCTTCAGGTTGCGCACCTCACCGAACCCGGAAGTACCGGAACTGGTTACTTCCGGGTTTCGGCGCTTGCACATGTGCAGAAGCGCTAAATCACGCTTTGCGCATGCACAGAAGCGCCAAATCGTGACCCGCTTGTGCACACACACTGCGCTGCAGGTTGCGAACGCTGCGGGTTGCGAATGCTGTGGTTTGCGAACGTGCTTCCTGCACGGATCATGTTCGCAACCCGAGCGCCCACTGTATGTGATTTCGGCTGTACATGCCAGAATGCAATGACAGGAGCGAGCAGTGACTGGTAAAATCACACTGAGCAAGTTGGAGGAGCAAAAACAGGATCAGCATAGGAATGTCAGGCCAAATAAGCAAAGCAACTCATCTCTGGCAGGTCTTGCCCCAATGAAGCAGTTGCTGAAACTAAAGGTCCCTGCCTCCCCACAGCTGCCCTAGTCCCTGCCTCTCCAGGGTTTCCCCAAGCAATCTGAGCCTCACCTTCATGAAGATAACGTCCCTTTTCCCCTGCCCATACCTTTCCTGGTTCTGGGAGACCAGGTGGGAGGGGAAATTGTTGCAGCAGGAGGGGGAGACGCCTGTGCCTTTTCACCAGCCAAACTCATTTCTGCCTCTTGGCCTTCCTCCTCTCCTTCACGGCTCTAGCTTTGCTTGCTTTACAGCCAGGAGGAAGGGGAGGAGCCGAGGAGGAGGGAGGGAAAGAGAGCCATGGCAGCAAAGCGGGCAGCAGCCGCTTACATGGGAGGAGGGACAGACGGGAGCCATAGCCAGCCGGAAAAAGCGCCGCGTAGCCTGCAGCAGCTGCTGCAACCTCAGCTAGCAAAGGTCCGTGCGCTCTCTAAACGGAGCAATGAGGCTGCAGAGGGACGGCAGGGCACAGGAGGACTCTGAGCCACGAGCGCAGTGAAAACCAGTAAAAAAGTTTTTAAAAAGGCTGCTGGGGACAGGAGGGCACGGGATGAGGGAGAAGGGGAAATTACGATTCTCCCAGCGTCTCAGCTGATCCGCTGAGCAGGACTTGGGTCATTAGCTGTGTAAAGCAGCAAAGAGGGAGAGAAGGAGCAAAGCGGGAGAGGAAAGGAGCTGCTTACACTGCTGTAAGTGGCTGCTGTCCGGTTGGCTCCTTTAAAGCAACAGTGCTCTTTCCCTCCCCCCTCCCCACTCAGCTCGCCGAAAAGCTCCTTTTCCACACACCCCACAAGAGCTCCTTCTCCCCTTAAACCCCTCTCCTGCATCATTAGCAGCATCCTTCTCTACAAACCCCATGCGTGTTCCTTCTCCCCTTAGACCCCTCGCCTGCATTATTAGCCGCATCCTTCTCCACACACCCCACGCGTGTTCCTTCTCCCCTTAAACCCCTCTTCTGCATTATTAGCAGCATCCTTCTCCACACACCCCATGCGTGCTCCTTGTCCCTTGAATGCTTTTTCTTCCCTCCCCACTTAAAACATGGTTACAAATCACGGATCCACATGGATCCTCAGGATTTTTGCACTGGGTCACCCCATGTTCACCATCAGATCACACAGCATATCCATGGCTACAGCCTGCACCAAAAAACACCCACGCACCCACTGTTTCATGGGGCTGCAATGGCGCAAAAATGTGGTTACAAAGCATGGATCCACATGGATCCTCAGGATTTTTGCATTGAGCTACTCCAAACTCACCGTCAGATCACATCTGTGGCCACAGCATGAACCACAAAAATCATACATCCACTGTTTCGTTTAGAATATTTTTTTCTTGTTTTCCTCCTCTAAAAACTACGTGCGTGTTATGGTCAGGTGCGTGTTATAGAGCCAAAAATACGGTAGGTTTCTGGGCGGGAGTTGATCATGGTGAGGGTTTGCCAAACGTGCCTTCCTCTTAGCACACTTTTCCCTTTGTCCTTAGTTTGAGCATCTTCAACATCCATGACACCTTTGGTAAAGGCTGTTCTCCAATTGGAGCGCTTGCAGGCCAGTGTTTGCCAGTTGTCTGTATACTACAATTTTTGAGATTTGTCTCTTGAGTCTTTAAACCTCTTTTGTTGACCACTCTCATTACACTTTCCATTACGCTTACCATTTTTAAGTTCAGAATAGAGTAGTTGCTTTGGAAGACAATAATCAGTCATGTGAACAACATGACCAGTCCAATGAAGTTGATGTTGAAGAATCATTGCTTCGACACTGGTGATCTCTGCTTCTTCTAGTACACTGGCATTAGTTCGCCTGTCTTCCCAAGTGATGTGTACAATTTTTTGGAGACATGGTTGATGGAATCTTTCAAGGAGTTGGAGATGGCGTTTATAAGTGGTCCCTGTTTTACACTCGTACAGTAATGTTGATAGTGCGATGGCTGCGTAGACAAGCATTTTGGTTTCCCTGCAAATGTCCCGGTCCTCAAACACTGCACTTCAGTTGGGAGAAAGCTGCACTTGCAGAGTTCAGGCGATGCTGGATTCTGGCATCAATGTGAGCCGTTGTGGAAAGATAACTGCCCAGGTAGGAGAAGTGATTGACACTTTCCAATGTTACACCATTGAGTTGGATTTGTGGCGCTGCAGAGGGGTTGTTTTGTGCTTGTTGGTGCAGCACTTTGGTTTTTTGGATGTTGAACAATAGGGCAGGCTTCTCATAAGCTTCTGCGAAGATATTTAGGATGGTTTTGAGGTCATCCTCTGAGTGTGCACACACTATGTTGTCATCAGCAAACTGAAGCTCTATGATGGAAGTTGCAGAGAACCTTAGCAAAGGTAAGGTTCTCTGCTTTGTATTTAAAGCTGAGCCAAGTTTCTTTGAAAGAGAAGGTTAAAACAGGAATGGGATGGAGAAGCACATGAGTTTAACACATCTTTTGCCCTCGTGGATGCCTCTGTATGTAGTGCTCAAGCATTAGAGCTGTGCTCAAGCACAGCTAATATTTCATTGCCTGACCAGTTTGGCTCTCGTTGGCAAGATTCTGCTCCTACTCCTATAAAAGTGTAAAACTTTTATAACTTTTTTTGTTGTTGTTTACTCTGCTTGTTTGAGGCACCTGTCTCTCTGCAGTGCTAGTGTAGCATCACAATTGTGGAAATACACAGCAACCATAGTTCTTGGTATATTCATTTTAACTTCCTCAATGCACAGCACATCTTAGGATCAAGTTGTAAGAAGTGTAAAAGAGAACGTGTTATTGATAGATTTAATTAAATGATTAGTGACAGGACAAAGTTTCTTTTTCATTTTTCTCCAGACAGCATGGACTGAATACTTTGCTATTATCTTGAGAATAACAGTCAGTTATGACATAAATTAATGCTAATGTTATATCTTGACAACTTCTGCTTTGGAAGTTTGTGCAAGATATTTATAACTATGGTTGAAAGAGATGTTATCAAGTTGTCTTGGACTAAATAAGTGAGGTTGTTGGTTTTTTTTTGCTCTGAACAGATATTAATTTCACTTCAAGAAAATTTCAAGATCTAAATATATGGAATCAATTGCATTAATGATAGACATTCCATAACTGTGCTTTTACAGCTGAATTCATTTAAAACAGTTCTAAAATTGTACTTGAAATCTTGCATATGCCAATAAATAATTGGGTAATTTATAGGAAAAAAGAATGTAGGAGTTATTCATGTTAGGTTTTTTATTCACATGGGAAAAGGATGAAGGCCCTGATCCAGTTCTTGCTGTGGATAACTAGTTGCATGCACTAATTGGCGACAGGGGATGAGGCTATATGCACCCCAGTGTACCTCAAAAGATACCTGTTTGTTAATCTCCCATTTCTGGTTTGGGGCATGGGTATTTTTGTTAGCTGTAATACATTTTTGAGTGTTTATCACAAAAGGGCAATGTAATATACTGGAATCAAATTAAATCTTTTGAAGGCATACACAAGGACACACTGAATGTTGTTTAACCTCCCTGAGATACAATCCCTCTTTAATTTTGGTGATTGTACATATATATTCTGTTTATTTTGTTGAAATAGTGATAACTTTTAAAGAATTATTAAAAGAAAAGAGGGATGTAAAGTTTTTAGAAGTAGCATTATTTTGACATCCCTTTGAAAACAAAATCAATTACTGAAGTAGGGCGCTTTCGGACATCATCATTATGGCTGGCTAAACCATGGCTTAGCTGGCAAGGAACAAAAGTGTACTGGTTCTGGTTAGCTTAAACTATAGTCTCCTGTTATGGAGTTGCTCAGAGTTTGAAACTGTAATTGATACATCGGGCTAATGCTTTTTGCAGTAGCCAAATATCTATAATATTAGAAAAGATGGTATATTTCCATGAAATAATGCTTTGATATAATGCAGACTAGTTCTTTTTTGAGTTGTACAGCACTTACTGAACTGTATATAGTAATTGGAGCTAGTGAAGAGAATATGTTTTAATGGCTGTGCTTCTGAATAAGACATCTTACGATTTGAATATTTGGTGTATTGGAAAATAATCTCCCAAAGTACTGCTATTTGTTTAAAATGCCTTCCAGTAAAACTGCCAGGTTAGTATACAGTCCGAATTGGGGCAGTCATTGTAGTGCCCTCCACATGTTGGATTATAGCGCCCATCATCTCTGACCATTGGCCATGCTGGCTGGGGCCGATGGGAGTCCAGCAACATCTGGAGAGCATCATGTTGGCAGTCCTTGGGGTAAATCAACAGTTAGAGTATAAGCTCTAAAAAGGCAACCAGTAAAAACCAGTAAATCCACCCAAACACCACTGAAACCTATTATAAAACGTGCAGGGGAAATCTTTTAAATGTCTTTGCCCTTTCCTGAAAAGATACAGGCAAGAACATTTGACAGCCAGTAGATTCTCTAGGGAGGGCACCATGATTGAAAAGGTCCACTGACTGCCAATTAGTTTCTAGACCTAATTCAAAATGCTGGTTTTGACTTATAAAGCCTTAAACAGCCCAAGACCACAATACCACAAGGACTGCCTTGTTCTCATTTTGCATTGTGATATGTGGTATACAAATTTTACACACAAACACACACATATCGGCATCACTATGGTGTGCGTAAATGTTGGTCCTGGACATAGTCTAGGGCAGAGATGGCCTTTTGGACATTGTTGGACCCCAACTCCTATCAGCTTCTGTCTGTGGCAAAAGCTTATGCGAGTTTAAAGGAATATGCATTTCTGTGATTTCTGTGTTTTCAATGTTTTTCGTCCCCTCTTGCAAATATGCATCATTATAATTGCCAGTACTGTATTAATAGGTAAGCAATTTGCTTCTGGGTGCTGCTGTGTAAGATAGGTTAATTGTTAGCGTTACCAAGCGTTATGATCTGTTGGTATTGCTGGTTCTCTTCAGGCATCCCATACAAGTGATGGAGAATAGAGGGAACAAGCCTGTTAGCTCTATGTCACCTGCCCCTGTTTCCTTTTCCATCACTTTCCAACCCAGAGTTCTAAAATACAGTGGTACCTCAGGTTACATATGCTTCAGGTTACAGACTCCGCTAACCCAGAAATAGTGCTTCAGGTTAAGAACTTTGCTTCAGGATGAGAACAGAAATTGTGCTTCAGCAGTGCGGCGGCAGCAGGAGGCCCCATTAGCTAAAGTGGTGCTTCAGGTTAAGAACAGTTTCAGGTTAAGAATGGACCTCCGGAACAAATTAAGTACTTAACCCGAGGTACCACTGTAGGCTGGTTGCCTCCACAAATGCAAAACGCCTCCCCACCCATGGCAAACAGTGTCCTTCCACAAGTTGGAAGGTGGTGGCACCAAGTGTTTATTTCCCCCTACATGGAACACCTGAAGAGTGTTTTTCTTCTTATCTGACCGATGAATAATGACAGGGTCACATAATTTTGTTCTGCTTCTTAAATTAAGCAAGAATGGGGACTTCCATTTTGCACCAGCCCAGATAGTGAATCTTTTAAAGCTGTGCCTTCTGTCATTCACCCCAAGGGCTTAAAACAGGTCCAGGCTTTCTAAATAATTATTTAAGTTCAGCTTGTGCTGTGAACTATAGGGAGTCATACATGTGGAACTCCCAAATGCATGACTGGCTGGGGGCGGAGTAGAACGAAGTGTCATACTTATAGACCCTTCTGCCAATATGGTACCCTACAGATATTGCAGGACTGATCACTGGCAATGCTGGATGGGGCTGGTGAGAGCTGTAGTCCCAACAACATCTGGACAGCAGCATTTTGGTTATTTTGGTTATTTCAGCTCTAATGAGTCTGTGCCTAGGAGAAAACCCTGCAATTTATTATTTTGTTCCATTCGCTGTATGTCTTCTGCAAATACTCTGCACAAATACCCCCTGCCTTTTTGCCTGTTTATACGTTATCTGTCAGAGAAACCAGGACATAACCAACACGTGCCTTAGGTATTAAACTTTTAATGTGTTTTCTCAACCTATAAAACCGTTTATACAACTCACGACTTGTCATATAGGTATGGAAAAAATACACCTGGTGTTGCCAATAGAACACTTTCTCCTTTCAGCTGTCATTACTCTAATAGACGTCTACCACGGTAATACTGAATAATGAGTTTTAAATTTTTGAAAGATTTATTTGAATCCCTTTATAGGGTTCTTTTTTTTTTAACTTCTAACTTTTTCCATACTTGCAGCATTCTTTTGAGTTCAGTGAGAGTGCCATGTGTGGAGACACTGCAGGGCTAATACCTTAAAGGGAAAAGAGAATACTCTTTTTGAGGCATTGCTAAGAGGGCCTTAAATGCTAGTCAGGACTTTGCTAAAACTGCTGGTGTTGCAGAGATGGATGAAAAGCTGGACTTTGGGGTCCATAGGCTGAACGTGTCTTTTCCTGTGTTACATTTTACTTGTAATTAGTATCTATCCCTAATAACTTAGATCTTTGGGAGAGTCTATGTCTGTGGTCCCCCATGGTTCAGATGCATGCCTGAACCAATCCTCTGGAATGTCCTTCCTTGCTAAAATTCAGGTGCTTGACAAAATCTTTCCTATTTCAGTAGGCATTTTAAGCTGGTTTCTCTCTCTCTCTCTCTCTCTCTCTCTCTCAGGAATTTAAATTTTTATTACTCTCTACATAGTTATTTTTTTTATGCACACTGCTTAGAAATTCTGAATAGTAAGACGTGTACAAATACCTGGAATGAATAAATTGTTTTGATTTTTTTAATGAATTCATTGTTAGCCACTTTGAGTAGAAAAGTGGGATGTACTTATTTTTATAAAAACTTTTCAGCCATTTGAGAATTATTGTCTCCTTTTTTTTCCTTTCATGAATATCGGATGATCATATGACTGTTCATATAAAATGCTTTAAGGGGGAAATATTCGTATTTAAATACTAGGACATCTTCCCAGTTGGTCATTATTTCATCCATATGTTGCAAAGGAATGCACATTTTACAGGAAAATGTGAAACCCGATGAAGGGGGAAAGGGAAAAGTTCTGCATCCTATCCTTGTTGCTGAATTTGATGTTGTTGTTGTTTAGTCATTTAGTCGTGTCCGACTCTTCGTGACCCCATGGACCAGAGCATGCCAGGCACTCCTGTCTTCCACTGCCTCCCGCAGTTTGGTCAGACTCATGTTTGTAGCTTCGAGAACACTGTCTAACCACCTCGTCCTCTGTCGTCCCCTTCTCCTTGTGCCCTCCATCCTTCCCAACATCAGGGTCTTTTCCAGGGAGTCTTCTCTTCTCATGAGGTGGCCAAAGTATTGGAGCCTCAGCTTCATGATCTGTCCTTCCAGTGAGCACTCAGGGCTAATTTCCTTAAGAATGGATACGTTTGATCTTCTTGCAGTCCATGGGACTCTCAAGAGTCTCCTCCAGCACCATAATTTAAAAGCATAAATTCTTCGGCGACCAGCCTTCTTTATGGTCCAGTTCTCACTTCCATACATCACTACTGGGAAAACCATGGCTTTAACTATACGGACCTTTGTTGGCAAGGTGATGTCTCTGCTTTTTAAGATGCTGTCTAGGGTTGCCATCGCCTTTCTCCCAAGGAGCAGGCGTCTTTTAATTTTGTGACTACTGTCACCATCTGCAGTGATCATGGAGCCCAAGAAAGTAAAATCTCTCACTGCCTCCATTTTTTCCCTTCTATTTGCCAGGAGGTGATGGGCCCAGTGGCCATGATCTTCGTTTTTTTTATGTTGAGCTTCAGACCATATTTTGCGCTCTTCTCTTTCACCCTCATTAAAAGGTTCTTTAATTCCTCCTCACTTTCTGCTCCTTACTTTCACTTTTGATGTAGGCGCATGCATACCAAGGGCTATAAAATAAGTAAAAATCCAGTATGGTTTACATATGGATTAGGATTAATGAAAGTTTTTTTTTTTTTAAAGAAGCTTTGGCTTCGATGGAGTTGTAGTAAATCATTTACTGTGTCTCCACATTCAAGATTGGGCTACATGGTAAGGGCATTCTGTAAAGGCCTTTTTTAATTGTTCTCTGTAGCAGCTATTACCCCATGGTAAACTGTTTTGCTGATTTTTCTATAGTCGATTTGGGGATGACTTTCCCACAATCTTAGGTAAGGTCCCAGCCTGATATTCAGGGAGGTGGTGGACGCTGATGATTGCAGAGGGAGAAGAGCGATGGGAAGATAATTTGCTCTATCATGTTTTCCATTCATGCGATGTTGGATACAGCCCATTATATGGTTAAAAATAACAACCAGCCCGATAATTTGTAAGTCAGACCTTGCTGTAATTTATAGACCAAAACTGATTTGTGTTATGAATACACATAACCTTCTCTCTCTCTTTTTCTAAATACTGCACCCATGATTTTTGTTTCGTTTGCTTTTGCAGAGAAACCTGACCTTTTAAATGCAAGTGGCTCAGTCCTAATTGACAGCACCGTGTATACAATTTTGCCAGTTCAACTTTTTGTTATCAGAGTTTAGAAAGCGGAGTCATCTCGGAGAAAATCAAGAATATTTACTGATAGCACGACAGGCTCCAGGATCCTCGGCAACTTCGATGTCTTGCCGCCCTGAGCGTTAAAACCGTTCAGGTGGCGTAATGCTCTTTGTTTCTGCTTTTACCTTGAAGGTTCACAGCTGGCAACACTGTGTTTAAAAAACTATGCATTGCATAGGCAAAAATAGACAGCTGTATTTGTCCCCAAGGATCTTGCAACCAGAAAAGGAAGAAGCAACAGAAGGAGGGAAGGGACAAATGAAGACAGTGCAGTTGCGTGTGCTTAAAACCTGGTTACATCTGGGGGTGATGCTAAGGTAGGGGTCAGCAAACGTTTTCAGCAGGGGTCTGGTCCACTGTCCCTCAGACCTTGTGGGGGGCCGGACTGTATTTTGAAAAAAAATATGAATGAATTCCTATGCCCCACAAATAGCCCAGAGGTGTATTTTAAATAAAAGCACACATTCTACTCTTGTAAAAACACCAGGCAGGCCCCACAAATAACCCCCAGATTCATTTTAAATAAAAGGACACATTCTACTCATGTAAAAACACACTGATTCCCGTACCGTCCGCGGGCCGGATTTTGAAGGCAATTGGGCCAGATCCAGCCCCCGGACCTTAGTTTGCCTACCCAGATAAGCCAAAGGCCTTGCAGAGAAGGTGGCTTCTGAGGAGGGTTTAGAAGAGGTGACCTTTGCTGATGAAATGCTTTCCCAAGTTAAAAGGATTTAGCCCCAAACAGTTTCCAAAACACGATTAAGTCTCGCAAGAATTCTGACTTAAAAAGTAGGTTGTATTGAAAGCCATGCAAGATACTTGCAGATGAACACGGTGAGGATTGTGCTGGAAACAGCGCTTCTAGAAGACGACTTTCCCCTAAGATTTCCTATGCTTTAGCAGAAAATTCCAGCGGGTGATTTCTAGAGCGGGACGGTGGGCAACAGGGTCTGCTGCATTTTTGACCCCCCATAGGTGGTTTCTTACCATGAGGAATATGCAGCACTATGTAAACATCATTTTTAGTGAATCTGTCCCTGTTCGGGTGCCTTTTCATTCCCCCCAGCCCTGCTCTGTTAATATTGAATAAGCAGAGACAGCAATGCTAGTGGTGAAAGACGTCAAGAAAGCCTGGGGGTCTTTTATATATGGTCAGACTTAAACCTCTGATTGCAGGGTTCTCTCCCCCCCCCCCCCAATTTCCCATTTCCAGGGCACTGCTAGTGTGACCTTGGCTGCTGAATTTGGTGCTCTGGATCTGTGAGATTCTCACATGTATTCGGAAATGGGCAACCAGGCATTGTTTACAGGACGCCAAATGAACCCTGCGCTCACAGCACATTGATAAACACACATTTCCTCCTTTTATCAGGGAGATTGCACAATGTGAAGTATGAGTTTCCAGTTGTACTCATTCCTTTCAAACCTTTTCCTGTTTAAGAATTGGGCTTTATTAATTGGATGCTGATCTGTCTCTAGATCTCCCTCCTCTCTCTCTCCACCCCCCTCCGCACCCGCCCCACTGTTTCTTTTAAAGTCTGCTTATCAGTCCAAGGCTTACCTAGTGCAGGTCTGGCACCGCTTCAGAAAGAAACTTTCCATTTATTCATAAAGAGGAGGCTCATCCTTCTAAATGCAAAGTGAACACTAATTAACAGTAATGATTGCTAATCACTTTGCTTTTATATTCCTTTAGGAGCACTGCCATTATCCCTTAAGTGAAATGCTTGTATATGAATAAACAGTGCTGCATTTCAGTTTAGCAGCAGCTTTGTTCACAATCAGGATCTTAGTAAATTAGTCAGTTTTGTAATGTTGCCTTGCTACATGGGCAATAACAGATTTCGTTAAATACCCTTTGGAAACGACTTCGGAAATTGGGAATCATCTTGCCCCTTTTTTTGCCACATGTACAATTAATAGGAAAATCTATTAAATAGTTCAGATCCATTTTGCAAAAGTTATCAAAACGTTTCTTTGTTGGGTATAGCCAGAATTCGCCTTTTTGTGACACATGCATGCCTGGACCTATGCAACTTCAGTAAGATAAGAATTTTAGCAAGCAATTTTCAATAAGGCAGATGAGCAGTGTTTATAGATGATGATCATGATGATGGTGTATGCGTATGTGTGTGTGTAAATAATGTGTGTCCGTATAAAAACAACTTTGAAATCTGCTTTTTGTTTCAAACAAAAATGATACATTTCTTTTTGGGATTGAACTCTCCATAGTCAACAGAGTTGCATATTCTGTATGATGGTATTAATAATCAGCAGCAATATATTTGAATGAAAAAGTGTGTGTGTGTATCATATTTAGTCATCTCACACTGCTGCATTGCAAAGCACAGGAATACATGCTTCAGTCCCTTTGAAATAAATGGGATGTGAGTGTTTGTGATGATGTACTGAATTCCAGGTGAGGGGCAGTGGCTTTCTACGGGTATAGAACTGGCATCCTGTTTCCTAATAAGTACACTAAAACTGCTGCTATTTTGTCCACATGTCAAAGAAAAAATGATTTTACATTGGCATCTTTCAAACATGACTATTTCCAAAAAGGAAATCTCTGCACTACATTGATCAGCAAAATACATAATAATAATTATTAAAATAAGAAAATGATTACCTCTTACATCGTCATGTAATGTTTTTATTGGAATTGTTTTAATGTTTTCGTTGCAGTTATTGCATTGTTAGCTTGCTTTATATTTGATATGACCCACGCAGGAATCACTTGTTTGATGAAGTAAATGTTGGGTGTGATGTTTTGTAAAATATTGTTTGTTTTCATCAATGTCTTTAGCACTGTTTTTAAATGTAAGCTTTATATTTTTACTTCCTTTTCCTTAGTAGAAGTGCCCAACCTGCACATTTATTGATGATTGAAAAATAGAATTGGCCTTAAAAAAACCACCCCAATATATAGTGATAATGTACTTATTCCTAATGATAGAAGTGCGTAACTGCTCACGCTGGTTCTTCATACTGATAGTAACTCGGGTTCCAGTAACCTGGTGCTTTTTTTGTTCTTGCAAAGAATAAGGGAGTGCTATGATTAGTTACCTTTTCTCACTGGGCAAACTACAAAGGAAAATGCCATATGTACGTACTGCGGTAGCTTTTTCAGTCTGACAGTCTGTTATGTGAAGTTTCTTCTTCTCCTCCAACCCCCCCCCCCCCCCACCTCAAGTCCAGTTGTCTTTCAGAAACCTTGCTTCAGTGTTTTTGGCTTACAAATGTATTAGGTTTAGTACATTTGCATCCCCTCCCCTACACTGTGGATTGGATATTTTTGACAGTTCCCTTTTTCATGCCACTGTAGCCCAAGGAAGGCTCCAAAGCTGATACAACACTGCCCTCTGTAGGCTGCCCGTTTGCAGTATCATGGGGCTGGGAGCTTTTAAACAACATTCAGGGCCAGAAAAGGCAAGATGCTAGATGTATCCTTAGCCTAGTCAGAATCTTATTTCTTCATACAAATGATTTGATTTTCGGCGGCTGCTTTACCTTCTGAAAAGTAATTATGAAAAGCAAAAGGCCGTTCTCTGAATTCTTTCAGATTTGCTCTCATATCAGTAATTGGTCGGTGGAATGTTTGAACAGCGCACACGTTCTTGTAATATCTGTCGGAACTTTAGCTTTAAAGAAATAAAAAGTTCAGGTTCGCAGAGCCTGTCACAAGCCAGCTCTCCCACAGAGAGGCAAATGAAGTTATGCAGATTTGTTTCAAGGGCTAGTTGGATATTGGACCACGTACACACACCCTGATGATTTTTTGTGTGGGGGCCACCTGAAAACCCCCAATTTCTTTTTTAAAAATTAATACATTTTTACATTTTAAACAGCCTTGTCCCTTGCTGTTATGTCAGAAACCTTTTGTGCCCCCTCCCCAATTTGTCCATTATTTTTTAAAAAAAAACGTGTTGTTTTTTTTAAAAAAAATTAGCACTCCCAAGGGACCCCTTCTGTGATTCTGGAATGTCAAAAGGTTTTTATGACCCCCTTCAAAACTCTTAAATGTCCCCTTGGCCACACCTTTTTATCAGACACAGTCCAGGTTAACCATGGATCATTGCAGCCCTCAGGCTGAAAAATGTTGCCACCCCTGGCATGACCAATCATGTGATTCGTGTTTTGGTAGATCATGTAGTTTGAGTTTCATAGCATCATCTTAGCTGAGAATATGTCTCTGGAATTATATGTGTGTAGTCTTAATAACTCACCTTTATGAAGGTTGATGTCACATGGACTTGGACATAATTGTGCAACTGTTTTGAATTGTCTCCCACACTTACAGATCATTGTAATTAAACTCCCTTTTGTGTTGCTTAATTACGAGAACTTAATGAATAATACGGTCTTCTGAGGGCACTTCTACACCCATTGAGAAGATCATAAGGTGTAACGAAATCCTATATGGAACCATGTAGGTCGGATGAGATCACTTTGTGTGCCCCTCTCCTTTTTAGGAATCCATTTCTCTTAAATACTCACGGAGTATGAGTAGTGGCAGCACACACAAACTGTACTTTTAAACTCCCCCATCCCCTTACCAAATGCCTAGTTCTGGCTGTTGAAAAAGATACTGCATTACAAAAACCAAACCATAGCTCAAGTTATGTCACATTTAGCAAAAACTATGCCAGCAATTTTATTCTTGTTTTATCTGTAGTTGTGTTGCTTATAAAAGTATTATTTTAGGAGGGGGGTAGATTTAAGGTTGTGATTCAGTGTAATTGTGGAAAATGTTTGAAGTTTCTTTTTGTGTTTCACAAGTCTTGCATCGTTAAAGTAAAATATTTATCGTGAATAACCATTAGTGGCTACTCAAGACTATTCCAAGGGCAGAAGCAGTGAGCTTCTAGAAATTACATGCTGATAGTGAAATCATATTGTGTGTACAAGGATAATCACAATGTGCTAACAAACAGATTCGGCCAGCCAGGAATAGGAATGGGTGAGCTCCACTTCTAACATCTATAACTTTATAGAAACTGTGGAAGCTACTTAGAAGTCCAGATGTAAGTGCCATGGAGTTCAGCAGGGCTTACTCTTATGGAAGTGGGTACAGTGGTACCTCGGGTTAAGTACTTAATTCATTCCGGAGGTCCGTTCTTAACCTGAAACTGTTCTTAACCTGAAGCACCACTTTAGCTAATGGGGCGTCCTGTTGCCGCTGCGCCACCAGAGCACAATTTCTGTTCTCATCCTGAAGCAAAGTTCTTAACCTGTAGCACTATCTCTGGGTTAGCGGAGTCTGTCACCTGAAGAGCATGTAACCTGAAGCGTATGTAACCTGAGGTACCACTGTACTAGACTGCAGTCAAGTTTCCTTGAAAGAGAAATACATTAACTAAATGTAGCATTGTGTATGAACCAATTTAAGGATGATATATATGGTCTGTGTTCATATCAGTTGCAGCATAAGTCACATAAACAGACCTTCTCTTAGTGACACAGAGCTTGCTTCCTTTCCCTAAGTGCCCCTTCACTTCATAGATTGGGACCCTTCTTGCACATCCAAATCAAGATAACCAGTGTGCACATCCAGGTTTGTGACAACAACTATCGTAAGGCAATTGTGACAAAATAGCTTATATTGTGGGGCATTAAAATTGTAGGAACATAGCCAGAACTTTCTGAAACACCAATGGAAGCTACAGCCCTATGCAGATTGACTTTGATGTAAGCTCTAATGAACTCTGTGTGACCTACCTTTAAGTAGCAAGCATGAGATCAAGCCTTAATGATGCAGATATACTCAGTGGTGCTTACTCCCAAGTAAAAGGGAACCGGTAATACATAATACAAATCTTGTGGTTGGTATCTAATTCCAAGCTGAACAGAAAAGAAGAAATATTTTTAAAGGAAAGCTCTGATGTACTCTAAGAGCACATGCCGTCTGTGAGGGTGATAAAGAGAGCAAGGTATATTTCCTTGGAAGTGAAGATAGCAAATTAAAGATTTAGTTTAATTAAAATAATGATAAATGTAGATTACATTACTGGGGACAATGAATTATAGCTGCTCTGCCTAGCTGAGAACTTGTGTAATTTACTAAGACTCTACAAAGAAGTGACAGAGCACCCACTATAGACAGTTACGGGAAATGTCCTATTTATTCTACGTATAGTTCTTTCTTTTTTAAATTAAAATGTCAGTGATAATTTTATAGCACTCCACCCCCCAAAAATAAAAAAAATAGAAAACAACCTTCTTTGATTTTCATCTTAGATGGCTTATGAAAGGACATTCTTGTGGTTTCTGACTAAAAGAAATATGTCATGAAAAGGAATTTATCCACTGTACATTTTAATTTTGTAGGCTGTTTTTTTTGCACTTGTTTTCAACAAAGTTTGTAACGTTTTACCAGTTAATCATTTTTATGTGTTCATTTATAAAGTCTCTGACTCAATTTAGAATGTTAACTCTGAAAAAAAGAGAAAAAAACTGCTGCAGAGTAATGGAAAAGTGGTAAACTTCAGTTGGGCCACCATTGTGCTGATTTAGCAGTAGCCTTAGTCATTATTCCCACTGTCACAAGTGCATCCAAAGTGTTTCGTTATAGCTTGGCCTGTATCATGTATATCTCCAGCCCCAGTGTTAACGTTGGTGGAAAAAGTTGTGAAATGGAAAATTTGGTGGAAAGCTTTTTCTTAAGAAACAGTGGTTCCAAAAACATTGTCTGTGATCTTCGACTCCTGCAACTTAGAAACAGGTCCATGTCTGGTAGGCCTCAGTGCCACAGCCTGCCCAGTGCCTCCTCACTTGCTTGCCCTGCCCTCTGGCCATGCCATAGACCTCTGGTTGCACCAGTGCAAGCCCCAGGAACTCCTTGCACAAGGTGGCCTGGAGATAGATAATTTTGTGGGGGGGACGGGGACAGGACAGACCATATGAAGACAGTTGCTGCTTGCTTTGAGAAAGTGTCTTATTTTATCTCTTTGTATTTTTCTTTATAAACGCTAATAAAATTTATTTTTATAAAATAAGAGAGAGAAAGTAAGTGGCCTCTTTGGCACATAACAGGAAGCCAAACCATCCGTAACATGAACAAGCAAATGTGCTGGTGCACAGTTAGAAAATCTTGGTAGCTTCACTCTTCCTCTGCTTCTGCCACACTACTAAGCCATGGTTTGACTTAGGATTGCATCTGAACCTGGGCTCGTAGTTTGTCTCAGTCGAAACAAATAGTAAGCCAAGAGCAAACCTTGGTTGCAACTCATGGTTTGGTAGAAGAAGACAAACCACTGGTCTGTGTTTGGACAGAACACTAGGCCAAAGTGTACCCTAGGTGCTGGTAGCGTGACAGCAGCAGGAGCAGGGAAAGAGCAAAGTGTGTATGCTCAGCCATAGTTTGTCTAAGTGTTCTTTGTGAACGAGGCCACTGTGGTGAGCATCTGCATTCTGTGCTGTGTAACAATGGACTAGGTGGGATTTTCTGAGATCAACTGGACTGCAAGTTTACTCAGAAGTATGGTTGCTTCTTTATAGTACAATACCCATCAACCACAAATTATCACTGATGGTTTGATGTTCAAGGGAATTACACGCACACATTAAATGGAAGCACAAGCCCTCAGGCAACTTTATCCTAATGAAGATCTAGGATGAAAATAGACCTGTTCAGTTTTTTTGTGGATGTTTCTAAATCCATATTTTGTGATGCAAAGAAAAAACAAATGTGCAAATAGGTACATAAAAGTGGTCCAAATATATATATCCACATGCATTTCCACTTTCATCCTAGTCTTCACTGGGACACCTGGGGCTGCGTCCCGGCTTGTTCTTCACACCAACTATCCAGCCCACATTAAGAGCTTCTGCTTTCAACTCCATGCAAAGACCAAGCTCCCCTTTCACTTTCCCAACTTCATTTCAGAAGCCCCTTTCGTATCCCCAATCCCTCCCATTCTCATGCATTCCACTCTTTTTGCAACCCCCATTTTCACCTTCGCCCCCTTTTCCCTGCATTATGATACTGTTAACATTTTTATTATATCACAAGAAGGTCTGCAATATGCAGCTGGTAGCTGCAAATGCACCATATTAGCAGTTCCTAAGTAGGTAGAAGGGACGTGGGTGGTGCTGTGGTCTAAACCACAGGGCCTAGGGCTTGCTGATCAGAAGGTAGGCGGTTCGAATCCCCGTGACGGGATGAGCTCCCGTTGCTCGGTCCCTGCTCCTGCCAACCTAGCAGTTTGAAAGCACATCAAAGTGCAAGTAGATAAATAGGTACTGCTCTGCTGGGAAGGTTAACTGCTCTGGTTCGCCAGAAGCGGCTTAGTCATGCTGGCCACATGACCCTGTAAAACTGCGGACAAACATCAGTTCCCTCGGCCATTAAAGTGAGATGAGCGCTCCAACCCCAGAGTCGTCTGCGACTGGACTTAACCTTTACCTTAAGTAGGTAGAATACCAGGGGTATCTGTTGCAACAAATTCTGTCTTTGCTTTGTTTTCTTTTGTTCTTGAACTTCGCAAATAGGGCAGTCAAGTGTTGCCAGCTACATTGCAGGCTATCAAAGCAGGAAGATACAAACAGGATTTCTTCTATGCTTCAGTGAAAACACGGGAAGGAATCCTGATAAGTTTCTCTTCCGCCCAACTCTTGCCTTTTCTTTTTTTAAAATACATTTTCCTTCAAACAGTTCCATTGAATTTGCCCAGAGAGTTGAGTCATTGGATGTCTAACGCAAGCTCCTTTCCATAGATTGGCACATTCATGATGCTCTGCAGCAGGAAATGGAGGGGAACTTTCAGGGAGATTCTAGCCTACTGGATCTCTTAGGAGTTCAGAGGCAGGATGAGACTGGTAAGCTTCTGTTTGTTTTTTAGCTCTGTTTTGGTGTTCAGAAGGAAGTGCCTGTTCCTTCCTATCAGCTTTGGAACCTTTAAAGGATTTTCAGCCTTGTGCTGGTAGAGGAGTGGCAACTCGACTTGCCAAATCACTTTTGAACTGCTCCCACTCAACTACAGCTTAACCTTCCTCCTTTTTGATGATAATTAATAGGCTGCTAGCATGTATGAAGTCTGCTTTCCCATAAACCACTGATGTCCTAAATAGGCCTACTGTTTTGATTTGATTATGGGGATGCGGGTGGCACTGTGGGTTAAACCACAGAGCCTAGGACTTGCCGATCAGAAGGTGGGCGGTTCGAATCCCCGCGACGGAGTGAGCTCCCGTTGCTCGGTCCCTGCTCCTGCCAACCTAGCAGTTCAAAAGCACGGATAAATAGGTACCGCTCCGGTGGGAAGGTAAACGGCGTTTCCGTGCGCTGCTCTGGTTCGCCAGAAGCGGCTTAGTCATGCTGGCCACATGACCCGGAAGCTTCCTCAGCCAATAAAGCGAGATGAGCGCCGCAACCCCAGAGTCGGTCACGGGTCCCTTTACCTTACTTGATTTGATTAGTCCCTCCCATTCCCCCAAAAAAGATTTGCCTCTGTGTGTGTATATATGTGTGTGCTTGTGTGATAAGTATTAACCTTATCTAGTCCATCTGCCTGGCATCTTAAAATTTATTATTTATTTCATCTCGCCTTTCAAAGTATCTTGCATAGAGAGAGATAGAGAGACAGAGGCCATGCCATAGTGTGCAATCTAAAAGGGCAAGACACATGTGGGAATATTGCAATTGGGGAGAGTGCTGTTGCGCTCAGGGCTTGCTTGTGGGCTTTCCACAGACAACTGGGTGGACACCAGTAGCGGTTGGTAGGGCGGCACAAGCAGAGTGGTGTTGCCCACCTGCCATCTGAACACCCAAGCTGGTTCCTGAGAAGAAAAGGAGGTGGAGGTACAGGGTCTAGTGGTTTGGTATGGGTGTGGCAGTGGAGCCCATCTGACCCTCCTGCTGCCATGCTTGCACCACACTGCTACCTCCACCTGCTTTCCTTCTCAGGAATCAACAGTATTGCTCAGTGTTTGGAAGGCAGATGGGCATTACTGCCCTGCTATGCTGCCTCTCCAACCGCCACCGTTTGGACAGGAAGCTGGACCAAATGGGCCTTTGGCTTGATCCAGCAGGACACTCCTTATGTGTGAAGTGCTATGGTATTAGCAAACATTTATGTTCCGGTCAGGCATCTCCTCCTTGAACTGCAGCTAGTGGCTTTTGGGAATGTAAGAAGCTGCCTACACTGAGGGTTTCAAACAGGGCCTCTTCTTCCACTGGCTGATAGACTGGGCCAGGCTGTCTTCCCCTTGCCATACTGTGCTTTGTGGGGAGCAGGGGGTGCAATCACCCAGTGGCCCTTGGTCCCCTGCCGATGAGAGGCCAGGTCCTGTGGTCCTTCAGCTGCATTGTTCCAGGGTAACTATAAAAGTAATTTTAGCTGTAGAGGAATGCGCTTGATGCATCCCTGACACAGCCTTTTGTTGCAAAGATTTTCCTGGTTAGTTGGGCAGAAAGGGGTGGTTGCTTGTGGCTTGAGCTATGTAACGTTCAGTTTTTGCTTCCACGGCTATATAAAATCTGTAAAAGCCTTTAGCCTTCCTGTGTTTTCCCCTTTACCCGTCTGTAGTTTTGATTTTTTAAAAATGTGCAATTTATCAGTGTGTGCTTTTTTCACAACAAAAAGCAAGCAAGTGAACACAACAGATGCTGATTCCTTAGATCACAAGAGGCACCCCCAAACACTCTCCTAACAAACAACTTCCCAAAACTATTGGTGATTCCGAGCACGAGAAGAGAAAGGCATTTCGGTTTGTCATGTGAAATGTTATATATTTCTCCCCCCACCCCCCACTTCCCCCGCCTCCAACCTTATTTCAACTCGTTCTTGATTGTATTCCATATTAAATATATTCTGGTTCTGGGAGTATCCAGTTTGTCAGCATAACCCTTCATGTTATACTGATGGGGAAGAGAGAGGTATTGTTGGGAAAAGTGGGCCAGCCATTATTTATTACCCAATTGCCAGGGTGACTTATTCATTGCCTGCATCATCATCCCCCAAAGTACTGCTTTACAGAATAGTGAATTATGCTTCAGAAAAAGGATCAATAACTGCTTTCAGAGCAACATTTGCCATGAGACTCATCTTCTTTTATACATATATGTGTTGTACTAAAACGTGGGTTTAGTGTAATTAAGGCCGGGGGTGGGGATGTAATAAGTGATGTAGCAAGAAGTGATTTCCATAATGTAATTTTTTTTTGCTTTAGATCTGAAAAGCAAATGCAAATAATCTGGTCTGTGGCCAAGTTTATTTGCAGTTGATTAACCACTCAATGGGAAGAAGAAGAAAAAAACTTACCAGCATAATGGGGGATGTTACGTAGGTTCTGGTCAAGTACATTTGCAGTTGATTAACTACCCTGTGAAAACTGTTGGAAGAACTTTGCTCACTTTATTGCTCACAATACATTTTCCAAGCGTTTAAAAAGGTCTGCGCAGGGTAGTATTTGCACAAAGTTAACACAGATGCACATTCTGTATGAATGTGCCCAGAGGCTTGCTAGATTGGGGCTTTAACTTATAGCTGCTGTTTACAAAAATGGGGTGAGATAAGATAACCTAGACAATGAGGCTCCTTATTTTAGTTTGCAGTTTTTGTTTTAATAAGTCACCCGTAGGCTAAATGCAGATAGAAGCTGTGTCACCTGTCAACTATATAGTATAGCTGCCTTTAAAGATAGATTTCACATGTTCCTGGAGTAGCATCCTCTCCATATATTGGAGCCTTGTTTCTTTGCTGCCAAAACACACAATTCTGTCTTGCCATATTGAGGATCAGTTTTTTTAGAAGGGGAAAAAACGCTTGTGGATACTGTAGATGCAGTTCGGTATTTGCTGTGATGCTTTCAGCTTATGTAGAAATGGTTGGGCAAAGTTATTGTCGTGTAGGTTGCACAGTCTGTGTATTCACAAGCAGGCATTCCATTGCACTTCAGGAGAGCTCTTGTTTTAATCACAAGGTGTGTATGTGCACCTGTGGTGTATGCAGTGAATAGTTAAGTTCAACCATGGTTGCACACTAAAGCCCATGCGATATTGAATTAATTTCTTCATGTAGGTAAGATTACAAATTTGCAATGCAGAATAGAGATTGTGTGTGTTTGTGTGTCTGTGTGTGTTGAAAGCTTGGGTCTTTTGCCTCTTTGTTGGTGAATACTGCACTTTGACCTACCAGGGTTAAGGGGCAATAAAAAGGGAAGGAGTCACCTCAGTTTTACCTTGGTTATGCTTTGTGCCTGTGTAAGAGGGACGCAGGTGGCGCTGTGGGTTAAACCACAGAGCCTAGGACTTGCTGATCAGAAGGTCGGCGGTTCGAATCCCCGTGACGGGAACTCCCGTTGCTCAGTCCCTGCTCCTGCCAACCTAGCACGTCAAAGTGCAAGTAGATAAATAGGTACCGCTCCGGCGGGAAGATAAACGGCGTTTCCGTGCGCTGCTCTGGTTCGCCAGAAGCGGCTTAGTCATGCTGGCCACATGACCCGGAAGCTGTTTACGGACAAACGCCTGCTCCCTCGGATAGTAAAGCGAGATGAGCGCCGCAACCCCAGAGTCGTCCGCGACTGGACTTAACCGTCAGGGGTCTCTTTACGAGCTGCCTAGCGGTATGCACAGTCACAAAGAGGAGATGCCTCTTGAAAGCTGTGTGCAGGCATGGGGCGGACACTTGGCAGCTCAGTCCACCTTCCTTCCTTTCGATTGCTGCTCAGGTAGAATTGCACACTCACTTAACCACACCAATGCCTGTGACTTTCTGTGACTGATCCTTATTGCGTGTGAAGGAAATAATTCCCGGTAGCGCTCAGATGTCCTGCCATTGAGAAACAGCTCTGTGGCTGTTAATCTAATGAAATGTTACTGATTTATAAATATAGTACAAATCTTACTGATTCATTGAGACCTATCAGCAGGGAGTCCGGGGGGGGGGGGGAGTGTGCATTTTGGGGCAAATGGGAGAGAGTAGAGTAGATTGTGTCATCATAGTAAAATAGCTTAATCAATCTTCCTGATCCAGCAAGAGAGAAACAAATGCAGAAGCAGCTACTCTGCGTATAGATTGCCCTGCTTGATCTGCATGTGCAGATTAGAGACAAATGTGCATCTGGATGCACATTTGCATTGCAGTGAATACCAAAGTATTCAGTGGAAAACCTCACTCCCCCATTTACACTGAACAATATGGATTATTTGCACGGCAATAGGAATTTGCATCCATAATCCCCATCTCGGCTTGTGTGTGCATTGTTGCACCTGACTGTATTTGGATTAAGGCTATAGTTGTTTAAGTGGTTTCTGAGATCCAAGCAACACTTTTGTGGAACTGATCTGAAAACTTAAGCATTAAGTATCTGTTCTGTGGCGAACAGAAAAGCATTGTGGGAAAACATGATTTTGGGCAATGTGCTGAAGACAGACATCAGTAAAAAAATAATAATTCAGACTTCAGAAATTGATGTTAAAAAAGAAGTAGCAAGTAGGTTAATTTGTTTTCAAGCTTTGCCACATTATCATTCATTTAGGATGCCTGAGGAGGGGGAGAAGAAGGCAGGAGTGTGATCACTACAAGGAGAAAGAAAACCTTAGTAAACAAAGTACAGAATCTCAGAAAATAGTGCCATGTAACAGAAAGTGTGACATAGGTTCAATTACGCTACTTTATGGCAGTACAGCATGGTGTGTTATTGATGATATACTATATAATATAAGCCATGGACATTTGGTCCCTGTTCACTGAATTTTAAGACATCCAGACCTGGAAAAGCTTTTGAAAATTGTCAATAAAAGGAACTGTTCATGCACAAATTCTATTATCGCACTTAGTCTCCTTGCTTCCAGTGGCTGAGACAGGGACTTCTATGTATTTATGGGGACAGCAGGAGGGTGAAGAGACCATGCAAACTAGGAGGGAGCAAACTAGGAGGGATGCTGACAGTGTCATTATTGCAGGGGGGTGGTGTGCATGCAGGGAGTGGAGTGACAGGTGTGTAGAAAAATTAAGGGAAATTAATAGTGTAAAGAGCCTTTGCTTTTAACTTTTAATAAAGGGGTAATAAAATGTGTTCTTAGCCGTTTTTTCCATACATACAATTTTTTAAAATTTTATTTCCATCCCTTTGTCCTTGAACTGATGTTGCCTTTGTCTTGTTCAACTCCTTAAATGTGTGTGTGTGTGTGTGTGTGTGTGTGTGTGTGTGTATATATATATATATGTCAACATACGTGGCCCTATATTGATCTAATAATCATTACTGAATAATTTTCTTTTGAACACGGAACCATTGGCGTCATATTGTGTAACTCGACTTTTCCTTATCTTCAGTACCTGCAGTATTGAATATCTCTTTACCCAGAACAAGGAAACTTACCTTCTAAAATAGTAAATATATCTCTGTTTTGTAAACACATGTTAAGAAAAGTGGATTCCCCCCCCCCCCCCGCACTGCTAATACTGTCTTTTGCCTGCTCCTTGTTAGTATGGCAGATATTGGTACTGCTCCTCTTCTGCACTTTCTAGCCTTTGAGAATGGTTGGCTTTTTAGAAGATAAGAGAGAGCATATTATCCACAGCTTCCAGGGTGCTGGAAGGGAGAAAAGGAGACAGGCCTTGCCATGAACCTCCTTCATGACATTTCCCCCCCCCCCCCATATTTTATTCCACATTTCTTTCCATTTACACCCCTAGCCCCCAGAGAAGGAATCCAGTTTTGTCTCTCTTTCAGTCTTAAAACTTGCTAGCAGATGCTTTCCGTTGCTGCCGTTTCTGTTCTTTCAGTTTAATAAGTTAGTAGAACATTTTTAAAAAATGGAGGAGAGGGAGCTGGCCAATTGGCAACCCCCAGTCCAAATATGAACCAGTCTCCATGATTCAGCTGCCCTCCACCGTCCAGACTCCCCGACTCCCACAAATACCCGTAGGGGCAGGCAGGAAGCAAAACATGTGAACTTGTATTTGTATGGCGCAGTTTGCATGCAACACTAAGTCAGACCATGGCTGAGTTTGAATGTGCAAGTATTCCTAGCAGGAAAAAATTGCAACCACTCCAGTCTTCCCCTTTTTCTCCTCTAATGCCATGCTACCTACAGCTAAGACATCATTTGGCTTAGCTTTATGCCAGAATTTGGACACATGGTTTGTCTCTCCCAGGCAGACCGTAAGTGGTAAGCCAGGAGCAAACCATGGCTCATAGATAGCTCAAGGGTTTTGAGAGGAGGGCATTGAGACTGACTGACAGACCATCAGTCTAGGCTTGAACATAAAGCTATGCCAAATGATGCCTTAGCTCTGGGTAGCTCAGAGCAGAAGGCCTGAGGAAGGAGTGAAGTGGCTGCAAATTCTGCTTGGCTTAGGCTCAGTTCACAGTTAAGGCTATGTTGGTACATTGGCATTGGAGCGCCTGTGCCTCTTTTATGTTCCAGGCTCCCATCTTATGGGCAAGCCTTGGCCAGTAAAAGAATTACTACAGATTGATTTTCTTTTAAATTGCATTTTTTTGTTTTCCTTTAAGGTGGCACACTGTATACTTTATAAACCATTCTTTGCCAATCTGGGGCCGTCCATCAACTACAGCTCCCTCCATCCCTTACCAGTGGCCATTATGGAGGGTCTGAAGGGGCTTTTAGTTCAAAACACTAGGCTGGGGAAGGTTGGTATTGTGAGTCATTGCTATTAAACTCTATTCTTGATGTTCAGCTCATGACGTGTGGCAAGAACTGAAAAATGCTAGGTTGTGCTTTTGAGATCTCGTTGTTTTGACAGATTTCATTGTGTGAATATTGCCAGCGCTAAGATAGAAACTTGATTCTATTTATTTACAGGCTTTGTTTTCCTTAATGACTAGCTCCTTGTAGGAACCTCTTTCTCACACAGTTCTTATCGAAGCCTTTACCCTATGCTTCATAAAGTTTTCCTCCATTATTCTCAGAGAGATGCAGTCATCAAGCTTGAAATTAAGGTTCCACTCAAACACTGTCTCTTGCCTTTTGCAATATCTTCTTCTTTGCTATTTTTTAGGTTCTTCAAATGGAAAAGGAATTTCATTTATTATTTAGCTGGATGGTGAGACAATGTACGTCATTTTATTGAAGGTGTTTAAATTGTGTAACTCGCCACAGTTTTGTCTTGGAAGATTAGCATATTCCTTTTTGTAGTCAGAATTGATTTTACTTCAGAATTGTCCTGTTATGCTTCTCATTAGTTTTTTTTTAATATGGATTTTCTTGCCACAGAGCCTTCCAGATGAACCAAGATTAATTATATATAAGTATCTGATTAAAACAGTAACCAAAATCACCCAAACCCTAAATTGTTGTTCCAGAACCTGGTAATGAGCAATAGCTCCTGATAATACACATGGCTTTTTTGTTGTTGTTGTTCTACTTAGTTCTCAATAGCAATTTAGACTGGTATTATGAAATTGGTGGTCATGCCTTATGGAGCAGCTCTCGCTCAGTTTGGATCTTAAAGCTGTCACCCTGCAGTCATATTTGTATGTGTCTTGACAAGAATGATGGTTATGATAGTAAGCATGTCCTAGAGATTCTGGGAACATCACTGATTCTGAAATTCCAGAATCTAATGCCTTGGAAGCCATTAGATCCCGGTTGAGATCCAACGGCACCCTACTTTGTATTTATTTCAGAGACCAGTCCCAGTTATTTTGCAGGCCTTTGACTCATAGTTTGAACAGCTCCAGCTGTTTAATAGCATTGCTGCCTCTTGTTATTTCATGGATAATTAGTGGTTTGTTTTTGGGTTGTTTTTTTAAAAAAATGTCTTCATGTTAAGCTGCCCTGGGCTCTGTTTGAAGAAGGGCAGGATACATTAAATAAAAAATCTTCTACATCTCAGCTATTGAGAGGGGCATTTTACTGGTCAAAACCACACGATACTGGGCAGAACCATCCCAGGAAGCAGTAACGGTCCAGTTCTGGGTGTTACACTCTTAATAAAGATGTAGACAAATTAGAATGGGTATAGAGGAGAACAGCAAAGATGGTCAGTGGAATGAGAAAAGAGTCCTGTGAAAAATGATTAAAGGAACTGGGTGTGTTAAGTTTGGGAAGAAGGAAAAAAACACTGAGGGACCACATGGTAGCATAGCACTCTTCAAATATCTTAAAAACTGTATTGTAGAAGAGAGCAAATACTTTTTTCTGCTGACCAAAGACCAGGTCTAAAGGGCTGCAGACTGAGGCTTTATTTTATTTTACAAAATTTATATACTGCTCTAAACCTGCAGGTCTCAGGGCAGTTCACAGGGTAAAATCACAATATAAAACCACAGAATACACAATCAAAATAAAAGCAGAAACAACCGAATAACACCCCCCCCCAAAAAAACCCCACCCCCACACATTTTAAAAAGGCATTGGATGAGAATCAACCAAAGGCCTGGTTAAAAAGGAACGTTTTTGCCTGGCACCTAGAGGTGTACAGTGGTACCTCAGGTTACAGACGCTTCAGGTTACAGAATCCACTAACCCAGAAATAGTACCTCGGGTTAAGAACGTTGCTTCAGGATGAAAACAGAAATGGTGTGGCGGCAGCGTGGCGGCAGCGGGAGGCCCCATTAGCTAAAGTGGTACCTCAGGTTAAGAACGGACCTCCAGAACAAATTAAGTTCTTAACCCGAGGTACCACTGTATAATGAAGGCGCCAGGCCAACCTCCCTGGGGAGAGCATTCCATAAGTGGGGAGCCACTGGAGAAAAAATCCCATTCTCGTGTTGCCACCCTCCAGACCTCTCATGGAGGAGGCACATGAAGAAGGGCCTGTAGGTTCATATGGAAAGAGGCGGTCCTTGAAATATTGCAGTGTACTGGAAGGTTGATTTTTGTTGAAGTTAGGAATAACTTCTTGTCAGGAAGAGCACTTTAACAGTGGAGCAACTTACCTAGAAGGGTGGGCGGGCAGGCTATCCTTCACTGGAGGTGAGGCTAGAAAACCACATTTTGGGGATGCTCTAGACCTCTGGATTTTCTGCATTGAGCTGTTGGATCAACTAGAATCCCTAGATGACCTACAAGACCCCAACCAAGTCTGTGATTATGTTAAATACTAGCAAGTTTGAAAAATCCTACCATATATGATCTCTCCCCAGTACACAATCCCCCCAGTATTATGCAAAGAGCTTCAGCTGCACAAGGTTTTCATGTTAAAACCAAAGTTCCCTCAGCATTCCTGAACGTTTACAAACTGTGCATATTTATTGCCGCAAAGTTGTAAATGCATTTTCAAAGTGTGTTTTCAGAATGTATGTAAACTGAATCTACTCAACAGCTATTTTCTTTGTCCCGCACATTTCACAATATTTCCATTTAAATGTAGATTTTGATGCCCCCCCCCGTCTTGTAATAGAAAACATTTTTTTTCCCTTTTTAAATGATAAAAGAATCATCTACTTTAATACAACATATTCCCTTGAGGAATAGGGTTGGGGGGTTTTTTAATGCTTTGTTACAGAAGTACAAGAGGATTAAGGAATGTTTGTTTATCCAAAACAAAAAAACCCTCCTAGGGAGGATCTCATGTTCCTTTGGGGAGGGAGGGTAGAGTTGGAGGTCTTCTCTTTCAAGCCTCCCCTAGCAGCCACAGAAACTTCTGCTTCTCCACTGTTTGTGATCCAGTGGTTGGAGTGCCTAAAAGGAGGTGTTCAAGGGGTAAACCGTGGGTGACTTAAGATCTGCTGGAGCAAAAGCCTTACTGCTCCTTCAACAACAGCACCAGTGCTCCACCCAACCTTTCCTTTTGCTGACGTGAGCCCAGTAGGGCTTCACATTTGCCATTTCACCTGCCACAGATACTTTCCCCCATGACCAGGTTGGATTGCCCTGCTAAAAGCAAAAGACTGATAACCAAAACTTGTTCAACATTGGCACTATTTAAGTTAGAGTTTGTAAAAGAGTAACATGTGCTATAGTTTTCAATGTAGTACAGTGGTACCTTGGTTCCTAAACGCAATCTGTTCTGGAAGTCCGTTTGACTTCCAAAACATTCGCAAACCAAGGCACAGCTTCTGTTTGGCCCCGGAAACAATGCCGGCAGCCGAAACGGATGTTTGGCTTCCAAAAAAAGTTTGCAAACCGGAACACTTACTTCCGGGTTTGCGGCATTTGGGAGCCCATTTGTTTGGGAGCCAAGCCTTTTGGGAATCAAGGTGCCCCTTTATTAAAAATGTGTAAAGCATTTAGTATGTCAGCAAATTACAATTCATGAGAAAACTTTGGAACAAATTTAATGCTATGGATACATTATAAACTATGAAACAAAATAAAATTTTAATAGAGAAAAAGTAACAAGGTTTTTTTGTTTTGTTTTGCTAAGTATATTATATTTTTTAAAATGTAGAGCAGAAGGTTAAGTATACATCTCATCCATATAAAATTTGCAGCTGATTTAACTGGGGGAGCAGAGGGATATCCTGGTTGTAGGAGGTGACATCTTGTGAAGACTTTCACAGTTAGTGTGGCAGAATCCTGACAATGTAGGCCTTGATAAATAAGGCAAGAGAACGAGACTCTTTAATAGGCTAATCTTGCAGTTCTATACCCTATTATTTGGGGGGGGGGGGAGGCCCTTTTGAACTCGGTGTGATTGACTTCTGAGTAAACACACATGGGAGCAGACTTTAAGGCTACTTTCAGTGCTTATATACTTCAGAGCTTATATACTTCGGAGCCTGTTGAACAATAAGGGACTTGCTCCCAAGTAAGCACTTTTTGGACCAGACTGCAAACTGTGCCAGTAACCTATATTTTTGTTGTTAGGCTGCTTTTCACCTTTTAGATGTTAAATATTTCTAGAAGTTGCTTTAAACCAGCTTATCAAACAAGGAGATTTTTAGTGGGGTCCAAAGGTGCTGCGTATGAATGAAAAAGCACTTCCACTTATGTAAGATGTGCCATGATTTCTTCTTTCCCTCTACAGAACTCTGTGTCCCACTTCAGACCTTTGAGAGGGGTTTCTAATTCTTAGGACACCCTTAGCCAACGTGGTCCTATTCATCTATTGTTGGACTACAGCTTCCACCAACCCTAGTCAACATGACCAATGGTAAGAGATGATGAGAGTTGTAGTCCAACCATGACTATTACTAGTGGGCACCATATTGGCTTATCCTGCCTTAGGCGTCTACCCAGGGGCAAGACTGCTATAGTCAAAGTGAAGGGGATGATCTGTCATGCTGATGTGGATTCAAGTCCATCCCTCGATTGTCATACTTTGCGTATTTTGTTGTAACAAATATATATATCAATACAGAACCCTTTTTTTAAACAAGAGTTCTAAATTAGGGAGGAAGCACCTGTGAGCTTCCAGTTGTTGTTGGATTCCATATTCCATCTGCGCTAAGAAGCATGATCAGAGATTATGTGAGTTTGTAGTCCAAGAATATTCACTGGGTCGCAGGTTCCCCATCCTTGCTCTAAATGCTTTCCTAATTCTCCAAGCATTTTTATACTGCTTGTAATTCAACTTAGCTATACGTTTTGAATTGCAGAGAGCAATGACTTGGATCCTCAAATCACAGTTTGAACAGTGGATATCGAAGTGAATGTCACGATTTGCAAATAGCCTATTTGACAATTGCAGCCTGTACCTTTTCTTTGTACCAAAATCCCTTTTTTGGCTCCCCTCGCCAAGATACTGTCACTTATTGTTCTCATGCGCATTTATTTTGTTAGGGTAAATAAATGACAAGTCATTGTTAAACTTTAATTTCTTTTGATTTATCACAGTTAATTTCATTTATTCTTTATTTCGTTTTCTCTTCAGAGTTTTGTTTTTTTTACTCAAATACTATTAAAATTGCAATTTATAAAATCTTTTGTTAATGATCGTTTGAGTGACTCATTCGTAATTGGTTCTTTTCAGCTGAAAGCAATTGCTTAACAACTCTTAATGCTATGCAAAGTGAAATGCATGTTTTGTAAGTTTCCTATGTTGCCACATTATGAAACCTTTTGTGCACAAAATTTTGGCCTCTAAGAAGCTTCATAGAGTTCTGACTGAAGGTGTTCATATTTCATCCTAGTCTATTACAGTGACCCCCCCTGGAATAACAGGGTTGTGGTGGAAGGGGGAGGTTGACTTCATGATATTCTTGTGGAGAAGGTAATAAAATGTAGAGTGGACGAGGTGGATTTATAGCTGGTTGACTGACCAAACCCAAAGAGTGCTCACTAATGGTTCCTTGTCATCCTGCAAAACAGTGACTTGGATAAAGGTATTGAGGGGATGCTCATCAGATTTGCAGGTGACACCAACCTGGGAGGGGTAGCAGTGCCACAGAAAACAGAATCAGGATTCAAGATGGCCTTGACGTATTGGAGAACTGGGCCCAAACAAACAAAATGAGGTTCTAGACTTAGGCAGGAAGAACCAGCTGCACAAGTTTAAGATGGGGGACACCTGGCTTGCCAGTAGTACATGCAAAAAGGACCTAGGGGTCTTGGAGGACCACACACGTAATATGAGTCAACAGTGCGATACAGCACCCCCCCAAAAAGCCAATGCTATTCTATGTCATCAGAAACATAGTGTCCTGATCAAGGGAAGTAATCGTCTAGGCATAGGCAAACTCCCGCCCTCCAGATGTTTGGGACTACAATTCCCATCATCCCTGACCACTGGTCCTGTTAGCTGGGGATGATGGGAATTGTAGTCCCAAACATCTGGAGGGCTGGAGTTTGCCTGTAATAGTCCCATTCTATTCTGTCTTGGTCAGAACACACCTGGAGTGCCACAGTTTAATAAGGACATTGACAAGCTGGAATGTGGGCAGAGGAGGGCGACCAAGATGCTAAAGGGTCTGGAAACTAAGCAGGGGGTTGGACTAGATGACCCTCGGAAACCCTTCTAACGCTACAGTTCTATTATTCTATTCTGTAATTCATTTGCATGCTTATATGGAGGTTCTGCACTAAGATAGGAAACCTTTGGCTCTCCAGATGTTCTTGGACTCTAGCTCCCAACAACCCTAACCAATAGCCAGAGATGGGACTTGTAGTCAAAAACACATGGAGAGTCCCATGCTCTCTACCTGAAGCTCTTTGGTTCTTGCTCTTAATTTTCTGTGTTGTGATATGTTTCCCAACCACCACCACCACCAATTTTTGCGTTGTCACCTACAGAAATCTGATCCAACAGAAACAAAGTTTAATCTCCCCTCTCTGGCAGTTATCAAAACAAAACAAAACAATACCGTCTGGTTATTACGGTTGCTACAACATAATCTGCGTGCCTCACTTAAACAATGGGTTGGATCCGGGGGTGCTGTTCTGCATGTGGAAGGCATCTTCTCCTTGCCTTAGAGTTGTTTTAACAACTCTCGTTAGAGCACTAAATCCACAGATTCTTCAGCTTGTGCAGTTTCTGGCACAAATCGAAGCATGAGAAGGGCTATAGAAGCTGCATGAACTCTTGCAGAAGAGTTTGTGGAACAATTTTAGCAGCTATTTTACTTCTGATCATGGATTTTCAGCTCCATTATCAGAGAGCCCTGCTTATTCTTTGTCTTTTAAAAAGGTCCATACTAGAATGTAAGAAAGGCTTTTCATTTGAGATGCTTAATAGCTGTCTTGCCTGCATTGTGTGCAGTTGCACGAACTTGCATGGTGGGAGCACGAAAGGCCCGTAGTTTATGAGACATTAACTTTATTTCTGTATCGGCACCAAACAGAGAATTTATTTCATTTTTAAAAATCAGGCATTTTTCATTTTATAGATGGATATTTTTCTTCTACTTATGTGTGTCTGAAGCTCGGTAAAGATTTGTCAAAGTGAGATTCTAATAATTAGGTTTCATGATGTCAGTTGTTTTCTTTAAAGTATCAAGTTTAAAAGTATCCTGACAACTCTGTTATGGACATGGCCATTAAAACCTCTAGTTTGTAGTGGTACGTTGAATGCAAAATCTTTTACCATTACGGAACAGTTTAGTGGGCCCCTTTAATGAGCTCTATATATTTAAAATGCCTATTTCCTGTCTGAAGCTAGAAAAACACTAAAAAGGAAAAAAGGAAAAAGCTAAAGACTGAAAACTTCTGCTTTTGTTTAGTCTGTGGTAGAATTATTGATGTTGCTTTCATGATCAGTGATTGATTTAAGAGTATTTTTCTTTGTATTGTATTCAACATTGATTCCTGTAGCTATAGTTCAGTTATTTTGAGCATTGAGTGAGCTTTTGTTTGGCCTGTATAGAATTCACCTTGTAACTATTATGATTTGTTAGGTCTATGTGCTTAGATTTAGGCCTTGCACCAAGGACCGGATTCAAAGGACATTGGGAGAGCATCTATGTATGGAAAACTGGGAAGCATTGACCCAGAGCAAGAACATTAAATGTTTTATACAGGAGACAGGACTTTATACATGTTATTACATGGCCTGTGTGCATTGAAAAAAATTACACCTACTTAGAAACAAGAGAAAGTTTCATGTATGACATTTCTTGTATGCATGCAAGGATACTAAGAAAGATCACTTGCTTAGAAGCCTAAGGCTGTGTAAATTTATTTGGAAGGAGGTCCCATTGAACAAAGTGCAATAGGATGCGCAATAAACATATAATAGTAATGGGTGGTATGTGGCCAGAATTATAAGGGTGGTAGTTATTAGGCAGCAGATTTTCCATCCATGAGATGGAAAGTAAACGTCCATACCGTTTGATCAAGAGAAGCATGAATATAATTTGAAAACAGAACAGTAGTAGTTCATAAAACAGGAGGACAATATCTGGCTTCTGGAATTATACTGGTCGTATACATGATTGCATCTGTTTGGACCAAAGTGCCAGTGAGGGCCTAGTCTGCGAGTAGGAACTCCACAATCATAAAAACAATGCATGACTTGTTGTAATATTTATAATGTATAACCTTTGAAGTTATAAACCTCCTTTATCCGAATCAAAAAGCAGCCTCCAACTCAGTGTGGTGGGCAATCATGTTACAATTTCAAGAGCTTTAATATTGTGAACAGTGGAAGTATGGAAGAACCAGTTGCAATTAATAAAAATGGCTCCACTTCCTATTTGTTAAAAAAAAGCAACACCAAAACTATTGGCTCAAATTGCCTTCTGTCCACAGAGGGACACCACTGGATGCAACTTACTGTCCTCAGGCTTTGGGTGAAAAGTATTTTATTTTGTTTTGTTTTGAGGAAGCAATAAACTTAGGCACATTTGATCTGAGAAAAACAACTGCATGACTAAGTTAGGCTTCCTTGGTGGCCTGGACAGATTTTTACCATGGCCTCAATATATTTTTCCATATTTGGATGCAAACCAAATAGTGAGTCTCGGCCAATTTTCTGTTGCAAGAAAATCAAGGCATTTCCTACATGAATAAAGCTACTTGATATAACCTATATTATAACTCTAAATTTTGCCTATATGACATGGCATCATTCAGTATCTGCGTATATACAACATCATTGCACTTTGTGCATATTTGATTTTCATCTTCAAAGTTCTGCTTGCCTGAGTCATAGTCCTGTTATGTCATGAATTCAAAATAATTAAAAAAATCAGAATTTCACATATCAAATGTCTTCTTTTCAAGTAAGCAATGGTTCATTTCATTTAGGTATTTTTGTACTTCCTTATTTCAGGAGTTTTGTAGCAGCAGCATTGAAGTGTTTGGTGCCTTCTTGCTTATTTTTGGCTGAAATTTTTGTCTTGCTTAAAAACAATGTTTTCGCAATGTGCGAAAAACAACTTACTGAATCAGATCTCTCCTTTTTTTTTTAATGTTGAGACACCTGGTCTGAAATGCGAGCCAAAGCAGGCCAGAAGACTTGTGAGGAGAGGCACACCCTTAATCAACCACATAAAAAGGAATATCAAAAAGTAAGGATAGTGGCATGCAGAGAAAAGTTGAGAGCCCTAGGCTCCTCCTTCATTCCAGTTCAATATCCTTATTTTAAAAACCTGAGTGTTTTCCTAAAGCCAAATTGTGTGTGTGTTGCCAGTTCATTTTTGCTGTTGATAATACATATCTCTCCAGCTTGGTTGGCACATGTTTAGATTACTGAGTTTGTGTTGGGTTTCACGTTGAATATATGAAGGTCCCTTATGCTGAGTCAGGCCACTGAGCCATCTAGCTTTGCACTGACGTCTCGAGAGCCAGTGTGGTGTAGTGGTTAAGAGCGGTAGTCTCGTAATCTGGGGAACCGGGTTCGTGTCTCCGCTCCTCCACATGCAGCTGCTGGGTGACCTTGGACCAGTCACACTTCTCTGAAGTCTCTCAGCCTCACTCACCTCACAGAGTGTTTGTTGTGGGGGAGGAAGGGAAAGGAGAATGTTAGCCGCTTTGAGACTCCTGAAGGGGAGTGAAAGGTGGGATATCAAATCCAAACTCTTCTTCTTCTTCTTCTTCTTCTTCTTCTTCTTCTTCTTCTTCTTCTTCATGCAGTTGGGAGAAAAGGAATGACAAACCTAGACAGCATCTTAAAAAGTAGAGACATCACCTTGCCAACAAAGGTCCGTATAGTAAAAGCTATGGTTTTCCCAGTAGTGATATATGGAAGTGAGAGCTGGATCATAAAGAAGGCTGATCGCTGAAGAATTGATGCTTTTGAATTATGGTGCTGGAGGAGACTCTTGAGAGTCCCATGGACTGCAAGAAGAACAAACCTATCCATTCTTAAGGAAATCAGCCCTGAGTACTCACTGGAAGGACAGATCGTGAAGCTGAGGCTCCAATACTTTGGCCACCTCATGAGAAGAGAAGACTCCCTGGAAAAGACCCTGATGTTGGGAAAGATAGAGGGCACAAGGAGAAGGGGGCGACAGAGGACGAGATGGTTGGACAGTGTTCTCGAAGCTACAAACATGAGTCTGACCAAACTGCAGGAGGCAGTGGAAGACAGAAGTGCCTGGCGTGCTCTGGTCCATGGGGTCACAAAGAGTCAACATGACTAAACGACTAAACAACGACACTCTTACAGTTGCTCTTCAGGTTCTCAGGCGCAGGTCCAGTCATCTGATGATGCCAAGGATTTGAACTTCGAACCTTATTTATGCACGGGGCTGTGGCCTTTCTCTGTAAATAGCAGTCTTTCAAACAGTAAAGTAAGCATTTGACATTGGGTTCTTAAATTGCCACAGAAGTATTCTGTAGGCCACAACCTAATACTGATAACTTCCAACCCCCTCTTATCTTATGTACTTAGGACGACTGTTTCCAGGGTGTCATATTAGAGCGACTTTGCATTGCTCAGAGTACATGATTGGCATACTAATTTTGTGTTCATGTCCTGTTTGGGCTGCCCATAGGCATCTGTTTGACCACCGTGAGGACAAAATGCTGTGCTAGGTAGGCCTTTGGTCGGATCCGGCAGTGCTCTTACATTCTTATTCTAAATTTATGCTCTTGCCAGGAATGCATGATGATGACAGAGGGCTGAATGCTTGTCATACAGAAGTTCTCATGGCTGGAGAAGATGGTTTTCTTAGATTCTTGTGGTTCTTTTCTGAGAGTTCATTGATGCACACTAGGGAGATTCCAGCTCAATTCATATGAATGCAGGACTCCTCCTGGTCTATAGGACTATTAGTCTCCAAATCATTGCACACAGTGTACAAGGTTCTAGTTTCAGTTCATGGTGTCTCTCATGAGAGTGTGAAGTCAGCTGCTGCCAGAGGCATTGACAAGCTGATGCCAGTCACAGCAACTAATAGCAGTATGTGGAAAACAAAAAATGATTGGCAGTGCTTAGAGGAAAACTGTGGGTGTTTATTCATTTGACAAAGGCTTACCTTTTACTTCTAGATTCTTCTAATTATATATTTGGATTCCCCCCCCCCCAATCATTTCACATCGGATGTATTTCTCCCCTGAAACTGAGAAACAAGGCTATCCTAAATTTCCAGAAAGTATTCTGTTTACTGTCAACATTGGTTAGTAAAATACCAGATGGGTGCCAGGACACAGTCTAATAAAATATAAGGAAAAGGGATCTATAACTGCTTGATATAGTTATTTCAGTCCATCAGGATAGATAGAGAATTGGGAGGATTACAGGCCCTTTAATCCAAACTCCCCACAACCCAGTGTCAGAGAAGTTTGGATTGCATCCTAAACTGGGAAAGCAAAAGGTGGATGAATTTAAGGTAATCCAATTCTATCTGTTTCGACAACATTCTGACTTGTGATGTCAGGAGATACAGAGATAAAGCATCAGTGTGTGTGAGAATGCTTTGGAACCACAAACAGTTTGGTCTTGGAAATTTTGAGTTTGAAGCAGCCACGAGAAATCTGAATAAATATAATAGGTGGAGAGCCAGACTGGGCAGTGCAAATGTTGAATGTCTGTTCTTAGATGGTTTTTCTTCTGCCTATCAGAAGAATCATCAGAACGTAGAGCATAATGAAGTTGGGTTGGAAGGACCTAGACAGAACAGAGACCCATACATTAGCTAGCAAGATAATATTTGACAAGGATGCTTTCAATAGACTGCAGAAAGAGGAGGACAGACAACCGTATAGTTGGAAGCAAGAGAGTCAAAGTGAAAGGGTTACGGCATGTCTCAGGCATGTGGTGATTAAGGAAAGTATACAAATCAGCCAGAGGTTAGAAGAGTCCAGGGATAGGTTCTCCATCCCCTCCAAAATGGGGGAAGAACTTGGAATGTTTGATAAGGAACAAGCTGGGGATGGGGAGAGTTATAAAAGGAGAATCATGGTAGCGGTTAAGATGGAGTAGGGTGAAAGGGGAGAGTAGCTGTCTTCTCAGAGGATAACTGATGGGGAAGGAGGAAAGGACCGAGAACAATGGAGGAGAACGAGGTGAGTGCCTCAGCAGAAAGTGAGGAAGAGTTGGAAAGGTAGACCTTAGATGGAGAAGATAGGCCGGGTGTTAATTAGAGTGGTGTAATTATGTTGCTTTGGTGGGGAGGATGGCATAGGAGAGGAGACTGGGTGAACTGCACTCTCCTTTATTTAGACTGTAATTAAATTTTGAACATAAATATACAATTTGTTGGCCTAGTAATTTTGTTTGCCAATCCTAAACCTTGTTTCAAGTGTGTGTGCTTTTTATTTAGAAATAATAATGCATCTCTTTGTGAGGTATTTCCTAAAGTAGCTTGTATTTTTGCAAGTATAATCCTGAGTTCCCCCCAGTGTATGTTCAATTTAATGGTGTATTGGCATAGTAGCCCATTTTTCTAATTGCTTTTTAAAAAGCGATAATTTGACTGTTGTATGTAGCGGTTCTCCAAAGATAGATATTATTAAGGTGATGAACAGCTCTGTTTGGCTTTATGCTTATCAGTAACCTTTACTCATAATGTGATATTGTCTGAATGTCTTATTTTGTTCAGCTTTCCCTAGCCCTGATGAAGCCTTAGGCTGCTGTTTCTTTGAGTTACTGATAATTTTTTATCTGATTAACTGACACATTTAGTTGAAATCAGACACAGCCCTTAGGCTGGGCATGGATTTAATTTAAAAAGTATCAAAGGTTTGCACTGTGTGCTGTTTAATCATCATGTTTATCAGGCAAGGAAAAATTACCGGAAGGACCATAGGGAGAGGGTTATCTTAAGGAGCAGTAGCTTGGGAAATTGACAATAACTACAAGGTAATTTACTGCTAACTTTCACTTTCATTAATATAACATTTCCCACTAATAATTACAGTGCATGTAATATACTAATTAAATGGAAAGCATTATCACTAATTTTCTTCTTGCTGAACTCAAGGAATTGTGTAACAAGAGGATTAAAAAGCATGTGTAGTTATACTGTGTTTAATCCACTAGCAAATTGGGCAGCCCGTAGAATTTTGTTATTGCATTCAGTTACTTTCTTATAGCAGTTATTATGGTCTCTATTTTGGAATTCTTCCTATTTGATCTTATTTGGCAGCAAACCATTGAAGCTCAACCTGGAACCTATGGTTTATAACAACTATAGCTTGGTTACAGATACCCCCTTTTGAGGGTGACGTGCTGGAGAGAGTGGTAGCTGAGAAATTGCTTGAACTCCTAGACTGAAACAAATTACCTAGACTGAATCAACCTTTGTTGCCCTGATGGACCAGCAATGGGAAACTGTGTTTTGGCCCCATGGTCTTCCTGCTGGCGTGTACTCCAGGGTACAATATTGTCCTTGGTGCTGTTTAATAGAAAAGTGAAGCCACTGGGTATGCTCACTCAACATTCAGGTAAAGTACAGATAGTGGTTGGCACACAAAACACTATATCAACAGTCAAGGTGGCAAAGCTTTCAGGACTCTTCATACAACCACCAAACAGTTACGTAGTTCCAATTTTCAGTGAGGAACGCATGTTATCCTGCTGCAGAAAAAAGAATAGACTCTTGTGACAAATTAAGTATACTCTGGTTATCTCCCGCTTAGACTACTTTAATGTGTTCTATGTGGGACTATCTTTGAAGGTGACACAGAAACTACAACTAACCCAGAATGCGGCAGCTAGACTGGTGACTGGGAACGGCTGCCAGGACCATATAACACCGGTCCTGAAAGACCTACATTGGCTCCCAGTATGTTTTTGAGCACAATTCAAAGTGTTGGTGCTGACTTTTAAAGCCGTAAATGGCCTTATCCCTGTATACCTGAAGGAGCGTCTCCACCCCCATCGTTCAGCCTGGACGCTGAGGTCCAGCTCCGAGGGCCTTCTGGTGGTTCCCTCACTGTGAGAAGTGACGTTACAGGGAACCAGGCAGAGGGCCTTCTCGGTATGTATGTAAGCAAGAACCATAGAGTTAGAAGGGACCATGAGGATCATCTTGTCCAGCCCTCTGCAATGCAGGAATCTTTTGCCCAACACCCAAAGCCCTGAATTAAGAGCGTCATATTCTTCTGACTGAGCTATCCCTTGTTAAGGTAGTGGCGCCCTGTGGAACACTCTCCCATCACATGTCAAGGAAATAGACAGCTTTATGACTTTTAGAAGACATCTGAAGACAGACCTGTATAGGGAAGTTTTTAATATTTGATGTCACATTGTGTGTTTATATTCTGTTGGAAGCTGCCCAGAGTGGCTGGGGCAGTCCTGTCAGACGGGGTACTACTACTACTAATAGCCTACACTTTTGTGGACTTGGTTTTCAGTTGCTATCCATGTTGTCAGTACTTTTGAGGCTTGATAGCACTGGCATCATGGTACATTTGATTGACATCCTATGCCCTTATAAAATGTGGGTTTTGGGGGCGGGGGTTATTGGGTTGTTGTTTTTATTTTGATTATATATTTTGTGGTTTAATATTTTGATTTTATTTTGTGAAACACCCCAAGACCTCCGGGTATAGGGCAGTATATAAATACTAATAATAGTAATACATGAATGTACCCTTTCATAACACCTTTTCCACACAAAATAATACTATGTCACTATGGTTACTGTTCTGCACACTCACTGCTGCTTATCTGAATGGGTTCTGCTCTGTAAATTTTGAAGTGCATGCTACATCTTTGTTCTGAGGAGATCACATCAAACAAGCAACCCCCCCCCCAAAAAAAAACCTGCAATGCTGTGGTGTTACCATGATGACTGCGGAATATCATGCATTTAACTTAATGGTACTAGTGGTTAACGAGTTGGACCTGTGTGTAACAATTTAAGATAACCCTGTAGATATTTATATTGTGCATTTAGTCGCCGCCTTAAGCACTACAGTCAAGTAATGAAGATGATCACTACTTAAAGCAATGCCTGCTTTTTCAAGTTTAGAAAGGATAGTTTTTTTTTCCTTAAAAAGAAATAGACTTTTAAACTTACAGCTACTTTCAAAATGTGTTGTACTAAGTTTTTAAGACACTATGCGTTCATTCAGTGATGAAGAGACTAATATGGCTACATATTTCTTGTTAAAATATTACTAGAATGGGTAAATACTGGAGATGCAATAGATAATGACTTACTAGTGTTTAAACATTGCCATTGCTGTGTCCAACTCTGGGGGCGGGGCGGGGGGAGATAATTTATGTTGCATAGCTCAGGGTTGGCGAACTTTTTTGACTCAGTGGGTCAAATTTGACATCTGGGCAATATAGTTGATATGTTGGCACCTGTCACTCACATAGTGCCACTGAATGGTGCTCTGATGGTGTTTCCTGCTTGGCAGGGGGTTGGACTCGATGGCCCTTGTGGTCTATTCCAACTCTATGATTCTATGATATGTCACCCAGCCCTAACCAGCACTTTGAACTGGGCCAAGAAATAAAACTGGAGATGGTGCTAATTAAATAAGACTGGAATAAGATGTTTAGAAAAGTAGATAGCAGAAATTCATCTAGCTGCAGCACTGTTGTGGATTTCAGTAGCTCCCAATGATTGCAAAGGCGAACATTTTTATGACTTATAGCTCTGATATGGGCATCATTTGTATGTAGGGCAATTGCCAGGGTAGGTGGGCAGAGTTTTGTCTCTGTGTTCCTGATTATGGGCTTCATTTGTCATGTTTTCCCCTTTTTATACCTGAGGGTGAGTGAAAGTCAATACAATCCATGTTATTGAATACATCATTAACTTATTTTTTACTGGTTTTTGTGTGTATCTCTTCTATTTCAGGATGAGGAGGGTGTGGAAGGTGTTTCTGTAGGAGCTATTCTTTCAGACTACCAACGGGTCCGTGTAGAAGACGTGTAAGTAAAATTACCCTCTGTGTTACAATGCATGGTAAGCAAGTCATAGAAGCACCTTTAAGCTATTGCTGCTTTTAATAAAAAATGTGCACTTAAATCAAGTTAGGATTCCAGAAAAACTATCAGAATTTCGAAAAAGAAATATTAAGATCTAGTGTTAAAAATTTATAGGATGTCTAAAATGTATAGGATATTATTAGATTGGGAAACTAAAGAAGAATTTGTGAAATCATCTATGATCAAATGGGCACAAGATGTGGATCATAATTTTGATCCAAACCTGTGGGAACATTTGTGGAAAATAAATTTGAAATTCACTGCTAATTATGCATTGAAAGAGAACTGTTTAATAATGGCCCACTTGATGCCAAGTAAACTAGCTAAAACGTTTAGAACTAAAAGGACCTATGCTGGAAATGTAAAGAAACAATTGGCACATTTTATCACTCATGGTAGGTCTTGTAGAATAATAAAAGAATTCTGGGAGATGGTTTATAACAAATTTAAGAAAGTGTTTAAAAGAATGTTTCCTAAAAACTCAGAAAGCTTTTCTTCTGGGAATAGTAACAATAGAAATACCAACAAATCAAACTAATCTATGGATGTATGTGACTATAGCTAGTAGCACAAAAGTAGAGAACTGATGTAGTACCATCAAGAGAAGAATGGCACCTTAAAATATTAGAATATATAGAACTTGCCAGCTTGACAAATAGATTAAGAAATAAAGATGGTAAGAATTTAAAAGAGGGTAAAGGTAAAGGGACCCCTGACCATTAGGTCCAGTGGTGACCGACTCTGGGGTTGCGGCGCTCATCTCGCTTTATTGGCCGAGGGAGCCGGCGTACAGCTTCCGGGTCATGTGGCCAGCAGGACTAAGCCACTTCTGGCAAACCAGAGCAGCGCACGGAAACGCCGTTTACCTTCCCGCTGGAGCAGTACCTATTTATCTACTTGCACTTTGACGTGCTTTCAAACTTCTAGGTTGGCAGGAGCAGGGACCGAGCAACGGGAGCTCACCCCGTCGTGGGGATTCATAGAATCATAGAATAGAATCATAGAATCATAGAGTTGGAATAGACCACAAGGGCCATCGAGTCCAACCCCCTGCCAAGCAGGAAACACCTGACATATGGTTGTCAAGCCTCTGCTTAAAGACCTCCAAAGAAGGAGACTCCACCACACTCCTTGGCAGCAAATTCCACTGTAGAACAGCTCTTACTGTCATGAAGTTCTTCCTAATGTTTAGGTGGAATCTTCTTTCTTGTAGTTTGGATCCATTGCTCCGTGTCCGCTTCTCTGGAGCAGCAGAAAACAACCTTTCTCCCTCCTCTATGTGACATCCTTTTAGATATTTGAATATGGCTATCATATCACCCCTTAACCTCCTCTTCTCCAGGCTAAACATGCCCAGCTCCCTTAGCCGTTCCTCATAAGGCATCGTTTCCAGGCCTTTGACCATTTTGGTTGCCCTCCTCTGGACACGTTTCAGTTTGTCAGTGTCCTTTTTGAACTGTGGTGCCCAGAATTGGACACAGTACTCCAGGTGAGGTCTGACCAGAGCAGAATACAGTGGCACTATTACTTCCCTTGATCTAGATGCTATACTCCTATTGATACAGCCCAGAATTGCATTGGCTTTTTTAGCTGCCGCGTCACACTGTTGGCTCATGTCAAGTTTGTGGTCAACCAAGACTCCTAGATCCTTTTCACATGTACTGCTCTCAAGCCAGGTGTCACCCATCTTGTATTTGTGCCTCTCATTTTTTTTGCCCAAGTGCAATACTTTACATTTCTCCCTGTTAAAGTTCATCTTGTTTGTTTTGGCCCAGTTCTCTAATCTGTCAAGGTCATTTTGAAGTATGATCCTGTCCTCTGGGGTGTTAGCCACCCCTCCCAGTTTGGTGTCATCTGCAAATTTGATCAGGATGCCCTTGAGTCCATCATCCAAGTCATTGATAAAGATGTTGAATAAGACCGGGCCCAAGACAGAACCCTGTGGCACCCCACTAGTCACTCTTCTCCAGGATGAAGATGAACCATTGATGAGTACCCTTTGGGTTTGGTCAGTCAGCCAGTTACAAATCCACTGAGTGGTAGCACAGTCAAGTCTGCATTTTAACAGCTTCTTTACAAGAATATCATGGGATATCAAACCGCCGACCTTCTGATCGGCAAGTCCTAGGCTCTGTGGTTTAACCCACAGTGCCACCCACGTCAAAAGAGGACTAGACATTACATATAGAATACATGCAGAAATATTATAACAAGAAAATAAGTGTAACAGACTGAAAAAAATATTAGTCAGCAGTAGATGTGACAAAGTGAGACAGTGTAAGATATGAAAATAATTTAGTAGAATAAGAAAAAGCAGTCAAAAAGACAACAGATAGGAAACCAGAGAAGAGTAGAAGGGAAGTTAAAATTAAGGTTTATAAGAGTCAGTTAAATTGTAGGAATAAATTATGTTGTTGTTGTTGTTGTTGTTATTTTCTCTTTCTTACTATTATGTGTCTGACTAACATATAATGCATTGATGATACGATAAAACAGAAAAGCAAATATATATATATTTTTAAAAAGGGTTGTGTAAAATAGAACATGAATTGCAACATGCTATTTGTACATACAGTGGTGCCTCGCAAGACGAAAAGAATCCGTTCCGCGAGTCTTTTCGTCTTGCGGTTTTTTCATCTTGCAAAGCAAGCCCATTAGCGGATTAGCGCTATTAGCGCTATTGGCAGTTTAAGGGCTAAAAACGGCTTTTTAAGGCTTAAGGGATTAGCGGTTTTGCTGCTAAAAGGCTTTTAGCAGCTTAGCGCTTCAGAAAAAGGGGTTTTGGAGCGGAAAAAAACCTCAAAAATTTTCGTCAATTTTTGTCTTGCGAAGCAAGCCCATAGGGAAATTCGTCTTGCGAAGCACCTCTGCAAACGGAAAACCCTTTCGTCTTGCGGGTTTTCCGTCTTGCGAGGCATTCGTCTTGTGGGTCACCACTGTACTTCACACACTGAAGATTGCTTTTTCTTTTCTTTGTGTACTTATCTACATTGAATGTGAATTCAATGTAGTACTGCTGTACTACTGCTGTACAATTCTTCTATACTAGCCAACATAAAATTGGGAAAGAGCTATAACCGTTCCAATTTTTTTACTGTCTTTGTTAACTTGCGTATTTGTATTGTTTTGCCCATTGGCTACTTTGCTTGGAGTCATTGGGATGTTTTTAAGACTTGGGTAAAAATGCTCTGCTTGAGGATGAAAGGTCTGATTGGACAAATATCATTCCTCTTATTGGGGAAATACTGCAGTGCATGCTTTTAATGTACACTTTGCTTGTAAAGGATTGTACCTAGGATGTAGTTGGAATTTTTATTATTTTAGTCTTTTTTCTCTATGCCTGTAAGATGCTGCTGTCAGATTAGAATGGGCTCTTTCCAATGCAGTGAGCAGATTCATTTGCCCTAACATATACTGAGACTATGGTTTTCAGTAATAATCAGACAAATTTCTGCTTAAAATATTTCCATTAGAGGTGCATCCAATTTTTTGTGTGGCCCACACTTCACCTTTCTGTAGCTTATATTTATATTCTGTCCATCTGCTTCCATTTGAGTGAAGAGGAAGGTGAGAACCATTGTAGGCTATTGCAGTCTATGCCTGGGCAGCAGCAATTTTAGCATAAGGTTCACCTGTGGACATCTAGATGCCCTCCTACGAGTGCAGGTTTTCACTCCTGTTATAATGAGTGAAGAAACATGGAATTGCTTCTTTAACCTGTGATGGTACTTATTGTCATCTAAAAATTAAGTACTGTTTATAGCAGGAATGGAGGACCACTGACCTTCATCATGTTTTTGGTCTCCATCTCCCATTAGTCCCAGCTAATATGGTCAATATTCAGGGATTGCAGAAGTTGTAGCCCAACGTCTGAAGACCTCTGGTGTCAGAACCCTGACTTAAAGTTTCAGGCATATTAAATGCCTAAAATGTATTGAGCAGTGTTCAGGGAGGGGGGGGGGGAGGTTTCTGCACTATCTAAGGAATATGGGGTGAAAAAAGAGAAGAATAAAAGGAACTGCATTATGCAGATTTTTGATGGTAAGAAAATAAAATTAAATACAATAAAAAGTTAGAAGCCAGTGGGGAGAGAGACACAGCATAAATATGATCACAGAACAGGCAAGAAAAATTCAGCAAGCAGCGCCGTCCTCTATGAAAACTTAATAAAGAAAGGTAGGAAATGGTATGACCAATTAAATGCAATACTCAAGGCAATATAGAACAAAGACTTGGCTTGATATTTTGTTAGTTGCAAGAGACAGTAAAGGGCAAGTTTTTGAATTGTATACATATGATTAGGAAAACCAAAAGTGGTAATGACACTCCTTGTACCTGATTAGAAGACTGAAGAAGGGTTAGCGGTGGTTCGCACGTCATGATAAGCTAGGCTTGCTTTGTGCACGCTGCTCGGATTGGGTCGACCCTTCCTTACTTTGCTGTGCTGGAATGAAATGAAGCACGGCCCCAGCTTAGTGCTACACACGATTTGTTTCTCTCCGAACCATGAAACAAAGCCCAAGAGAAGCCATGTTGTGTGCAGTCTACGTAAGGGTGGTAGGAAAGAATAGGAAGGAACAAGTGGGAGAAGCCCTTTCATATGCTGCTTGTGTGAAGGTATCTAGAGAAGGCAAGTTCAGTAGAAAGGAACAAGAGCAGGATCTGTGGAATAGCAGCAAAAGCAAAACCAAGGGATTTAAAATTAGAGAAAGAGGGAATACCAGAAACAACATAAATCAAGAGAAAACAGAACCATGCCCAAACAGCCAACATTAAGGGGTGTGTGTAAGAGAGTTCATGAAAATAAATTTATTTGAAACTGAAGAGCAATGACAAATAGAAGGGAAAATAAGTGGCAGCACCTGAGGTGAGCTGCAAAATGGCATGTCCCGAAAAGGGAAGCTCCCACGTTCATTTCAATGAACAACACCAGTTTGCATGCACATTCATTTCTGTGTATGAATTTGATCTCTCCACTTCAATAAATAGAACTTAGGCCCAAGAGATCTGTATTACAAAGATCTCAGGACTAGGCTGCTAGCATCTAGTGCAGGCACCCCTAAACTTGGCCTTCCAGCTGTTTTGGGACTACAACTCCCATCATCCCTAGCTAACAGGACCAGTAGTCAGGGATGATGGGAAGTTCCAAAACAGCTGGAGGGGCGAGTTTGGGGGTGCCTGATCTAGTGAGTAATCCTCACTAGCCATCCCTTTACAGTGTAGTCCTATGCGTTTCTACTAAGAACTAAGGCCACCGAGTTCAGTGGAATTCCTCCAAGGTATATAGCAGCTGTTCCCAATTAGCTAAGTACTGTGGAACCCCTGTTGTTCAAAAGCCAAGCCATGGACCCCCTACTTTTTGAAAATGTTAATACATCTGTGGTAGTTTTAGTTCTGTGAATGGCACCACTGTACCCTCCAACATGTCCCAGCGCAAAACAAGAGGCACGTCTTGTAGGCTGCACTGTTGCATGAGTCACGTGACCTGTGGGGGTGCATAGTGTCCAAAACCACTTTTTTTAAGGCACCACGATCTCATGTGAGAGGTGTGTCTGGCCACAATCTCACGTGTTCTGGGACGCTGTGCTCTCACACGAGAGCATGGCCATCCAAAATTGGATGTTCCAGACACTTGATGGGTATATAAAAGGATATATAAAAGGATGTCACATAGAGGAGGGAGAAAGGTTGTTTTCTGCTGCTCCAGAGAAGCGGACACGGAGCAATGGATCCAAACTATAAGAAAGAAGATTCCACCTAAACATTAGGAAAAACTTCCTGACAGTAAGAGCTGTTCGACAGTGGAATTTGCTGCCAAGGAGTGTGGTGGAGTCTCCTTCTTTGGAGGTCTTTATGCAGAGGCTTGACAACCATATGTCAGGAGTGGTCTGATGATGGTTCCTGCTTGGCAGGGAGTTGGACTCGATGGCCCTTGTGGTCTCTTCCAACTCTATGATTCTATGATTCTATATATGTGTCTTAGACCCCATGGGTGGGCTGTGTGGCCCCTCTGGGGTCCGTGGACCACCAGTTGGGTATACCACTGGTATGTAGGATAGACTTGGTAGGTTTACAAGGGGTGTGGTTCTTAGGTTTTGATGTCTTTGTCCCGATTTAACCTGTTTGATGGTTATATTGTCAATTAGTAGTTTGTACATACGCTTTGTTGTAATTAAGCATGATTTTAGTTTATTAATGTGATGGTAGCTCCTGTGGCCTCTTATGTATGAATTCACACATTCACTTAAACAAATGTGAGTTCCATTCAATTCAGCTGGTCTTATTTCTACTTCGTATAGTAGCAGATGTTGCTGGAAGTGCAATCGCCGTTTCTTCCTTTTACTGATGCAGAAGAAGAATTTGTTGGTGGAACATTTTCTTCAAGCTGTCTTAAGCTTCTGAAAACATTTCACAGTTTGAAATATTTTGGTTGTAGTTACTGTAGGAAGTGTGAGATACATAATTGCATAACCATTTTACAAATAGACAGGACCTTTTCAATGGCCACACCAGCACTAGCGGTTTATTTCTGGAAATGTTTAAACTTTCTGTAAAGTTGCCTCAGAAATAGCTTATACATACCTGTATAAAAAAGTACACAATACAATGCAGTTGTAAAAACCCACCTGCGGTATCAAATAGCAGAACCAGCAAATGAAAGTAGAAAAGACAGCTGAAGTACAGTGGTGCCCCGCAAGACGAATGCCTCGCAAGACGGAAAACCCGCAAGACGAAAGGGTTTTCCGTCTGCAGAGGCGCTTCGCAAGACGAATTTCCCTATGGGCTTGCTTCGCAAGACGAAAAATGACGAAAAAAATCGATTTTTTTTTTGCTCCAAAACCCCTTATTCTGAATCGCTAAGCTGCTAAAAGCATTTTAGCAGCAAAACCGCTAATCCCCCCCCTAAAAAAGCCGTTTTTAGCCCTTTTTTAGCCAATAGTGCTAATAGCACTAATCCGCTAATGGGCTTGCTTCGCAAGACGAAAAAACCGCAAGACGAAAAGACTCCCGGAACGGATTCTTTTCGTCTTGCGAGGCACCACTGTACTACATAAAGCTCAGGAGAATAGGACGGATTTCACCTGACGTGAAATAGAACAAAGTTGACACCAGTCAAACATGTCCAAAATTCGGGTACCACCACAGAAAAGGCTGTCTTCAGTAGCCATCCCCCTACTTCAGAACGGCAGGCACTTGGAAGACGACAAAATTGATGGTAGGTTCATGTGAGACAATTTGGTGTTTCAGATGCTTCAGACGAAGGCAGTTTAGGGCTATGAAACTATCTCACTAGAGACTCACCAGGCAAGCTCCATGTTGATTTTTCAAAGGCAAGTAAGGACATATTTTTAAGGAATGCTTTTAGGGAATGATTCTGGCCATTTGGTTGTCTTTTAAACTGTGCATAAGAACACAAGAAGAGTCTGCTGGGTCAGGCCAATGGCCCATCTAGCCCAGCATCCTGTTTTCATAGTGGCAACTAGGCAACTTATAGAAAGCATGAAAAAAGGATCTGAGCACAACAGCATTCTCTGCACTCGTGACTGGCAACTGGCAGTAGTCAGGGTCATGCCACCTCTGACAGCAGAGACATAGCTATCAATGTTTTCCCTTTTTTAAGGGAAATTCCCTTATTCCAAATAGGATTCCTCACAAGAAAAGGGAAAAGTTGACAGCTATGAGCAGAGATGGAGCATGGCTATAGGGGTTAGTAGGTATTGATAGCCTTAACTTCCAGGAATTGGTCTAATATTTAAAAACCATTCAAGCTGGTGATCATTATTACTTCTTATGAGAGCAAATAGCTGTGGAGAGATATTCTGAAATTGTAATTATGGATTGGATGCTGTGTTGCTTGTTGGGGGCTGCCTAGTCACAGCACAGGATATAAACTGCACTCTCTCTCTCTGAAATAAAATGAAATAAAGTAAAATATGGAAGCCAGTAACTTGACTTAAATCACTGACGAAAACACAACCACTTCAGTGAGCCCAGTAAAGTTTCAGACCAAAGTTTTTCTAACAGCATCTTCTGTGCTGCATGGCAAATTGAATTGGGAGAAGTTTCAAAAATGTATACAACATGGTTCAGGGAATTGCTGGTTAAATGGGGGAGAAAACTTAAAAATAAAAAAACAACAGGTGTATTGAAATTGCTGAGTATTCCAAAGGTAAGTCTTTGGATCCCAGCCCATGTTTCCACTTAAAAATAAATAAATGAATGAACAAAATATATAATAAAGGAAGTTCCAATTTTACTAGACGGCAGAACCATTAAAGCTTTCCAATTTATTTTATAACAAAATTCACTTTATGCTAGACTTCATGCTATTTTATATTATTTTTGCTAGAAAACGGAACACACTTCTCCATCCCCATACTTCATAATCTTACACTATTAACTTCACTAGAGTGAGTAATCCTGTTTAAGTCAATAGGGCTATTCACAGTAATAACACTAAAAACCTATGTTCTTGTTTATTAGTTCAGTGTCTATAGAAGGGAGATGTATGTTGTGTGTGCGTCTAGTGTTTCAACTAACATTACTTTTATTCAGAAATGTCTATGTATCCCTTGTTTAAAAATGTGCTTGTTTACTATATAATCAAGTTCTTACTCATGATTTGCCATTTTAAGATAGAACGTTGAATTCCATTTTAAAATCCCAAAAAGTGGGGTTTTAAAATTTTGTTTATTGAAATAAGGTCTACTTGAAATATTTTGAATACCTACAGCAGTAAAAAGAAACCCAAATAGGAAATTGGAACCTGAGAAACAGAACATACCACTGATTGGTATAGCTATTAGGTTCAATGTATTTGATATTAGCAATTTCCTGCACCTTGATTCTTTAAGGGAAATCTGTTAGCAGGGCTCAGCTGTGTTAGCTCATTATAAAATTATATTGGTTGGATCATGGCTTTCCCTGCACTGGTGGTAGAATCTCCTAGGTGTTCTGCTCAGGACACTTCCACTGGCCAAAAGTGAGGAAGGCCATTCTTGCCAGTTGTCCGTTCGCCCGTAGGACTCAGTCCCTCCCATACTGTTTCAGGAGGTCTCCTAATCCCCTGGAGCAAATTTCCAGGTGGAAGGAAGAATTGACAAAAATTGTATCCCCTCCCATTCCACAAGTGGGATTTCTTCTGGATTCAAAGCCTTCCATGAATGGCAGCCACCCTTCTGCTTGCAGAAGGCAAAGTCTAGACCCAGGCTATTGAAACAGCATTATTAAATTGATGATCAGTTTCCATATCACTTTTCATAAATGCAGTGTTTAATTATGAGGAGTTTTAAAGGGCTTGAGACCTGTTAGAGTGCATTTAACATGTCTGTTATTCTAAAATCTCTATTTTCCCCTCCACATTTTCAATGCAGGGATGTTTTTCAGGCCTATTTCTTAGCCTATTGTGCTGCAGACTGTTCACAAAATTGTTCTTTATCAAGATCTAGCAGTGCATTATTTGTGATCTTGGCTGCTTAACCGGGAAGGGTTTGCTTTAGGTCTCTTCAATTCATTTAATATATTTTTTTGTATGCTTCTAAATATATAATTGTATGGGTGTTGTCGCACATTTACAATGTGTAAAATAAAAAGCCAACCTTGAGAAGAATGCATCCTACTAGACAAAGAGAAGATAAGAGCATTGCATTTTCCCTATTTTATATAAATCCTTGTCTCTAACAATACAGGCTTCAGGAACCTAAGCCCATCCTTTCCTGCGGCGCTTTGGAGTGAATTGTCTAAATATGTGTATCAGTTAAGCTGAACAAATATTGCTTAGTACAGTGATCCCAAGTGGTATTTAGTATTCCAGTGATATTTTGAGTACATATAAGGCTAAATTATAAATGTTGACTTTATTACTTGGAAAATTGGCTTTATTCAGGTGAATTATAATTAATAGATTTTTGGCGTAGACAGTCCTTAAGGGGTATGCTGACTTTATCTTATTTCCCTCTTTTAAAAAAGCAAGAAATTGGTGTCGTAACTATATAACTTTCCTTAGACCCTATGATTTGTTAGGAAATTGTCTGCCAGGGCACACTTGCTGTTTTAGAGTTATCCACAGGAAAACAAATTGTGTGTCAAAAGGTGTTCGTGGAGTAGGCAGTTGATGGGCAGTTTCCTTCTGCAGTTTCTGAGAGGCACTGAAAGTAGCCCTACTCATTCATACCTGACTTCCAAGTACTCAAATTCTTTCCTTCCATTTTACCCTCATCACAACCCTATGAGGCAGGTTAGGCTGAGAGATAATGAGTAGTCCAAGGTCACAAAATGAGCTTCATGGCTAAATAGAATAAAAGCCAGTATCTTCTGAAAAGAGGCTATGGGAGGTCCCATTTAAGGAAAGGGCAAAGAGCAGCAGTTATGCTCTTTCCCCTGAGAACCAAAACAGAATGAGGATTTTGCAAGTGAATGTGTCCCTGTAGATCCAAAGCAAGTCCACTTTGAAAGCTGAAATAGCTAAGAAATTGAAGAGCAATAATGACACCAAAGATTCATGTTGTGTTTCCATATTTAAAATTCAAAATGATATGGCCAGATGCCCTTGATTACACTATGGGTGATATACAGTGTTCTCCTCAGCGTAGATCTTCTGAAATCAGTGGACTTCAAACACTTTCGTCCATTGATTTCAGTGGCTCTCTTCTGTGACTTAATTAGGTATCACCCTCTATTTTCCATAAAACCACTTGACATCTTCCTCCTTTAGTACCACAGATCAGTAAATGGATGAACTATCATAGGTTAAAAGATAACAGTCTTGGGAAATATCCAGTGCTTTCACAAAATGTTTAGGGGTATTCGTCCCCCCAGAAGAAAAGCACTGGAAATATCTATATCTGATTGCAGAAGGTCATGAGGAATTTGGTTAAAGGTTTAATAGTCTGGGTTTGGGTGCAAGAGCATAATAACAGCCATTTTTTTCTTTTGTTCAAATAGGTGCAAGAGGCTTACCCTGCAACCATTGGCTTACCTTTGGCGTCAGAACCAGGAAACTTTGCTCAAAGAAATGATCTCCTCGAACCTTCAAGCTATAATCATAAAAGTAGCAGCTTTTGGTAAGAATCCGAACTAGAATAGTTACTAAGGTGAAGCATGTTTGATGTTTTATTATACTTCTATGCGTTGGAAGACTCTCAGAGGCGCTGGAGCAATCCAGGCAGATGGGCGGGGTATAAATATTATTATTATTATTATTATTATTATTATTATTAGCACTAGTTGGTTTTACTAAAATAGAAATAGAGCGAGAAAACATGCATACAGTAGATAGCTATGGAGTCACCAGAATCTGTTTTGTGGATAAGATGTAGCTGGTAAAATAAAACTGTAGCAAGCAGAGGTGAACCATGGAACAGAAATATGAAGAACTTCTTTTCCATGACTATATATTTAAACAATTAATTGAACTTCTCTGTGATAAATATTTTTCACACTAGACAGTGAAAAAGCGAGAAGCTATTTTCATAGCCATCATTATTAAGTGAGTGTGTTTTTCAATAAAGGTTCATACATAATGCAACAGTTTACAGTTCGCTCATATGAGTGATACAAATGGATGGCTTGACATTGGACCATTATCTCTATAAAGTAGAATCAACTTTGATGAAAGGGTTTAAGTAAAACTTTACTAACAGCAATCAATATATAACTTTGCAACTAATTAGTGAGAGGCTGATGGCTCACACCTGCTTTTGTTGTAGATACCTCTCTTCCTGCTGATTCAATGCTACCCTCTCCAATTCTACCTGTCTCCTATCAGATTGTTCAAATGGCTATTTTCCCATTCTTCCTTAAGGAGCAGGCAAGGGGAACCCAGTCAAAGATTGTTGGTTTTTCTTTTTATGCAGTTGCACTTTTGGCTCTGCTAGTACTTGGGTTCAGGGCATATGTTTTTGCTCACGGCAATTTGAAAATTTGAATGTAAGTCTAAAGCATATTTTGAACCTGGTACTCTGCAGATAGACAGCATCTTAAAAAGCAGAGACATCACCTTGCCAACAAAGGGCCGTATAGTAAAAGCTATGGTTTTCCCAGTAGTGATGTATGGAAGTGAGAGCTGGACCATAAAGAAGGCTGATCGCCAAAGAATTGATGCTTTTGAATTATGGTGCTGGAGGAGACCCTTGAGAGTCCCGTGGACTGCAAGAAGATCAAACCTATCCATTCTGAAGGAAATCAGCCCGGAGTGCTCACTGGAAGGACAGATCCTGAAACTTTGGCCACCTCATGAGAAGAGAAGACTCCCTGGAAAAGACCCTGATGTTGGGAAAGATGGAGGGCACAAAGTGAAGGGGATGACAGAGGACTAGATGGTTGGATAGTGTTCTCGAAGCTACCAGCATGAGTTTGATCAAACTGTGGGAGGCAGTGGAAGACAGAAGTGCCTGGCGTGCTCTGGTCCATGGAGTCACAAAGAGTCAGACACGACTAAATGACTAAACAACAACAACAACAACAACAACAAACTCTGCAGATGTTTTGGACAGCAAGTCCTGTGGCCGTGTTGTTTGGGACTGATGGGAATTGTTGTCCCAAGTAGAATCTGGAGGGCACTGGACTGGAAAAGGCTGAGCTAAAATAAATATTTACAGTAGCATATCAAAAAAGGTCACGGAACATGTGTCTGCATACAGGGAAGTGTGCGTCTGAAGGTGTTTAGGAAAGTGCAGTTTCACTATTGCATTCTGAATCAATACACTGTTTTACTTTCATTGGACGAATTGTAATTTTAACATTGAGTTCACCTATTATGGAAGATGGTTTTGACCGGTCACAAAGATCTGTCTAAGCACTGTATTGAAGCTGCATTTATTGAATGGCATGTGGGTTCTCTAACCACACAAACTGATGAGAAAAATATTAATAGGCCAATGCATCATTTTGAAATTACAGCCCTCTGAGCAATCTTTCACATAAAAGTATTAGATGGGGGTTTAGGTATAAAATTTGAGAGAAGGACCTTTTCCCTTTGGGGGTCAGTAGAGGTTTGTGGCCCATTAGACCAAGGAATGACCAGTATAATAGGAAAGAATATGTTCTACATGGGTGGATAAAAATATATTTCTGATAAATTGTGTTGTAGAATCTTGGCATGAATCAAGCCTCATCGTCGTCATCTGTGAGCTGAGCTGTTTCTGTTTAAGTGCTTGCTTTTTCCTCCTTTTTGAAAGCAAGAGTTCATGTCTTAAGGGTAACATTGGTAAGAGTTAACAGAAGAACTTCATCCTTGCTGTTATATATAAAATATATTAGGTTGGAACTTGAGTATCTATTAGAAGAAGTAATAAAATGTTAATTCTTCTTCAGCTGTGATGCTTTGCCAGAATCATTTTATTTTTACAGCACTTCTGGTGTGAACAGTAAAACTAGACCATCATAGGTTCATTCTGTGCTTTCTTAACATTTATACAAAGGAAGAGAAATAACGGATTCTAAAAAAATCTGCCTTTGGTCACAAATTGTGGATTCTTTTCGTTTGCTGGATTTGGTAACACACACCCTCTCTGTTCTTCCAGTATGAGTCTTCCCTTTAATTAGGGAATTAATTAGACTGCTATACTAACCAGGTCTACTCAAAAGTAAATGGGGTTAGGATTGCATCCTTAGTCTCAGGAGAGATATTGTTTTAATGTATACTCTTGTTTTAATGTATACTCTTGAAGCAGAATCATTGCAAAGCTTTGTGTATACCTATGAAGCATAACTAATATAGTTGCTGTCATTCAGATTATTCTTCGTGATGATGGGGTTAGTTTTTATTTTTGTGTTATATGACCCTCTTCAAAGATATTATAATTCAATCAAATTTGTTTAGCAGCCAAGTTATGTTTCAATATATAAATCAAACCTTTAATAAATAAATAAATAAATAAATAAATAAATAAAACACCAAACCTTAGAAAGGGGTAATTCTTGAGCGATACAGGAAATGACCGTAGGGGTGACATTGCTGGTGACCTGTGTCATCCCTTAAGCAAGATAAACTTGTCTTTGTAACTCAGCAGCTTAGAACAAGTTGGAATAGGCTTGCTGGTACACAAAGAGCCCTTTGTGGTGTTCTCCTTTAAAGCACAAATACCATAAATAGTTGTAGATAGTAATTAGAAAACGGCTGCCCTTTTTTCTTTCTTTTTTTTCTTTGGCTACAGGTAGAAAGATCTTATCGGACTAAATTTCTCACCTGCCTAGGGCAGGCATAATTAGATGTAAGCAAATTTAATGGCTCTTGTATGCTCTGAGGCCATTCTGCAGTGCCTTAATAATTGTGTGCTTTATTAAAGTAGGTTTAAGGTATGGCGGCTGTTTAACGTATCAAGTGGCACAGAAGTTAAGGTATGGGTTACCACTTTACCTTTTAGATGAATAATCAAAGCTGCTTTTAAGCTAAATTGCAGTAAATGTATTTGGAATAACACCTTTAAAAGTCTGAGGGGTAATGCATTAGATGGCACATTGCGCAGATGTGAAAGGAATAAGCAAATATGTAACTTGAGCGTGACATTCATCAACACTGGCATGCTCATACAACCTCCCATAGCTCTGGTATCCATTAGTTTAATAGACACTAGTAGGAAGGTGTAAGACTGTAGACAACACATAATTATACAGGTAAATGCACATTAATTTTAGAACACTTTTCTCAATCCACATTTACAAATTAATATTTGGCGGTTAGGCGTTTTACTTTTCAGGAGGTTAGTGTGCTTCCTCCAGGCTTTTCCTAGTTAGAAATCCAGTGGAACTTCTTTCTCCTCCTTCACAACAAGCAAACCAATTTCATATTAGCACTGCGGTGAACGGCCATTTTCTGCTGTTGGTTTGCGAGTGTTACTGCCAGTGAATGAGCTTATACTAGTGGGTCTTGGCTGCCTCCTGTACAAAAATAAATAAAATAAATGATTGTGATAGTATTTATTATTGTCACTGTTTTCAGGTGTCCAAATGTATTGTGTAGCTAGCATAGTGCCTACCATATTGGCCATGTTGACTAAGTCTGATGGGAGCTGGGAGCCCAGCAACCTCTGGGAGACACTACGTTAGCTTACCCCTGCCTTACAACACCCTGTAAAGTAAGTCAATATTATTCACACCCATACTGCAGCTGGAGTGACAGAAGCTCATAGAGGGACAGAGGGTTTGTGACAGAGGCAAGATTCAAACCAACATGCAGCCCAGTCTCTTAGTCCCCAAACTATACCAGTGGCTCTCTACTGAATTCCGATATTTATTTGTTTCTTGAGATTTGGTCAGGGTGCTGAGAGATGGGGTAGCTCCTGAGCACAGAGGCAAGAAAAAGTCAAAAGCAAGAAGAGAAATCAGGTGGAGCAGGAGGCAGCAACAAGGTGCAGCTAACTAAGCGGAGAACGCAGGATTTATAATTTAAGAGTTGTCTGAAGTGAGCAGTAGGCAACTTAAACCTGCCAGGAGCAAGACCTCAATGCCTTTCATATCTACTGTATCAGGAAGATTGTGGGCATCACAAGGCAGGACGGAGTCTCAAACCAATATCTGTTCTTCCAAGCCCATATTCCCAGGACGTTCGGACTTCTGTCTCAGCAACGTCTACGCTGGCTTGGTCTTGACCCCAGAATGGAAGATGGCAGGACCTCCAAGGACGTGCTTTATGGGGAGCTGGCTTCAGGCGCCGGGCCTGTTTGCAGACCAACTCCGTCTTACAAAGATGGCTGCAAATGTGAAGTGAAGGCTGGCAACTTCAACCCCGCCTGGTGGAAATCCCTTGCAGACAACCGCAGTGCCTGGAGACAGGCAGTCAGATCATGTGTCCATAGGAGGAATGATCATTGGGAGGAGCACAGAGAGAAGAAACGCTCTGGTGCATATGCAGCAGCACAACCAGATGCCTTCATCTGCCCCACCTGCAACAAAATATGTCTCTCCCATATTGGGTGGTTGTAACTCTCCAGCGATTTGACTTCACCCCCAAAGGTGCGCTCCTCCATTGTCTCTCGAGACAGACAGAGGCCCACATCAGTAGCTTGCTGCTCAGGCCAAATGTGTAAGTTGTGCCTTGGAACTATGTGTCCGCACCTCTGTCTGCCTGTACATATCAGCAAGATCCAGTCAACCTATTGGGATTTAGGCTGAGGCTTGTATTCAAAATGGGATTTAGGATTATCATGTGCCCTAGAAATAGAACAGAGGCATTCTCAAGCAGGCAGCAAAGAAAAGGGTACTGGTTTGGAGTAGAAGTTTCTTGCTTCAAGCACGGACAATCCTGATAGCCAGTAATGCAAATGTAAATATACCACAGAGGCCTCCTAACACTAGTAGGTAGTTGCTGAAGCCCTACTTGTTACATCTTTTGGAATTGGCTCACATAGTTGTAAGAATGTGAACTATTATGGGACTTTCTGTCTAAAGTGCATATATATATATAAAATAAAGCCATGCTCACTTTATAGGCGAAAAAAGGTAGTTTTTAAAAGGGCAGTTTTATCATATGGACACCTTTAGCACTAGCTTCTGTAATAGCACCATGGTAGTTCAGTGTCACTGCTGCGAAGAATAGATTTCGATAACTGTTTTAACATTGCACTTTAGTGGAACTATGCTGGATAACTGCTTTCTAAATGGATTACATCTATACATTAATCCTTTATTGTGCTATGCCTTACCTAGGGTCTGTTGGGTGCTCAGTATATTCTAAGAAAGCATGACACATCAGCCTGAACTGGAGCTCATCACTGGTATTAACTTCCAGCGCTTCATGGTGGGGAAGGCAAACCTGTGGTCTTCAGCATCGTCATGCTGCCATTGTCCTAATTTCATAAGCCCTCTGCAGACAATGAGTTCTGACCTCTGGCAAGAGCCATCCGTCCTGGCTGGGCAGAGAGGGAGAGAGAGAGAGACAGAGACAGAGCAAAGAGGTGGCAAAGATAAAAGGCGGGGGGGGGGGATGACCCTCATCCACTTTTCATCTCAGCCCTGGCCCACTGTTAGCACCCCTACTATTATGCAGCCACAAGAAACTGTTGTATTCCCTTACTATATACTTGCTCGTGCTGAAGGTACATAAAACGTGGAAGAAGACAAATTGCACAAGGGGGGGGGGGAATCCACACCGATAATTCTCTCCTCCATAAATATCCCTTCCCCGATATAATCCAAGTGTATCTCTTACATTTAATTAACCATGAGAGATGACTGTTTTCTTTTTAGCAAATTAAGCATGCTTTTGCATTGCTTGGTCCTGAAGTAGTCATTGCACATTAAAGCTGAAATACCATCTGTTGGCATCTAAAACATTTCATTTCACTCTTTCCCCCTTCTTTTTTTCGCTAATGGGAAATGCTTTATCACAGCTTTTTCAATGGTATATATGAAGCTGGTGACCATAATATATATTTCTCCCTTTATCCTTCCTAATAGTTAACTTTCTTGGAAATAAGAGGAGGCATTTTAATACGTGGCCTTTATACGCAGAAAGGCTCCTATCTTCTATAAAATGAGTTTAAATGATTTGCCTTGCATGCGTATCTGATGGCTTTTAACTCCTAGCTGTTATTATATTCTCTTGTTAAAATATCTAGATGCCTGGAAAGGATATCATGTTACTTTTTCTCCCTTTCTCTACCTGCCCTCCCCTTTAAATCCCTTGTTTGCTGCTTAACCAGCACATACTACAGTAATTACACTGGTAGGCAGAGCTTTCACAGTCTGTTCTCGCACCGTGGAATGTAAATGTGCTTGACCTTTTTTGTTCCAGACATATTTCCTCAATACTGTTGTCACTTCAATTCATTTAGTACTGCAGTTCACAGTATTAACAGTAATAAGAAAGATCTTTGCAAGATGTGTTTGGGGGGAAATTGTACTTTTGAGGCTGGCTTTCACCTTTTCCTCTACTTTTTCTCCTCTGTGTGGCTGTTTATAGCAGAATAAGATAAATATAATCTAGTGGGGTATCCTTACCCACCACACACACACACACACACACACACGGAAAAGAGGCATTCACAAAGGAACAAAGAAGTTCTGGTGCAGTTTGTTGCAGTGTCCACATTAGTCCTCCATGCCTTTCTCCAGGAGACTCCATTGCATTCACCCTCCATCCTAGTTTTCTGTTTTTACTCACACAAAGCCAGTTTCTGCGGTTACTGAGCAGTCCTATTTCTCTGTTCTCTCCTGTGTGCGCCAGTGAGCCATCCCCAAATATGTTCTGGAGGGTTGTGGGAATCCCTGAGGTAGTTTGGGAGATGCATAGGGAGATGAGAGGTGGGGAAAGATCTTCCGTGCTGGCTATCCTGGACCCAGGTGAGATTAGCACTGCCTAGTGCTCAAAGGCAGGGACTTTAGTTGCTTCACAGTTTTAACAGTTGGTCTTCCCAGAAGCAGCCTCATTTTACAGTTTTGCAAAGCTAAAAAGTAGATCAGGACAATAATAATAATAATTTATTATTTGTACCCCGCCCATCTGGCTGGGTTTCCCCAGCCACTCTGGGCGGCTTCCAACAAAGATGAAAAATACACTAAAATGTCACATATTAAAAACTTCCCTGAACAGGGCTGCCTGGACAGAATCCAGACTGAAGACCAAAGAAATAGTGAACACATGGTGCGTGCGATTAGGTTTTAGGTCTTAGAAGGGCAAGTAACTTTGTAGGGTACAGGAGAGACAGCCTTCAGTTGAGTCCAGTGGACCTTTCTGTTGCAAGAGAGGAAATCATTCTGCTTTCATAATGATTTATCTGGATACAACACTGTATTCTGGGACTTTGCTGTCTTCAGAAGAGATGTCATATTATAAAGACAACAGCTCTACCAAGTATAAAAAATACTGTAACTTTGCTTGCCTTGTACACAGATCATAAGAAACTTTTATAAAGAGGGCATGCGCCCCAAAATTCTTGCAGGATAACTCTGGACTCTCCTTATTCACTTGTGTAGTCTTTTTGGTGGCATGAAAACAGATGGGATGACATGAGAAAGACATGGTAGTAATTTGCTTTTTACCACTTTCCTTCCTATACAAAGCCTTTGCTTCTGTTACATATGCATATGTCGAAAGAACTTGGGAGTCTATATATGCTTCCTGTGGCTAACCATATTGTACCCTTCTGCTTTGCCATTTGCTCTAGCGAAACCTATTTTTGTAGGAATTCAGGAGAGGGAGATCTGTGATAAACAGATGAGCTTGCACTCCAACTTTACTTCATAAGTTAACTTCATAAAGAACATTAACTCAAGCCTTGTTGATCATGCGCCGTGGTCTGTGCCTTGAAAGCAGTAATGAGGAAGTAAAGGGCGCAGTCTTCCAAGAATCAGACAACTTTCTTTTTACTCTGGGCCTTGAGTAAGATCAAGCTAACAGTATTTAATAATGTGACTGTCCTAAAGCCATTCAATGTATGTATGAGTTTGTGAAGTTTTGTTGCAGTATGGTGTTTCAGAGGAGCAAAATAACATTGGCTGAATAAAACTGGAATCAATGATCTGTCTTATGTTTTCTGATCGGCTTTGCTTATATTTAGATTTCCAAAAGTATATGTAAACAAGTTTTAGCTATATTTTGTCCAAACAAACATACATAGTGTAATTGACCTGTTTCCTCCCTTTTCTCTCCCCTCCCCTTTTTGCATTAGTGAATACTGTTTGGTGTAGGTTTTCACCTTTTGGAAATGAAACGAAGCATGTGATTTAATTTCCAATGCTTCCACCTCCACACTTTAGCTCTAACTGAGTATACAGGAGGGGCCGCTACATGTGGAAAGGGCCCATGGGGCCACACTGCTACCCTCAGCCCTCGCTCAACTGTTGGCCCTGCCCCAACATCCATATCTGCAGGTCTGCGGGAGACATTTCCCCTATGTGCATAGACCTCTGTGGGAGCTGGAAGTCTGGTAGATTAGAGTTGCACGATCTGGATGTGGGCATCTGCAGGGGAAGGACAGAAAAGCTGCATGGCCCTGAGAGTGGCACCAGTATTACTGCCCCACAGTCCCTTTCTATGTGGGAATAGGGATTGTGTCTAAACTTGTCCTCTCTACGATTCTCACTTCAAAATGGTATGCATGCATTCAGATCTGCAAATTTGGAACCGATTGCTGTCCACCGTGATTAATCCCCTATGGGGTCATTCAGCAGACTTGCAGAATGCATGGAGTCTTCAGTACGGTGTAGGCCATTTCCTAATTTATCCATTCCTTGTAAGGACATTTACACACATAGCCCTTCCCTTGCAGTATGATCATACGTTCCTTCTTCCGCCAGAGATTCTTTTTTCCTGAGAAAGAGCCAAATGCAGCATCCATCCTTTCTCCTTTGCATTTAATAACAGTGTTGAAGGGCAACCATCCCACTCAGCTTTGATGTAAATACTTGTCCTTCTAAAATCTAGGTAGTCATCATTAAATGGTCTTATTCTCTTAAATGGCAAGTATTTTCAGCTTGAGTGACTTCAAGTGGCTTCTTTCCTTTTGTATCCTGGAAGGATATTCTCTGCAGTCTGAAACATCACGACTTTTTGATGCCTTCTGTCAGAGTCCCTTTCTGTCATATCAGCTTATCATCCACCCACAGAATTCTTCATGGTGTTTTCACAACCCATCACTAGACACATTTTAAAGGACCTCTGCAGTCTTTCTGCTTTTTTCCCCCTCCACCTACACGAGACCTGAATCTACTCCTACCACAACTGAATTGTGCCCTCTATAGTTGCCAAATGAACATGGTTCTTCTCTATCTACATGAGATTCCTATTCAAAGCCATTTCAGAGCTGCCATCTCCCTTATGTGCATTTTTGTGCTGTTTCTTAATAGAGGCAGGACACCTGACCTGCACCAAGTTTGCTTGCTCCAGCTAGGTTACATCTAGGTTTTGGTCAGATCTCTGCAACTGCCACCTAAGACAAAGATGCCAAATGGGCAACAGCATTTTCTCAAAACTGTCCCAGCTAGATAGTGTATAACATGACAGAATTCTGTTGCAATTGCAGATCATCTCGACATCTTATGGTGATACAACAATTTTATAATTGTTTGAGTTTACGAGTGCTGCACGAGTGACTTGAGTTGTGAAACATTTGGTCCCTTCTCTTTTTTTAAAGTTATTTTTAATAATAATAATAATAATAATAATAATAATAATAATAATAATAATAATTTATCATTTATACCCTGCCCATCTGGCTGAGTTTTCCCAGCCACTCTGGGCGGCTCCCAATGAAGTGTTAAAAACAGTACAGTGTTACATATTAAAAACTTCCCTGAACAGGGCTGCCTTAAGATGTCTTCTGAATGTCAGGTAGTTGTTTATCTCTTTGACATCTGATGGGAGGGCGTTCCACAGGGCGGGCGCTACTACCAAGAAGGCCCTCTGTCTGGTTCCCTGTAGCCTCACTTCTCACAATGAGGGAACCGCCAGAAGGCCCTCGGTGCTGGATCTCAGTGGGGGGCTGAACGATGGGGGTGGAGACGCTCCTTCAGGTTATTAAAGCTTGAGAAAGAAACAAAGAAAAAACAATATACAGAAGTCAATATCAGAGGTTCCTGCTTCTAGTAGAGGTTTCTTTACCACAACCAGATGACCTGGTTTTCATTTTTCATTTGCTGATTTGACAGGGCCATTCAGAGAACAAATTAATAGCTATTGCCATTGATGGTCTCCGAAGCTTCATTGTCAGATCAAGATGATGTTTTTATTCAATCATTTAATAAAATTTATACACTGCTTGATTGTAAAAAAAAAAACAACACTCCTCAAAAAGATAATACAATAAAATCAAGAAAAAAATCGCAACCGTACTTTCAACCATACAAAGGTTCAACTACTAAAACAGATTAATGCATTTTAGCTGCTGAATCCTCAACGAAAGAATTTGGGAAGTCTTGGGGCCTAGTTGGGCCTAGTTGGGGTGACTACACAGTCAGGTTTGGGTATCCTGTCCCTTCATTAGCAGGTACTGGAAAAGGTACAGTGAAGGTTGATCTCAGTCAGCACTGAGTTCCAAAATGCAGGCACTGACATTCAAGCACAATTGAGTTCTTTTAAATGTGGAAGGGGTATTATGTGGCACCTGTAGCAGTGTCAATTCAACTGATAGAAGTGGCTTAATGGCCACATACGGCATAAGGCGATCTCGTAGGTAAACGGGTCGCAAGTTGTTAAGGGCTTTCTATACCAATAGTAACACATTGAAGTTGGCTAGGTAGCAAATTGGCAATGAGTGCAGATCTCTGAGCATGTGTGTAATATGCTGACAAGGCCATACTCCTGTCAGCAATTGTGCTTCAACATTCTGCACTAACTGCAGCTTCCGCATCAGACGTGAGGGAAGCCCCACATAGAGCGCGCTCCAGTCTTGAAGTAACCAATGCATGACCTACTGTGGCAAGGCTTTCCCGGTCTAGGAATGGCTATAGCTGTCAAATACCCAGCTGATACCCAATCAGTTCTCGTCTGAACATATATATATGGGATTGAAGAAAAATGTCCTATGCTAGTAGTCCTTACCCACGCTTTTTAATAATAATAATAATAATAATAATAATAATAATAATAATAATAATATCTTTATTGTCATTGCCCCCTTTGGGGACAACGAAATTACTTGGCTGCTCCATAAAAACACTAATTAAAAAAATATAGTAAAATACAGCAAAGGAGATTTGATGACTTTCAAAGTCCGGGCTTCCCATTCAGGGCCGAGATCGCTCTGGAGAAGAAGCTGTTCTTAAGACGGCTTGTTCTTGTCTTCATCGTCCTGTATCTCCGTCCCGACGGCAAGAGCTCAAAGAGACAGTGACCAGGATGCGATGGATCTTTTACTATGTCCAGTGCCTTCCTATGGCACCTTGTGGCATAAATCTGCTCTAAGGTGGAGAGTGGGCAGCCAACAATGCTCTCTGCTGCCTTCACAACCCTGCGCAACCCCATCCTGTCCTGGGTAGTATAGCTTCCGTACCACACACATAAGCCATAAGTAAGCACGCTCTCAATGGCACAGTGATAGAAGGCAAGCAGCAGTTTCTGCGGAAGATGGTTTTTCCTTAGTATTCTCAAAAAATACAGTCTCTGCTGCGCCTTCTTCACAAGCCCCCTTGTGTTGACACTCCAAGATAAGATATTAGGCAGATTATTCCATCTCCAACAGGACTGCTGAAAGGCAGTGCTCACTTCTGAGGGGTGTCTCTGTGTGTGTGTTTTATCTGAGTGGAAAAGAGGCCACCAGTGCAAGAATTTCTGAATTTGCATGATAATCTCCCCTCTCCACCAACCTTGTGCTATTTTGGGAGCAGAGGAGGGGGGAAAGTCCTGTTGCGCCAGTGGAAGTCCTTGCATGGGCTTCCACTTGTGGGACCCGTTAGCTGACTCTGGCCCCATGGATTTAAGTTTCATTAAAGTGTTATGCACATGACTTGTGTGCATTCTGTTTTTTTTAAAATTTTTCTCTTACCTAAATGTCTGCCTCTAAAAATGTTTTGAATTTTCTTCAGGTCCTAGAAAGTTACAAAAGTTGTCTTTTGGCATGGCGGTTGGGAAGATACTCTTAAACAATGATGTTGTTAGAAGAGAAGTATACAGTTCCCATTAATTAAAAATTAGGCAGAGTAGAAATGGCTTTTTAGACTCATTATGCAACTAGTACCTTCACATACGGACTTTACAGTGAAGCTCTAGACCAACAAAGTTGTGGAGTACAGTTCCTTTTGCTTGGCATTCTTAAGCAGCCTTTTCAAGCCTCTCATGATGCTTCTCCTATCTGTGCTGGAATTCTCTCCAAGAAATAAAGCTTCGCTTGCTTTCTTGACAGTGGATAATAAATTGACTGATATAATTCAGTTGGGGAGTTGAAAAATGCACTAAAAATAATGGGGCATAACATGCTAGGGTTAACATTTATTCATAGATGATGCAATTAAATAAAATGGGCATTAACTTCAAGGTCAGTCACTAAAGTAATAAAACTGAATATTTTAATTGAATCATAATTGCTTCCCGTTGATACATGCAAGTCAAGTAAAATAGATGTCAGCTCTGCAATTATGATTCTTCCTCCTAATTAATTTCCTAATTCTGCATGGAGCTTTCTAAGGCCTGGGCCTTGTTGTGGGTTTATCCACCCATCCAGGTTGCCTCCTCTCTGCTCCCCACCCCAGCTGATCCCACAGAGGGAAAAGCGCAGTGTTATTGATTGATAAATTCTTATCTATTATATACTTTTATGTAGTTCTTCCTTTGCTTTATTTACAGAACGTAAGTAGTAAAATCCTGATTGCAACATAATTATTAGGAGGGAAAAGCATCAGTAATTAAAAATTATGTGAGATTCTGACATTTGTCATCATTTATATTATGAACTCTGATGTTTCAATAACTGGATAGAATCAACAAAACTAAAACTCATGTTTTATAAATTATCCTTTAATGGACACAATGATTATCCAATAATGGATAATGTATATTTTGCAGCATATTCTGCAGATAAAACAGCACACAGTCTCCATGAGAGCAGAATTAATAACAGCAACAATTCCAAATTAACCTTACTGGGGGTAGGAAGCAAGGATACCTTATATATGGCACAATCAAAAGTATAGGAAAGAGAAACAAAATTATCAAAGAGTGAAGGTAGCAGCTTTATTAGACCTACCAAAATATAAAATAACTAGGACTCTTCATCTGGTAAATATTAGAACATCAAGGTGGAGGAGAAAAAGAACAGTTGTTGTTAGTCAAACTATCCATGTCTGCATCAGGTAAGTTTTAAGATGAGCATAGCAGGAGCCAGCACATTTGAATGAGGTAGAACCTGCAAGCAACTCAAAGTGTCTGATTTGGATGTCTACTAGCACCTCTCCTGCTTATCTTAAACCCCAGCTTGGTTTTTTTAAAAAAAAATACCATTTCTTACCTTCCACAAGACACCCATCTGATTGCCATAAGATGGTGAAATGCTGGACTAGATGGATGAGCCATTGCTTTGATCTAGCAAGGCAGTTCTTTTGTGGTTCTTTTGTATATTTTTTGCATGCTTTAATTCATATCCATTGCAGTCATATAAATGGAAAACTCCAAGGGTTCACTAAAAGAGCTGTTGGAGTTGTTGCTTTTTTTCTTTATAGTTTTTCTTCAGCTAAAGGTAAAACTAGGGACGCGGGTGGCGCTGTGGGTAAAAGCCTCAGCGCCTAGGGCTTGCCGATCGAAAGGTCGGCGGTTCGAATCCCCGCGGCGGGGTGCGCTCCCGTTGCTCGGTCCTAGCGCCTGCCAACCTAGCAGTTCGAAAGCATGTCAAAGTGCAAGTAGATAAATAGGGACCGCTTACTGGCGGGAAGGTAAACGGCGTTTCCGTGTGCGGCACTGGCTCGCCAGATGCGGCTTTGTCACACTGGCCACGTGACCCGGAAGTGTCTCCGGACAGTGCTGGCCCCCGGCCTCTTGAGTGAGATGGGCGCACAAACTAGATGTGATGTCAATTATAACCTTCCGCTTATACCTGAAGCAGGGCTAAGTCTCTCATTTCATCAGCACCAGGGTTTACCCTTGAATAGTGGAATTTTCCTCCATCCTTACCCTAAATCTGTTCAGGCTAATGGAACAACGACACCAGATGTGACCCCAAAATATGGCACCTGTTCCAATCATGTGGATGGGCAGAGGAGGGGACACAGAGTCTTGCTTGCTACTTCTTCATTGGCTCCAGTGCTTGGCCCCACTATTATGTGATGAAGAGAGTGTTTTAGAAGCATTTAAAAAATAAATAAATAAAAAAATCCTGACATATGCATGGAAGCTTCCCATGTGAATAAGAGTCCTGCCATGAGGAAGCTCCACCTATAGATAAACTACCCTATATATAGATAAACTACCTCCACCTATAGAAAAACTACCCTTTTCACCATGTAGAAGGCACAGGGAATGAATACGTGGATATGACAAAGAGGCTGGGGCAGCGAGTATGGTGTTGCTCTTCTCCATTTATATAATGCAGTTAACATGCATGGGTTTTTTTGTTATGTAAAATTGCTATTTGCTTTTCATGGGTAGCCCGTCTTGGCACCCCTTGTAAACCAAATAGCTGGTTCGGAAATACTATGTTTGTCATGGGGGGTGGGGAGAAAGACAATTAAACTCTTCATCCCCTTGGTCCTGAGGCTGCACAGGCTTCCCTGCTGCTACTCTTTACATAGTAATGTATAATTGCAGTTTTTCCATGCAATTAGCATCACATTTTTTTTCCATCCTAAGAAAAGTCTCAGGAAAGGGTGGAATTTTCTGAAAACTGTGTTGAGCATGGATTCCCCTTCCCAATTCTCTTCTTGATCCTTAATCTTGATGAGGAGTGAGATGTCCTTTTCCCCTTCTGCTTAAAAAGTGAGCCATTACTGCAGGTTACATGCGTATTTTATGCATTAATATATCGTATTTTATGCATATTACACTCATACGTATGCAGGTTTCCTAAAGTAACCAGCTAATGAACAGGTATATACAACAATGCATATAACTATAGAAATTGCTTATGAACTTATGCTGCAGAAACAAAGTACAGCATGAACTTGATCCTTTTCTATCTATTTTATGTATAATATACATATTTCTTTAGGTGTGCTTTTGCATATAATTAGTTGGCCTTTTAATAAATAATGTATGTGCAGCTCAAACATAAGAGGGAACCCTGTGTAAGAAGTAGTCCATTGTGAGCAAAGTTTGATCAGGTCAGAACTGCTACATTCTATGTATAACTCTCTTTAAAACTGATTGCTCCTCCATACCTAGTTCCAGAAAACTGTGAGTTTCAAAGGAACCCCTATTGAACTTTAGTTATAGCAGACCATAGCAGGCTTAGGCCAGCTTCATATTTTTAAAAGGCCTACAAATTCTGATACTTACCATAACAGAACATGGAAGAGTCCTGTAGACTAACATCTTGAATGCAGTTTAGGGGTTATCAAATCTCCTGGACTATTTTCATTATCATAATGGGTACACCCCGTTTTTCCTTTTTATGTGCTGAAATTTCTCTGAATGGAAAGCACTCAGTAAAACAATGTGTTTTCCAGTTGTTGTGCAGGGCAAAGGAAATGAACTTATTTTCCCCCAAGGATGGAAAACAGTTCAAAGGGAATAAGAGAGTGAGTTGTGGCTAAGAACATCTATGTTTGCCTCAACATTATTTTTGATATACAGGAACTGTTTGCCAAAGGAGAAGGTTTCTTAAAAAAAGAAAAAGTAATCTCTGACGCCCAAGCAGTACTTTGTTCTCTAAAATATATTTTAACATCTCTTGGCAGGTTTAGATCCAGATAAACATCTAGGAAAAACATTGGATGAAATGGAACCTTATCTTTTGGAAGTAAGTATTATCTAAAATATACTTGAAACATTCTGTGCCTCACAAAATAAAAAATAAAAAAAATTACATGTGGAGGAAACTGAACAACACTTCTTAAAGCACGCACTTTCAGAAACAAAACATTAGTCCAACATTTGCCATACTGAAAAAAAATAAGTTCTCTTAAATAGGATACATGTAACAGTGTTCAAACTGATGACTGCTTTATTTTTTAGAAAAGTTGTCTAGAAAATTATTATTGTTATTATTATTACTACTACTACTACTACAATTTATTACCCATCATTCACCCTAAGGTCCCAGGGCATGTTAAAACAAAATACAATATTAGTATTAAAACACAACGTTAAAAACAGTTTAAACAAGTTAAAATTACAGACATAAGTTGGGTCCTAAAAATATAAGCCTCGCGTGTCAAAAGCCAGGATAAAGATGTGTGTTTTAGCATTTGCTGGAAGCTATATAATGCAGGACTTCCACAACTTAGGAGATCTCACAAACAATACCTTCTTCTGGACCACTCCATCCGAGCTTCTGAGGGCATTATATTTTTATGTATGCCCTTTTTTCACTACATAGATGTAAGCACCATGTTATTTGGGAGTGGAGAAAACACTGCTTTAATGTATGACATGTGGAGTATGCAGAGTAGTTGTTGCTCATCATCTTCAAGCCTTGCAGATTCAGGTAGGTAGCTGTGTTGGTCTGACGCAGTTGAAATAAATAATAAATAAATACAAATTGTCCAGTATCACCTTAGAGACCAAGTAATTTTGCTCTGGGTATAAGCTTTCGTGTGCATGCACACTTCTTCAGGTACCATATCTGAAGAATATCTGAAGAAGTGTGTATGCACATGAAAGCTTATACCCAGAACAAACTTAGTTGGTCTCTAAGGTGCTTCTGGACAATTCTTTAATTTATTTCAAGCATTGCAGTGTGGATTTCCACAAAGGATATTAATCTGAAGGCATCCCTGTTTAGGGAAGTTTTTAATGTTAAATGCTGTATTGTTTTTAACGCTTGATTGGGAGCCACCCAGAGTGGCTGGGGAAACTCAGCCAGATGGGCAGGATATAAATAATAAATTATTATTTTATTATTATCTTCTTGTTGGGAATTCTAATCAAGGAAGCAGCTCCCAATACTAAGGGGAAACGTTGAAATTATTGTGGAGAAAAATGGGGAGGTCGACAACATTTTTGAAGCAGCGGGCACATTTCAAATTTTGAAAGAGTGCTGGGGGTTTCAGTTCCAAAATAGCTGCTGCTGCGGGGAGGCATAACACAAATTTAGAGAGAGCGAGAGACGACGTTACACTGACCATGGGAAATCAACTCCATCCTTCTGGTCCCGATGGTGGAGATCATGCAGTATTGATTGTGTACACACACACTGATACTATTGTTGCCTAAGCACAACAGGAAGCATTCTTCAGCACCAGGAAAGAAATACAAGTTGGCCACACCACACCTACTTTCATCTCTCAGAAATAACTTAGAAAGTACATGCACATTTTGCCTCATAAGTTTCTTTCTGGGAGGCTGGAGACGTACTTTTCCCCTCATGAAAGTGCAAGAGTCTGGAGCACCTGCCCAGGGCCACCACTGAAAGCCTTTGCAGGTCCCAATGGCAGTTCCATAGTGGTGAAGACAGGCTACATGTCTGAGTGAAATTCAGGTCCAATACAGACTTACAGATTACATGCAGTTCACATCCACAGCTCTGGCCCTATCTGCACTATATCTTTCAAGCAGCGTCATGCCACTTTAAACAATCATGGTTTCCCTCAAAGAATCCTGGGAGCTGTAGTTTTCTAAGGGTGCTGAGAGCAGTTGGGAGACTCCTATGCCCCTCTCAGAGCTACAGTTCACAGAGTACCCTGAGGACATGGATTTGCTGTTTTACCAGTCCCATAATTGTAGTAGCTCTGTGGGGAGAAAAAGGGTCTCCTAGCAATTGTCAGCAGCCTTAATAAGCTACAGCCGCAGTTTGAACTTTCCTGTGGTAAAAGTCAGCATGTTCTATGTTAATAACCTCAACCTCTTCTTTAGTGATTATGAAATAAATTAGCTGTGCAGTTTTATCGCCTTGTGGTACAAGTGGCTGTGTTACAACACCCCAGAAAATGTTGTTTGACTTTGTCTATATGAAATGGTAAGCTGAGATCTGGGTGAGCTTTTAAAGTTGTATATTCTGGTACCAACTGAACGTAGTGGATTCCTGCATTATAGGGGGTTGGACTACATAAACCTCAGGCTCCTTTCCAACTCTGTAATTCTATGATTCTGTGACTTTATTCCCAGCATACATACCCCAGTTACGTTGCTTTTCATAGGTTTTATCATGGCTGAACAATGACAAACAATAACCAGCATTTTCTCCTAGATTTGGTTTCCTTGGCAATGCTGAAGTCGCTTCATAGGGTTGTGTGGAGGAAGGTTGCTCAGTAAATACTCTTTTCTTGTTGGTAGGGGGTTTGTATTCTGCTATAAATGTCACTGTACATAAATATTTTACTAGATATTTAGCTCACTTTATAACTTAGTGAAACTGTAGCATAAACACCAGCTGCAGAGAAAGTGGAGGCTATGGTTCTAAAAATATTTCCTTTGAATGCTGTCAGGGGTGGTTGTGTATGAGAGAGAGATTGAGATGGAGGGGCGGGGAGAGAGGTCGATGGGGATTGGAAGCTGGAGAGATCAGAAGGAAATGGGCCAATTATATTTGCTGTTTTGTCAATTCCCAGCTTTTAGGCATGCTGCTGTTGTCCTGAAGCCCGTTCTCCATTTTAATAAAGAAAATGAAGTGAAGTGTAAAAATCCATATTCAGTTACTTAGATATTTTTTTGCCAGCTTAATCCCAGAGAATCTGAGTGGGTAAAAATACATTTAAAGCACACAAGAGCCTTCTTTGGGTGTTTGCCTGGATATGCAAGGGCTAAAGGTATGTAAAGGGACGCGGGTGGCGCTGTGGGTAAAAGCCTCAGCGGCTAGGCCTTGCCGATCGAAAGGTCGGCGGTTCGAATCCCCGCGGCGGGGTGCGCTCCCGTTGTTCGGTCTCAGCGCCTGCCAACCTAGCAGTTCGAAAGCACTCTCGGGTGCAAGTAGATAAATAGGGACCGCTTACTAGCGGGAAGGTAAACGGCGTTTCCGTGTGCGGCTCTGGCTCGCCAGATGCAGCTTGTCACACTAGCCACGTGACCCGGAAGTGTCTCCTGACAGCGCTGGCCCCAGGCCTCTTTGAGTGAGATGGGCGCACAACCCTAGAGTCTGTCAAGACTGGCCCGTACGGGCAGGGGTACCTTTACCTTTACCTTTTTAAAGGTATGTAAAGGGGCAGCAGCATACATGCAATTCCTGACCCTCCATTTGTGGGCTTCTTAGATTTTTGCACCTTGGACACAACGGCCTGAAATGGGCTTCCACTAGCATTTGAACTTCTCGTTGCACAGAGGCTTGTAAGTGTTCATTCAAATGCATGTAGTAGTCCCCTTCAGACCATTGTGCTCAACATACAAAGGCCTGAGAGGAGCCTGCACATGTTGTGCTGTAAAATGGGCTGTCAACTCCAATTTTGGCCCACATGTTCAGGGGAAAATGCACACTTTCCTGATCAAGAACTAGAAGTTGGTGTTCATGCCTTCGCAATCACAAATCTGGATTATTTAATGTGCTCTTTTTTGGGCGGGGGTATTACCTTTGATTTTCTTTGGAAGCCTCAGCTGGTGGGGAGCCCACTGCCTGGCAGAAGTAGCTAGAAAGATATTACAACATCTCCATGGACTCCTTGAGTTCTTAACAAACAATACTTTGCTCCCTTTGACCCCCGGTGCTAGAAATAGGGCCAACCGGTGAGATAGGAAGCAGTATCCATGTGGGAGAAAACTTGTAGCCAAAACCGAAGAGTAAATCATCAGGCAGGGTAGAGGAGCAAGCCAGAAACAAGGACGGAATGGCACCCAAAGGATACAGGTCAAGTTGAGAGCTCAGGGAGTTCTCATAGCTCAAGCAACTAGAGCAGAATACCCACTTATGGTCCTTGCTGTCCAGAAGCATCCAATGACCAGCCCAGGTGGGTGGCGTCAGTCCAGGTCTTGTGGTTGCTGCATAGGGATTGGCAGAATTCCCCTCCCCACCTAGGTTGGGGGTGGAAATTCAGTGACCTTCTGGACCAAATTCTTCATATTGGGGGAAGAGTAGTACTTATAAATTGCATTCTAAAGTGGTCTCTGGCTTGCCCCCCGGGCCTTCGAAAGAGTTGCCATAACAGGGTAACAGGGCAGTTGCTGTGGAATTGGACCTGCTGCGGGAGATTTGTATGCCCCTGATGATGACTTGGAAACTTCGGCTAGTTCAAAATGCAGCAGCCAGATTACTGGCTGGGGGGTTCCATTTAGAACCCCTGTTTTAAAACTGCAGCACTGATTTTATTGATTGATTGATTTAGAAGATTTATAGACCACTTGATCGGAATAAACTTCTCAAAGCTGTGTACAAATAAAGTTAAAACACAGCTGAAGTCCACTTGAATAAAAACACACAAAGACACCAACATAAAACAGACACATACATATAAATTGACACTATCATTACAAAGATAAAATATATGAAACAATGATAAAATATATTCATATATATATGTGATGAGCTGTTTCTGGGCCAAATTTGAAGTGCTCACATTAGTTTTTAAGGCCTCAAATATTTGAAAGGTTGCCTCCTTCCCTAGAGATTCTCTATCAGGTGTTTAGAGGTGCCCTCTTGGTAGTTCTACTATCCTTGGAATTTTGGTAGTGGCAACCCAAGACAGGGCATTCGCTATGGCATCCCCCAAGGTGTAGTATTTCCTTCGCACATATGTGCACCTTTATTGTATAGCTTTCTTTCTATGCTGAAGCCGTACCTCTTCACCCTGGTCTGTGATACCTGAGAGAGAGAGAGAGATTTTAGGGCCTACCTTGCTCTTCTGATTACAAGTGGTTTTAACTGATTTCAATCTTGTGTTTTTACATTATTGTAACCCTTCACCTTATGGTGAAGAATGTGAAATAGGCAGTTTTGTAATGTGTATTTTTAAAAACAACTGATTTTATTTTTGAAAAAAGTTAGGCTAGCATTTTTTTAACATCTGTTTTTATCAATAATTTAAATATATATTCTGTGTAAAGCACTTAGAGGTTTTGATGATCAAGCGGTATATAAATCCTATTAAATGAATAAATCTAATTAATATTAAGAGTAATAATAATATATCTTCCTACACCCTTAAAAAGCTTATGTTAATCTACCTCTGAAACAAGTTCCTTTTAAGATAACAGGTTTGTGCCCACACTTGAAGAAGCTAATAATGAAGAACAGCTCAATGATTCAGGATATGCCAACAAGGGCAGATAGCAAACAATTTGGAAAAATCATTTGATGTTGATGTCCAGGAAGGATTTGTGGCACCAAAGAGGCAGCACTAGGACAAAGAAGTTTGGAGAGCTTGTAAACAATTACTGTTTCATATCACGTTATACTTAGCTGGGATATCAACAAGGAGGATCAGCCATATATTTTGTTACTCCAAATATAGCTGCATTTTAAGAAAGTCTTTTGTAGTTGTTCGTACCTGGCAGGGTATCCATTTCAAACAGCTTTTCAGCAGTGGTTTTTGGCAGGAAGAAGAATAAGCTGTTTTGACTAACTGTTTTGTAAGTTGTCCATTCTTATTGCATCAGCATTAATTATGCTTGATGGATTTGTCCTACAAGAACCTTACAGCAGCTTCTGACAGGTAGAGCTATCTTTTATGTCAGCAGTGTGAGTTTTTGATTAAGTGAATGTTTGGTTATTTTTAGACAAAGAGATATTCTCTCATTAAAAGGAAAATGTCTGATAACGTAGGCCTGGAAAAGATAATTTGATCTTTATTTGGAAAAAAGAGAGAGGAAGATTTCAATTTACCATCCAAAATGGGTAAACAGACATAATTTAATTATCTGACAGATAACATTTTGACTTGAGGCACACCACCAAAGTAAAAGACTGAACAAGAATAAAAGCCAAAAGGGTCTTAAATATTCCAGTTTAGCCAGGCTAAAAAAATTGACCAGTCGTCCAATAAAAGCATAAGAAGATCCCAGTACCATATCAAGGCCTGCCAGATGCCCCTGGGAATCTCAGAAGCAGGATGTGAAGACAGTAACACTTGTTTCTGTATTAAAAATGTTGTATTGCTTTTTTTTGTGATGCCACCTTCTACTCTGGAGAGGATTCATGCCATGTTTTGGGATTCCGTGTGCAATGTGTTCCTATGCTTCTCTTCGATTGGTCTGAGCTTAATGTGTCACCTGTTTGTGAGAGCCAGCATGGTGTAGTGGTTAGGAGCGGTAGACTCGTAATCTGGTGAACCGGGTTCAATTCCCCACTCCTCCACGTGCAGCTGCTGGGTGACCTTGGGCTAGTCACACTTCTCTGAAGTCTCTCAGCCTCACTCACCTCACAGAGTGTTTGTTGTGGGAGAGGAAGGGAAAGGAGAATGTTAGCCGCTTTGAGACTCCTTCGGGTAGTGATAAAGCGGGATATCAAATCCAAATTTCTCCTTCTCCAGTTTTTATCAGAGTTTATACCCAGAACTTACCTTTGCTTCCAAAGTCATGCTATTACACATGTGAAGCAATAATAAAGGAGAACGTGTTCTTGGATGTGTAAGCGTCAGCACGCCTGAGTAACATAGACACACCCCAAATTAAGAAGGGGTGGTGACAGCTCCAGGGCAGGATTTGGCTTTCTGAAATACTTGAACTTTAACTTTACTAGTTTAAGAGCAGTCTAGATGGGTTTACATTTAAAAGCCTCCACCAGGAGAGAGGGACAAAGCAAAAAAATAATGGACACCATCATGGTGATGTCACATAGCAACTGCTGGATGAGCAGTAGATCAGAAACCATTGAGGGTCATCTGGCAAGGAACACACCCAAGATGTTTCTCAGGTCACATGGCTACTCATTTCTCTGAGCTTTTCTCACCCTTCCTTATCCACTGTTGTTGTTGTTTATTACATTTGTATAGTGCCCTATACCCGTAGATCTCAGCGCAGTTCACAACATAAAATTGCAATATAAAAAATACAAAAAATACAAAAAATACAAAATAAAAACATAAACAACCCAATACCCCCCGGACACATTTAAAATGATGTGAATCAGCCCAAGTCCTGGTTAAAAAGGAATGTTTTCATGAAGTGTGTAATGAAGGCACCAGCCAAACCTTCCTGGGGAGAGCATTCTACAAACAGGGAACCACAACAGAAAAACCTGTTCTTGTGTTGCCACCCTCCAGACCTCTTGTGGAGGAGGCACACAAAGAAATGGCCTCAGAAGATGATATCAGGGTCTGAGTAGGTTCATATGAAGAGAGGCGGTCCTGGAGGTATTGCGGTCCCAAGTCTTTGAGAATACCACAAGGACAAAGGGTTCCAAGGACCTTTTGCCATGGGATGGGCTCCGAATCATTAAAGGCTCAAAAGTCACTGCACTGTGTTTACACCTGTTGCATCCTTCCCTAGTCCCCTTTCTACCTGCAGACCTCTCACCCCCGTTCCCTACCTGCTGTAGCTCACAGGAGGACACCAGTGCAGCAACCTGAGCCTTACTTTGTGCCTTTGTGCATAATAGAAAAAATCACGATGGATGCTATGGTTGTAGTAGAGGCTGTGAGCACTATGTGTTCTCGCATGAGTCTGACTTGATAGAAAGCAATGATTTTTCCTAATAATAACTTTCTTCCCTTCCCTTATTTTTTAGCTTTCTAAGAAATATGGAGTCCATATCTGTGGAGAAGGTGGAGAATATGAAACATTCACATTGGATTGCCCTCTGTTTAAGAAGAAAATAGTTGTGTAAGGAACTGCGCCTTCCCTTCCCTTTAAATTTTAGCACTGGGAACATATTAACTTTTAGCTTGAGGCCACTTCTGTTGGCAGCGGCAGAGCATGTCCTCTAAGTTCACAAACACTCACTTTGTTTAACACTGGCAAAGTCCTCCACTAACCTAAATCAATGCCTGACAAGACGAGGCCTTCATAGAAAGCTATAAACTTTTTAGACATTTGCACTTTCGTTTACTTGCTGATTATGGCCTGCAGTAAAACTGGTACCTACACACTGACACTTTTATCCTTTCATGAAGTGCGAATTGCCTGTAATATTTATCTTTCATTACAGCTACATTTGATAAACTGCCACATCAGTAGCCTGTGGGTTCCATTAACTCTGTTTCCCTTTTCTCTCCCCCCCCCTTTTTTTTTTTGCGTTTTAACATTAGCAATTTAGGATGATAATGCTAAACATTTTGCTTGAATTACTAAAGGATGTTTTTGAATGTTAATGTTTTGAATCAGTCCAATTTGCACTGAGTGGGTTATTTCTTTGCCATAAATTCTTAAAATGTATGTGTAGAGGTATGGGAAATTTCTTTATCCTTATGTAGATTTGTCAGTACAATTATGGTAAATAACTTAGCCTGCATCTATTATAGGAGATATTTTGACTGCTATTATCCCTCTTTCATCTGAGTTTACAGATTTTCTAATAAAACAGTATCGGTGTCTGCTCCACACCACTTTTAGACCAATAATCTCAGTGAAGGGGGTAATTTGATTACAATATCCAAACAACTCACTTGGGAGTACCCCAGTTGGCTACACTTGGGCAAAATGGTTTGAAGATCGTATTACTTGGAATATTTCAGGCGTGAAAGCTACCCTTCCAATAAACACAGAATTGATCTGAACTGAATCTGTGCCAGCTGAAAGTGCCCTTGAGGGTGCATTTATATAATAATTATGTTTCCACATGAGGATGTGCAAAACAATAAGGTCAGACATAGGCTAGCATGTTGTAAGCAGTAAGAACATATACAGATTTCCCAGATCCTTTGTGTAACATTTATTATAGTATAGTGGCAAACAGTGTGAGACGAAATATTTCAGATCAAATTTTGATTCAACCACAAATTCCAGTGCCACTCTCCCATTTTCTCCAAGATTAATATCTCCCTAAGGAAAGAGTGCTTCTATTCACCAATGCCTTTGAAGCCAACTAGATACATGATGTAACACTTCAAAGGCATTGAACGTGCCCCTACCATCTCAGTTGGGGTGGGTGGCTATGGCCTTCTTCATGTTGGTGCCCCAGTCATAAAAGGTTGTCTCCATGATATCTGGTGCTCACCTTCTTTTTGTGCTAAAGCCCTTTATGTTTTATGGCTTTTAGAAGCAATTTTAGAATGCATTGGTTATTTCTATGTGAAATATTAAATAAAAATGGCTAGATAGATAGGTAGGCCTGGAGGCATATGAGACTTGCCTTGCCAAAGCTAAGCAGGTCTGAGTTGGGTCAGTGCCTGGATGGGAGACTACCTGGGAATCACATGTATGCCACCTTGGGCTCTGTGGTGGAAAAAGGTGGGATATGAACAAAATAAAACAAAACACCTCTTCTTTTATGATACTTGTATTTTCAAGTGATTCCAGGATATATTTTTTTTTATTACAAGTAGTTTTATATCTCTGCTGAGGTAAGAATCAAGGCAATAAAACAATAATGAAGTGCACCCACATTGAGAACAAAACCAGACTAGTAAGAATGACAACTTCACTGCCTCTTAAAAAGCTTTATTTTATTTATTTATTTTATTTTTGCTGCTCTTTGTATGAGAGTAGCAGAGTGGATAGGCGGGCCTCTCTAGGTCACACATTCTACAACTGATTATTAAATTACTCTTACAAAAAATGCTGGTATCATCAGCCATTCTGGTTCTGGTTCTGTTTCTGCATTGCTTGTTTTCCCCTGTGCTTGGCAATTCTGTCTTTAATAATGCTGTCTACTATTTTTTCCGAAACATGCATTATGTTAACTGGCCTGGAGTTTCCCAGATTCCCTCTGGAACCTTTTTTTAGAAACCGTTGTCATATTGGGTGCTTTCCAGTCTACAGAAACAGAGGCTGATATTAGGACAAGTTACATATGTTGTTAGAAGTTCACATCTGAGTGGAACTTTAGTCGTGACACAAGATCTGTGATCCTTGCATGCCTGTTTAATACTGATTTGAATGTGCAGATAGGGCCATAATCATACAATATGGTTTTATCTGTCCTCTGTCCCATGGTTGACCACTAATGCTTTAAAAAAAGAACCTAATTGTTGAAATGTTCAGTGTAATCTGAAATAAATGTTTATGATTCTGTTATTACAGGGATTTATCAGAAGTTGTTGTGCATTCAGCGGATGCATTTGCACCTGTGGCTTATCTTCGACTATTAAAATTGCACTTAGAAGATAAGGCAAGTACCGCATTCCAGTTTTAATATACTTATATTAATAATATTTATTTTTAAATCTGTTCTGTCTCGTTTCCGAGACTCAGAGCAGATAACAGTGATTTAAAAACAGACACACAAAATGTCCAAATGGGATCTGGGGGGCGGGGGGGGGGGGAGACAGATAAAAGGCAATACTGCCAAAGCTCCATTCCTTACCAATTTAAATCCTGGCCACCACAGTACACCCCAAATGTAATGGTATTTCAGCATTTCAAAGTTGATGAGCCTCCAAGAGAAGACAGAGGAACATTAGTTGGACAGTTATCTATGTCTGTGCTCTTGCTGTTCATATTTAGTGTGTATAATTTAGGCAATACTTCTATATTACCTTGCAGATGATGGATGGGGAACCTCAGGCTCTCCAGGTGTTGCTAGACTATAGCTGTCATCATCCCTGAGCATTGGCCATGCTGGCTGGGGCTGGTGGAAGTTGCAGTCCAACAATATATGGAGGACCACAGACTCTCCACCCTTTGTCTATAGTGATAACAGAGATGCGTTAGGCCCAAACTGTTAAGTTCTAAACCCATGCTCCAAAAAGGATACAGAGACATCATGCTGATGATCCACTGCCATCTACTTGCCTTTTTAATTATTTGAGAAATGTATGGACCTCTTTTCAAACACACGTTTCACAAAGTGGGTCACAACAAATATATATATATCAACCAAAAATCATAATACAATTTTGAAACCCAATAAAACCAACCATTTCATTGCATTTCAAACAGCACAAAATGACAATATTCAGCAACACATAGCCCTTAAATGCAGCAGTGAAACAGTAGGTCTTTAAGGCGCCTTTTAAAGGTATCGGGGGATGCAGCCTCTCAAAGAGTACTAACAAATTATTGATGGAAGTCTGAATCTGGCAAGGATTTTCACAAAGGGATCACCCAAACACAGACACACTGAAAACCCCCGTTTGTGAATGGTATTTTTGTACATTTTTTAAGGCGCAAGTCTCAAATACATACAACAAAGAATAAAAATTTCAACAGGGACTCTTAGCTGGCTTGAAAACTTTATGGGAGAGGGATTTAAGTCAAAAATAAACAAAACCCAATTGTTAGATAATATGGTTCTCTAAAACAATATGGCCTGTTCTCTAATTTATATATTTTAATTGCTGCTATATCTACTGTCCCTGTTATACCGAATTGCTAATTTAAATGTATCCCTATTGTGTTTCATGACTTCCTTGATTTTGTATGTGAGCTGGAATTGGTCTGTGACTGAAATAATAAATTCATTCATTCAATATGGCCTGTTTCAGCTTACATTACGGAAAATACTTTTAAAACAAGGCATAGGTAGTATAGGACCCATGTGAAACCTATGACAGAAAATCAGCCAAACTTCTGGCATGATTGTGGTTTTCAGGCACATAGATCTCTGGTGGGCCTGTCCATTTGTCTCTGTTTTGATAGGAGGCCTGTGAGAAAATTACTGCAGTGTTCAAGGAAAAGGTAGGCTTCCCCTGCCCTATGATTGTATTTATTACCACTCTTTGAACAATCAAACCTAGATCTAAAATTGAAAGAACTCTTAGTTTTCTTAAAAGCAGCTACATGACCATCAATAATGAAACAGTGGAAAACACTGAATTGTTTAAATCTTAATTTATGGAATTGCAGTCTTTCAGTAGCTGAAAAATTAACACATCAAGCATGGAATCTTCTGAAAACCTTTATGGAATATAGAAAATGTATATTTTCCAATTGTCATACAAACCATGTATATTCTCTTTCATCAGAAAAGCTGCAAGACTTTATTCTATATTCTATTAATACCTTTAGTCTTGAGCTGGGTGGCTCAACTTGTAAGATATACAGTTTCATTGGCTGTGGAATGACATTTTGACTTGTGTTATCTTTGTGCATATTTTATACTTCAGTTAAAAAAGTAACCCAAAAAAATAGGCTAGCATTGAATAAAACACACCGTTTAAGTCATAACTTTTTAAAAATTGCCAGAGTATATCTTCTTCTTGGTGATCTCCCGTAACTGAATAAGATTGTCATCTGTGAACACGGTCTTAATTCTGGATCCACACGTCCTTCCACAGTGGGGAAGTTTGGCTAGGCTCATATTTGTAGCTTCGAGAACTTTGAGAACACTGTCCAACCAACACTGTCTCCCTACACGATGTGTAAAATTTTTCGGAGACACCGTTGATGGAATCTTTCAAGGAGTTGGAGATATTAAACTAAAACGATGAAGTGAGAAAACAATAGTTTTGTTAAGAACCTCAAAAGTGTCCTTTCTATCTTCTGTTCCTGTGATCAAGTTATGTTCTTCAGCAATATTGATCTAACAGTAATGATACCTGTGAAGCATTGTGCTCCCATGCCAGAAGTGCTTTGCGAATGTATACGTCTGTAAGCTAAACCAGACAATAATAATAAAAATTATGTTAACATTTTCAGGGTTGGTGTCTTCCCTCGCCGCCCCCAGCTTCTCATGGCACAAATGGGATCCACTGTAGAAAGAAAAATAATAGCAGAAATGGTATCATGCTGTCTTGTAGCCTGTTTAGAAATATTTACTGTGGCTATTTAGTTCCATGTGTTTATAATTACTATGATATAATTGACACAAACAAAATATGAAGCAAAAAGCTTTGCACCTCAGATGCTCAGGTTGTGTATCAATTAATGTAGGATTATATAACAAGGATTCATAGTACACAGAAGCTAAATATATACTTCCCAAGATACACAGTAAGCTGCTAATACTTTCGTTGAGAGACAAATAATTTGCTTACAGACTGATCCTGTGCTCTGATACAGTCTGTTCAGGGATCTTTACTGCAAACTCAGGAGATTTCATTGGCACAGTAGAGCAGAACTTAGCTGTAGTGTCTAATAATACAACTGACCCCATTTATTGTTGGCATTAAGGGAAGCTTGCTGTTTTGGAAAGTGAATTGGAAGGAAGCCAGCAGTCTTACAGAATGAGTGGTAGCTTCAGAAGTTGAAGCATTAAAAGCACAATACACTTTTACATGTATTGATGGAATTTGTATCTCAAAACCCAGTTAGAGGAAGAACACTTTTCTATGAACGACTGTTAGGTTGAGAGGACCCTTAACTCCTTCTGTGCTTCTATTTTCCCTCTCAAAATATCCTCCAACCATCTCCCCCCACTCCTGAGGAATATCCCCGAGTATTAAACAGCCTGCTGGAGTAACAGTGAAAACCACAATAGGGCGCATTTAGGTGCAGGGAAATTGAGTCTCTACAGACCTTCCAGTGAGTTTGCCACTAGCGTTCTTCACAGGTCTTTGTGTTAAATGCTTCTTTGTGCTAAAACATTTTGGTTTGGGGGTTTTTGTACGTGATACTCAAACACCATTAATGATCACAGCTGGTTTTGTGTTTCGTTTAAAAATATTGACTTTTCAAGAGTATATAGGCATATGCCATAGTAGGTCTTATCTCAGAAAGCACTGCTGTACATTCATCAAAAAGAGACATAATTCTTTATTTTTAGAATTCTGCTTCCTAGCACCATGTTCCCCATTCTCAAATGTGCCATTTTAGTACACACCTTGTTTGACGAGGATTTTTTTCCGCAGAGCAAAGCCTTAAAATATTACTGTGAGACTGAAAATTATGCCAGTCGGCTATGTGAAGTGAAACCAAATAAGCTGAATAAGAGAACACTCTCGGAGAGGGGAGAGAAAGTGGAAATATATTAATATTTCTTAGGGGCACTGACTTTATTGCTCATGGCAAACTTGATGCTAAAATGCTCCATACATCACTACAATGTGACAGGCTAGGGAAAATGAAAAACACAAAGCTTTACATAAATCAGGCAAAAAATCATATTAAAATGCATAACATTTTATATAAGAATCAAGATTTTACTTTTATCTATTCAGAAGCTCTTTCCTCCTTCTTATGTAGATGTTTAAGATTTTGTTAAAGCCCCACAGTTTCAAGCAGTTTTATAGCAAATCATTTTTCAAATTCATTGTAGACAAAGCTGTCACATTCTTAAAGAGCTAGCATTTATGGAATTGTAGTTTAGATTTTGGTATATACACTTAATGTCTTGTAGAGTTAAGGAGGAAAATAGTTTGTTTTGTGTTGTGATGGAATCATGGCAAAAGGCATTAAATCTTTCGATTAATTTATTTTCTGTCATACTATAATAAGCTACATTTTCAATAAATTGTAACTATGGAGGGGCATTTGGTTTTTCAAGAGCATAATGCATCAAATGATTTAAGGTTTTAACCCCATAGGACCAGAGAGCTATTCATACTGGCAAGGCAAGCATTTAGTCTTGAGTAATTTCTACTTCTTATTTCTGTGTTTATCCTTCTAAAGCCCTTCAACCAGTTAACGCATTGTAACTCCTGCAAAAGTAAAACATTCATGGTCCCATTCTAAGGCACAGTTAAGCATACTTAAGTAGTATCAGTGGAATTTAAGCCTGCTTAATTGTGCACCAGATCAAGGGCCATTTGAATAGCTTGACTTCTCGGTTTTGTAGTGAAAAGAAAACGGTTGCCTCACAAAAGAAACACATTTCTTGAACAGGAGATTTCCGTGTGGTACTGCACATGCTACCCCAACATCCCATGATCTACACCCTCTGGCTTAGTGTGAAAGTGCTTAGAATTCCATGGGATGTTTTTCTGTTCATTGAGGTAAGGTCAGAGTGGAGTATACAGCGTTGGTGCACATGGGGACATTGGGGCTCTGGTTTGCACCCTGAAGTGGGTTAATATCTTTAAAATGTTGATTCAGAGAATGTTGAACCTCCTCAAACATCAAATAATACTTTTAAGTCGGTTTGTATAGTTTTGTAGTGCTGTATATCCATGTCAGCAAATCCCATTGAGTTCATTGCAGCTTCCTCCCAGATAAGTAGGCATAGGATTACAGCCGAAATTGATATATAAATGATTTCTTTTTCTAAATTGCTAAAATTAGAAGAGAATCCCAATTCCCACCAGTTCTCCCTTCACTGCATGCCGTATCGTCCTCAAGTGCTTCCTATCGATTAGGAATCTTTTATGGGACATGTGGGAGACTAAGAAGAGCCCTTCTTGATCAGACCAGAGGTTCATCTTGTCTAGTGTCCTGTTCCCTCAGAAGCTTATGAGAAGCCCACAAACAGGACATGAGAGCAGTAACAGTCTTCCACTGTTGTCGCATAGCAACTAGTATTCAGATACATGAATACCAGTTCATGACTAGTACCAACTGATAGTACCAACTAGTCATGGCTTCATGACTAGTACCAATTGATAACTTTATCCTCCATGAAAAATTGTCTAAGCCACTTTTAAAGCCATTTACGTGGGTAGCCAACATTACAGCCTGCAGTACCAAATTCCATTGTTTTTCTATGCACAATGTGAAGAAGCCCAACCTTTTTGTGTGTCCTGAATCTCCGCCATTCAGTGTGAGAGGGGGATTTCTCTCTACCCACTTTCTCCACACGTACATGTTTTAAAGCTCATTAGTATTTTCTTTTGCTTTATATCGGAACTAAAAAAGTCCCATACATTATAACCTTTCCACATAGAAGAGTTGCTGCAGCCCCCTGACTATTTTGGCTGCTTCTCTTTTTTTGCAGCTTTTTAAGCTGTGCAGTTTTTGAGATGCAGCAATCAGGACTACCCAGTTTTTGAAGTGTAGTCACACCATAGGTTTACATACATGCAGTTATTGACAGTTATATTTTCCATCCCTTTCCTAATGATCCCCGCCATGGAATCCCCTCTTTTTTTCCACAGCTTCCTCATTGAGTCGACATTTTAATTGAGCTCACCAAATGACCCCAAGATCTTTTCCTCATTAGTCACAACCAGCTCCAATCCTGCCAGTTTATATGTGAAGTGAAGAATTTCTTTTGTCCCAGTGTGCTTGGTTTTACACTGACTTACATTGAATAGCATTCGCCAATTTGTCCTCAGTTTATCGTTTGTAGAGATCTTTTCAGAGATCTTTGTAAGCGTTTATACATCTGAAAACCCAGCTACTACACTGTTCACCTTTTAACTCCAGACATGCTGTAAATTATTTAGAAAGCATTCATCCCAATACAAATTTTTTTTAGGAGACACTTTTTATAACCCTTCATTGTGGGTATTGTCTGTGTATTCCTCTCTTTGCTCCATGTTCTTTAACCAGTTACCGATCCACGAGATTATCTATCCTCTTATTCCATTTGTGCCAAGTTTATTTAGAAACCTTTCGGTAGAATTTACTGGATCATTCCTGTCCACATGCTTACTGACACTCTCATGGAACTCTGAATTTTGGAGCCTAAAAGGTTAGTGAGATAGGACTTACCTTTGCCATCTTCCACAGCAAGACATATTCTCCTTTAGATTCAAACTCGTAGTGAAGTTAATCCATGCAAAACCTGTCACGTAATAAGCAGTATACTATAGTGTATGATAGTACCTATTTGCTATATATATACATGGCTTTTTAAAGATACCCTTCCCATTCATATAGAATGCAGGCACATCCATGCTAATGTTTGTTACATGGGAAACAGATCAACAACCTATCTTTATTATAAGAGATCAGCTGGTGGGCCATATTCAGGCCCTGTAAACCTCCCCCACCCCAGTCTCTACCAACACCAGATTGGGAGCAAAAAGCTTGGGTGGTATTCAGCTAAACAGTTCTGCTAGCACAAGCATTCATCGCTGTGCTATAGTACTCCCTAAATCTGTTCTAGAGGGGCAAGGGAAAATCCACAGTATATTTAGGGAGCCTGTGGAGAGAGAAGAGGGAGGGTATGTTCAGTTGCGCTTGCGCTGGCAGAACTGTTTAGTTGGATACTTCCCCATGTTCCTGGTTTGTCTTGGTGCACAAGAAGATAATCTTCAGTGCACAAAGAACTTTTTATCTCACTGGCTGTCATGGTGATGTTAGGTAGGTAAGCTATATGATGGACAATGTACCAAGGACCTATGCAGTCTCAAATATTTTCAAAGCCGTAAAGAAAACATAAGCATAAGGATAAAGTAGGAAGATATACAAAAGGTAGGCCTGGGCGTATGGAAGGGTAGACCAGAGCACATAGAAACCCCCGGTCACTGGAATCCATTGTCATAATTCATGATAATTCTAATAGAAGTCATATCTGAGCTGACCAGATTAAACAAGAATGGTATTTGTTGAGTGCATTGCATGTTGAGTTCAGTGTTCAAACATGTCATTCTCCTTAGTTATGTTTCGCAGGTGTTAATTTTACATTCTTTCAATTGAATATTTTATAATCACTCCACAGTTTGGGCTAGCATGCCTTAGTATAATAATCAGCTCCTGCTCTCTTCTGCTGTTCTGTAATGCATTTTCTTTAGCTAAATCTCTTAATGTTTAACTACAAAGGCTCACTGGAAATTTGTTTTAGATTGTTTCTGGCAGCACAATGAACCCTTGTGCCTAAGGGAGAATAACATTTTATTCACTGTTCTGGTTTAATACATTACCGCACAACTTCAAGATGCATTTTTGCATAATAATGGAAAAGATTCCTCTACTCTTTCTTTATTAAAAACTTAAGAATGTTATTTTTCCTGCACATTTTATGCGTCTAATACCTTTTTAAAAGTATAGATATTGGCATGTCAAATATGCTTTGTTTTATAGGTATATTATAAACTCTTAATAACATTATTTGTCACCTAACATTCACAGTTGTCCATGGAGGCCTCAGTTTCCTCTTCACTGGAAAACAAGGCCACTGTTGTATGAAGTGTAGCTTCATCAATATTTTACTTTTTTCCTGTAAGAATTTGATATGATATGCCTTGAATATAAAATCTCTTCATCCTTCTCTTTTACAAAAGTTATATTGTGTTTCTATTTCTTGGACACCACAAGCGGTTTCATATATGGCAATTTTACATAGAGTAATTCTTTTTTAAAAAAAAGATTTATACTATCCTTCAATAAAATTCCAGGTCTGACTTACATTTCTGAAACACGTGTTGTTGTTGTTGTTGATGATGTTTAGTCGTTTAGTGACCCCATGGACCAGAGCACGCCAGGCACTCCTGTCTTCCACTGCCTCCCACAGTTTGGTCAAACTCATTTTCGTAGCTTTGAGAACACTGTCCAACCATCTCGTCCTCTGTTATCCCCTTCTCCTTGTGCCCTCAGTCTTTCTCAGCATCAGGGTCCTTTCCAGGGAGTCTTCTCTTCTCATGAGGTGGCCAAAGTATTGGAGCCTCAGCTTGATGATCTGTCCTTCCAGTGAGCACTCAGAGCTGGTATCCTTAAGAATGGATAGGTTTGATCTTCTTGCAGTCCATGGGACTCTCAAGAGTCTCCACCAGCAGCATAATTCAAAAGCATCAATTCTTCAGCAATCAGCCTTCTTTATGGTCCGGCTCTCACTTCCATACATCACTACTGGGAAACCCAAAGCTTTAACTATACAGACGTTTGTTGGCAAGGTGATGACTCTCCTTTTTAAGATGCTGTCTAGGTTTGTCATTGCTTTTCTCCCAAGAAGAAACACATAAAACAACATAAAAACATTGACTTGGAGTTGGAGGGGACCCTGTAGTCCATTTCCCTCAGATCTCTCTTAGTTCAGGTAATCATACAGCCCTCTTTGCTTGCTTACCGTCTGGTGATGGGACAATTATATGGACCATTCTGATATGATTTAGCAAACAAAAAACCTGTGTTTAACTGAAGTAATAATAAAAAAGTTCTGTTACCTGAGCTGGAAATAAGCCACATCAAAATTGCTGTCTAAAAGCAGCATAAGCTGTGCATTTAGGAAGCCTTCAAATCATAGTCATTTGTGTAAGTATTATATCACTGCTGCTTTTCACACTTTATATTGTTGTAATCTCTGTAGGCCTTAATTACAGATGGATTCCCCTTTGCTTGCTTTGGGGGGGGGAGCACTTATTGCTCAAGGAATATAACTATAGAATTCCTGTTGTAACATTTTAATTTTTGAAGTAAATAGTATGGGGGAGGGGGAACCATGTAATTTTGTTGGGAATATTTATGGCATAGTCTTATGTGCTAGAATAGGAGGGAAATCCCATAATTAGCTCTGTCAAGTGAAATATCAGGGTTATTTAGTAAAAAGAGAATCCCTGCTGCAAGGATAACTATTTCATAATGCCCGCTGTCAATAATCCATGGCTGATCATTAGGGCCTACTTTCCCTGAAAGGACATGAACTGGTAACAAACTTAAGCTTTGCTTTACCCTTTTATCACATTCCTGTAAAAACACAAAGACACACGTGGCAACAAATGGTTCAGGAGCTGAATTAATGTGAACTCTTAGGTTCTGCTGCTGCTTTTGTACTAGTTCTTTCAAGGTGATCATATCTTCAAGTGATCACATCCAGTCAGAGATTGCATTATTAATATGATGGCATCATAACATGGTGCAGCCAAGGAGAGGGAAAGTAGTGTTCCTATGCTAATTTTGAATGGGTGAACATACTTGCCCTTCTCCAGCAGCCACGAAATTAAAAGATGCCTGCTACTTGGGAGAAAAGCGATGACAAACCTAGACAGCATCTTAAAAAGCAGAGACATCACCTTGCCAACAAACGTCCATATAGTTAAAGCTATGGTTTTCCCAGTAGTGATGTATGGAAGTGAGAGCTGGACCATAAAGAAGGCTGATCGCCGAAGAATTGATGCTTTTGAATTATGGTGCTGGAGGAGACTCTTGAGAGTCCCATGGATGTCAAGAAGATCAAACCTCTCCATTCTTAAGGAAATCAGCCCTGAGTGCTCACTGGAAGGACAGATCGTGAAGCTGAGGCTCCAATACTTTGGCCACTTCATGAGAAGAGAAGACTCCCTGGAAAAGACCCTGATGCTGGGAAAGATGGAGGGCACAAGGAGAAGGGACGACAGAGGATGAGATGGTTGGATAGTGTTCTCGAAGCTACCAGCATGAGTTTGACCAAACTGTGGGAGGCAGTGGAAGACAGGAGTGCCTGGCGTGCTCTGGTCCATGGGGTCACAAAGAGTTGGACACAACTAAACAACAACAAAACTTGCCCTTCTCAGGGTAGTACTCCAAAATTGCTGGAAGGGAGGGTAGTTTACAAATGTCCATACTCTTTCAGCTCTACTTTTCAGCTATACAAATGTCCATACTCTTTCAGCTCTACTTTCAAACATCCAAGACTGACATTGAATTCTTCTCTCATTTGATTCTCTTTGCGCAGATCATAGAGTCATAGAATTGTCAAGTTGGAAGGGACCGCGAGGGTCAGTTTTTTTGTTCAACCTTCTGCAGTGCAGAAATCTTTTTGTCCAACATGGGACACAAACCCACAACCCTGAGATTATGAGTCTCTTGCTGTACTGGTTGAGCTATCCTGCTACACCGAAAAATGGTGACTTGAACTCTGCAAATTTTCATGGTCAGGCTTAAAGAAGCACAACACAAAATAATGGTCAGAAATTGGATTCTATTGGACCTCCCACCCCTTTCCTTACTTGAGTAACTGCAGAAATAAGGAAGTGGGAATTACCTTTGAAGGGACATAATTTTCTGAGGTTTCTCTTGGAGTCAAGGCCTGTGATATGCAAGTTGTGCTTAATTGTGTATCTCAAGATGGAGATGTGATTCATTAACATTTAATTAATTCAGAAAAACATTTATTTCTATGTAAATTGCAAAGCATATCTTCCAGTTTAATAAATATAGATATACATGCATGTTCATATATATATATATATATATATATATATATATATATATATGGAGAAAATGTTCCTGGTAAACACAAACAAGTCTTATGGACTAAAGAAGCAGAATCCTGCATATAAGACTTGATTTATCTTAATTCCCTAAAACAAGCCCACCCAGCTTCTCAAAGCATGAAATATTCTCTTAATCCCCACTGGATCAAAATACTTAAAAAACTTTTAAATATCACTTTGTAAAAAGCTTTTAAAAAGAAAAGGAATGGGGATTTGCATCTGTTTCCACAAGATAGTTTAAAACCATGACCTTGAGCCATATGCCACCTTCTCCTTTGGTTCAGTGAGAGATTCCAGGCAGCCTGGGATATTTTTCTTAATGTACTTAACACCCTGAGATGTTGGTACATTTCTCATATCACCATAACCATCTTCATAGGGGATCTCATAAATGGCATATATGTGCCAACTGAAAATACGCCTTTACTGATCTTGAAATTCTTTTGCTTGGAAAGGTGTGACATTATATGCTTTTCTTTTGGAACAGGCAAAAGATGAACCCATCATTTTCTCCTTTAAGAAATGAATGCAGCTACACACACACACAAGCTACACACACACACAAGCTACACACACACACTCGTTTGTATTTTTCCTTTGAAAAGACAGAGAAATCTTTCACTCGTTCTCTACTTGATATGGCAAGTCTATTCCCCACCCAAGTAATATCTATCTCATATGTCTGTTCACAGTGCATGAAGCTGCATGTGGTCTCCCTCAAAATGTTGTTTTAACAGGAGAACAGATCAAGGCAGAAAACAAGAAGCAAAGAGATTATCAGAGCCTTTTCCTTCTAACTTCAGAGTTTTATGCTCTGTTCTATTCTGAGAGAACTGCTCAGTGGGAGAAACGCTGTCAGTTTTAGATTTTTGTAACAACAAGCCTCCTCTGCCAAGGAAATGAAGATCTCTGACAAGTTAGACACTGCGGCTGCTAATTATGGTTGTTCTTTTTAAGGTGTACATGAAACTTGAGGCATGTAGCAAAATCAGGTTCTTTATTCCAAGAAGTTTACAGGGACCCAATCCTCAGCGTGCCCGCAACCACATCTCACCATTTTACCCAAAGGTGTGGATATAAGAGAACCATCTACAGCGCATTGTATTTTTCTGTTTTGGCAGAAAGCGAATGGAAATTAAGAGGGCTGTGGCAAGATATCACTCTGTTCCCGCACTAGCGAGGGGGCAAATGATTGGCGAATCATGGCCTTCTATAATAAATCTTCATTAAGAAATACTTCTCAGAAGCGTTTTGTACAATGCTGAGGGCCTGAAGAGAGAATGTAAGAATTCATTTCATATTGTCAGGGCATTGTAAGCATTTGCTTAGTCCTGTGCAGGTAGAAACACAAATATTTCATTGGGGGGGGGGGGAGGAGGAGACTGTTAATGGGCATTCTGCACATGACCTGCTTTGTGTGGAAGTCTCTTAAGGGAAAGAAAAAATTGACCTTGTTCTTGGAAGGAAAGCAATGAGTACAGAGGATCTGGCAGCTCTACCTGTGTTGGCACAGACATGCCAAAGTTGATGAGGATTCTTAGGCCTAATGCTGTTCGAGAGATTTCCACAGGTGGCAGCAGTGACACTGATGGATTTCCTATGCTGCCGGAGCAATTTAGTCCTTAGTTTTTATAAAGGGAACATGGCCACTTGTCCAAAATACTACAGCCTACAGGACCAAAAACTGTTCACTTTCTCTAATTTGGGTTTTTATCCTGACATTACAAAACACCTACAGCCCCGCTAGAATGAAAGTTAGTGTTCTGCCTGTTTAGTTTGGAAAGCCAGTATGGACATACCGGGTAGGGACTTGGGCAAAACAGCGAAAGATTCAGTAACCCAAGTTCCGATGCTGATCCTTAAGGAAGTCGCTGTCTTTCAGTCTAGTCCCCAGTCTTCATTAAACAATCTGTAAAAACAGCAATATGTTTTTAAAGCAATTCAGACATAAAAGTCTACTTTGGGTGCACTTGAGGTCTTGCGTGTTTTTTTAGGCTTCTGCACTTAATGATCAGGCAAAAATAATTGTAAAAAGAATGGTCGTTCTTTATCTCTCAGATATAAAAAGTTGTTTGGTGAACTGTAGACCCTCAATCCAAATATGTATCCTTATTTTAGAGCATGTGCCATTCTGGGTTGGAGATCCATCTAGTCCATCATTCTTTGAAGAAATAACTAGCATCTGACAGGTACTGTGCAGGTCACCATATATTTGCTAGTGGACTATGATCTATATTTCCCCCACCCATGCTGTAAATTTCGGTACTGTGTACTGGATAACTCATTAGGTTGTGAAGATCCGCATCATGCTAGCAGCACTTCCTTAGAGTGAGGAAAAGAAGCCTGAGTCACACTAGAAGAAGAGGAGCAGACAGAGGCGGGTTCTTGTTTTGGTCACTTCACAAAACAGTTTTGTATTTTAGATTAAACAGACCTGCAGTTTGAGTGTTTTAAGGTTGCATTTAAGGTTGCTTTCTTGTCTCCATTACCATGAACATGACGAATGTTCCCATGTGTACTATTGATTTGCATTGCTTTATCTATATAATGATTCTCTGTTAATTGTACTAAGTAAATTAAATCATTACGTTGCACTGTTCACCAAGGTTGCAATCCAGTTTTATGTGTGCAAATCTCATTGATCTCCTGGGGACTTAAGTGTTAGCAACTATATGTGGAAACTCAGTCTCAGTTGCAGGCATTAACATCTTGCCTCCACATCTTGCTCTAAAATGAAATAAAATGCGCTCCATTCCTTTTACCTCGAGATGCTTTGCTTGTCCAAGAGCTTCTCCTTTTGAGGTAATGTGTGCTGCAATATTTATTTCAACCAGGTGCAACCTCTGAGCAAAGCCCTGGCTGTGAGCTGTTCTTGTGAAAAGCAGTTTGAAGAAAACACACGGCCCACGTCAGATGAGCGAAAGGAAGCCGCTTGCATCATCTGGGACACTTCTGGGCCTTCTTCTGTGAAGTCCAGTGAGTTTTCTGCTTCTCCTCAGTCATTAAGGATACATACAATTTCTTTAAGGGATAGCCATGTTAGTGTGTAGCATCAGAACCAACAAAGAGCCTAGTAGCACCTTAAATACTTTCCTGGCAACCAAGGAAGGGATGTTATCGGTGGTGACACTCTGTCTATGGAATATCCACCCTGCAGAGACTTGCCTGGTGCCCACTCTGTGGTTTTTTAGGTGCCAGGTGAATACCTTTTCATTTTTTCAGGCCTTTTCATTTTAATGGAGGAGAGGGCTATCGATGGCTGCTAGCTGCAGTGGCTATATGTACTGCCTCCACAGTTGGCTTTTGAATACAAGTTGCTGGAAACCACAGGAAAAGAGCGTGCTCTTGATCTCGAATCCTGCTTGCGGTTTCCAACAGGTAATTGTCCAGTCACTGTGAGAGCCATTAGCCTGATCCACCAGGCTCTTCTTATGTTCTTAATTATAATGCTACATCTATTTTAGTGTTTCTGGATCTCTGCACTAAGTTATTCCCCTTGCTAGTTTCATGTTGTGTTTCAATTGTTTTCAGTTACTGGTTTTGTGTTGGTTATGGCCTTCTTGATTTATTTACAACTGGTTTGAATGTTTATCATTTACATTTTGCGTATTTGGTATTTTTAATGGTCTGTAAACAAAGGTAACTCAATTGCATGGCCAGTATATGCATGTAATCAATAAAAAGCAAATAATGACTAACAAATATATTGCGGCATAAACTTTTGTGGACCAGAAAACACTTTGCAAATGCTTGGAATGCTATCATAAGTTGGCAGGTGATTGGAAGGCAGAAAGAGAGAGAAATGTTAGGAGTGAGGTCAGAAGTAAATGAATTCTAAGACCACGTAATTACATTGCATTTTAAATGCAAAAATAATTACAGTGACTGTTTGCAGTGCAATGTGGATGATACACAAATGACCTGGCATTAGTGAGTAAATTAGTATCTGTAGTGTCATAAAGTAATTTTATCATAAAGTGAGTGAAGGCTTTATTTTTAACAATACCAACAAAATGTTTTGGTTTTTGGTGTGTTGTTGTTGTTGTTTTACCAACTTGGGATTGGCAGTAGAGGTCTTTAGACTTCTTGTTTTCCTTCATCCTACCTTCAGAATCTTATTAGGGATGTCAGCATTTTTCTTAGAAGGAAGTTCAAGGCTTTCACTCTTGGACTCTAATGACTCTCTCCTGCATGCATGGGAGATTTATACATATAATTCCCATTAGTGTTAATAACTATTATAGCTTTCCAATGTTGATCTCCTCCCAAATGATGTGCCCATGCCTCTTTAAATTTGAGCTATAGGGCTGCAGCTCTTATTTATCTGCATGAATTAGAGCTCCATCCCACAAAAAGGCACTCTATTCTGAGAAGTCCTATTTGTTTCAATAAAGTACTGCACGGAAGAGTAATAGAGTAATGTTTGGGAAATGGAACAGATCTGTTCAGGGCTCTTGTTTTTCTTTGTAACATACTTCAAGTCCATACTTCTGATTCAGAATCTCATGCACCACCTTCTTCAAATAGCCCACTTCACTTTCAATACATTGAGTTGCTAATGAATAATTTGAAGACATAATCCTAAATATTTGCGCAATTTTACAGCCTGTATTGCCATCATATGTCATGGATGGATGTGGAAGGATTTGCAGGCACAAAAGTTAGTGCTGCTTCTTTTTCATTGGTGATCACTCGTAGCCGAGTAAGAGTGTCTTCCATAAACATGGTTTTGACTTTGGAGGCCAATTCTGGATCCACACGTCCTTCTACAGCAGGGACATAGGTTTCTGGGTGGGAGTTGATCACAGTGAGGGTTTGCCATTTCTCCCTTTCATCCTGAGTTCGAGTGTCTTCAAACCCACAACACATTTGGTAAAGACTGCTCTCCAATTGGAGCGCTTGCAGGCCAGTGTTTCCCAGTTGTTGGTGTTTATACTACATTTTAGATTTGCTTTGAGGGAGTCTTCAAACCTCTTTTGTTGACCACCGGCATTACGCTTACCATTTTAAAGTTTGGAATAGAGTAGTTGCTTTGGAAGACGAAAATCAGGCATCCGCACAACGTGACCAGTCCAACAAAGTCAATGTTGAAGAATCATCGCTTCGACACTGGTGATCTATGCTTCTTCCACTACACTGGCATTAGTTTGCCTGGCTTCCCAAGTGATGTGTACAATTTTTTGGAGACATCATTGATGGAATCTTTCAAGGAGTTGGAGATGGTGTTTATAAGTGGTCCATGTTTCATAAGCATACAGTAAGGTTGGTAGTGCAATAGCTTTGTAAACAAGCATTTTGGTTTCCCTGCAAATATCCCTGACTGCAAACACTCTGCACTTCAGTCGGGAGGAAGCTGCACTTTCAGAGCTCAAGTGATGCTGTGGCTTGGACACTAATATCTTGGAGTGGGGTTCTGATTATCCAGTTTTACTGCTTCGTTTTTCCTGTTGCTTCCCTCTATGCCTCTGTGAAAAACTGCCCCTGAGGGTCAGAGCAGCTTCCAGAATGCCTGGAATGTGTCACTGTGGCATGACTTACCATTGAAGGTTGCAGTCAGAGACATACAAGGAACCAAAGTGTTTTCCATTCATTCTAGGGCTCAGTTGGCTCCAAACCTTTAATTGGATCACTTATTTGCTTGTGGGAAGGGTCTTAACTCAGTGGTTGAGCACATACTTTGCATGCAAAACATCCCAGGTTCAATCCTTGGCTGGGCTGGGAAAGACTATCTGCCTGAAACCCTCAAGAGCTACTGCCAGTCAGTGTATAGACAGTGCAGAGCTAGATGGGCCAATAGTCTGACACTGTGAAAGGGAGCTTTCTATGTTTGATGTAAAACCAGTTCATAGGCTTTATTCATTTGTATGTAATGGTGCGTTTGACAGTTGCACCTGAACTTAAATATACACACACCATGCAAATAGTATAGCAGCATGATTTAGGAAATCGTAACATCCTAAAATGTTACGGGTGGCGCTGTGGGTAAAAGCCTCAGTGCCTAGGGCTTGCTGATCGAAAGGTTGGCGGTTCGAATCCCCGCAGCGGGGTGCGCTCCCGTTGTTCGGTCCCAGCGCCTGCCAACCTAGCAGTTCGAAAGCACTCCCGGGTGCAAGTAGATAAATAGGGACCGCTTACTAGCGGGAAGGTAAACGGCGTTTCCATGTGTGGCTCTGGCTCGCCAGAGCAGCAATGTCACGCTGGCCACGTGACCCTGAAGTGTCTCCGGACAGCGCTGGCCCCCGGCCTCTTGAGTGAGATGGGCGCACAACCCTAGAGTCTGTCAAGACTGGCCCGTACGGGCAGGGGTACCTTTACCTTTACTTTTTAACATCCTAAAATAGTGTGATATTTATTCATTTGGACAATTCTTTTGGGTTGAAATAAATAGAATAGTGTGTTGTATATGTATACCAATCCTAAGTATGTTTGCTGGGTGTTAGTTCCTAGTAAAAAAGATATGAGTATACTGTTTGGTTTGTGAATTGCTTTATACATCATAAAATATACATTTGGACGTCATCAAAGTGATAATCCACTTTTTTCTTTCAAGGGGTCATAAGTATTACATTGGGAATGTGGGGCTGCTTTTGTTGTAAAAGCCTTAAAGTAGCCAGTCTTGTAGCTTGTTTTCGTAGGAAAGACTAAATACGGCTAAACCATTTACCATTACAATCTCATCTTTTAAAACTTACATTTTTACAGATAAGACGCTTGAAACCTCAGTGAAGTCTCCGCAGGGCTACCAGTGGCTAACAGGCATCAGTGCTCTCCTAAATGCATCGGAAGGAGGAAGCGTGCAAGAATCGGCTAAGAATGTCTTTTCGTCTCTCCGAGGTGGTTTATTAGGGATTTAAATAATACAATGTAACATGCAGAATACATCTGCTTTAATTAGCGCTGCAACTTCTTATCAATAATTGGGGTGATGAGTTGATGTAATGGTTTGAATGCAAATTTAGAAGACCAATTGTTTCTACATTGCAGGCTCTCTTAAGCAGCAGCAAAGGAGCGCTATAGAGAGCATGCAATCTGTTTTGCTATGAGTGGGTGGGGCCAGCTGTTTGTAAACAAAATAGATCTAAGCAGCAGACCTTCCAGAGAGAAGAAAGGGTCTTGTTTCCTCAAAGAATCTAGGCCGCTGGCCGCTCCCTATCTGAGCATGCCAGGTCACTCAAATCTTTGGTCACCCAGTTCACTATCCTGGGACTTTTCCGTCTCTTTTGCTATTCTCCCCACTGCCAGAATTGAAGAAGGATGCAGGAATGTGCTTAGGAGAACGGATGACTGTCTCTCATATCTGCTACAAATTCTAATCAAATTGTTTTGAAATGCATTGATTAATCAATTCTTTCTTTTAAAAAATTGGTTGATTATTTCTATTGTTTACAGATTTGTTTGCTTAGCTATCTCAGGATTGCTCATTATGAAAAAAGAACAATGTGAGAACCGTCATATTTAACATTAAAGGCTTGGCAGCAGGTGTTTGCAGAAAGGAGTCACTATATGTGAACACGTTTAAAATCATTTGCAATCAGGCTCTACGCTCTTCATTGTGTCATTTATAAAAGACGGTGGGATTTGTTTTCATACTTTTGCATTTTGCCGTATGCACTCTGTGTTGTGTATGCTTTCTGCTTGCTAAACTGCCTTTATCACCATAATTTTAAATTGAGTTCTCCAGAAAGCTGTGGCTGTGGTACATTTTGGCATCCAGGATTAGGTCAGTGGCTTTAAATCTCGTTTATGTACTTAATGCAAGGAAAGAATTGCTATCTTGGGAATCGTAGTAGCTGGATTTCTTACTATCAAACCCTTACAAGATATTGACATATAAAACAAAATGCTTCCATTTTGTTCTGCATCTTTCCTCATTTTACACTTTTAAATAAAGAAATGTTTATGCAGGCATCTTTTTCATTCATAAAAATGGAAATTGCTCTCTGAGGCGGCAATGGGCAAGCTTGTATTCTTGTTCACGGATACTTTTGATGTATTAGCTCATAAAATCTTAACATTTGGCTTGTGCAGCTGAGTTCATGACTGAATACAGAATGATAAAGAAGCGCTAGCAATTTTGAAAGCCAAAAGGCATCATGCTTTCTAAAGGACCCTTAAGCTAGTTCTTAACAGCCTGGAAATCAGCAAGGAGGCTGTAATCAGGCTTGTAGGTAAAGGCAGCAAAGTTCTGCATAAATCTTTTCGGCATAACATGTAAATGTAAGCAATGGGGCTCTATCACGTTTGCTTGCTGCTTGTTATATTTCCATGGACCCCAGCCAATCCAAATATTATACGTCCTTGCCTTTCTTTTCATTAGAATTAGACAAAAAGTAGTGGTTGTGCCTCTGGGCCAGAAGCTAAGCTTCCTACTGTTTTTGGCAGGTTACTTACATTTGAAGTATTGTTTTCCATTTCTGGCCAACTACTAGCGTTTTGGTCCCAGGTAATGCTTGCATTTCCTGTGGCTATTTATTTTGCTCTCTGAGCAGGGGGTGGGGACACGGAATGAATTACGGTCCTGTCAGCTGAAGGAACCTCCACATGATTTTTTTGCCAGAACATTGCTGAGACACTTTAGGTATGTGTTATAACCTTTTCCTAGAAAAGCCATACCTGCTGCCTGCTTGCCCTTCTGTCCTGCTCTGCATCGCCCGGTGAGAAGGTGGAGGAAGCACAAGCCTTGTTACAAAGCCAACTCTTTTAATACCTTCTGGGAGAGTTCATACTTTGCCGAATGGAAATCTGCTAATGGACTGCACAAATGTGCACAGTTGTTCTTAACTCCCAAGATTAAGGCAACAAGCTTGTTAGTTACACAGAGTGTTCAACCCTATATCTGTTTTTTTAAAAGAAATAAATTTATGTCTATCTAGAGTTGGCAAAAGTCAGCAACTTCGACTGCAGTCCAACCGTTTGATCCCCCAGACACCCACCCACACCAATACACAGGGTGATGCCACCATCCATCCCTGAGTAATAGCAATAGCAATAGCAATAGTAATAGTAATAGTAATTTATTATTTGTACCCCGCCCATCTGGCTGGGTTTCCCCAGCCACTCTGGGCGGCTTCCAACAAGGATTAAAAATACATTAAAATGTCACACATTAAAAACTTCCCTGAACAGGGCTGCCTTCAGATATCTTCTAAATGTCAGGTAGTTGTTTCTCTCTTTGACATCTGATGGGAGGGCATTCCACAGGGCGGACACCACTACCAAGATGGCCCTCTGCCTGGTTCCCTGTAGCTTTGCTTCTTGCGGTGAGGGAACCGCCAGAAGGCCCTCGGCGCTGGACCTCAGTGTCCGGGCTGAACGATGGCGGTGGAGACGGTCCTTCAGGTATGCTGAGCCGAGGCCATTTAGGGCTTTAAAAGTCAACACCAACACTTTGAATTCTGCTCAGAAACCTGCTGGGAGCCAATGTAGGTCTTTCAAGACCGGTATTATGTGGTCTCGGTGGCCGCTCCCAGTCACCAGTCTAGCTGCTGCATTCTGGATTAGTTGTAGTTTCCGGGTCACCTTCAAAGGTAGCCCCACGTAGAGTGCATTGCAGTAGTCCAAGCAGTAGATAACTAGTGCAGAGCTCCCTGTTCTACTTGCCAAACAGGGCCATTCTGACGGTGGGACTGAGTTGGGCTAGGATCCGCTAGATTCCAAAATGACTCTGCAAGCATACCATCCTAGTTAGGAGCTGCTCATGGAACTAACGATGTGTTCAGAATTATTGAGCTAGAAGGCAGCTTTAGTCATCCCTATTCAGAGAAACTCTGCTAAACTCAAACACCTCTGATATACTTGCACATATTTTCTGGATCGTTTTTTCTTCTTATGTTCTTGCTCATTTTCAAATATATTTGTACTTGAATGAGGAAATGCTGCCATCTGATTAACAGGCATGGGCTGGATCTAAAGCTGCAATTCCACATTTTCTGAGAAAAGTGAAACTAAATCAGAAGACACTGCACGTCTTGTGGGACACAGTATATCGCTGTAAAAATCATAACTCTATAGTGCTGGTAGCTGTTTTCCTTCCAGTTGTGGTTCATTGGATCCAACTCCTAATGTTTGAAAATTGTTCTTTTTAATTCACTTCAGAAAAGACAACAATGCCATGTCACAGCATGTGAAGGTGTTTTTTAAACAAGTGAAATAAGACAATTCGTTACTTTCTAAACATCCTTTGTGTGACAGTTGCCTCTATGTAATGTATGACTGACCTCAGACAGCCCAAGAGAATGTTAATATGTTATTGCTTGCTTTTCTTGGGGAAATACTTTGAAAAAAGTATTCCTCGTATTATTCTGGTATAAATGTAATTGCTCCCGCCTTTAACGGCTGCATTGTTTTTCCACGTGCAGCTCATCTGAATTCAAAGGGATTGGAATTGACAGATATTATTTTGGTCCATCTGTATATGAAGAGCATGAAAGATTTTGCTGTGATTAATTCAGTCTATGTGACAGCATTTGATTTGTGTCCCCCAGCAAGGTAGGTTCTTACTACTGCTACCTTATATTTATGATACTCTGGAATATACTTCATTGCTACTACGCTGCTTTATTTATGACACTTTTTGTCATATTTCCTTTCTGGACTTCATTTCACCTATTTCTATGTCTGTTTTAGCAGCTGCTTTACAGTTGTCACATGAATGTCCTCCTCTTAAGGTCTTTTAGGTACACACCCCAAGTTTATACCCACTATCCTAGAAGATCTGTGCATATCCTTGAATGCACTATCTGGTTTCATCTTGAGCTTAGACCCTCTGCCACGGAATCATCTCGTCCCAAACCTAACATCCAATTTCATTACAGCATTGTTGTGGTTGTTTAATACATTTATAACCTGACTTTCCTTCAAGGAGCTCTAGATACATGGTTTTCTTCATCCCGCCCCCGCCCTAGCAACTCTAAGTTAACAGGATGAGAGATGTTGACTGACTCAGGACTGTTTGATGAATATCATGGCTTAGTACAGATTTGAACCTAGGCCTTCCTGGTCCTAGGCACCATGTGCACTATATAGAGCGTCTTCACCTCCACCATTCTGCCCGGACACTGAGGTCCAGCGCCGAGGGCCTTCTGGCAGTTCCCTCACTGCGAGAGGCCAAGTTACAGGGAACCAGACAGAGGGCCTTCTTGGTAGCGGCACCCGCCCTGTGGAACACCCTCCCACCAGATGTCAAAGAGAAAAATAACTACCTGACATTTAGAAGACATCTGAAGGCAGCCCTGTTTAGGGAAGCTTTTATTGTTTAATAGGTTATTGTATTTTAGTGTTTTGTTGGAAGCTGCCCAGAGTGACTGGGGAAACCCAGCCAGATGGGCGGGGTATAAATAAATTATTTTTTATTATTATTATTATTATTATTATTATTATTATTATTATTATTATTATTATTATTATTTAGTTTTATACCACTTTTAATGGTCCTGGCCATACTCTCAAAGAATTCTGTGAACTGTAGCTTGTTAAGGGTGCTGATAATTTGTAGGAGGCCCTTATTCCCCTTCACAGAGCTACAATTCCTAGAGTGGCTTAACAACAAATTCCTCTTCCCAGGGAACTCTCGAAAGTATTCAAGGAGAAGGAGCTTGTTTGAGTGATAAGAGTTTCTTCTGTTTAACAGCAACCTTATTTAGTGCACAGTGAATTAAATTGGATATAGTGGTCCAACTGAGGCATTTAGAGTGACATTGTTCATTTCAGTTAGTTTATTTGAAATACTTTTATGGGTAAAAAGGCCTCCTGTGGTGACTTAATAAAATGCAATACAATACAATTAAAACCTCAAATAAATGAATATAAGTCAGCAGTACACAGCATCAAGCGAAGAAAGTATCCGAGTAAAGTAACGTCAGAGAAATCACCTTAGAAAAAGACTGGTGAATATGAATGAATCTTCAGGGCTCTTCTGAAAGCCCACCATGGTGGATACCTGATGATGATGACAATAATAATAATAATAATAATAATAATAATAATAATAATAATAATTTATACCCCACCCTTCCTGGCCAGAGCCAGGCTCAGGGCAGCTAACACCAGTAAAATTACATTGAAAACATAAGGGGGGGGGCAATTTAAAATACAGGTTAAAATGCAATTTAAAGTGCAGCCTCATTTTAAAAGTAGCCCATAGATCAAAACCCTAAGGGGAGGGAAACATAAGGGTCAGACTGAGTCCAAACCAAAGGCCAGACGGAACAGCTCTGTCTTGCAGGCCCTGCAGAAAGATGTCAAGTCCCACAGGGCCCTACTCTCTTGTGACAGACCATTCCACCGAGTCGGGGCCAGTACTGAAAAGGCCCTGGCCCTAGTTGAGACCAATCTAACCACCTTGCGACTTGGGATAATGTGATCCAGATGTGGGAAAGGCCTCCTTCCCTCCCTCATACTTAGCATTCTGACTGCTCTTGAAGGTGAGCATGTGAAAAGGTCCTCTGTTGCTAATCTTAGCGTGCAGCCAGGTTGATAGGGGTGAATTACTGCACTGCAGGGGGTTGGCCTAGATGACCCTTGGTGTCCCTTCCAACTGTAGAATTCTGTGATTCTATGAAGGTGGCCCTGCAGGTGACTTGGACTGAAACCATTTAAGGCTTTGCAAACAGCACTTTGAACTGGGATGAGAAAGGCACTGGTGACCAGTGGAACTGGTTTTGTTGAACTAGCCTCCTATCTCCCACCAGGACATGAGCAGCTATATTTTGCAGCAGCTGAAGCAATGCACTCCCCTAATGAAAATACATGTGTGCAGTGGAGCTTTTTCCTTCTTTTCCAGGAACATCAACTCTGGCAATGTTGCAAACTATTTTTGTGACTTGGAAGAGTTTAGAAAGCAGATTATAAAGTGTTATCAGGGGACTGCTCTTCAGGGTGGGGGGGAAATAGGGAGCACAACTGTTCGCCTGTCTTCCCATACAGGTTTTAATGGATATTTTTCCAATCTTCTGCTTCCATGACTGCCGTTTCTAGGTTTGCCTTTCTATTCAGTATCCATACTGGAGTTCACCATGATTCAGAACAAGCATGTTTTCCTTCTCATTTCTCTTAATTTGGAATCCAAATGTATTTCATTTCTGTTTCTTAATAAAAAATTTAATATATAACATTCATGAAATAAGGACACTACAATTAAAATATTTTTAATGCTGCATAAAATATTTTATAAGTAGCAAATTCTTTAGGATTTTTTTTTTCCTGTTGAGGGCTTTATTACTTATTCCAGTTAATAAGATATATTTCCCCTCACTTGGTAATAGCTTTACTACTAATTGGATCTCTGTGAAACTCATTGCATTGGTGACTTTCTTGAAATAAATATCCAATGTTCCTTACTAATATCATGCTCCATAACTTACAAAATAATAATAATAATAATTCTCTGTATTATCCCAGTATATAATCAGTTAAGAAGAGTTCCACAAATAATGGAAATAAGTTTCTACATATTATAGAGCACCCATCCCAGCCTGGTGTCCCTTAGATATTTTGGGGTGATGTTCAACAGTAGTCCTACTTGGAGTAGGTCCATTAAAGTTAATGGACATAACTAACTTAGATGCATTTATTTCAGTGGGTCTGATATGAATATGACTTAGTTGAATACAACCAAATTTTGGATAATCCTACACAAATATAATCTCAGCATAGTTGAGATAAACTATGCTCACAAAGGTATTTGGGTGTCTTTATATGCCCATAAAATTAGCTCATCTATGAAAAACACCTTCCCTAAACCAATATGTTGGAAATGTGGTTGGCATAAAGGAATTCATTTCCAGCTTTGGAGGGAATGTCCTAAGTCAGTGGTGTCCAAACATTTTTTCAAAGAGGGCCAGATTTGATGAAGTGAAGGGCCGTGAGGGCCGACCAAGGGGCCGACCTTTTTTAGGATTGAAATTGTTGAGCTTTTGTTATGATTTTACCCCAAAATTATTCAGCTTTTTTAGGGTTGATGCTGTTGAGGGTTTTTTTTTAGGATTTTACCCCAGGAAATAAACTGCCACAGTGGCTGGATTAAACCAACTGGCAGGCCAGATTAGGCCCCCCGAAACGGACTTTGGACATGCCTGTCCTAAGCCAAACTTCTTTGGGGAATCTGTGTTTTCTGAAGTTAACCAAGTAGCAGCACATGGCTTGTTACCAGTGCCCTCAGTAATACAGCTAAGTATTTGGGACAACCAGAGCAAAGATGGGAAGTAAAACTTCCTTTGGGTTTTTCCTGATAGCTGCAAGACCAATAATCTCTAGATACTGGAAATATTTGGAGGACCGCCCTATAGAAGGCATGATATGAAAGGGTATGGGTTTTGACAGTTTCACAGAAGCTCTGTGAACTAGAACAAGCACACCTAAATTTGAAGGAAAAATGAGGAAGCACAGTGTGTACTGGGGGCTGTATCCAGTGATGTCCTGCCATTGACAGAAGTCTCTACTCCATTTGGAGCCTCAACAGAACAGGAGGGAAGCTGCTTTCTCCAAATGAACCGCCACCCTGCAGATGCTCTCTTGCTGTTCCAAAGCATTTCCCAACCTTCTGGAGCAGGTTTTGGGGGGTGTCCAGTAGCCACGCCTACTTGCTTATGACAAAAGGCTGCCATAAATTGTAGCAGTCAGCTTTCACGATGAAGAGATTCTTTACTGGCTATATAGAGAACTTAGTGTCTGAACCAGAGCTGGTGTCAGGTTTCAGCATCACTGGGTATCTTCCAATGCCCATTCCTCAGTAGAAGGCCTACTACCGATTCCCAGAGCTCCCTGGCCCTGCCGCTATTCATCCTTCTTGCTGTTACTACTTGTTGGTGTGCTCTCTTCAAACGTGTAAGCAAGGAGAAGGAGCAGCACTCTCCAGTTGATCTGGACTCTCCCTATATGCCAGGTGAACAGATTGGACCCAAAGGGAAAGGTAACGGTGGTGACATTGGTGAAGAAGAGGATGGCCCACTCAGTGGGAACAATGATGTCTTACCCAAGGGCTCTTCAAAATGTGGATCCATATTGGTCTGCAATGTGTTATACGTAGGGCTGCCTCTGAAGATGGTTTGGAAACTTCAGCTGTTGCAGAATTCAAAGGCTAGATTACTCACCAGAACAAGACGGTTTGAGCATATTACACCAATCCTGGTACACCTGCACTGGCTACCAATTAGTTTCTGGGCCCAATTCGAACTGCTGGTTTTGACCTATAAAGACTTAAACAGCTCAGGACCGCAATACCTCAAGGACCGCCTCCTTCCATATGAATCTACCCGGACCCTGAGATCATTTTCTGAGGCCCTCCTTCGTGAGCTGCCTTCTCAAGAGGTCCGGAGGGTGGCAACACGAGAACAGGCCTTCTCTGCAGTGACTCCCTATCTGTGGAATGCTCTCCCCAGGGAAGTTTGCCTGGTGCCTTCATTATACACCTTTAGGTGCCAGGCAAAAACGTTCCTTTTCAACCAGGTTGATCCGATTTTCATCCTATGCCCTTTTAAAATGTGTTCTTTTGGGGGGATGGGGCTATTGGGTTGTTGTTTTTATTTTTATTAGGTATTTTGTGGTTTTATATCTTGATTTTATTCTGTGAACTGCCCTGAGACCCCCAGATATAGGGCGGTATATAAATTCAAATAATAATAATAATAATAATAATAGTTCTAAGTATGAGGGGGGAAAGAGATCCTGTCATATATTAAGATGCATGAATGCCACCAATAAATAACTGCCTTCCTGTCTTGTGGTTTCAGAGTTTGTGTGGAAGTCCCCTTGCCTGAAGGACTTTTGTTTCAGATGGACTGCCTGGCACAGAAGTATGATGGGATGACTGGTGAGCCACCTTGTCAACAGAAGGAGGTTTTGCACGTACAGAGCATCTCTCACTGGGCCCCGGCCAACATAGGACCTTACAGTCAGTGTGTACAGGTATGCGTTCACCCGCCCCTCACTGGATTAGCAACTCTGTGGAGAATGATCCCAGTTATAGGTTTCAATTTGCATATTGAAATACTAGTTCATCCATCTGAGGGGAAAAAATAATATTCGTTCTTATTTTATTTTCCTTTGAGCAGGATATATAATTTTATAGCTTGAAGCTGAACAGGGGGAAAAGGAAGCTATTGGTAACATAAATGTTCAATAATATAAAAACATACAAAATGTCTATGCTTATTAAAGGGTTGTGAAAGCAAGAGAAGTGTATGGAAATCTGTGAGGAGGTGTGCATATAAGAATGCCTATGGAAGGAATGGGTTTACTTACACACTGTCCGGAATTAGTCCCAGAGCAGGACTTAATTTGGGATTCAGTGCTGTGTGGGCTGAGCTGGAAAAGTCTCATATGCACTACAGCTCTTATCCTGTTGTCTTAAAAGGCTGTGTAAAAATATTAACAAAATCTGTTAATGCCATCTGTACAGGTTTGCGGTTGCATGTTCTCCCAAATTCTGAATCTGTCATTTACATTTATGAATGAACTGATCCATTCTAAGCTTTCCTTTGTGAGCAGTACATCTCCAAGTTGGTACACATCATAGTTATGAACATAATAAGTGACTGGATAAATCCTGTAAGTCTGAAGACAGCTTTATGTGGGGGGAAACCCAGCCGCAACAGGCAACCACCCCCTAGAAACAGCCAGGTTTCTCCTATTCTTTCCTTCATCCCTACATTGCCTAGTAGAACTAATTGAAATTAAAAATCTGCATCGCAGGTTCTTTCTCTGAAACATAAAGCAGTTAACAAATCACAGAACAAGAACAACAGAATCCCATCATAAAATGGCACGCAAACCCAAAATCTTACTTTGCGTCTTTGCGTAATTATGCTGACTGTGTCCTGGATTCTGCTCCCACAAAAAGCTCCCACCCTGCTCACTGGGGTTGAGAAACATTCACTGCAGTTGTGTCAGGGTAAAGCCCAGGTAGGAGCTTTTGTGGGTCACAAAAGGGCAGAACGTTGTTAGTTATTTAGTTTATTGTTGCATTTTTACTGCCAGGGCGGAGGTGCTTTTCTTCCTCTGGTACCAAAATAAATTGACTGGCCTTGGATACTGTACGCTTAGATTTGTGGAGAGAATACACCATTTGCTGTTCTGCCTCAGGCAGCAAAATGTCTTGGGCTGACGCTGAATGGTGTGAGAACACAGATAAGTTATATTAATCATTTGTAGGGGGAGGTCAGATGCCTGGGACAGGGAACCTTAAGTCTGTCTCAACCTAATGTTGAAACCTCTGAATTCAACAGAGTCGTTTAGCGATAGACTCTGTGCATAAAACTTTCACCATGATATGCTCATACTGTTACAAAAGCATGCTTATTTTGTGATGAGGAGAACTCTGAAAAAGATGATTAGTTGATATACTTTTATCACTTGAAAAATTATTATAATTCCCACAGATCTCTACATTTTACTTTGGGGCTTTTGGACTTTATTTCAATTTACACTGAATAAGATGATGGCTACATATTAAATACTGTCAGGGGTTCAGGAGCAGAGTCACAGGAGAGGGAGGAAACGGAGAGCGAGGGGGAGGAGTCTGAAGGAAATGTCAGCGACGACAGTAGTCCGAGGTCTCTGAGTCTCTCCAGTGACTCGGAGGATTCACAGAAAGGGGCCCCCATGGTCAGGGCAAGGGGAGTGCCCAGGGGGACACCTCGGGAAGAAGGGGCCAGAGGGGACTCAGAGAGTAGCAGCTGGAAATCCGGACCAGCGTCCCCCCCAGAGTGCAGTAGGAGGGAGGAGTCCAAGGCATCGGGATCAGGGAGCGCGCAGGCAGAGGGAGAACGTGAGGCAGGAGTGACCACACCCTCGTCAGGGAGCGAGGAAACGGTCATCCGGAAAGTTAAACGCGCGCGCGCGCCAAGTTCAAATGTACAGGAGGGCGGCAAGGTGGGCAGCCCGGGTAGGGAGCCAGGTCCTAAAGCCCGCCGAAGAGAGGGGGAGGAGTCAGAGGGGTCAAGCTCTGCGTCAGAAGAGTCCAGGAGGAATGAGACCCCGGGGGGTAGTAAGACCCAGAGGAAGAGAGAGAGAAGGAAGAGGTGGAGTAAGATTAGAGTCTTAAACTGGTGCACAGGGGGCGGAGACCCAGACAGAGCTTCGCCGGTCTAAAGTCCAGACGTAGAGCTGGGACGCTGAGACTTGTAAATGGAGACTATTCTTCAATAAAGACTTTGATACTGTACTATCGGCTAGCGTTGGTCCTTGGTGAGCTGGGACCCGGAGCCAGCTCTGACAAATACGTATAATGAATACGTTTGCTAAAATTCAGTGTCAAAAGAAAATAGATGAAGATGATATGCTTTTTTGTCATAAATACATACGTAATCTTAGAATCATAGACTTGTAGAGTTGGAAGGGACCCAAGGGTCCTCTAGTCCAACCCCCTGCAATGCAGGCTATACACAAGAAGTAGCTAGGATTTTCTAAATCAGGAGACCAACTGGAACAGAAACCAACTTATTGTGTGAATGGAACAGTTTTTGCAAATGCACTGAAAAGTCCTCCCCCATAGCAGATGTATGGGGGAGACACATGGGGATGAGAGGGAGGGGAATTTCCACTGCACTCATAGAAGTCGTCTTGCATATGCAACCCATTGTAATTTTTACTAGTGAGAGCAAAAGGACTTGAGGTAATAATAATAATAATAATAAATTTTATTTATATCCCGCCCTCCCCAGCCGAAGCCGGGCTCAGGGCGGCTAACAACAGTAAAACAGCACAAACAACACTTTAAAATCATTCATTATAAAATTAATTAATTCAAGCCACTGGCAACCATTGGGCCAGAGCTCTGCGAAGATTGCCGAGGGAGGGAGTCAGGCTGTGCCCAGGTCAAAGGCCTGGTGGAACAGTTCTGTCTTGCAGGCCCTGCGGAAAGATGTTAAGTCCCGCAGGGCCCTGGTCTCTTGTGACAGAGTGTTCCACCAGATCGGAGCCACGGCCGAAAAAGCCCTGGCTCTAGTTGAGGCCAGCCTAACTTCTCTGTGGCCTGGGACCTTCAAGATGTTTTTATTTGAAGACCGTAAGTTTCTCTGTGGGGCATACCAGGAGAGGCGGTCCCGTAGGTACGAGGGTCCTAGGCCGTATAGGGCTTTAAAGGTTAAAACGAGCACCTTAAACCTGATCCTGTACTCCACCGGGAGCCAGTGCAGCTGGTATAGCACCGGGTGAATGTGATCTCGCAGCGAAGACCCCGTAAGGAGTCTCGCTGCAGCAGTCTGCACCCGCTGGAGTTTCTGGGTCAGTCTCAAGGGCAGCCCCACGTAGAGCGAGTTACAATAATCCAGTCTGGAGGTGACCGTCGCGTGGATCACAGTGGCTAGGTCAGGGCGAGAGAGGTAAGGAGCCAACTGCTTAGCTTGGCGGAGATGGAAAAATGCCGCCTTTGTTGTAGCTGCAATCTGCGCCTCCATTGAAAGGGAGGTGTCGAAGATTACACCCAAACTCTTAACGGACGGTGCTGGCACTAATTGCACCCCCGCAAGAGATGGGAGTTGCCCCCTCAATCCCATATCGTCCCGTCCCAGCCACAGGACCTCTGTCTTCGAAGGATTTAACTTCAACCGGCTCCCACGTAGCCATCCAGCCACAGCTTCCAGACATCTGGTCAGTGTGTCTGGGGCCGAGTCAGGATGGCCATCCATCAACAGATAGAGTTGGGTGTCATCAGCATACTGATGGCAGCCCAGCCCAAAACTCCGGACAAGCTGGGCGAGGGGGCGCATAAAGATGTTGAAAAGCATCGGGGAGAGTATCGCACCCTGAGGTACTCCACACACCAAGGAGTGGCGCGATGACAATTCCCCCCTAAGCGCCACCCTCTGTCCCCGACCAGAGAGAAACGAGCGCAGCCATTGAAGGGCTGTGCCCTGAATCCCCACGTCGGCAAGGCGGTGGTCCAGAAGTTCGTGGTCGACCATGTCAAAAGCTGCTGACAGATCTAGAAGAATCAGCAGCCCCGACCCACCTCGATCCAGCTGTCTACGAAGATCATCTGTTAGGGCAACCAGAGCCGTCTCGGTCCCATGACCAGCGCGGAAGCCGGACTGGAATGGGTCGAGAGCCGATGTTTCATCCAGAAACCCACCAAGCTGTTCAGCAACCGCTCTCTCAATCACCTTACCCAGGAACGGAAGATTCGAAACTGGGCGGTAATTGGATAGATCTAAAGGATCTAATGATGTTTTCTTTAAGAGCGGGCGCACCACTGCCTCCTTCAATTCTCCTGGGAATGTCCCCGTGCCAAGGGACAAATTGATGATATCCCCCAGGAGGGCCCGCACCTCGTCTGGACACGCTCTAATCAGCCAAGACAGGCACGGGTCGAGAGGACAGGTGGTGGGCTTTCCAGCTCGGAGGAGTCTGTCCACATCGGCTGGGGATATCCGGTTGAAGTGGTCCAATACTGGACCCGAGGACAGTCGAGGGGCCTCCAGTTCCTTTATTGTATCCAAATTGGCAGGGAGGTCATGGCGGAGCAACAAGACCTTCTCCGCAAAAAAGCTCGCAAATGCCTCACAGCTATGTGTCAAATTGTTATTTAAATTTGGCTGTCCCTCAAGGGACGTTAAAGACCTGATTATCCTAAATAATTGCGCCGGGCGAGAGCTAGCGGATGCAATGGAGGCCGAGAAGTAAGACTTCTTAGCAGCCTTCACCGCCATCTCGTAGGTTTTCATAAAAGCCCTATAAGCTGTTCTTGAGGCTCCGTCACGGGCACCCCGCCATACTCGCTCTAGCCGTCTGAGGTCCCGCTTCATTTTCCGGAGCTCCTCGGTAAACCAGGGAGCCCGGTTTCTGCGGGGTCGCAGAGGGCGCTTAGGTGCGATCTCATCGATGGCTGCCAGGAGCTGGATATTCCAGCCCTCAACAAGCTCAGTCAATGAGTCGCCAGGGGGAGCAAGGTCCCGCAAGGCTTGGCGGAATCTATCAGGGTCCATCAGCCTCTGCGGGCGAGCCCAAATTGGCTCGCCACCTAAGCAGGGTGGGGGTGGAAAGTCAATCCTGGCTTTCAGAGCGTAGTGATCAGACCATGGTACCTTCATCGAAGGAGACATGATCACATCTATACCTACGCCAAAGATCAAATCCAGCGTGTGACCTGCTTGATGTGTGGGGCCCGAAACAAACTGGGAGAGCCCTAGTGTCGCCATGGAAGACACTAGGTCCAGAGCCTGTGAGGAGGGAGTGGCATCAGCATGGGTGTTGAAGTCCCCCAATACCAATAGGTTAGGGAACTCCAAGGCCCAGCCGGCCACCGCCTCCAATAGGCCTGACAGGGTGGCTGCTGGTGCGCTAGGTGGCCGGTACACCAGCCAGACAGCCAAGCTCTCCTCGGAGCCCCACACTAGGCCAACACATTCAATGCCGGGGATCGATGGCGATGGTAGAGCCCTGAAAGGACAATCTTCCCGGATTAATAATGCCACCCCTCCCCCCCGGCCCACAGTCCGCGACTGGTGGAGGACAGAGAAACCCGGGGGCGCCATCTCTCGCAAGGTAACTGTTGCCCCTTCGCGCACCCAGGTCTCCGTCACACAAGCCAGGTCGACCCCCTGCGAGATAAAGAAATCTCGCAGGGTGGCGGTTTTGTTGCCTATAGACCTGGCATTGCACAACACCAGTGACGGAGGTGAGTAATCCTTGCTCACCCTACCCTCGTCCCTCGGGATGAGGCGCAGATTGGAAGGGGTACGAGCATATCCATATCTCGATCCCCTTCGCCTATAATATCTGCCCCCACCGCCATACCTCCCTCGCCCCTCCACGGTAGGAATCCCAAGCCTCATAGTGGCCTCCATTGATGGCAATTAATGTTATTCTTCCGCAGCCTAACACAATAAAACCTTAAAACAATAAGTACAAAAAACAAAAACAGCCCAGAAACAATAAAACAATACAAATAAAAACTGCTAAAATTACAGATTCATCAAAAACTAACAAATTCCCAAGTCCACCCAAACATCCATCCCACCCCCATATATAAAAATCTAAAGGGAAAGGGAGATTTAAAAACATGTTAAAAAGAACTCTGGACCCCTCCGGGTCCTCCTGGGCAGTAGCAGCATCAGTGGCAACAACTGTCCTTGTGAGGCCCCACCCTGGGCCAGATAGTAGGTGGCAGGAACAGTCCTTGTGAGGCCCGTCAGGCCCCGCCCTAGGCCAGGTGGTAAGTGGCAGAAAGGAGCAGGGCCCTCAGGCACTCACTCAGGGAAGTCCTCCTGGGCAGCAGGCCGCAAGCAGCAAGCAGTCCTTGTGAGGCTTCAGGCCCCGCCCCAGGCCAGATGGTAGGTGGCAAGAGCAGGGCCCACAAGCACTCACTCAGGAGAGTCCTCCTGGGCAGCAGGCAGCAAGCAGCAAGCAGTCCTTGTGAGGCTTCAGGCCCCGCCCCAGGCCAGAAGGTAGGTGGCAAAAGCAGGGCCCACAAGCACTCACTCAGGAGAGTCCTCCTGGGCAGCAGGCAGCAAGCAGCAAGCAGTCCTTATGAGGCTTCAGGCCCCGCCCCAGGCCAGATGGTAGGTGGCAAAAGCAGGGCCCACAAGCACTCACTCAGGAGAGTCCTCCTGGGCAGCAGGCCGCAAGCAGCAAGCAGTCCTTGTGAGGCTTCAGGCCCCGCCCCAGGCCAGATGGTAGGTGGCAAAAGCAGGGCCCACAAGCACTCACTCAGGAGAGTCCTCCTGGGCAGCAGGCCGCAAGCAGCAAGCAGTCCTTGTGAGGCTTCAGGCCCCGCCCCAGGCCAGATGGTAGGTGGCAAAAGCAGGGCCCACAAGCACTCACTCAGGAGAGTCCTCCTGGGCAGCAGGCAGCAAGCAGCAAGCAGTCCTTGTGAGGCTTCAGGCCCCGCCCCAAGCCAGATGGTAGGTGGCAAAAGCAGGGCCCACAAGCACTCACTCAGGAGAGTCCTCCTGGGCAGCAGGCCGCAAGCAGCAAGCAGTCCTTGTGAGGCTTCAGGCCCCGCCCCAGGCCAGATGGTAGGTGGCAAAAGCAGGGCCCACAAGCACTCACTCAGGAGAGTCCTCCTGGGCAGCAGGCAGCAAGCAGCAAGCAGTCCTTATGAGGCTTCAGGCCCCGCCCCAGGCCAGATGGTAGGTGGCAAAAGCAGGGCCCACAAGCACTCACTCAGGAGAGTCCTCCTGGGCAGCAGGCAGCAAGCAGCAAGCAGTCCTTGTGAGGCTTCAGGCCCCGCCCCAGGCCAGATGGTAGGTGGCAAAAGCAGGGCCCACAAGCACTCACTCAGGAGAGTCCTCCTGGGCAGCAGGCAGCAAGCAGCAAGCAGTCCTTATGAGGCTTCAGGCCCCGCCCCAGGCCAGATGGTAGGTGGCAAAAGCAGGGCCCACAAGCACTCACTCAGGAGAGTCCTCCTGGGCAGGTAAGAGGACCAAGCTCAATGAACAGACATGGTGAGGCTGCAGAAGGAAGAATGTTGCATTCCATCGGTGTGAGATGCAAGACAATAGGCATGGAGAGAGTTCATGGAAAGCAAAGTATGAGAACTGGGAACCAGAACTTAGTTGGAGCAGGAGCATGTACAGAAACTATCGGCAGGGCCAGGAATGAAACTGGGAAGCAGTTCAGGAAAATGTGAAGCTGCAGTTAGTACAGAACAATGCCGCACAGTTGCTCACAGGGGTGAGGCATTGCCAGAATATAACACCTGTGCTCAGAGAACTGCGTTGGTTGTCAATTTGCTATCAGGCCAAGTTCAAGGTGTTACTATTGGTAACAACATGGGACCAGGTTACCTATGAGAACGCCTTACTCCCACATTTGCCTACTCTACCGCTTTGAGTGGCAGAATTGGCACTACAGTCATACCTCGGGTTAAAGTAGCTTCGGGTTGAGCGTTTTCAGGTTGCGCTCTGCGGCGACCTAGAAGTAACGGAATGCGTTACTTCCGGGTTTCGCCACTCACTCATGTGCAGATACTCAAAATGACATCACGCGCAGACACAGCAAATCGCGACCTGTGCACATGCAGACGCTGGTTGCGTTTGTTTCAGGATGCAAACAGGGCTCTGGACAGGATCCCGTTCGCATCCAGAGGTACCACTGTACTACAGGTTCCACATAATACCTGTTCTGCATACAAATGCAGACTTGGTCATTTAGCCAACGCTTAGGAACTCCTAGCCTATTGAGATCATGCAGGTGCCTTCACTGTACTCTTTTCAGCGCCTGCTAAAAGCATTCTTGTTTAGACAAGTCTACCTAAATGCTTAGAAAGTTGATGGAATTTTAATCTGTTTTAGCATTTTAACTTTTGAACATTTTAAACTAGGGTTGTTTTCTTGTTTTATATATTTGTAAAGTGCTTTGAGGTTGCTGGATTTTTTTCCAGTCAAGCAATGCATGAATTTTATGAAATAAAAAATAAAATAAAAGCCAAGGCAAGGATCTGGAGCAGAAGTAGAGAAAGGGCTAAACCAGAAAAGAACTGGAGAAAGGTGTAAAGCAAAAAGTTTCTAGCTACTCAGGGAAGTATACCATAACTTTTTTTTTTTTGTCCAGTGCAGAAAGTAATTTACTGATGCTTATAGATACATTTTTATATTTGGTTTAGTGTTATGATGTTTTAGCATAAAATGTTATAAATAATTCTGGTTACGTGCCAACTAAAATGGTTATGCTGCTTCCAACGTCTTATAGCCCATTTACATTGCAGTGGGCTTTAAAAAGTGCTTTCAAGCCACTTAGTGCATTACTCTAGAACATCTTGCAAATACTGTCTAGAATAAATAGCTTGAAACACTGCCATAACTTTACAAGCACGGACATTTATTCCAGTGCTTCATCCTCGGAACAACTATATCTCCAAGACCAAAATCACAACTCATGGCAAAGACTTTGAACCCCTTCATCTATGTCAGTGCTGTCCTTAAATACTTTTAAAAGCTGTGTTAAATTATTTTGTAGCACAAAAAAAAAAGTGAAAATCCCTTAGAAAGGATTTTCTCAGGTTTCATTTTCCATGTTAAAGGACATGAGAGCCAGACCGGTGACCCATCTAATCTAGCATCCTGTTCTCCCAGTGTTCAACCAGATATGTCTGGGAAGCCTGCAAGCCGGGCCTGAACACAGCAGGTCCCTTACTGCGCTTTCCAGCAACTGGTATTTAGTTGTAAAGGTAAAGGTAAAGGGACCCCTGACATCATTTGTAAGCATCTGTGTATGACCAAGAAAATGTATGCAGCAAACCATTTGGCTCTACTATTGTTAGCCGTATTCAGTACGTGCCTTAGTAATGTGCTGATTTTTGCTGGAGACAAGTAAGTGTTTGTGGGGAATGCATCCTCACCCCACATCTTTACATCTTTTTCAAGTCTAGTTGCTGCTTTGGTGCCATTTTAGGACTTCTTTCTTCTTCACTACATAGCCCTACATTATACAATTGGGTTTGGCTATGTGGTGACATTACCGAGGGCAAACGAAACCTTCCCATTTCTCTCTTTCTGAGTGGTGGGAAGATAATTAACAGTGTCTCCTGTCTTGCCAAGCATTGCACTGGGAGTTTCCACCGCTTACCTGTAAGAATGTTGTTCTTTTTCCAGTTTTAGTTATACATGGCTAATTAGAATGTGCATGCCACTGAAAATAACACTGTGTGTGTTGTTAAGACAGTAGGATGCTTATTAGAAAGGAGGTTTATTATTTCAGTAGAACGTGCATCCTCTTCCGAATTTAGTTTTATTATTTATTTATAAAAGTATTTAAATACTGCTAACACATACAGAGTAGGGACACGGGTGGCGCTGTGGGTTAAACCACAGAGCTTGGACTTGCCGATCAGAAGTTTGGTGGTTCGAATCCCCGCCATGGGGTGAGCTCCCGTTGCTCGGTCCCTGCTCCTGCCAACCTAGCAGTTTGAAAGCACAGCAAAGTGCAAGTAGATAAATAGGTACCACTCTGGCAGGAAGGTAAACGGCATTTCCGTGCAC